>NC_083230.1:100073657-100687565 GCF_032191835.1 Heteronotia binoei
AGCAGGGGGAGGGCCTCTAAATCAGGGGATTCCCTGCCCCCAACTGGGGATTGGCAACCTTGCCTACTTCTGCTTTCTTAGGCCTCTGGCTTTCAAATCAAGATTTAATATAAAAATTCAATAAGCATCTATATGTAGCCCACAATTGTGTTGCACCTTATGCAGTACTGCAGTCCTAAGCTCTGGTCACGACCTGAGTTCAATCCCCGGCAGTAGCTGGATTTTCAGGTAGCCGGCTCGAGGTTGACTCAGCCTTCCATCCTTCCGGGGTCGGTAAAATGAGTACCCAGTAGATGACTGGGGAAGGCAATGGCAAAGCACCCCATAAATAGTCTGCTGTGAAAATGTTGTGAAAGCAACATCACCCCAGAGTCGGAAACGACTGCTGCTTGCACAGGGAACCTTTCCTTTTCCTTATGCTTCCCTTGGCTCTCCACCTTCAAGCCTTCCAATTCAGCAGCTCCTCTGCACACTCACTTGCTTTGTGATGCCAAAGCAGCTGCCCAGTCACTTTCTGGTGCCCCACATCAGTTTACCAACACACTCCCCTGCATACTAGCAGCAGAGAAACCAGCTCACATATAAAAATTTGGTCAAAAGAGGCAGGTTGGGAGCAGACTGAGAGAAAGTCAGTCCTAAGAAAGTGTAGGAGATTACCCAGAGCAAACAAGCCAGCAAATCCAGAGTGAGAGAAAAGAAAAATAAAGTGGGCGGGGGGAAGAAAAACCTCCCCATATTCTAAGCAGATGCTTGCTAGATCTTAAAACATCTCCAGTATTTGGTTCTGTTTGCTTTAGTCATCTGCAAGAGATTATAAGAATGAAGGATTTTGAAGTTTACACCATTCACACTATAGTGAAGGAGTCTAGTGGCCAGTGTTCCCTCTAAACTGAGTTAGCATGAGCTAACTCACAGATTTTTAGCCTCCAGCTCACACATTTTTGTCTTAGCTCAGGAAGAAGAAGATACTGGATTTATGTCCCGCCCTCCACTCCAAAGAGTCTCAGAGCGGCTCACAATCTCCTTTACCTTCCTCCCCCACAACGGACACCCTGGGGCTGGAGAGGGCTCTCACAGCAGCTGCCCTTTCAAGGACAACCTCGGCTCTGCCAGAGCTATGGCTGACCCAAGGCCATGTTAGCAGGTGCAAGTGGAGGAGTGGGGAATCAAACTCGGTTCTCCCAGATAAGAGTCCGCACACTTAACCACTACACCAAACTGACTCTCCTACACCAAACTGGCTCTCCAGAGCACAATAATTTATGCAATAGCTCACAACTTTAATGCCAGTAGCTCACAGAGTAGAATTTTTGCTCACAAGGCTCTGCAACTTAGAGGGAACAATGCTGGTGGCCACAGGGATCTTGTTTCAGGGTGATAAGCAACCAAATCTCTCTATTGGCTGCTGTTCTCTGATGCAGATTTACCTTATATGTATGATATTTCCTCATCACCTCTTGAGGCTACTGTGATAGAAGACTATTCTGTTTTATCATGCAAAGGAAAAAGGTTACCTCCTCTTTAGGCTTTTGTATAGCTTGATTGCTCCAAGTCTTTCCTGGTTGGCCTTTCCATGCCATGGCAATTTAGATCACTCCACCTTCCTTGGATAGGTGAGTGAAGTCAAAAGTTCTGTATTGTCATGCACAAGAAGGTTTAAATGCAGACATTAATCAGCTTTCTAAGATGGCTACTCATTTATCCAAAAATTTGGCTCAACCACATTGAAAGCTATCCTTCTGTTTTGTTTTCCTTTTCAACATGACAAAAAACAGATGTTCCTGCAATTAGAATTGCCTTTCTGGTTTTCACATCTACATGCTAGAAGCAGGAGGGGGTTGAAAAGGGGCTCCTGTTGATTCAGTGTTAATTCATCTGCAGACAGGTACCAATTGTTATGCTCACCCTACTTCTCTAAGCAGTCTCCTACTACAAGAGCTGCACATCAGATCCTGAGAGAGATCCTGTACTCCCTGGATGCTTCTACCCTCTCCTTATCAACGAAAGAAAGAAGAGTTGGCATATACCCTACCCTTCACTATCCAAAGGAGTCTCAGAGTGGCTTGCAATCACCTTCTCTTCCTCTCCCCACAACAGGCACCCCCATGAGGTAGGTGGGTTTGAGAGAGCTCTGAGAGAACAGTGACTGACCCCAGGTCACCCAGCTGGCAGCATGTGGAGGAGTGGGGGAATCAAACCCAGCTCTCCCTTCTCCCTCTGCCACTTCCCTTATCTAACTCAAAGCCATGTCACAGAACTAGCAAAAATATAGCAGGGTTGATAACTGGCATTGGACGGAAGATATCTCTTCAGGCCAGGGTCACTGTGACCCTGATACCTTTCCATGTTGCACAGAGAATGAGGAGTCCCAGATCAGGGTGGTAAGGAATGGGGTTTTAAAAGAATGTAACTTTTGAGTAGCCTGTAAAAGACAGGGTGTACATCAGGAGATATATGAAACAGTTATATCTCTAACCCAGAAGTCAGGAATGCTTGAATATTGTGAGAACAACGTAAGTAGGGATGAAAGAATGATACAGTACGAAGAATAAAGCATACTGGTTAAGGGTCAATAGATAATTATACGTATGAGAAAGTTGTAATTACTAGTTCTGATATTTATTGATAAAAAAGCACTCCCAACAACTTGGCTTTCTGGGTACTTAATTTCAGACTTTTTCCTCAGTCACTTTAGATCAGAGGTCCCCTGGGCACCATGGTGCCTACCCAGAGTTTTTAGGAAGTGGGTGAGGCCAGGTAGGGCTTTTGCCCTTCCAAAATACCTGAAGATTTTGGGAGTGGTACCTGGGGAGGGAAGGTTTGAAGAGGAGCAGCTTATAATGCCATACAGTCCACCCTCCAAAGCAGTCATTTTCTCCAGAGGAATTGATCCTGGTCATCTAGAGACCAAGCGTAATATCAGGAGATCTCCAGGTGCCATCTGGATGTTGCCAACTATAATATAGTGGGTTCAATGCATGAAGGAGACATGGCAGTCGTTAACATAGCTCTCATTATTCAGTACAGCATAGTACTGTCTGAACTCTAAGACTGCTTTACTGGGCCAATGGGGCCAACTATATACAGTTCAAGGTTCCCGTGCTGGGACGCCATTGGATCATTTAAACCAGCAGGGGGCCTGTGATTGGAGCAGGGCAGCAGGGATTTGGACCCTACTGCCCATTTTTCCCGCATCCCCAAGCTCCGACCTAAAGGCTCCAATGAGCCGGGCAGGAACACAGGTAAAAGTCCACATACACAACACCAACCCTACTTAGAAGGGTATAACATAACTTAGGATGGCATTATTAGTTTTTTGTTCATTCTGTTTCAGTTTTAAGGACCACAGAAGAAAAATAAACAAGGAGGAATGTACCATAAAAACCAGCATGAGCATTCAGAGCTGTTCCTGAAGTTGGCAACTGTCAAGGACCTGAGAAACCCCCAGGATCCCTAAGTCTGAGGAGACCCAGGGACCCACCTGCAGCATCCACCCACCAAAGCAGGAATATGCGTGGCATCTTTAAATCAAATCCTATTGCTCCATGGCTTGTGGCTTGACTGGGACTGGCCCTTGAGCAACCCACAGATTGTTGGCATCTGATGGCGTGTGCTTACGCACAAAAGCTTGTTCTGTGAATAAAACTTTATTGGGTTTAAAGGTGTCACTGGACTCAAACTTTTTTCTGCTGCTTCAGACCAACATGGCTACCCCACCTGAATCCATTTTCTGTCAGCTGGGAGGCAGCCTTGGATCTGGGTGGAGCGAGGAGGAGATGAATCACAGCTAAGCAATGTGGTGGAATTTGTTGTCTAGCTGAATTTGTTTGTCTAGCTGAAGTTCCAAATAAACAGACAACCGGATAACAAGCTTAAAGATGTATTTGCCAGGCAAATGGCAGTTACAGAAACAGGTCTGCAAAGAAATATCACACTCTTGAAGGGTGTTACCCTTCAGTTATACTCTTAGATTACATAGCACTGAGTTTGTGCAAAAGTGATAGCCAGAGCGGAAATTTAAGGCTTCTGAGTAAATTTCCACTGCAGACCCCAACACATTCCAAGGGCCATTTGGGCAAATCAGCATCTTTAATGTCTTTTGCAGTCTCCTGGAGTCACCGGATAGTCTTGGTTGACTCCCCTAGATAAGCTTATCTCAGAGCATAGCACAGGCTTATTTTCTTTTGTACTACTTTTGCCAGAAGAGGCCCACTTGCAAGTTGCAAAGCAATTAAACATGGCTGTGGTTATACTAAGCTGCATTTTCTTCAGCAAGTAGTGATTCACCATTCTTGCCTCAAACAAGGTGGACAAGAGCCATTGCTGCCGCTAGAGACCAGCTGCCAGAGCCCCAGGTAGGGCAGGTGCAAGTTCTTCCTCTTTCCCCCTTCCTTTAAGGGAACAGGGCTGTGGACAATTGTCCCTGCCCCCCCAGCACAGGGCCTGAGACAGCTGAAGTAAAGTGAGTCCAGCCAGCTCTGAATCAACCAAGAACACTTTATTGCAAGAAGAAACAGTCACAGAGGAACACAGGCAAAACTGCAAATATATAAAATCTGGCCATGGTTAACCACGCCCCCCTAGCAGACAACAGTCACTCCTATTGGCTCACTCCCAAATCCTTCATTTGCATCTCTTTGTTACAAATTGTTACATTCTCATTGGCGAGTTCTTCCAGCCTTCAGGATCCTGGTTTGCAAGGAGTGTCTGTCTCAAGAAGTGCCTGTCAGGCAACAAGAACCCAGCTTCCCCTGCTACCCATTGGCTGAGATCACCTCTGTTGAACTGTCATCTGTAGGAGATTATCTATTTTTGAATTTCCTGCACTGAGCAGGGTGTTAGATTTGGTGGCCCATAAGACTCCTTCTTCAGTTCTGTGATTCTAGCAAAGCAAATGACAAAGAAAACCAGTGTACTACAAAGTCAATGTATAAGCAAGATAACCAAAGTACGAACAAGAGCAGTCCAAATCTAAAACAAGCTACCAAGTAAAAATTATTTTCCAAGGTGCTACAGGACAAAGAACTTTTTATAATTACTCCAGATGGTCAATAAGGGTGGTGATGGTGCCAGATATACCTCCTGAGGGATGGCATTCCAAGAGTGCGGGAGGCCAACAGATGTAGCATTTTTGTATGTATTTAGGTTTTCCATAAGGAGGCTGAAGTTGGTTCCTTATTCCCAGTTCCTTATTCATTCCTTATTTGCAATTTATTCATGAATTCAACCAAAAACACTGCAGAGGGTTTGAATGTGGGGGTCTAGAATATATTCTGGTCCATATCTTATTTTGGGGTTCAGAGCTTTCAGACTCCTCAGTGTTTTTGGTTGAATTAATGAATAAGTCACAAATAAGGAATGAATAAGGAGCTGAAAATAAAGAACCAACTTCAGCCTCCTCTGAAAGTGTGGGTGAATGATATATGGTGGTCCAGACATTTTTGGGTTCAGATCTTTCAAACTCTCCTAATTGTTTTTGGTGTAATTCATGAAAAAGTACTGAATAAGGATCTGAGAATAAGGAATCAACTTCAGCCTCCTTTTTCAATAAAGGTAAAGCACCAGATGTTTCCGAATCTGGGGTGATGCTGCTTTCACAACGTTTTCATGGCAGACCTTTTACAGTGTGATTTGCCATTGCCTTCCCCAGTCATCTACACTTTACCCCCAGCAAACTGGGTACTCATTTTACCGACCTCAGAAGGATGGAAGGCTGAGTCAACCATGAGCCAGCTACTTGAACCCAGCTTCCGCCAGGATCGAACTCAGGTTGTGAGCAGAGCTTGGACTGCAGTACTACAGCTTACTACTTTACACTGCAGGACATTCAAAGGAACCAAGTCTTTTTGGCTCCTTAAATGTTAACACACATATTGTGGCAGGGACTTCCGTGAGCCAAATAACAAACCCAGAAACAGCTGAATCCAGCTCTGAAAAGTTACTCAATTGGGTTCAATTTATTTGCAAAGGGCTTTCACTTTACTTATTAAAGGATCTAGAATTCCAGAGTTCACAATCAGTGTTATCACAGCATAAATTCATGTAGTAAATGTATAAAGATTTGGATCCAACAGGAGATTTCCAGTAACGGAATGAATTCCACCCACATAGCTGACTTTCTCACCATCTTTTTTCCCATTGCAACCCCAAATGCAAGGGAAACAGGCTCCAAGCAGCACACATGGCGCCTGGCCACTCTTGCCTGCCTGGGTCTGTGCAGATCCAGGCAGGCAAAAGCGGCCATGCAGCAGTGCATGCATTGCATGGTGCCACCCTGCCACTTTCGCCTGCTGGGGTCTGCACAGAGCTGGGCAAGGAAGAGTGGCCAAGCGGTGATGTCTGTTCACCCGTGGGGGTGGGGTGGGGCCAGTGGTCTTGGACACCAAAAACACTGGTGCCAGCCCAGAACTCATTCAAATTTTGTTCTACTAGAATCGCACAGTTATAAGCACAGTCCAAAGATGTTAGAAGGTCCTTTATACTGGAAGGGTACAAACTACTGTGGATGATATGGGGCTAATGTTAGATTCAAAAGTTCCTGGGAACAGAGCTCTCTTGAAAATATAATTGGATTGCTCCTGAAATGTGTACACAGAAGATCCTGTCTGATTTATGTAGAGGAATCCTCTTTGGATCATGTACACAAAGACTGAAGAAGACAGGTCCAAAACCAACAAGACTTTGGTTGTTTACATATTGTACATCAATATTAGGAAACCTGGTAACTGACTTGAGATTGGTTGACCCAGGGTTGAATAACCTCTCAAAGAACCTGGTAGAGTTTACTCAGTAAATGATTGACTGGACAAATAATGATGATCTGGTTTTGTGGTGCCAATCCCTCTATCATCCCTCAAAGAATTAGGGAGTAAATCAGATGTGGGAAGGTAGTATTGCCAACTTCCAGGTGGGATCTGGAGATCTCCCAGAACTGCAACTGATATCCAGATTACAGGGACCAGATCCCCTGGAGAAAGTGGCACGCTGGAGAATTAATATGGCATTATATGCTGCGCTAGTCCCTCCCCTCCCCAAGCCCTGCCATTCCTGGGCTCCATCCCCAAATCTCCAAAATTTTCCCCAGAGTTGGCATCCCTAGTAATAATAACATGTGGTGAAACCTTGCAGCTGCTTGGAATCTTTTAGTAATAAAATCCAAGGCGTGGTGGCAAATCCCAGCTCCCTCATTGGTTAGATGTGAGGTATCAACTATTGCCTAATGAACCATCTGTCACCATCTCTGGCATCCCATTGGCTGACTCTCCTGCCCCCGCCTACTGCAGGCCCTGGAATAATGAAGAAACCACTGAAACACTTCAGAGAGAGACAATTATCCGATGCTTCTCTCTGTCTTCTCTGTCAACTGGCTTGAGAAAGGCCTGCCACTCTACTGCAGCCTCACAAAAGGCATCACAGCTCCCGCCAGCAACAGACCTCTGCCCACAAAGACAGTCTCCCAGCACACACAGCCCCCGAAAGCCGCTGAAATAGCCAGGGAGCCTGGAACTGCTGGGAGCATTTCCTCAGAAGGCATGGTTGTCCCATGTTTACCGTTTTTCCTGCCTCTTTCTACTACTTAGGCCTTAGGGTTTATGTATCCAGGGCTTTGGGGGGGGAGAAAATTCCAGCAGGAACTCATTTGCATATTAGGCCACACCCCTTACATCACAATTGTTTTGCGTGGGCTTTTTGCAGAAAAGCCCAGCAGGAACTCATTTGCATATTAGGCCACATCCCCTGACACCAAGCCAGCTGGAACTGCGTTCCTGTGCATTCCTGCTAAAAAAAAAAAGCCCTGTATTATTCTTCACTGTTCACCCTCAAATCATTTATCCCCAGTAAACCCTGCCAGGAACTCTGGCAGTGTTCTTTGTTTTGCAGATCTGGTTGATTCTCTCCAAGTGGATTCTGCAAGAGTTTCTGGTCTCTTTAAACTGCAGTCATCCGTCTCATAGCCACCAGCCAAAAACTTTGGCTGAGTGAAATGTAAAATACTGAAAAGTTCCCTCTGTTCTGTGTGAGAAAGATAGTCCTCATTGGGTGTTTTCGCACTCACCTTCAGCCGGCGCCGCGACCCTCTTGACGACGGAGGATCTGTGCTGATTTCCCACACGAAGCGCTGGAGCAACCAGAAGAGCCGCCAATTTCCGGCGCGAAGCCCGCTCAAACGTAAATCGCCAGGAAGCAGGAAAACGCTTGAGCGGGCTTCGCGCCGGAAATTGGCGGCTCTTCTGGTTGCTCCAGCGCTTCGTGTGGGAAATCAGCACAGATCCTCCGTCGTCAAGAGGGTCGCGGCGCCGGCTGAAGGTGAGTGCGAAAACACCCATTGATTTTTAGGCCTTCCATAGACTAACATTACTTTTCACAATTAGGAAAGACACTTTTACTTTTAACAATTAAGAAAAACTCTTTGACACATTACTCTTCTACTTTGACATATTTATTGCTCCACTGGTTTTCTCTGTAACTAAGTCAGATTGTGACCTATAAATTTAGCTTGTTATTGCTAGTCTTTGCACATGTCAAACATCATTAAGTTTTATACTAATTTGCTGTTCACCTATGTAGAGGCATCTGCCTATATATATATATATGAAATGTTAGCTTCCATTTCTGTGCATCTGAAGAAGTGTGCATGCACATAAAAGTTTATACCTTGAATAAGCTTTTGCTGGTCATAAAGGTACTACGGAATCTGTTCTACAGCTTCAGACCTACATGGCTGCCCACCTGGATCTAACAATGAGAATTACTCAATGAAAATACAAAGAACAATCCATGTACATTGCACATGGATTGTACATGTGTTCACTGTACCTTGTGAACTAGGGCTGCCAGGTCTGAGTTGGGCAATACCTGGAGATTCTGGGAGTGGAGCCTGGAGAGCATGTGTTTTGGGGAGGGCAGGGACTTCGACAGGGTATAATGCCGTACAGTCCATCCTCTGAAGCAGACATTTTCACCAGCAGAACTGATCTTGGTAGTGGAGATCAGTTGTAATAGTGGGAGATTTCCAGGCACCACCTGGAGGTTGGCAACCCTACTGTGAAAAGGGCTAGTTGATGAATCGGAGGGACTGAATTTTCAGAAAATTTAGGAATAATTACGGTGAGTCAACTGTGCAACTGAACAACAACAAAACTTCATGTGAGCTCATAAATGCCTTTTCTCTTCCCTCTGTATAAATGTCTCAGACAGTTCTGTTATATTTGTAGTCTTTTATCCTTAGATAGCATCTTTTCTTGCAGATCTTGCATTATTTCTCCCATTTGTCACTATGTGGTCAAAGCTTTACAAATGCTGTTAGCCGCCCTGAGCCTGCCTAGGCGGGGAGGGCGGGATACAAATAAAATTTTATTATTACTATTATTATAGATCATTTCCTTAAAACATGGCATTACAGAAACTTCTGCTTTCTTTTAAGGTATATGTGTCCATCTTGCTTCCCATGGATTGCTGCTAAAATTGATCCTACTCTGCTTATTTTGCTGCCTTTCTGGGGAGTGGAAGCCCTGGCATGAGTTTTTTAGGTATCACCAAGTCCCAGCAACCAAAGGTGACCAAAAAACCTCTAGTGCATGGTGGCACAAAATCAGTGTTCTAGGGTTCCACCGGGTTGCTTCCCTGCACAACCATTAGGACTACCAGCTGACCAGGGGGGGAAACCCAGAATGGCCTGCTCCTCTACTTTTAGCAACAGTACCTGCATCTGGAGAGATGGAGCTTTCTGCTGCATTCAATACTTGCTCATTGGTCTTCAGACAAATGCTGCTCTTAAGGGTACAGGAGAGATGAGTACAAATGTTAGCAGGCCTAATGGGGAGTAAGAAGGAAACCTCCCTAGCTGGGATTGAAGGAATAAAGTGTCCAGGGCTTTTATTGGGGGGGGGAGGTTTAGAAAAAAAAACCCAGCAGTAATTCTTATGCATATTAGGCCACACCCCCTGATGTTACCATTATTTCATATAGGGGTTTTTTTGTAGAAAAAGCCTAGCAGGAACTCATATTAGGCCACATCCCCTGAAGCCAAGGCACCAGAACTGCATTCCTGCTCAAAAAAAGCCCTGAAAGTGTCTATGTAACATCAGGGCTTTTTTGGAGCAGGAACGCCCCTGGCTTGGCACCAGGGGTGTGGCCTAATATGAAAATGAATCCTTGTGAGGTTTTTCCTACAAAAAAGCCTTGTATGAAACAATGGTGATGTCAGGGGTGTGGCCTAATATGCAAATGAGTTCCTGCTGGGCTTTTCTTTAAAAAAAAGCCCTGGGTAACATATTTAAAGTATGCAACATCCCTCCCACCTTTCATTTAAAACTAGACAACTTATTATCCCTTCAGTAGAAACCCCTAGGCACTACAAGATAGCTTATCAATTCATGCCACAAACTCATACTCAGACTTTATCCCCTGAGTTCAATGGAGTTCGAAGGTCTCCATAAGTGGAGGGTCAGGTTTTATTTTCAAAAAAGAGCAGAAAACCCACTCGAGGGGAGGTTATGGGAGCGTTCCGAGAAGGGGCTAGCTCCCTCTGCTCCCTGCCTGTTAGCAGACACTGAGGATCCCCAGTTCTGGCATTTTTTGTATTGTGCCAAGTGTCCCAAACTCAGGTAACTTTCTACCCGAGGACACAGAAGACTCCTCAAAGGAAAACAATCCTTAGGGGTTTACCTATGAGTCTGTTATTCTATTATCTGCTATAAAATTTAATCATGCATGTTGCTGTGCCTTACTGAATTGTTGCAGTGTCCGCCCCTAAGCCCAAACTAGTTTAGGAAAATAAGCAAATATATAACACTAAATTTAAAGAGGCTTAAGATGAAAGGTTTGTCGTCCCAAAAGCCTGGCAGCTCTTTTTTAGCCCTAGTTGAGGAATCAAACTGTTGCATTTGTGGGAAGGCTCCCTTATGAATAAAAGGTAGCCTTAGATTGACATTGAGGTTCTACCCACTGATTTAAAATAAAGAATTGTGTATCTCTTGGGGAGGGGTTGTGAACAAACTGAAGAGAAGTTGAGCACTCTTTGTGCCACCAGATGTCGCTAATTAATGGCACCAAAGCAAAACCAGCATGGGTGGGGGTAGAGGGCAATATAACAGAGAATTTTCAGCTATGGAAAAATATTAGCAGTATAAATCAGTATTTAAAAAATGCTTCAAATCCCTCTGAGCAGTGGAAGGCTCCTGAGGTATTGTATTGGATCTGTGAGAAAAGAGTTTATATACTTTTGCCCAGGAGATGGCAAGAGACTTGCCTTATTGGAACAATATGTCCCAGTTTCTTTCTTTTGTCATCAAATGTTGGGGTTGCCTTAGAGACTCCATTGTTTAATGACTACATTAATCCAAATGCTCCCTAGATATTGGAGGGACGCAGTGGGGAAATAAATGGCCCCCACAGTGAATAATTGAATATTATCAACCGGCTACTTGGGCACAGGATGATCTTGGGGATATAGAACACATATATGCTTAACTGTATTATTAGATTGCAGGCTGTGGTGGAAATCATAATTAATCAGATTGTCATGGCTTTAGATTTGTTGGCTAAACAACAGACTCAGATGCGTGCTGCTATATATCAAAATCGCTTGGCTTTAGGCTATTTACTGACTGAAAAAGGTGGTGTCTATGGAAAGTTTAATTTTACAGATTGCTGTCTTAATATAGATGATAATGGGAGAGTTGTAGAAGATATCGCTTCAGAGAATCGCAAAATTGCTCATGTGCCAGTCCAAGTCTGGACTGGAGCATTAGATAGAGGGGGATGGCTGTGGGGTCTCTTCACTAATTGGAAACAGGCCCTCTTGATGGGAGTATTAATCTTAGGAGGTTTAATGACGCTGCCTTGTTTGATCCCAGTGATTTGGTCCACGATGACCAAAGCTGTGGAAGCAGCCATAGGAAAACAGGAACCCATTAGGCTTTTGCACTTACAAACCATGAAACGAATTCGCAGAAGGCGCCCCCTCCCTGCCATCCCGAGTTTTTCCCTCTCACAGTCAGCATGGTTGATGGCTGGGGCTGATGGGAGTTGATGGCTGGGGCTGATGAGAGCTACTGTTGGCCACCCCAATATAGAGTAAGCCTAACTATTGAAATTGCTAACTATTGAAACTGGGAAAATACTTTAATTGTATTAATGCTTTAATTGTAATACTTTAATTGTATTTTAATTGTATAAGAATTTACCTAACTAGAGCTAACTGGAAGTATAATGTGAATTTTGTTTGCTAACTGTTCTTGCCTTCCTATTAATAGTATAAGTACGCTGTCTTGTGAGAAGATCTGCAGTACAATAAAGCTTATCTCTTGTTTATTAAAAAGTGTTACTGGGTCTCATGTACAGGTTCTATGGGAATGCCATATTGTTTGAGAAATTGCGGTTATGGGAAAGGCTTATGAACTGTAGAAAGAGAAAATTTCTCCCAGTCTGATAGGGGAAGGGAGAGGGTATGGGTGATAGTGTCAACCGGTTTTTGGAGGGATGCCTCCTTCTTCCAGATTCCAATGACTAGGCAGAGACATGTGGTTCAGAGAAACAGCTTTAATTTTCACTTTTGCAAAAGTGGAGAGGAAGACCAAGTACAATGCTGTCTCCCTCTGGCTAATTCGTGGTCAAGCCTGAGCTTTTATCAATCCCCGACGTCACAGATCCCTCCCTTCCCCTGTGGCAAACAGCCAATCGAATGCAGGGGTTACAGTCTAGCTCATCCCCGTCCGCTATCTCAGGCTATGACCATATCAAATACAAACATCCTACAACCATATAAGGTAAACATCCTACAGCATCGTTTTCCCTTGTTTTATTTTATTAAGTACAAAGTTCTAAACCTAATATAACTCTACAACTACTACCTGCCCTAATGGCCTACTTGTCAGAATTATATCAACTTGGCTCACTAAAATTCTAAAAATGCTTTTTACTCAATATATTTTAAACTTAACTCATAAAGAATAGAAAGCAATTAAGACAGATCTTTAGCTCTCATTTCAGAGTTGCTATGAAGCTTGAAGAGGAAATGGCACTCGCCACCAACCACAGACAAAGGCCGGAAATTGCCAGCAGAGAGATAGGTACACAGTTTTAAAGGTCAGAGGAGCAGTTGGCGTCTCTGCTAGTTACTCATTTATCCCTTTTGCTCCTGCTAAATATTGATTCTGCCTTGTTTCCTAGCAAGCCTTAAAGCAAATGAGAAGCATTTTTATTTACCTTAGATTAAATAGGGCTAAGATCTATAAAGGAACAGTGAGCAACAGATGTTAGCAAACTATTAATAAGTCTGCAATAGGAAGCGGTTGCCCATAAACCGCAATAGGAAAGTAACTTGCAGAGCAGCTCAAATGTCAGGCCAGGTGTGCTATGTTTGCGGAAAGCATGGGGGGGTCCTTTTTCTTCTAAGTCTTATCTTGTTTTATATGTTTGAACATGGTTGAGTCAAGAAGAAGGTGGGGGCTCTCTGACTCCTAGTAGCTGAACAAACTTCTATAAAAAAAACTGCTTACCTGCAAACCACAGGTGGGAGGGGGACTTCTTGCTGCCTCATCTAGTGCTGAATATATGTTTTATATAAAGGATCATAATTGAATAAATGAACATTCTCATTATTAATTTCCTAACAATAGGTACCTATCTCGGAGGGCAGGCAAGCCTGAAGGATCGGGAGAAGGTGGGTATATGATCTGGACCAGCATTTTCATGTACAAAGGTCCTGATGTAAAACCTGGGGTATAGCTTTTCTATTTGGGTGCCCAAAAAGCAAGACAAAGACAGCTAGGAATGGGTGCCTTCATTTACTCTTTTGGGGGCTGAAGGTGTAAATTCCTAAACAAAGGGGGGGGGGGAGTTTCTCACCCCTAAACTTTGATTTCTAAATTCACTAAAATGGGTGGGAAGCATCCTCTCAGGATGTTTTCTCAGGTATAGGATGGTCAATTGATACTGATCTGATTGATTCTTGATTTAGTGGTGTGCTTAGAAGCAATATTTTTTCCTTTGATAATCCTGAAAGGACCATAAAGCTTGTTTACTAGCCATAGTTTGTTTATGTTAAAAGGGATGAAGTATTTGGAGAGATGAGAGCCAGAGACAGCCTGGAGTCACAGAGCAATATATTTTAGGGAGCTTTTCACACTCCAGAGGTGCTGGACTCAGTGGGCCCTTTCGTATTTAGGAAGGAGGAGGCGGGTATCAGGATCCAAGTCATATAGAGCAGGTCTGTTTCTACATTTTCTCTCAAGGCCCAGTTTATGGGTTACTATTTGTCTATATGTAATTGAGACACAGACACACACACACCAGATACCCACTGGCTAGATGCCCAATATTATTCTACAGGTAAAAGTGTACTTAAACATTGTCCATTGCTGAGGCTGTAGATATGTTCCATTATGGGGTATTTAGGGGCTATTACAGTAGCAGAGATATAAACTTTTAAAAGGACACAGACAAGCACAAAGATTTATTTAAAACTTAAAATATGCTTAAAAGATTAGCACTCTTGCAATATTTTGTTTAGTTAACAGTTTCTGATAACTGACACCTCTTACTCTGAATTATTGCATGAAAATGCTGTGGCAATCTTGAGTATGCTGTTCAGCAGGAACTCCTTTGCATATTAGGCCGCACACCCCTGATGTAGCCAATCCTCCTGGAGCTTACAGTAGGCCCTGTACTAAGAGTCTTGTAAGCTCTTGGAGGATTGGCTATATTGGGGGTATGGCTTAATATGCAATGGAGTTCCTGCTACAAAAAAAGTCCTGCTGTTTAGGTGTTGTTCAGGTGTGTGTCTGTAAGTTGCAAACCTACTTTTGATTTATTGACATTCATTACAGAAATCTCATGGTCAATGCTTTGAGCCTAAGACCCAGGGGAAAACATGAAATGTCTAGGCATTGCATAAGTTGTACATAAGTTGCTTCATGTGCTGGTCAGCCTATGGAGAAAACAGAGGCTTTGCTCTGTAGCTCCTGTGTGATTGAGCAAGCCTGGCAAAGCAAGCTGTGATGTAGAAGGAAGCAAGAGAGAGAGAGAGAGAAGGAAGCAAATGACAGTGGGTTGCTTGTAGGCCTGATAGGAGCCCTCCAGGGGCCTGATCCAGACCTCAGGCTGCATGTTTGACACCCTGGTCTAAGTCCATTGACACCAATGAACTTAGAAGAGGGTAACTCTGTTTAGGAATGCATTCTGAGGGGATTATGGGCTTTCTCTTTGGGACAGAAGTCTCGCCAGTGCTGAAAAGATGGCAGGTCAGCAGCTGATACATGGGAAATGACAAAAGGATTATTAAAGGAAGGTTTTCTTCCCAAACCCAAAGTGTTCAGCTTTCTAGAGTGGGTTGTGGTGATCAGAATGTCCCACTAGGGTGTGGGACCTCAAATCCCCACTGAGCCATGTGCTGGGTGACCAGTCGCTTACCTCACAGGGTTGTTGGGAGGATAAAATGGAGGAGGGGGAATGCCATGTGCCACCCTGAGCTCCTTAGAAGAAGGTCTGAGTACAAATATACTAAAATAAATAAATACACTCTCCTCAAGCCCCTTGCTCTTGCAGTTCCTCCCTATCTCTAGAGCAACTTTGAAGAAAATATTCCTCCCTTCCAGAAACCAGCAGTTTTGTCTCCCTTCCCAGGTCTTTTTTTCTTCTTCTGACCACAACAAAGAGCTTTAGGGAAGGTTATAATACCTAAAGTCCCCTCACTGACTTGGCGTTTTCTCCCCATCCCCACCCCATTCCACTCATAATTACCACTCTATGGGTTAGGGAATCCCTGAAAAGCTGGGGGGAGAACCTGGGGAGGACAGGTTTGGGGAAGGAGAGGGATCTGAGCAAAGTATAATGCTATAATTTGGGATGCCAGCTCTGGGTTGGAAAATACCTGGAGATTTGGGGGCTGGAACTTGAGAATGCGGTTTGGGGGAGCGGAGGGACTTCAGTGGGGTATAATGACATAGAATTCATTTCCCAAAGAAGCCATTTTCTCCAGGTGAACTGATCTCTGTTGCCTGGAGATCAGCTCTAAGAGCTCCAATTGCCACCTGGATGCTGGCAACCTAACATATGGTCCTATATGGTCGAGGACCTGTCTACCTTAGGGACCATCTCTCCCCATATATTCCCCAGAGGGTACTTCGATCTGGCTCTCAAAATTTACTGGTAATCCCCGGGCCGAAGGAGGCCAAACTGAAAGTCACCAGAGAAAAGGCCTTTTCGATCGCTGCCCCCCACTGGTGGAACCAGCTACCAGAAGATTGTGGGATCTTGGCCAATTCTGCAGGGCCTGCAAAACCATCCGCTTTAAGCTGGCCTTTAACTAACATGGTTGCCTACAGCGCTGATGGAATGCCGTCACACTGGAAAATGGAATAATACTTAGATCTTAGCACCATGTGATGCTGATTTTAATTCTGACATGTAATGCTGATTTTAATTCTGAATGTATAATTTTATTGAATGGATTATTTTATAGCTCGCATATTTTACTATTGTGGATTTTTATGTTGTGAGCTGCCCTGAACCTGCTCTGGCGGGGAGGGCGGGATATAAATCAAATCAATAAATAAATAAATAAACAAACATACAGTCTCTCCTCCAATGCTATTTTATTCAGCGGAATTAATCTCTGCAGCTGAGATCAGTCATAATTCTGGGAGTGCTCCAGGACTCACCTGGAGGTTGTCAACCATACCCCCTTTACTATCACGACGCCTTGTATAACTACTGTTTTCTGCCTGTATCTTAACAGCTCAAAGAACGTTTAATGGGAAATGAATCTAATTTATTGCAACCAGGCTCTCTTCCAAATAAGCCTGACAAAGACTGCAACTAGCCTCAGGACTGTTCTGTGAATATCACGTTATGCGGCTAAATGTTTTCAGCTGCTGTTAGGGTTGCCAAGTCCGACTCATGAAATATCTGGAGACTTTGGGGGTGGAGCCAGGAGCAAGGGTGTGACAAGCACAATTGAACTCCAAGGGGAGTTCTGGCCATCACATCTGGCTGCTGTTAGGGTTGCCAAGTCCGACTCATGAAATATCTGGAGACTTTGGGGGTGGAGCCAGGAGCAAGGGTGTGACAAGCACAATTGAACTCCAAGGGGAGTTCTGGCCATCTTTTAAATGCCTTCCCTTCATTTGGAATAATGAAGTATAGGGGCACCTTCTTTGGAGGCTCATAGAATTGGACCCCCTGATCCAATCTTTTTGAAACTTGGGGATTTATTTTGAGGAGAGGCACTGAATGCTAGACTGAAAATTTGGTGTCTCTACCTCAAAAAACGACTCCCCTAGAGCCCTAGATACCCGTGGATCAATTCTCCATTATACCCTATAGGAATTGGTCTCCATAGGGAATAATGGAGTGCCCAGCAGACATTTCTCTCCCCGCCCCCCCCCCCTTTGCTTTCTGATGACCCTGAAGCCCTGGGAAGGCCTCCAATCCGGGGGATTCCCAGCTCCCACCTGGGGATTGGCAACCCTAGCTGTTATTGCCACCAGTTATTTTAATATTGGCAGTTCTGTTATTGTTTCTTTGTTTTGATTGCTTTATTTTTACTGCCTGAGTCAGAAGAAAGGGTATGTAAACGCTCTAAAGGCATGACTTATTTCAACACTCGTTACAATCCTCCCGGCTTGGGGAAGACAACTGACTGAAAACAGCCGTTCTCCCGCGCCCCGCCTTTTCACCTTTCCGAAACGAATCAGAGGCTCAGAATTGTCAGCAACTCAAAGACTACGTCTCCCGATAGGCTCTGCTCCCGATTTTAGGGATGCTCTAAGAATTCCTGAGCCATTTCCCTAGCGGAGTAAACAGACGAGTTCCGTTGCGAAATAAGGGGAGAAGAACGTTGTGCGGCGCTGAGAGTTCAAGGACGGTCCCCGAGAGTAACCGAATCCCCCGGCCTGAGAAGAGAGGAGCCGAGTCAGCTGCCCGGGCCCGGCCATGAGTCACCTCAGCGGGGATGGCGGGGCAGTTCGGTCCCTCCTGGATTTGTGAGTGATCCTTCCTCAGGCGTCCCCAGAGCCACGAGTCACGCCTTGCTTTCGCCTTTTGTGCCTTTTTCGCCCCCGTGTCAGTTTATGACCCCTTTTTTGCTGCCCTCGTTCTTGGTCTCCCACTATATTTTAATGTATTTTTCTCCTAATGGCAAACTATATGTATGTAACATGTTAAAAGGTAAATTAGTTGGATGGCAAAACTTCTGAGATAGAAATGCCTTCCTTTTGGCCCAGACTTATAACAATAGAATCATTAACAGACATCCTCACATTTTGACATATCACTTGTTTTATTGCTTTCGCGTGCTCATGCTACCCAGATCAAAGGTTTGCTCAGTTTGTTAATTTTACTATTCTGTCATTGGATCTTAAATTTATACCATTTAGCATTCTGAGCCACTGCCTACCAGCTATGTGTAGCTCTGCTCACTGTACCGGATTCCTTGTCTGATGAAGTGTGCTTAGAGCACACGAAAGCTTATGTTCTGAATAACACTAAGTTGGTCTTAAAGGTGCAACTTGACTCCTGTTTCGTTCTACTACTTCAGATCAACAGGACTGCCCGCTTAGAACTCAGCCTTGGCATGGCAACGTAAATACAAAGCGACATGAGTGCCTCTGAGTGTATGCAGAGAGCATCTCCTGCCCCATCCTCTGAAAAAGGGCCTTTTTTTGTCATTCTGCCTCTGAACAGCATCTTAATATGCAGATTTTAGCAGGCATTTTGCCGATTTTCGCGTCAGGATGATATTGTGGTTAAGAGTGGTTTGCTGGGGAAACCTGAGTTCAAATCATCGCTGGGCCTGGATGATTTTGAACTTGCTACAGCCTCTCAAAGTAAACTACCTCGGACGGTTGTTGTGCGAATGCAGTGGAAGTTGGGAGAGTCATATGTCTCGCTCTGAGTTCTTGGGGTTGGATAAAACTGAATTGGGATAGGCAGTTCCTCAACATTTCATTGGTCCTCATAAAGTTACAAGAGAAGCCACACTGTCTCCCCTCATTGGCTAACCCATCCCTGAACTAAATACAGCCACCCCCTTGTGAGATAGGAAGCTAGTTTAATTTAATTTTGATTTATACCTTGTCTTTTCCCGGCGGGCTCCAAGTTTTCCAGCCAAATTGGCTTTTAGAGTCACGAGGCTGTCAATCATAATTACAGTTCCTATAAAGTAAGTCTCTGGAGGTCTGAAGTGATTTAAGGGCACATAACACACATGCACACAAGTACTGTTGACCTGCTGTGGGCCTATTTCATGAGAACTGCCAGCTGCTTTTACCAGCTCTTCACCTATAGTTTTAAAGAGAATCTGGTCTGCAAACCACTGATTAAACTCATGGGATATTTCTGGCAGTGAAAAACTTCGTCTGCTGATTTCTGAGAGTGTTCTAACAGCATAAGATCAGGCCAGGTTCAGATTTTTGATCATTTGGCAATCCTCCTAACCTGTTAATGGGTTATGTG
The DNA here is from genome assembly GCF_032191835.1 of Heteronotia binoei. Classification (NCBI taxonomy): domain Eukaryota; kingdom Metazoa; phylum Chordata; class Lepidosauria; order Squamata; family Gekkonidae; genus Heteronotia; species Heteronotia binoei. The sequence continues at coordinate 100,093,116 of NC_083230.1, forward strand.
TTTATTCAAAGAGATTTTCAAGCAGTGATAATTCATCTGGCAGCAGCTCTCCAGCTGAGGTCTTTCTGTTTATTTTACTATTAAGAATTTAGCAAATTTAAGATCCTGGCAGTTCTTTTGATTAGTGAACCTAAGCTTAGTTTTTTTTTCTTTCAGACTGAGTGGCTATATTTTAGGATGTTTCTGCCCTTCTTTTCTCCCTTAACTAAAATCTGTCCTTTGACCTCCTGATCTGTAAGCAGCCTTATGTCAGTCAAGTGTGTATGCCACCCCTCATATTTCAGAGAAAAATGTAGACAGTTTGATTCAGTTGGGTAGCCATGTTGGTCTGAAGCAGCAGAACAAAGTTTGAGTCTAGTGGCACCTTTAAGACCAACAAAGTCTTATTGAACATTTAAGCTTTCATGTTTATGCTCACTTCAGATGCAATGAAATGGAACCAGTCTATACATATAGGTAGAAGATGAGGAGCGAATTAGCATACAGAGTAACAGATTTGTGGGACGGATACCTGGGCAACGTTCGTAACTGTTGTTAGTATATTTGCTCTAACTGATTAAATAACAGATGAACCAATCCAGCAGTCCAGGTGCCTGGAAGTGGACAGCTGAATAACGTTCCATCCTTATAGACAACAAGAACCTAGCTGTGCTGTATTGTTTATATTAGGAACATAATAAGAGGGGGGCAGGCTACAAACTTGATTTAGCCAGTTGGGCGCAGGAGCAGTACATTTTTAGCTATGCCTCAACTATTGACCAATGGAATAGTGCCGACAGAGCCTTCAACCAGTTTCACACTAGGCTTTTAATCCTGATTTTGCCCTATCTCCAAGCTGATGTTCTACACTAAAATCATGGAATCAGAGTGGGTTTCTCTGATTCTTTTCTAGTGCAGAATGTCATTTTGAGGACTGAGTTAAACCAGGATTAAAGGTCTATTGCGAAACTGGTGTTCAATTTATATGGAATAGAATTGGTATATATGTAAATCTCAGATTGGTAGCAGTGTTCTCTTTGAGATGAGTTAGTGTAAGCTAGATCACAGGTTTTTAGCCTCTGGCTCACACATATTTGTCTTAGCTCAGGAAAAAATGGCCCCAAAGCAAACTTATGTATGCAGTAGCTCACAACTTTAATGCCAGTAGCTCATGAAGTAGAATTTTTGCTCACAACACATCTTAGAAGGAGAGAGAGTATTGATTGGTAGTATTTTAGAAATTGTAACAAATGGCTTTGAATATAGGAAACCTGACAGCGTGTCATTAAGGGGATATAAGGGGATATGTGGAGGGGGGAGCAGCTTGGTTTGCAGGCTATGGCTTTGTACTGCTCACACTTTTATTGCAATAAATTCTATTTTTCCTCCTCACTTGGACTTTGACCGAGTGTCTTTATTGGGCAAGGGCATCCAGACTACAGATTTGTGGAACAGATTCAAGGACAAAACAGGAGTCAATCTCCAATATTGATGTATTTAATTCCTTCATTATGTTCCCCCCCACCCAGCCCCCGGAATTAAACCCAAACAAATGGTAACTATATAAACTGAGCTTGTTATTCCCATTTGGTCCTTGAATCTGTTAAACCTATCATTTTACGTAAAAGAAGAACTTTGCTTTGGATGCCAGCTTGTTAGTGGAACTTAGGCACTCTGATGAGGTCATATCAGAATTATCATTCTAAATAAACTTGGGATACTGTGGTAGCCAAAGGCCTTGAATGAATCCTTTTGCTCTCAGATTAGTCTTGGGAAATGGGGTAGTTGCATTCGATTTTTGAAAACTCCCCTAACACTTTCACATTACCTGGGCCTTGTTTTAACTGGAGATGCTGGAGACTGAACTGGAAATGGGACCTCCTGCAAGTCTCTTGAGTTGTTGTCCCTTCCCTGTAAGAATTGTCTATATTGGTGTAACCCAGGAGTTCATACACTCATATGTCATGATGAACAGGTTGCCAGAATGGGCATAAACTCAACTTGTGAATTTTGCTCACACACCCCATTTTCTCTACACACACCCCTCCCTTTGCTCACAAAGTACTATGTAAGGCTTTTGGTTTAGGAAGCTCTTGATCAAACTCCTGTTCTCCATGGTGTCCAGAAGTAGTTGCCTGAGCATGTGGGAGTTTTTCCCTACCAATTTCTGCTTTTGTTATTCTCTTTCCTTATGAATTTCCTTATGCATTTGTAACAACCTCTGTATGCTTGTTGCAGAAGCTTTTTTTTTTTGCAATTATTCTTTTTATTTTCTCTCCAAAACCCAAAAAACGCAAACAAGATACAAACAAAGCCAGCAACCATCACAGCAACAAAACTAACAGACAACATAACATAAATCAGGATGGAGAATGCAGCCTTCATACATTCAATAGTGCACAACCCTATATCTTTTTCACCATTATTTTTAACCCCATTTCTCTCAACATGTTAACTTACTAGTCACTGAATAAATATTAAGTAGATCCACATACCATTCTATTCTGTTCCCAACATATTTGGCAGAAGGAAGAAGAACAAGAAAACAACATTCTAGGGAGAGGGGGACCACCCCCACCCAACTGGGAGATCCACTACAAAGCGAGCTTCTTTCTCTTTCTTCCTTCCTTCCGTTCTTCTTTCCTTCCTTCCTTCCGTTCTTCCTTCCTTCCTTCCTTCCTTCCTTCCTTCCTTCCTTCCTTCCTTCCTTCCTTCCTTCCTTCCTTCCTTCCTTTCTTTCTTTCTTTCTTTCTTTCTTTCTTTCTTTCTTTCTTTCTTTCTTTCTTTCTTTCTTTCTTTCTTTCTTTCTTTCTTTCTTTCTTTCTTTCTTTCTTTCTTTCTTTCTTTCTTTCTGGAGGGTTCTGTGATTTTTAATAGCTGGTCTATTAGGACTTTGCACCTTGCCTCATTACTCATTTTTCTATTGACAGTACTATGGTCTTCCTTCTGAGAGGGATAGTTCTTATTATGGGCTGAATTACCCTTATACGGATCCTCTATTCTTCTTCTGTATCCAAGGTCTCCATTTCTGTAACTATCACCAATACATCACTTGCACCATATAAAAAGTATTTTTCTTGGTTTTGTTCCAAAACTTCTTGGGGTCTCAAACTATAGATCAGGGGTGGCCGACGGTAGCGCTCCAGATATTTTTTTTGCCTACAACTCCCATCAGCCCCAGCCAGCATGGCCAATGGCTGGGGCTGATGGGAATTGTAGGCAAAAAACATCTGGAGAGCTACCGTTGGCTACCCCTGCATAGATAACCTGTTTCAGCTCAGAACTGACTAACTTTCCTTTAATCATTTGAGTTGTCTCATCTACCTCCACTATTTGATTCTCAGCCTTCATTTTAACATCCAGAGGTTTTAAAGACTGGCTTAAGTCAAAAATCTCTTCCTTAGTTCCTACTATTTGTTCCTGTAGGCCATCCATTTTTAAATGTAATCCACCCATCTGCTCTACTAGATTTCCCTGCATCTGATTTAGTACTGTCCTAAAATACATTTGCATGTTATCTTGTAACTCTTTAATCATGTCCTGAAATATTGCAGACGCCAATGATTTTGGAGCATCTAGTGAGGCTACTGTATTGACTGACATTTTATCCTTATTTGTATTAGTATTCATATCCCAATTGCTACATCTTCAATTTATCTTATCTCTCAGACAAGATTTATGATCCAGAAATTTATAAACTATTAATAGTTCAAGTTCATCTTTCCTAAATTTCATCTCTTACATAATCTCCTTACTACAGACTTTCACCACTTCATACTCCATATTTCCACCCACACACGCACTGCCACATATTTCCACCCACACACGCACTGCCACACCTTTCAACCAAAACTCAGCCTATATAACTTCTCTTCATACAGCACATTCATATCACTTTATCCTTAAACATTCATTCACACTCACTCCTGAACTCTCTTACTCTCTCTATTATCAATGTAGCCGCTTCTCTCTGTCTTCTGTCTTCCTCTCTTCTTAGCTTCTCCTTACATTACTCTCACATCCATCTCATAGCATAGTCCTTTCTCTCTTCTTCTTACTTTTTCTCACTTGCCATTCTTCTCCCCGCCGAAATTCATCAAGATAGTCTCAAGATACTCTCAAAAGTAGTCTCAGTTTTAGCAATGTTCAATAATTTCAGCTTGCTCAGTCCAGTTTCTTTTCCACCACGTCAAACCCACACTACTGCTCCATTCCTCTCCTCCACTTCCTCTGAGGCTTTTAGAAACTAGACAGTATATAATAATTTGATCTTGCTCAAGTCCAAAGTCTGTTCGATCACTCCGAGCCCACTCTGTCACTGCATTCCCCTCCTCCACTTCTCCTGAGATGCTTCTATCCGTCTACTCCTTCACCTCGCTTTCTACTCTGTCACCAGTGATCTTCCCCTCTGCCTCCTCACTCTCTGGTGTCCCAATAGTCACTCCACTTAGCTCCTCTCCTTCTCTCTTCGACTTCTTCTGAAACTTTCACTGGGTGTTCTTCTGACTTTCAACTCCTTCGCCTCGCCTTCGTCCCCTCTCTGGTAGCCTTTTTCTCTGCCTCCTCGCTCCTCACTTCCCTACTGTCCTCTGCATCCATCTCAGTCTTTCAAAAGGTTCGCCTCAAGGGGGGAGGAGACTCGAAGAAAAGATAGAGAGAAGGGGGGGAACCTCTTTTGGTTGTTTTTAAAATCTTCGCCGCTTCTCTCCTCCTGTCAGGCAATCGCGTCTTAGTTGCCAATATGGCGCCCATCTCAGCCCGGGCTTGGGGGAGGAAAGGGGGAGCCCAAACTGTGACTTGCACCGCAATACACATCTCCCCGAAAAAACCCCTGCCTAAGAAACCCCCCTACCAGAGCCCAATTGAGTCTTCCCACCTCAGAAGACCCCCAAAGCTGAGCAGTCCGGCAGAGCCCTGCAGAACGTGTCCGTTCATTGTTGCACTGAAAATGGAAACTCAAATTGCCCTTGTTGCAGAAGCTTGACGTATTGCAGAGGATTCTTGGTTATGTTCTGCAGTCCCCACTTTGTTCTAAGTTTGAATCCAGTGTTATCTTTAATTAAGGCCAACAAAAGTTTATTCAGTTTATTCTAAATAAGTATCTGAAGAATGGTGCATGTTAATGAAAGCTTGTACCTTGAATAAAACTTTAATGGTCTTAAAGGTGCCACTGGACTCAAACTTTGTTCTGCTGCTTCAGTCCAACGCAGCTCCCCACCTCAATACCCACTTAGTTCTTGAATGGCTAAGCAGATTTTGCTTGCCAGTGGCCCAGATGAACTGAGATCATGCACTTGAACATTCCCAATGTTTTTTTTCAGGTGTAGATTGCTGTTTTGGGCAAACCATCCCTCAAGGAACCATGTTTCCCCAGACTAACCTGGACTACATAGCTATTCAATTGATCTTACCACTGGATCTATGTACCACTGGACTACATAGCTATTCAATTGATCTTACTTATTTAGGAGGACCCACTGTAAATTGTTTATAACAACTTCAACAAATGGAAGTTGTTATAAACTGTAAAGTTCATACAGTTGTTATAAATTGTAAACTGTTATAAACACTTGGGCAAAGCAGGAATCAAGTTGTGCCTTTAAGACCAACCAATTTTTATTCAGAACATAAGCTTTCATGCGCTCTCTTAAGCACACTTCATCAGACGAGGGGATCAGGCATTGTGAGCTGAAATACAAGCAGTTTGGCAAACTAACTGGTCACATGGTCACATAAAACAGTGTAGCTAGGCCATGTGGTCTGGATAGCCATGAAAGGTAATAAAATTCTCTGCCAAATTATGTTTTTGCAAATCTAGGTGAATCACAAAAGGACATGTATATCCAACTTGTAGTCCACCCAATCAGCTTATCAACATCAATCTATACATATTAAACATCATTCTAGTCTGCCATTAGAAAACAAGAATACATAAAATGAAAATGGGTTGAGTATATGTAATGAGATAAATAGCCAATATCCCTTATTTGAGTATGTCAATATAAAACATTATTCTGATACACTATTAAAAAAGAGAAATACATTGGAATACTGTGGATGTATAGCTATACTCACTGAGAGCGGGTTTAGCATATGTAATGAGATAAAAAAAACCCCAATGTTCCTGTTCAGTCCCGGAGAGGTGTTTGTTCCAAGTCTCATAATAATTTGTAATTCAGCAGTTTCTCTCTCCATTCTGTTCTTCAAGTTCCTTTGCAGTAAAACAGCTACCTTGAGGTCACCCATTGAATGCTTTGGAAGGTTAAAGTGTTCTCCCACAGATTTCTCAATTCTGTAATTCCTAATGTCAGATTTGTGTCCATTTATCCTTTGGCGTAGGGTTTGTCCTGTTTGCCCTATGTAGAGAACTGAAGGGCATTCTTGACATTTAATGACATATATAATGTTGGAAGATGTACAAGTGAATAAGCCTGAGGTCTTGTAGTTAATGCTGCTAGGCCCAGTGATCGTGTTGTCTGGGTGTATGTGGCAGCAAAGTTGGCACTTGGGTTTATTGCAAGCTTTGGTACCAGTGTCCATGCTCAGATGAGATACTGTTTTGTTGTGAGTGAGGAGTTGTTTGAGATTAAGTGGCTGTTTGTGTGCAAGAAAAGGTTTACCCCCAGTACTTTTGAAAGAGAGTTGTCACTGTCCAATAGAGGTTGTTAGTTGTTGATGATACGTTGAACTGTTTTAAGTTGAGAGTTGTGGGTGACCACAAGTGGTGTTCTGTTATTATCTCTTTTGGGTCTGTCTAGTAACAGGTTTTCTCTGGGTATCATTCTGGCTTTGTTAATCTGTGTCCTGACTTCATCAGGTGGGTACTTAAGTTCCAAAAAGGTTTGTTGTAGATCCCTCAGGTGAGAATATCACAGTAATCTAAGTCTATGCCCCAACCACTGATGCAGAAGAGGCTGAAGTGGACCAGTTCTATGAAGATCTACAACATCTTCTAGAATTAACACAAAAAAAATATGTCCTCCTCATCATACGGAACTGGAATGCCAAAGTAGGAAGTCAAAAGGTAATCGGAACAACTGACAAGTTTGGCCTTGGTGAACAAAATGAAGCCGGGCAAAGGCTAATAGAGTTTTGTCAAGAGAACAAGCTGGTCATAGCGAACACTCTCTTCCAACAACCTAAAAGGCAACTCTACACGTGGACATCACCTGATGGGCAACACAGAAATCAGATTGATTATATACTCTGCAGTCAAAGATGTAGAATCTCCTTACAGTCAGCAAAAACAAGACCTGGAGCTGACTGTGGTTCAGATCATGAGCTACTCATCACAAAATTCAGGCATAAACTGAAGAAAACTGGGGAAGCCATTCAGGTTTGACCTTGATCACATCCCTTATGAATATACAGTGGAGGTGAAGAATAGGTTTAAGGAACTAGAATTGATAGACAGAGTGCCTGAAGAACTATGGATGGAGGTTTGTGACATTGTACAGAAGGCAGCAATCAGCACCATCCCAAAGAAAGAGAAATGCAAGAAAGCAAAGTGGCTGTCTGATGAGGCTTTACAAATAGCTGAGGAAAGAAGGAAAGCGAAAGGCAAAGGTGAAAAGGAAAGATTCACCCAACTGAATGCAGATTTCCAGAGAACAGCAAGGAGAGATAAGGAGGCCTTCCTGAAGGAACAGTGCAAAGCAATAGAGGAAAATAATAGAATAGGAAGGACAAGAGATCCATTCAAGAAAACTGGAGTAATCAAGGGAACGTTTTGTGCAAAGATTGCCATGATAAAGGACAAAAATGGTAGGGATCTAAACAGAAGCAAAAGAGATCAGGAAGAGGTGGCAAGAATACACAGAAGCACAAGCCGGAATTAAGATTGCCGGGAAAAACATCAACAACCTCAGATATGCTGATGACACTACTCTAATGGCAGAAAGTGAGGAAGACCTAAAGAACCTCTTGTTGAGGGTGAAAGAGGAGAGCACAAAAGTAGGCTTGAAACTCAACATCAAAAAAACTAAGATCATGGCATCTGGCCCCATCACACCTTGGCAAATAGAAGGGGAAGACATGGAAGTAGTGACAGACTTCACATTTCTGGGATCCAAGGTCACTGCAGATGGTGACTGTAGCCATGAAATTAAAAGACATTTGCTCCTTGGGAGGACAGCTATGGCAAACCTGGGCAGTATAATAAAAAGTAGAGACATCACCCTGCCAACAAAAGTCCGTATAGTCAAAGCAATGGTATTCCCAGTAGTAATGTATGGCTGTGAGAACTGGACCATAAGGAAGGCCAAGCGCAGAAGAATAGATGCTTTTGAGATGTGGTTCTGGAGAAGAATCTTGAGAGTCTCTTGGACTGCAATAAGATCAACTCAGTCAGTCCTAAGGGAGATCAACCCAGACTGTTCACTGGATTCATTCGGAGGATGGTGGAAGATAGGAGGGCCTGGCGTGACTTTGTCCATGGGGTAGCAAAGAGTCGGACTCGACTGTGCGACTGAACAACAACAAAAAATGTTGCCTCTGTTTTATGCTGTTAGCTGCCTTGAGTCTTTGTAGAATGGGCAGGATATAAATCTAACGAAATAAATAAATAAATAAATAATACCTTGCCCTTTGTTCATCTTTACTACTAATTCATACTCCCTATAAATTTTTACTACATTCCATTCCCCATGATCCTTGTTGTATACATCCTCCAAGTGCACCTCATCTTGCTAATTTGCTTCATTGATTATTTACTTTCCAAGGTATTTATGCATTTTTTAACCTCTAGGGCCATGTTCAGCGTTGAACCATTCTTCAGAGCTGTTTTATCACTTCTCCCTCAGAGGGCCTTCCAATCTCCTGGCCACCTCATACCTTGCATCTTTTATAACCCGTCACCATGCTTATCTATTACCTTCCCACTATGTCTCACAACAGCACATGAAGCTTCACCAGGTAACTGTAGTAAGCTGCAGCAGCCATTTTTTGACAGCTGTTTTTGTAGCTGTGTCCACTGCACTGTGTCAGGATCTTAAAGGTGCCCATAGGCGCTAAAAGGTTGGTCAGTCTTGGCACTGTTAAGTGATTTATGAACATCTATTTTGTGTATTTATGTGAATAATTAAAGACACCAAAATTTACTTGTTATTTTTAAAGCACCTCATTGTGTGCTAGATGATGTAAAATAAAATGACAGTTCACTTGCCTCTTCTCTAAGAGCAGGACTCTAGAAAGGCTGCATAAAAATCTCCAAAATAAACTAATTTTAATGGTTCCACAGATGCCAGCAAAGCGTGTCACCTTACTGGTGTTCTTCTGCTCTTTTTCTTCCTACTTAGATGCCTTTACTGCTTAACAGAGAATATTTCAAGATATGCTGCGGATATTCGGCCCTTGCCTCCCAACATCAAAGATAGGCTGATTAAATCACTGAGCATTCAAGGATGGATAACCGATTCAAATATTAGTATGGTAAGATCCCATTTGCAACATGATGCTTTTGCCTAACTCCATTCAGGTTGATTTTGTAAAATGAAATATGCATTGTTTTTCCAACTCCTTCCTGCCACCTGTGACCCAGTCCTATTGGAGAACTGAGCATAGCAGTAGCCAATGCTTTTTTTTGAGCAGGAATGCACAGGAACACAGTTCCGTCTGGCTTGGCATCAGGGGGGGTGGCCTAATACCCAAATGCTTGGCTTTTTCTGCAAAAAAAGCCCTATGTGGAACAATGGTGATGTAGGGGGTATGGCCTAATATGCAAATGAGTTCCTGCTGTACTTTTTGTACAAAAAAGGCCCTAGCAGTAGCAACTGGAAAGTCAGATGTGATTCAAGAGTTCACAGTTCAAATCTTGGCTTTACTGCAAATCCAAGGCAAGCCACAGCCTCCATCTTCAGTATGGGAATACTAATATTGTTCCCCACTGCTTAGAGGGCTGTTGTTAAGTACTGTATACATGGAAAATATTATTAGAGGAAAATACCACCTGCATAAATGGTGATCAGGCACCCCTAACTCAAAGCTTATAAAAAATACTAACACTGCAAACTAAGCAGGCAGTGGGAATAACTGTAAGACTGCACTTGAGAAAGCCAATTTTATCTTAACCCTGAACAGCAGCTCCTTATCTTATATGCTTAAAAGGGAAATTCAAAGAGGAGGGCAGGAAGTAGTCAAGGATTCTTTCAACCATGTCTGGATCCAGGTCTAGTTGGGATAACTATCTCCTGTTGAACTTAGTAATTTGTATTAGCTTTTCATTGCTGTGAGGAATTTTGAGACACTCTGAAGAGTGAGATAAAAAAGATTAAATAAACAGATATGCAACTGAGCTAGTGCTTTGGAATGCTAGCATAAATCACTGTTGTTTGGTGTAGTGGTTAGGAGGATGGGCTCTAATCTGGGAGAACAGGGTTTGATTCCCCACTCTTTGTCCACATGCAGCTGCTGGGTGATCTTGGCCCAGTAACATTCTCTCACAGCTGTTCTCTCAAGAGCAGCTCTCAAAAGAGCTCTCAGGCCCATCTACCTCACAGGGTATCTGTTGTGGGGAAAGGAAGGGAAAGAAGATTGTAAGCCACTCTGAGTCTCAGAGTTAAGGGCGGGGTATAAATCCAATCTCCTCCTCCTTTTTCTTCTTCATCTTCTTTTATGTTATACTGCACTTGACTATGTGGCCCCAGCCTGGAAGGCTAGAGAGCCGAGGTTGTCAGGCTTTTCTTCCTTCAGGGAAGTTGTTCATTATCTGCCCCTGAACCATACTGTGGTGCAGAGGACTCATTTGATCTTCATGCTGAGGGTGTCTCCTACAGAACACAGCCAATTTAGTTCCATCTGTTGGTAAAATCTAGAGCCTGTGGGTATCGAACTATCTGTCTGTCATTTGAACCAACAGATTCAGCTGGGTAGCTGTGTTGGTCTGAAGCAATAGAACAAAGTTTGAGTTCATTGGCATCTTCAAGACCAACAAAGTTCAATTCTGGGTATAAGCTTTCATGTGCATGCACATTTCATCAGTTGACAACTGACAATTAATTTAATTTGATCGGAGTGGCCTAACTTGCTTAACGTAAGAGCCACATAGAATAGAAATCAGATGTTGGAGAGCCACAAGACATGAATGGCAGATGTTGGAGAGCTGCAAGACGAGGGAGGGAGGGAAGGAGGGAGGGAAGTAAGTAGATGGGAGGGAGAGGTGGAAAGAAAGCAACTAATTTTAAATGTATTCTCCAAGCCACTAGCCAGTGGGGCAGCAGGGGGCTTTGAGAGCCATACAATATGTGTGAAAGAGCCACACATGGCACATGAGCCATAGTTTGGCCACCCTTGAACAGATCAGTTTACTTGCAAGCTGAGACTGCTGATTTGCATGATTACTGTATGTGTGTGTGTGTTACTTTCTGGGGTCAGAACAACCTTGTTTTTGTCCCCCCCCCCCCGAAACTTAAAAGACCTGATTTTGTCTGTCAAACCTTTAGTGAAATTAATTTGGTAATTATCCTGCTCTGAGCTGGTTTCAGGGAGAGTGGGCTATGAATTGAATTAATTAATTAAACAAACAACCCTGTCACTTTTAGATTGCAACATTAATTTGGCAAAAACATCCTCTTTACAAAACAATCTGGTCTTAGACTTGGATATAAATCTGCTGAATCGGAAATACTGGGATACTAAAAAGAGATGTCAGAATGACTTCTGATTCAGAAAACATTCAATGTTGTATTAGGAAATGTCCAAGAATTGTAAACAAATGATAGGTAAAAGAAGACTGAAGTGACCTTAGGGCGGGCAGCATCCTTATTAATGTTTCCAGCAAGTGTGTATGTATAAGCCCATTTCTAAACCCTTTGTTTATGCTCTGTTGGATACTTATCACATCCTTGGGTGTCATTATATGGACAATATCAGTAATGATCTGCTATCTCAGATCTAAGAATCTATCCTTTTGGAACTGTATGTAGTACCCAAACAAGCTGTTAGTCCCCAACCAAGAGTCCTTGTGTGGCGCAGCCAATAACTCACACAGGCTAGATTTGTTACAATAAAAGGGAAAGGTGGTAAAAGTACCAAAACTTCCAAACATCTAATTTTTATACTTCTCTTTATATTCCATATATAGATGTTACAAACTATTGATTGGTTCCTAAGCCTGCATACATCACTTTACTGCTGATTGATTGGTTAGCTTATTTCCGATAGCTCACTTCCCATATATGGTATCTTTCTTTTTATTAGTCTAGCACAAGAAGAAAGCAAACCTACAGTTTTTGCCATTTTGTTGTTGTTTTTCACTCATGTTCTCCTTTCTTTCCTATTTGTCAACATTTCAGTAGCCCCTTATCACAAATTTACTGTCACCTCCCAACTGGCTAAACACAAAATGTACTCCAAAAGTGGAACAAGGCCCAGGTGTTTTGCTGTAGCTGTTCCTCATCTTGTCCTGCTTTTGTCTCTTTTCACCTACTTCTTCTTTCTCAGGCCCCTGGCTTTCAAATCAAGATGTTTAGTTAAAACCATATTTTTTAGTGATACAAGACATTCTGGAGATGGAGTATGTTGTCTGAATGCCAGCTCACAGACAGACAGACAGAATATCTAACTCAGATTGTTAATTTGGAAGAGTAGGCAACATCTCACTGAACCCGGGGGGCAACTGGGTACTAGAAATTTATCTCCATCTTGGATTGTACTGTTTTATAATGGTTGTTTGAATTTTAAATTTGTTTTAATCTGGTATCATTGTATTTTTATCTGATCCCTGCTTGAAGGGATTGGGTGGCCTAACAAGTCTAACTTAAAAACAAACAAACATCCTATCAGGTTTGTATTAAGTTGTGTGTCTCTCCCATTTGTATGTGAAGCTTCATCCAGCCTTGTATTCTGAGCCTGAATTCTCTGACATACTGAAGTGTATATGGTGAACTATATAAATTGTCAAAGGTTTAGGAATAAATGGATTAGTACATACAACTAGTATGTTTGCACGTGACGTAGCAGTGTTAAGCGTAAATCCTAAGGAAGCATTACCTGAACTAATGAGAGAGATTTGTGATTGTGCAGTAATTTCAGGATTACATGTCATTTATAAAAAGTCTGGAATGTTATATATGAATATTAATCCAAAAATGCAATATGGAATCCAAAATGAGTTACGGTTCCCCATATTTCATAAATCATTTAAATGCCTTAGAGTCATCTTCCCAAAGAATTTAAATAAACTACAGCAGCTAAATTTTCACTCAGCCATTCAACAAGTAAAAAAAGATATTAAAAGATGGTCTCAGATACGTTTCACAATTATGGGCAGAATTAATGCCATAAAAATGATGGCGCTCCCAAAATTAAATTACCGTATTTTTGGACCATAAGACGCACCCCCCCCCAAAAAAAGTGGGGGGAAAAGTGTGCGCGTCTTATGGAGCAAAGGGGCGATAGGACGTATCTTCCTCTGAGGGGGGGATCCGCTGCCTCCGCCTCCGATCCCGGCGCTTCCCCCGTGCCTGCCTGCCTGGCTCCAGCTCTGCTTCCAGCAAGCGCTGGGATCGCTCCACGCTGCCCCCACCACAAACCCAGCGCTTTGCAAGCGCCGGCTGCGGAGGGGGCAGTGTGCTTCCTCCATGCCTGTCTGCCTGGCTCCAGCTCTGACGCTTACAGCAAGCGCCAGGATCGCTCCCTCCGCCCTCTGATCCCGGCGCTTGCTTTAAGCATCAGAGCTGGAACCAGGCAGACAGGCACGGAGGAAGCACGCCGCCCCCTCTGCAGCCAGCGCTCGCAAAGCGCTGGGTTTGCAGAGGGGGTGGGTGCTTCCTCTGTGCCTGTCTGCCTGGTTCCAGTTCTGATGCTTACAGCAAGTGCCAGGATCAGAGGGCGGAGGGAGCGATCCTGGCGCTTGCTGTAAGCGTCAGAGCTGGAGCCAGGCAGACAGGCATGGAGGAAGCACGCTGCCCCCTCCGCAGCTGGCGCTCGCGAAGCGCTGGGTTTGCGGTGGGGGCAGCGTGGAGCGATCACAGCGCTTGCTGGAAGCAGAGCTGGAGCCAGGCAGGCAGGCGCGGGGGAAGTGCCGGGATCGGAGGCAGAGGCAGCGGATCGCCCCCCAGGAGGAAGGTGCATCCTATGGTCCGGAGCGTCTTATGGACCGAAAAATATGGTACTTCTTTCAAACGGTTCCCATATCTATCACACCAAAGGACCTGGCTAGCTGGCAAAAAAAATTTCACTAATTTTATATACCAAAGTAAAAGACCAAGACTTATGAAGGATATAAGATATAAAAGGATGGACGAAGGAGGATGGGGAGAACCTAATATAAGTAAATACTATGAGGCAAATCAGTTGAGCGCTTTGGTGTCATATTTAAATGAATCTCATGCAGGCCTGGGGGTCATGTTTCCAGCGCCCCAGGCCAAAATTTGCCCCCTCCCTTTTTAAAAAAACTTTTGTGTGCGTGTAGCACGCGGCCCAACAACATCATGATGATGTCATCAGGCTGTGTGCAGGGGGAGGAGAGAGCCGGGCAACCCCCATTCCCCACCTTGCTGAGGCTTGCAAAGCCTCGGCAAGAGCAGGCACCCTCCCCCCTTCCCTTCGTGGTACTGCTTTGCAGCACCGCGCTCCGTTGCCCATCCACCCCAGGCTGATGTGTTGCTCTGTCGTTTCCCCTCCCTCCATTGTGGTCGCACTCTCCCCCCCCCCCCCGCCGGTCCTTACAACTTCAATAGCTGCACCACGGCTTCTAAGCTTTTGAAGAAGATGAAGAAGATATTGGATTTGTATCCCGCCCTCAACTCCGAAGAGTCTCAGAGCGGCTCACAATCTCCTTTACCTTCCTCCCCCACAACAAACACCCTGTGAGGTGGGTGGGGCTGGAGAGGGCTCTCACAGCAGCTGCCCTTTCAAGGACAACCTCTGCCAGAGCTATGGCTGACCCAAGGCCATGCTAGCAGGTGCAAGTGGAGGAGTGGGGAATCAAACCTGGTTCTCCCAGATAAGAGTCCGCACACTTAACCACTACACCAAACTGGCTCTCTTTTGAAGCATCTGCAGGAAGAGAGTTCACTCCCCCTCCTTCCTGGAATTGGAAGTGAGGGGGAGTGAACTCTCCTCTCATGGGATCTTCAAAGTTTAGAAGCCGCGCGCAGCCATTGAAGCTGGTAAGGACCAGCCTAGGCTCGAGGGAGGCAGCGGTGGGTGGCAGCAGTGGGTGGGTGGGGCGGGCCGAGCGGAGCATAGCGCTGGCTTCCAGCGCTGCAAAGGGTGGGAGGAGGGCGACGGCGCCCCATGGGAGCCGGTGCCCTAGGCTGTCGCCTAGTTTGCCAACTCCCACAAGCCGGCCCTGATCTCATTATATGTCTTGGGTGAGCATGGAGGCAGATGGGAAATATCTGAAATTAATTGAGAAAATTGTCTTTGGTGGGGAAAAGTAAGATATAAAATGGGTAGAGAACACTCCATTCAAAGTTTGGATTAAATGGAAAAAATAAATTGATTCCATAGATATCCCCTCTGCTTCTCTTTAAGCTACATCCCAATATGTATTGTCTAGATCAGGGGTGTCAAACATACAGCTCACGGGCCAGATCAGGCCCGCGGAGGGCTCCAATCAGGCTCTCCAGCAACTGGCTATCGTCTGTTTCATTTTCCTTTGCCTGCTTTTTTCAGTCACTATTTTGTGTTTCTTCCCAGATAAGCCAGAGCAGCAAAGCAGCCTTTCCCTCTCCCCCCTCCCTTTTCCCAAAGGGAGGAGCAGCCTCAGCCAATGAGGGAACTTGGTTCTATAGGCCTGCTGAGTGATTAAGTTTGCCAGGCTCAGTTAATCACTCTGCAGAGCTACTGAGACAAGCCTTTGTTCCTTCTAATGAATAGCTGAGGCTCCTCCCCCTCCTCGTGCCCCGGGGAAGGAAAGAAAGAGCCAGAGCTTCCTTTGCCAGTCCCCACCATCAGGAGAGCTACAAAGAGTGCTTTTAAAACTAGCAATGTTTTAGTGAAGGTATGAGCTTTTTGCCTTGCTACAGAAAGAGAGAGAGAGAGTTTTGTTGGGCTTGTTATGGTTGTAACTGGGTTCCCCTCCTCTTTTTCACTGTACCCATGCCCTCCAGTCTTTCTCAATAGGAAAGCATGTGAACTATTTAGAATAGAAATATCAGCATTAGGCTGAGAGTGTGTTCCACCCCAGGTTTACCCAGCAAATTTTCCTTAATTTTTCTTTCACATTTTCCTTTGATTGGGGGTCCTGAATTTAGACTTTCCAGACAGTAGCCTGACACTGTAGCAGGAATTCCCTGAAGTATGCAATTAGTGGTTTGGTCAGTGACAGATCAGGCCGGAGGCTAAATCAGGAAAACAGCCATTTATTAAAATAACATCCATGAATGGGTCAGACTTTTGGCTCGTGCCAGAAAGGTAAGTCTGAACCACTCTTCAAGGAAGAACACAAGGTTTTATAGCAGCAATTTTAATACATCAACATGATCAATCATATGGGAAATATGTGGATTCACAGGCGGATTAGGATTGGTGCTTTTGGGTACTTTCCAGACATGGCATTATTATTTACAATCACAAGACAAGCTAAACCACAACTTTCCAGTATAATAAACAGCACCTTTAGGGCGTCTCCAGGAATTTCCCCTGGGGCGCAGAACATCTACTTCTGTTTCAGTTAGCATTTAGCATGTTGCAATTTCTCAGTATGCTTCTCAGTATGTTTATACAAGCTGTCAGTATACTTATCTGACCACACTACTAATCACACTGCTGACTTCCTGAACTCGCCTGCGACTTAGAAGCAAGGCCAGTCTTAAGCAAGACAAAGGGAAGATTTCACATTTCTAAGTATGCCTTTTAAACTGTCTCCATTCAAGCTTCTCCCCTTCCCCCCCAGCCTAATCAGTTTGATTTATTTATCTGGCGGTTTAATTTTTATCCTTATTGATCACTGCTACAACACTGACCACTGTACATGGCTGTCTCTCTGTTCTTGCAGTTGTTTTTTGGGGGGAAATTGTATTTTTTTTTTTAGTTGTAGTCATTTTTATGGAGAAAATGATAGTTTTGTAGACAAGCACATAGCCCTCAGTCTGTGCCATGGTGCCTTCACATATTCTTGACTAGTACATGAAGCAACTTCTGTACAAAAGTTCACAATGCCCAACTGCTTCATGTTCCTCTAGGACTTAGGCTCAAAGCATTGACCATGAAATATCTGTAATGAATGTCAATGAATCAAAAGTAGGTTTGCAACTTACAGATGTGCACACCTGAACAGCACATATTTAAGAATGGTACAGCACATTGTCTGCAGTTTTTGATGCAATAATTCATAGTGAGAGGTGACATTTATTAGAGACTGCAAAACAAAAACAAAACAAAAGTGTGCTAATATTTTAAGCATATTTTATTTTAAGTAAAAAAAAATCTTTAATTGTACGTCTGGGGCCTTTATAAAGATTATATGTTCGCTACCTGACATTGCATTTTATGATACATATGGCCCGGCCTGACAGTGTCTCATTTATGTCAGATTCGGCCCTCATGACAAATGAGTTTGACACCCCTGGTCTAGATAAACCAGAAAATTATGTAAAATGGAAAGATAAGGGGATTTATAGAAGGAGAGACTTTTACGTAAATAGGACTTCTTTCACCGTAACACAACTAAAATAAAAATTGCAAAGAGGGTTAACAAACTGGTGTGTATTATACCAATGATGTTATTTAACTAAACATCAAAAGACTAACTAAACACATATCATTGGGCAGACTAGTTTTACCGTGTGCATGTTGACACCAGTCCTCAGCCAGACAGCATGACTTTTTTAAAGGGTGCTGCCTTGTTAACTTTGCCCGTACAGATAGACCACAAAGCCTGATTTGGAGCTTTAGGGATCAAGAAAAGCCAAGGCTAAGAGGCTTTTTCTTGACATTCTCAATAAAACTTTGTTGGTCTTAAAGGTGCCACTGGACTCCAACTTTGTTCTATTGGCAGTATAAACTTTGCCTAAAAGTAGTTAAGCATCTATGAGGTCAAGAGGCCCTAGTCAATCTCTTTATCAAGGATAGGGAAGCTGATAATCTATATGTTTAGACTCCAGCCTGGTGCCTACGTCTCTTGGAATGTTAACTATGCTCATATGTGAAGGGCAGAGGCAGGGCATGCTTAGTAGAAAGAATATAGCACAAGCTAGGTGCAAAGTTTTATGGGATATGAAGCCAAAGCATAGATGTTGAAGTAGGGTTGCTAAGTCCAATTCAAGAAATATTTGGGGACTTTGGGGGCAGAGCCAGGAGCAAGGGTGTGACTAGCATAATTGAACTCCAAGGGAGTTCTGGCCATCACATTTAAAGGGACCGCACACCTTTTAAATGCCTTCTTTCCATTGGAAATAATAAAGGATAGGGGCACCTTCTTTTGGGGCTCATCAAATTGGACCCCCTTGTCCAATCTTTTTGAAACTTGGAGGGCATTTTGGGAAGAGGCACTGGATGCTATGCTCCAAATTTGGTGCCTCTATCTCAAAAAACAGCTCCCCGGGGGGGGGGGGGGGCGGAGTGTTGTGGGAAAATGGCGGACGCAAAATAAGAAAGCTCCGATAGCTTTCTTCCCCAGTTAACACAAATACTGAAGAACACGAACTCCGATGTCATCCAAGACGAAGGGTAAAGCTGCTCATCAGAAAAAGAAACAGATTTCAAAAAGAAAAACTCCTGTTCCTGTCTATTTTACGCCAGAAAGTTTGTCTAAGGTGGGTGGCCTGAATTCGCGCTCCCCGATTACCTTCAAAATGGCGCCCAGGCCTGTAACATCTCAGCCCAATACTCCAGCTACTCCTACTCAAGAGGAGGATGGCCCCATTAGCCGCAGAGACTTAGATCTTCTACGTTTGGACATCCATAAATATTTTATTGACTCTATCACAGAGCATATCCAGCCATTAAAAGAGCAGGTTAAAGAGATGTCTGAAGACATTGCTACTACAGCTAAAATAGCAGAAAGATCAGCAGAATTGGGGCTGGCCCGTAAAGGGAAAATCACCAACATTATAGGAAATGAAAATAAAATGCAAGACAGATTACTAGTCTTGGAAAACAAATGGAGGGCCTTAAATTTAAAGCTTTGCGGATTTGAAGAGGGGGCAGAAGAAAAAGATGACTTATTATTTGTTTCGGATTGGCTTCAAACAAAACTGTCGTTATCAAGCAATATGGCGTCGAACATTGTAAGAGTGCAAAGTCTGGGCCCCACAGCATCGGCGCGTCGTAATTTCCCGAGGGATATTCTAGTTTAGTTCTCCAATTCATGAATAAAAGATATGATTTTACAAAAAAGCAAGACAGGATGATGAGCTGACACACAATGGGAAACGGATTTTAATTCTGCTGGACCTATCTCCTGAGACGCTAGAAAGAAGGAAGCATTTGAAGATCATAACAAACAAGCTTCATGCAAGTAATCTGAGGTTCAGGTGGAGCTCGTCCTCCGACATTTTATGGTACTTTATAAAAATGGCGTCCTGCATAAAGCCCATGATGCACAGACGGGTATGGCTTTAATGAATGCTCTCTCTTTGAAACTCGCACTGGAAGAGGAGGAAGAACTGCGGAAGCTTTTTCCAGTTTCTGAAGATCGAACCCCTTCTGAAGACGAAGATTCACTGAATTTCCCTGAGAGTCTAAAACTATATACATGATAGTAGTGGAGAAGGTTGTTGCCATTTCTTACATTTTTTGTTCTGACCAGTGGATAAACAGCTAATACTTAGCTTTAAGAAAAGTTTACTATTGTTATTCTTGCTAGCACAATATATGCTGTTGTTTGAGAGTTATGATATAACAACCTTTATAGACTTGTAGGATTTTCTACAGTTTTAGAAAAGACATCAAAACTAAAGTTTGGAAATACGTTGTGAACTTATCGTAAAATGTTGTAAGTAATTTACAATGCAATAATTATCAGTAAGCTTTAAACATAAGATGGAGTTTGTTATTAATCAGTTACAATGGGGAAGGAGGAGGGTTAAGAGATTATTTTCATTGGTTGTATTTTTCACCCTCTCAGGAGGAGTGTAGAAGTTTCTGTAAAGGGAGGCCTAAAGGTATTTTCCCTAGCTTCCTTGTAATAAGCCTGGAAACTATGCCCGAGTTAGGGTATTAAGCAAATTTGCTTAACCTAGCTTTACTTTTTTATAGTTATTTTGAAAAAAAATTTTTTTTGTTTTTTCTTCTTTGTCGTCTTGAGTGTTTGATTAGTTAGTAATTTTTAATTTGACTCAGCCTAATCTTGATTCTTCAGAATCTTTTGAAGCCTACTAAAATCTAATACCTGTCTTTATAATGTCTCAAAATTTAAAAATTCTTACTTGGAACTTTAGGGGTTTTAAAAACCTTATTAAATATGCACAAATTTCCAATTTTTTAGCTAAAGAACAACCCCATGTGGTTTGTCTTCAAGAAACCCATGTTAAAAAGCAGACTTCTTCCTTTTTACGCTCCAAATGGTTTAATCAAGTCTTTCAAGCCACAGGATCCTCTAAGGCAAGAGGAGTGGCAATCCTGGTTTCCAAAACCACATCTTTTATTTCTCAAGACATAAAATCAGATCCTAAAGGACGGTATGTTTTTGTTAAGGGCATCCTAAATGGCAATCCACTAACAATTGCTTCTATCTATACCCCAAACAGTGACCAACTGCAATTTCTGAATGAAACCTTTTCTGGAGTGATGGAATTCAGGCAAGGGGAGATCATCATAGATGGAGATCTCAACTACATAGTAGATCCAGTTTTTGACAAGTCAAACTGTAAATAGGTAAAAACCTACATTTCCAAAAAGACAGGTTTATATAATCTTTTACAATCCTTTAACTTGGTAGACATCTGGAGGACATTAATTCAGGGAGCACGGGATTACACTTATTTTTCACATGTTCATAATTCCTACTCCAGAATTGATTATATTTTAACCTGCCCAACTCTTTTAAAATACGTATGCAGTGCCAGCATTGGCTCCAGAACAATCTCTGACCACTCATGGGTGACTGGAGAATTAGCAATTCAAGAATCAGACAACAAAGGCCCAACCTGGTCTTTAAACAAGTTACTCTTATCAAAAGAAAGCATTTGTGATGACATAAATAAGCAGATACAGGATTATTTCCTACATAATAGCGACTGTGATGTATCTCAGCATATGGTCTGGGATGCATTTAAAGCAGTACTTAGAGGAAACTTTATCTCAATAGCTGCAGCATGTCATAAAAATAGATGCAAAGCAGTAATGGAACAAAAAACTAAAATTGCTGAATTAGAGAAAATGCATATGAAATATGGTGGGGGAAAACTTTTAAAAAGCTTTCAAAGATGTGCAAATTCACTGAAATTCACTAGGAAATTACTTAGGCTTTTAAAATTCAGACTTCAACAAAGATGTGCAAATTCACTGATTCACTCCATGCTCTCACCCAAGGCACTATACATATTACACCACAGGAAATTACTAAAGTCTTTCAGGAGTACTACTCCTTATATAAATCATTCATAGAAAGTGACTTGGACTTTAAAGAGTATTTAAGGAATGCTAAATTTGGCAGGAAACTGTCTAAAGATGATGCTGAGTTTATGGACAGGCCTATTTCGG
Source organism: Heteronotia binoei (assembly GCF_032191835.1). Lineage (NCBI taxonomy): Eukaryota > Metazoa > Chordata > Lepidosauria > Squamata > Gekkonidae > Heteronotia > Heteronotia binoei. Next base: position 100,114,686 of record NC_083230.1, read on the forward strand.
AATCAGAAATCTTAGAGGCACTATCTTCAATCAAAAACAATAAAGCAATGGGGAAAGATGGATTCCCCATTGAGTTCTACAAAAAAAATTAGATCTAGCTTATTAAGTCCTCTCACAAAAACTTGTAATTTGTCAATGGAACAAGGTGTCCTTCCTGACTTGTGGAAAGACTCTAAAATGATTGTATTATATAAGAAAGGTAAGAACAAACAAAATCCTAAATCATATAGACCAATTTCAATTCTGAATCATGATTTCAAAATATTTTCAACAGTTTTGGCCCGTAGATTAAACAAAATTATTAGCTCTTATGTTCATACTGATCAGGCAGGATTCATACCTGGCCGTACAATATCTGACAATATTAGGAGAACCCTTAATTTAATTCATTATGGTAAAGCATCTCAAGTAACATCTTTAATTCTTTCCTTAGACGCTGAGAAAGCGTTCGACATGTTAGAAATCAATTATCTTAAAGCTGTTTTGAATTATATGGGATTTGGCCCAAACTTCTTGAACTCCATAGCAGCCATCTACAAAACCCCTAAAACACAAATAAACAATAATAATTATAGATCAGATGAGATATACTCATCAAGGGGTATACGTTAAGGATGTCCCCTATCCCTAATTTTATTTGCTCTTTCACTAGAACCTCTAGCACATATAGTACGTTTGGACCCAGAAATTGAAGGTATAATGGTACATGGTAGTTCTTATAAGATCTGCCTCTTTGTGGGCGACACTGTTTTTTATTTAAGTAATCCCCTACAGTCTCTAGCCAAACTAATGAATTCTATAACAACATTTAGCAAATACTCAGGATTCACAATAAATGTCCAAATCGGACATTTTTACGATAAATGTTCCTCCATATGTCTACCAACAAATCTTGCACTCCTTTCCTTTCAAATGGGTCACTAAAACATGGCGACACTTAGGTGTCTACATCCCTCTAACATTATCAAAACTATTTGAATCAAATTATAAACAACTTTTTATAACAACAAAAACTAATCTAACTATATGGTCTAAACTTCAGTTCAATCTCTTGGAAAACATTTGACTTGTTAAAAACTTTTGTTCTACCTAAATTTCTTTTTTTATTTCAAAACCTTCCTATACCTATCCCACGAAATGATATGAAGGCTTGGCAAAAATGTTTGTCATTATTTTTATGGCATAATAAAAAACCAAGGATCTCATTTCATGTACTTTCCAAGCCAATAGCTAGGGGTGGGTTGGGTGCACCACTTTTAGACAAATACTATGTGGCAGCCCAACTTCGTAATGTTCTGTTATATGCCAGAAAAGATTGCCAGTTACCTTGGATTCAAATTGAATCAGCAAGCATTCTTCCTGTCTATCTTAATGAATTCTTATGGAACACTGGGACAGATAGGAAAAAAGTCTTGCTGACTAATCCATTTTTACGTTTTACTTTGGAGATTTGGGATAGGTACAGATCCTTTGTGGTTCAGCCCTCTACACCAGTAATGGCTTTTCTAGATCAACCCTGGTTCCCTCCAAGAATCCCCATGGGAACTTTTAGAATTTGAAGGCAGCAGAAAATTCTTAGGATTTCAGATGTCAGTTCAAAAGGGCAATTGTATACTCGCAACCAACTGGAATCTAAATTTAAAATTAATATCCCATGGTATGAATATCATCAACTACATGACGTATTAAATAAAGTGCTCCCGGTTATGCAGACAATAAATCAACTGAATGCATTTGAAAAATTAATATATAAGGAGAACACAAATATGAGAGGGGTAATTTCGAAATTATATTTTTTATTAAACCAGAAAAATTTGTCACAAACTACATCACAACAAAATGCATGGGGAAAAGATTGTTCTATTCAAATATCAGAAGAACAATGGATTACAATTTGGACATCGCCACTATGTAGGTCTAAGTGTACTAATTTCAAATTACAGCAATACAAATTATCTTCTCGTTGGTACCTAACTCCACTCTCTTTAAGTCATGCGCAGCAGAGTTCTAACTCCCTTTGCTGGAAAGGATGTGGTGAAACAGGAACCTTTATTCATTGTTGGTGGACCTGCCAAAAAATCCAAACATTTTGGACTAAATTAATAAATAAAATTGAAGCCGTTGTTAAGGAAACCATTTCCCACACCCCTGAATCTATTCTTAATTTTTGACCGAACAGAAACTTTTCTTCTTTAAAAGCAGAACTTATCTCTCTGCTGCTTTTAGCAGGAAAAATTCTACTGGCAAAATTTTGGAAAGTTGCAAGAATTCCATCAGTAACCCTGTGGTTCCAAAAGGTATGGGACATTGTAATCCAGGATAAAATTGCTTCCCAGGATAAAATTGCTTCCCAGCTTATCCTTAGTGACAATCCCAAAGTAGGGGAAAAATTTGTAGAGAAATGGTACACTTTTCTTGACTTTGTTAATGCCAACTCAACAAAGAAGAGTAAGATGCCAAAAAAAATCTTGAATTTCATCTTATATTAATATGTACTTGTGAGTATATATATATAAGGCTTTTAGATTAGGCTGAGTGGATTGTGGTTATTTTCTTTTCCCAATATGGTTTATATTTATTTAATTATTTATGTGTTATTGTATTATATTCTGCTTTATGTACGGTGATATTTGAAAATAAAATTTAAGTATTAAAAAAAAACAGCTCCCCTAGAGCCCCAGATACCCATGGATCAATTCTTTATTATTTCCTATGTGAATAAGTCTCCATAGGGAATAATAGAGTTCCCAGTAGCCATTTCCCTCCCCTCCTCCCACTTTCTGATGACCCTGAAGCGGGGGGAGGGCCTCCAAACCGGGAGATCCCCTGCCCCCACTTGGGGATTGACAACCCTATGTTGAAGCCACTTTGAGGCAATTCAGGATAATGCCCAGAAAGGTCTAGTCCAGGGATGTTGAACTCATTTGTTACGAGGGCAGAAACTGACATAAATGGGACTTTGTGAGGCCAGGCAATGTGTGACTATCTAACTGGGCACAGAGACCTTAATGAAAATCCATTCCATATTTTCCTTGCAGCTTTACAAGCCCAGAAGAGCTTCCTGCTGAAGGTGGCAAAGACAAGGCAGAAAGAGCTGGGAATTTTGGCTTCAAAGGGTAGGGAGAGGAGGGGGGAGAAAAGAGCCACAGCCCTGATTAAAGCTCTGGGCAGGCCAGTTCTGTCCCATGGGCCAGGCATTTGACACCCCTGGTCTAGTCTCATCTAGGAGTAAATTCTGTCACAGATCCCCTCTAAATTATGTGTGTAGAAGCATAAATTCTCCTCTTCTTCCTCTCTTCCTCTTCAGCAATTAAAGGAGCAATCCCAAATGCCCCCTTAATTGCTGTTTCAGAGGGAAGACTTCTAGGGACAACATGGCTGGGGGGAGGGAGTTGGAAGGCTGCTATAGGAATTGCACATATGCAAACATGCAGATATTTTTAAAGCAATGTTCCCTCTAAGCTGCAAAGTCTTGGAAGCAAAAATTCTGCTTTGTGAGCTATTGGTATTAAAGTTGTGAGCTACTGATATTAAAGTTGTGAGCTACTGCATAAATTATTGTGCTCTGGGGTCATCCTTCCTGAGCGAAGACAAAAATGTGTGATCTGGAGGCTAAAAATCTGTGAGCTAACTCACACTAACTCAGCTTAGAGGGAACACTGTTTTTAAGGGATCCAACTGAAAACTAAATGGTGAATGTTGCAAACTTGTAACTGTCAACATTATGAATTATAAGAAAAAACAGCTACATGTAGCTCACTTCTTGTCCAGCAATGTTCTTTTTCTACATTCAAAGATCTCCTGAAGGGTGAGGCCAGGGCTTTTTGTGTAGCAGGAACTCCTTTGGATATTAGGCCACACCTCCTTGATGTAGCCAATTCTCCAAGAGCTTAAAGGGCTTACTGTAAACTCTTGGAGGACTGACTGTATTAGGGGTGTATTAGCAGGAATTTGCAAAGGAGTTCCTGCTACAAAAAAAGCCCTTTGCGAAGCCATTTGTCTGGGGATCCGATCTTTAATAGTGTGCACTGCAGGGAAACTTTGGGTACTGGTGGGCAAATTGTCTTTGAAGGAAATTTGTCTTGTCATTACTGATCTTCTCATTGAGGAGCACCTGAGAAATTTCTGAAGAACCTCTCACTTGTCTGATTCCCAGAGGAGGCTGAAGTTGGTTCCTTATTCGCAGATCCTTATTCATTCCACCACTGGTTATTGGAGCAACCTTTCTGTGCTCTTTCAGGAAAATTTAACTGCTGCAAATATTTATACCGTGACAGTCTGACTTCAACTTGATGATGATGATGCTTATTACAAAAACCCTGTTTTAATAAAGTTCTATTAATCTAAATGCTTACTCTTATAACTGGACTTAAAATACCTTTTACAAATCTCCCCACTCCAGAGAGGCAGGTGCTCAGAGGAGATCACCCTCTGAAGTCCACCTAGGTAGAGTCAGGACTGGCTGCTGACCTGCTGGATGTGAATGACTCTTCATAGAATCACAGAGTTAGAAGGCCATCAAGTCCACCCCCCTGCTCAATGCAGGTTCAGCCTAGAGCATCCCTGTTTGTCCAGCTACTGCTTGAAAACTGCCAGTAAGGGGGAGCTCACCACCTCCCCAGGTTGCTGATTCCACTGTTGAACAATTCTTACTGTAAAAAAGTTTTCCCTAATATCCAGTTGGTACCTTCCCACCCTTAATTTAAACCCATTATTACGAGTCCTTTCCTCTGCTACCAACAGGAACAGCTTCTGCCCTCCTCTAAGTGATAGCCCTTCAAAGACTTAAAAAAAGCAGTCATGGCCCCCCTAAGCCTCCTCTTTTCCAGACTGAACATTCCTAAGTCCCTCAGCCTTTCCTCATAGGGCTTGGTCTCCAAGCCCCTGATCATTCTCGTCATTCTCCTCTGCACCCACTCCAGTATGTCCACATCCTTTTTGAAAAGCCTCTAGAACTGCATGCAGTACTCCAGGTGTGGCCTGACCAATGCAGTGTACAGGGGTACTTTGACCTCTTGTGATTTGGATGTCATGCCTATGTTGATGGACCCCAAGGCGGCATTAGTTTTTTTGTTTACATATTGCTGTGTTAGAACCAGGGGCCAAAAACTGATTTTGATTTAGTCAAAAACATGAGCAACACTATCTGTAGTTCATACTGTCTGTAGGCCATACTGACCTGGATATTCTTCCTTTTTGGCAATGTGCCAAAGCATGATTACACAAAACATTAGGATCATCTGTCCCACTTGTGTTCAATCTCCCCCCCCCCCCCCCCGGTGCTATTGTCAGAGCTCGTTTTTAAATCTATAGAGTAAGCAAGGCAATATGAAGCCAGAAGATAACACTGTCACATGTGTCTTTGTGGTATGGGGAGAAAGGGTTAGTAACCAGAGAGTAATCCTCGTGGGTCTCCTCAGAAACCAGGAGACTGGTGCTAGCTCATCATGGTCATCTGGAATGCAGTGCAGCTGCCACTCCATTAAGGTATGCTTTTACATCGAGGCATTGCTTGATGTCTCGGTTGCAGGGGATCAAAAGTGATGTTTCAGGATCTGCCCAGACGCAATACTGTACGCATTCCATGTACACTTTTAGGTCACTGTTGTAAGCGTCATGTCCATCCAGTGAATCCTAGACCCTTTGCTAATATGGAATGTGTACACACCATCAATTCACTGCCAAGAAGGTGAAGTGCAGCTGGCATTGTCTTCACCAAGTGGGTCCTCTGCTTCTGTTGCTGTCATAATAATAATAAGTTTTTATTTATACCCCACCCTCCACGCCAAGGCAGGCTCAGGGCGGCTTACAAAGCATGATATAATATCATGGTATAACAATAAACATAATAAAATCAATCCACAACAGCATAAATACAATATATAAATTAATATTAAAATTAAGCTAAAACAATACAATGGTGCTACAATCTCTGTTTGTCCAAGATAGCGTAATATTAGTTCTGGTTCCATCTTAAAAGGCTCATTGGAAGAGGGCAGTTTTGCAGGCCCTACGGAACTGATTAAGATCCCGTAGGGCCCGCACCTCTTCCGGCAGCTGATTCCACCATTGGGGCGCTTTTATGGAGAAGGCCTGCTCCCTGGTTGTTTTAAGTTTGGCTCCTTAGGCCCAGGGATTCCCAAAAGATTTTGTGAGCTGGAACACAGTGCTCTCTGGGGAACATATGGAGAGAGGCGGTCCCTAAGGTAGACAGGTCCTCGGCCATATAGGGCTTTAAAGGTGATAACCAGCACCTTGTAACGAACCCGGTATACAATTGGCAGCCAGTGCAGTTCCCGCAGCCTAGGCCACACATGTTCCCACCGAGGTAGTCCCACTAGCAGCCTGGCTGCTGTGTTCTGCACTAGCTGCAGTTTCCGAGTTCGGTAAAGGGGAAGCCCCATGTAGAGGGCATTACAGTAGTCCAATCTCGAGGTGACCGTCGCATGGATCACTGTTGCCAGGTCGCCTCATTCCAAGAAGGGGGCCAACTGCCTCGCCCGTCTAAAATGAAAAAAGGCGGATTTGGCAGTGGCAGCTATCTGTGCCTCCATTGTCAAGGAAGACTCCAGTAGCACTCCCAAGCTCCTGACTTCGCGCACTGGTACCAGTGGCGCCCCGTCGAAAGCTGGAAGGGAGATCCCTCCTTCCAGACCGCTGCGACCTAGGCAAAGGACCTCTGTCTTCGCTGGATTCAATTTCAGCCTACTCAGCTTGATCCAGTCAGCCATGGCTTGCAATGCCTGGTCCAGATCTACAGGGACGTCGGCAGCCCAGCCGCCCATCAATAGATAGAGCTGGGTGTCATCAGCATACTGGTGACAACCTAGCCCATGTTCCCGGGCGATCTGGGCAAGGGGGTGCATGTAGATGTTAAATAACATTGGAGAGAGAACCGCCCCCTGGGGCACCCCACAATTAAGTGGGTGCCTCTGGAACAGTTCTCCCTCAATCGCCACCCTTTGTCCCCAACCTTCAAGGAAAGAGGAAAGCCACTGTAAGGCTAACCCCTGAATCCCTGTGTCGGCGAGGCGGCAGGTCAGCAGCCGGTGATCGACCATATCGAGCGCCGCCGATAGGTCTAGCAACAGCAATACCGCCGCACCGCCTCGATCCAGATGTCACCGAAGATCATCCATGAGGGCGACCAACACTGTCTCCGTCCCATGGCCCGGGCGGACGCCGGACTGAAAGGGATCTAAGGTGGAAGCGTCATCCAGAAAACTCTGCAACTGCAACGCCGCAGCCCTCTCTATAACTTTGCCCAAAAAGGGCAAATTTGAGACCAACCAGTAATGTGCCAATTCGGCCGGATCTGATGTAACCTTTTTTCAGGAGGGGACGGACCGCTGCCTCCTTCAGAAAGGTTTGAAAAAGACCCTCTGAAAGAGATCTATTTATGATGCCCCGTATAGAACATCTTAACTCCTCCTGGCAAGCTTTAATTAACCAGGAGGGACATGGGTCCAAATCGCAAGTTGTTGGGCGTGCAGCAGAGAGGATTCTGTCAACTTCCTCCAAGCTGAGAAGGTCAAAACGATCCAGGGTCAAACCAGAAGGCAGGCATGGAGCCTCGAGTCCACTTACTGTATCCAACATGGCAAGGCAATCGCGGCGGAGCGATTGGACTTTGTCTGCAAATAAATTCACAAAAGCCTCACAGCCTATCTCCAATTCCTTAACATTTGGTTTGCCTTGTGGCAGTGTAGTAAGATTCCGAATTGTTCTAAACAATTGTGCCGGGCGCGAATTTGCAGACGCAATCTTAGCTGCAAAGTATATCTTCTTTGAGGCCTTGACTGCCATCTCATAGGACCTCATAAATTCTCCATAAGATGCTCTAGTCGCTTCGTCCCGAGTACGCCGCCATTGCCTCTCTAGCCGTCTGAGACCCTGTTTCAGCTGGCGTAATTCCAGGTTATACCACGGGGCCAGCCTAATCCGAGGTCGCAGAGGGCGTCAAGGTGCGATCTCGTCAATGGCCGTAGAGAGCTGGCTATTCCAGGACTCAATAAGGTCATCGAGAAAACTGCCAGAGGGCCAAGGATCCCGTAGAGCCATCTGGAACCGTTCCGGGTCCATTTGGCTCCACGGGCGAGCCATAATATGCTCGTCGCCTAAGCAGGTTTGGAATGGAATGTCCATACGAGCCCTGAGAGCAAGGTGGTCCGACCATGGCACTACTTCTGTAGTTACATCATCCACCATAACCCCGGCCGCAAAGATCAGGTCTAACACGTGGCCAGCCTGGTGAGTGGGGGTTGTAACAAATTGAGAGAGTCCCAGTGTTTCCATGGACGACACTAGGTCCGCTGCCAGCTTAGAGGTCGGGTCATCAGCATGGATGTTGAAGTCACCCAGGATCACCAGCCTTGGGTGCTCCAACGCCCAGCCTGCCACGGCCTCAAGCAGAGACGGTAAGGCGTTGGCCAGTGCGCTAGGTGAACAGTACACCAGCCAAATCGCCAACCCCTCTCCAACCTCCCACGCCAGGCGCGCACATTCAATACCTTTGATCTTTGGAGCCAGGAGTGCCCTGAAGGAGTAAGCCTCACGTATGAACAATGCCACTCCTCCCCCCCCGCCCACTAGTCCACGATTGGTGAAAGACCGAGTAACCCGGGGGAGCTGTTTGAGAGAGGGCTACCAGATCTCCCTCTTGTAACCAGGTCTCGGTCACGCAAGCCAGGCCCATACCCTGCTCGAGTAAAAACTCTTGGAGGACAGAGGTCATATTATTAATGGACCTGGCATTACATAACACCAATGACGGAGGTAGGTTGTTTAATCTGGCCCTACTACCTGTCACCCTTGGGATGGGACACAGACTGGAAGGCGATCGAGCCCTAATTGGTCTCGGTCCCCTTCTTATATCGTCTGTTTCCACTGCCATACCTCTCCCTCCCCAGGAGCACTGGAATCCAGTCATCCTGCAGCCATTCCTGCCTGCCTACACTTCATTGGGCTCTGTGTGTCCTCCTTCTGTTACAGCTAGCATCCCATCAAGCTACCCCAGAAGTTAGGAAAAGGGGCAGCAGAGCCAGATTGGTGTAGTGGTTAAGTGTGCAGACTTTTATCTGGGAGAACCAGGTTTGATTCCCTACTCCTCCACTTGCAGCTGCTGGAGTGGCCTTGGGTCAGCCATAGCTTTGGCAGAGGTTGTCCTTGAAAGGGCAGCTGCCGTGAGAGCCCTCTCAGCCCCACCCACCTCACAAGGTGTCTGTTGTGGTGGAGGAAAATAAAGAAGATTGTGAGCTACTCTGAGACTCTGAAATTCGGACTGGAGGGCGGGATATAAATCTAATATCATCATCATTGTCCCCTGCACACCTTGCTTTCATATCCAGAGTGCAGGTGCCAAGGGAGCAGGGGGAAAACAAGCAGCATCTCTCAGACTCTGAGAGGTCTGATTACGTGAGATGTGAAATGTGAGTTGGCTTGGAGGAAACCCCCTACTCAACTCATATTTCATATGTGACCCAGTGTTTACATTCTAACTAATATGAATGTGTGTGAGTCTAAATCAGCTCCAGAGCGCAACATAGTGGCAGAAGAGGTTTCAGCATTCCCATCTTCCACCCCACATGCTTTTGCAAAGGGGAAATGTTTGCAAAGTGGGTTGTTTGTCCCACCCTCAGCTCTGTCTGTCTGCCAGAAGACAAACAGCCTCCATGGGAGAAAATGCTGAAAATTCTGCTGCGACTGCACTGCACTCTAGAGCTGATTTGCCACCTCACACACACTGTCTTTAATACTAGGTCACACATGAAATGTGAGTTAGGCCAGAGGATCTCCCAACCCAACTCATGTTTCTCATCTCTTGCAATCAGACCCCAAGTCTCATAAAAATCAATGTTCAACTCATATTAGTTAGAATCAATGTTCCCTCTAAGCAGAGTTAATGTGAGCTAGCTCACAGATTTTTAGCCTCCAGTTCACAGATTTTTTCTTCGCTCAGGAAGGATGACCCCAGAGCACACCAATTTATGTAGCAGCTCACAACTTTAATGCCAGTAGCTCACAAAGTAATTTTTGCTCACAAGACTCTGCAGCTTAGAGGGAACTTTAGTTAGAATGTGAAGCGAGAAAGTGCGAGAAAGTGCAGCGTACAAGCAAACAATCTTGACTTCCTAAGATGAGTTCAAATTCTGCCTCTATAAACAATGGCCAGGCATTGTGACAACACAGGCAACAAATATTACAGAAGGGATTTGTTATGGATTGTTTTCGTCTTACCAGGAAAACACCAAAACAAGGGGGTCAGAAGTAAGCAGTTTTTTATTTGGAATACATGTTTGCAAGCATGAAGAGAAGCACTCAGGGTGCAGTCTCTAAGGTCTGGAACACAGTCCAGCTCAATTTAAGGCTCCCGACACTATGCCCCTCTCTGTCCCTCTGGCCAATCAGGCCCACGGCGAAAGGCTCCCAATCTGCCTATCACCGACGCTAATTGATGATTTTACCCTTATATGGATATTTCTCTACCCTCTGTGTCATGCATGGTTAATATATGTGAAAGAAAGGTCTGTCTCTATGCATGGTTAATATATAAATGGAAGAAAGGTCTATCTCTATGCATGGTTAATATATATATGGAAGAAAGGTCTGTCTCTATGCATGGTTAATATATATGGAAGAAAGGTCTGTCTCTATGCATGGTTAATATATATGGAAGAAAGGTCTGTCTCTATGCATGGTTAATATACATATGGAAGAATGGTCTGTCTCTATGCATGGTTAATATACATATGGAAGAAAGGTCTGTCTCTATGCATGGTTAATATACATATGGAAGAAAGGTCTGTCTCTATGCATGGTTAATATATATGGAAGAAAGGTCTGTCTCTATGCATGGTTAATATATATATGGAAGAAAGGTCTGTCTCTATGCATGGTTAATATATATGGAAGAAAGGTCTGTCTCTATGCATGGTTAATATATATATGGAAGAAAGGTCTGTCTCTATGCATGGTTAATATATAGAAGAAAGAAAATAATTTATTTACAGTCATAGCTTGTTCAGCTAGGTACTTTCCTTAAACATAATACATAAGCTGGTCATAGCTGAGTGCCCCCACAGCCCGGTGCTTTCCAAGGGGGGGGGGGGTTCTACTTGGTGCACAAGATACTTTGTTTATTTCCACATCAGATTCTTAAGACATCTGGCACCTCATGCTGGTCTTCTTCCTGAGTTAATTGTAAGGGCAAAAGTTCATCTACTCAACTCCAACACAACTGTAAGCAAATACTCAGTTATGTTTTATTTAATCGCAGTGTCAAAACCATCTCCTGCCAATATTCTCTTTTAGCACTATGCAAATATTGCCTTAGGACATGCATTTATTTTCTACATTTATAAACCACCTTTCTCACTGAGACTAAAAGTGGATTACACTGTGTAAGTCAGTACAAATAATATGAAGGGATCCCTAATATGCATAGTGTAATTCGATGCAGTCAACATGAAGAGATGTTTAATAAGCAATGTATTATGACTAGGCTATACAGATGACCTGATGGCGCCTGGGTTTTTTTTGGCCACTGTGTAACACAGAGTGTTGTACTGGATGGGCCATTGGCCTAATCCAACATGGCTTCTCTTATGTTCTTATAGGGTTGCAGATATCTGAATAAATATCATGGTATTAGGCATAATACAGTCTGCAGATACAAAGAAATAGATCCCCCTGAAACTAGCAAAACCCAGCATGTCTATGGAATCTTTGCTGGTCATCCTGGGAGAAGGAGACAGGAAAGGGAAGATGGCACGGGGAGGGAAGGCATAGCAGCAGTGGAGGATGTGATTCTTGATGAAGGCAACGTGGCATTTCGTATACTCAGCTCTGAATGGATCATGGGAAGACGTTTCACAGCAATAATGGGTTTAACCAGCTGGACATGACCTGTAGGTGTACACGTGTCATGTCTGGTTAGGTTCTCAGTCCATCTGACCTCCACAGTACACAAGGACTCTGAGCAGTCTGTGGAAAAGGACCATAGGAATGTACAGGCAGATGGACACTTCCAGAGTTTGATGAGTACTTGACACCATCTCCTGGCCTTTAGGTCCTGTTGAAGAAATGACCATGGCTGTGAAAGGACTTGTCTATGTGAAGTCTGACCGATATGCTTTCTTCACAGGTTCTGCACCCTGCTGTGGAGGCATTAGATCTTCAAGTCTGTGATATTTCAGATAATGCTCTGCAACAGCTTAGTAACTGCAAGCAACTTAAAAAAATAAACTTAAATGTTTGGAAAGATAAGAGACTAACCATCACTTCAGAAGGTATGTTTTCTTAGTGATAATTATTTCAGTAGGTGTTCTAAAGGATTGCATAATTCATTTATTTAACTTATTAAAATTAAAATGTTTATACACTGGGTTTCCTCTTGACGGAAGGTGGCTTACAGATAATTAAAACCAGGGGTGTCAAACATGCAGTTTGGGGGTCAAATCAGGCCCCCAGAGGGCTCTTATCAGGCCCCCAAGCAACTGGCTGTCATCTGCTTCCTTCTCCCTATGTCTTGTTTCCTTCTGCATAACAGCTTGCTTTGCAAGACTTGCTCAATTGCACAGGAGCTACAGAGCAAAACCTCTATTTTCTCCATTGGCTGAGGCTCCCTCCCCCCAGTCCCCTGGGGAAGGAAGGAAAGCGCCAGAGCTTCCTTTGCCCGGTTCCCTGGATCTCATGGGAGAAATACAAAGAAAGCATCCTTAAGACCAATGAGTGCTAACGTTTTATGCATGTTTTAAGTTTTTAAAAATTATATATTTGTGTTTGTCTGTGTTTTTTATAAAAATTTATATCTCTGCTACCTAATCTTAAATAGGTACACACATGGCCCGACCTGACATGGCCTGGCCCCTCAAGGTCTCATTTATGTCAGATCCAGCCCTCATAACAAATGAGTTCGACACTCCTGATTAAAACATTACATATTAAAACCAAATAACCCCCTTACCTTCCATCCCCCTTAAAAGATGCCTGCTATTCATACCACCTCAAAAGCCCTGGAAAACAAGCAGGCGTTGCAGTATCTCTTGCAGGGGGGGGGTCTCCTGATAGGATTGCCATCTCAAGACTGGTAAATTCCTGGAGATTTTGGGGTGAAACCTGGGAAGGGCGGGGTTCAGGAAGGGGAGGGACCTCAGTGAAGTACAATGCCGTAGAGTCCATCTTCCAAAGCAGCCATGTTTTCTAGGGGGACTGATCTTGATTGCCTGGAGATCAGCTCTGATACCAGAAGGCCTCCAGCTGCCACCTGGAGACTTGCCATCCTGTTCCATGACCTTTTCAATGTGGAAGCTGTTGTAGCATTTCTAGGCCTTAGGAAATGTCCATTTTGAACTTATTCAGCTTCATGCAGCCTGGTGAGCTGTGCCTGCATGTTTGAGACCAGTTGTCTGCAGGTGCTTGCGGTGAGGATGCCCATGGATGGCCACTCAGAAGACAACCTGCTAGTTTAACCACTATACTACTCACTCCTAGTTTCAGATCATTTAAAAATAAATTAAATAGTCATGACCCAATACCACTCATTGTGAGGACCCCACTGCATATTTCCCTCCTTTGTGAGAATTGTCCTTTGATTCCTGCTCTTAGCTTCCTACCATGTAACCAGTTTTTAACCCATAAGAGAACTCACCCTCTTATGCCATGACTGCTGAGTTTACTCAGGAATCTTTAGTGAGGTACTTTGTCAAAAGCCTTTCAAAAGTCCAGGTATGTCTACTGGATCACTGTTGTCTACATGATTGTTCACTTTCTCAAAAAACTCCAAAATGTTGGTACAGCAGGACTTCCCATTGCAGAAGTCATGCTCATTTTTCCTCAACAGGCCTTGTTCTTCTAGGTGCCTAACCGTTCTGTCTTTGATTACAGTTTCTACTAATTTGCCTGGGATAGATGTTAGGCTGGCCGGCCTGTAGTTTCCTGGTTCCCCTCTAGCTCCCTTTTTAAAAATTAGTGTCACATTTTCTACTCTCCAGTCTTTTGGTACAGTGGCTGAATTTAGTGATAGGCTACATATACATGTGAGTAGATCAACTATCTCACATCTGAGTTCCTTAAGAACTTTCATGTTTATGCCAGCAGGACCTGAAGACTTATTGATTTTTAATTTCTCCAGTAGGTCTAGAACTTTCTCTCTGGTCAACTCAATTTGACTCACTTCTTCAAACTCCCTTCCTGAAAATGGGGACTGTGGCATGGGTACATGCCCCATGCTTTCTACAATGAACACAAAAGCAAAAAGTCATTGAGCTTCTCTGCCATCTTTCCATCATCCTTTAGCAATCCCTTCATTCCTTTCTCATCCAAAGGCCCCACTGCTTCCCTATCTGGTTTCCTGGTCTGGATATATATTTAAAATCTTTATTGTTTGTCTTGATGCTCTTAGCAACCCACTCCTCAGAATCTCTTTTTGCATGACTTGCATTTCTTCTGGCAGAACCTGTGCTGCCACCTGTTCATTTCATCATGGCAGACCTTCCAATTAAAAAAAAAGAATTTATGATGTCTGGGAATAGCTTCCTTAATACATATCCATTCAAGCACGCTAGCTTAGGCAGACCTGACAGTATCATAACCATTGCTTCCAGTCTCACAGGTTTCTGTGGTCTCTCTGTACCCTCTCCAGCACTGACTGTAAGCACTAGGACAATTGCTTTATTTCCCCTCTTCTCCTCCTGACAGACCTGCCACACATGCTTATAATAGACTCACAGGAAGGGAAAGCCCTTTCCGCCTCCTTTTTCACAGTTAAAATTTATGGTTTCTCTTTAATCCCTCAAGATCTTTCTAGGACAGTCTGGCGTGCCTTCCAAAGCTCCTCTGGTATGCTGTTCCCCAGATGCAGCCTTATCTCAGTTCCTCCCGTATGAAGCACTCCCTGTTCATCTCCAGGTCTGCTGGCTTGGATTGTCTGCCAAGACACGCCATTCTCCCCCCCCCCCCCCAATAAGTTGATACAGAGTTCTCTTTCACTTCGTTTCTTCTTTTTCTAGTGTTGCCAAAAAGCCTGGATAAATTGTTTTATCTTTTTCATAGAGACTTAATGTGTGGAAATGGGTAGTTGAAGCTTTTCATGGCAGAGAAGTAAATAACATCCCATGAAAGAGACAGGACTTCCCTGCCCCCCTTCCAGGCAATCAGCAGCCCTATCTATTTTGCTAGTTCATCTGACCTTGCTTTTAACATTCTAAAACAGTTCTTCTGGTTCATGTGACCCACTTTTTTGAACATTTCTTCATTTCTTTGAGTGTTTTTAGCAGGTGCTATTCTAGTCTCTTGACCTGTTTAATACTTGGACTTCCACTCCACCCTCAGAGGCTGACCCTGAGGCATTCCAGTAAACATGTCCTTGGAACTGAAATTATTCCCACATTCTGAACATCTGAAGCTGCCTTATACTGAATCAGACCTTTGGTCCATCAAAGTCAGTATTGTCTTCTCAGACTGGCAGCAGCTCTCCAGGGTCTCAAGCTGAGGTTTTTCACACCTATTTGCCTGGACCCTTTTTTGGAGATGCCTGGGACCTTCTGCTTCCCAAGCAGATGCTCTACCACTGAGCCACCGTCCCTCCCCATTTCTCTGGGCCTTCCTTTGGTTTTGAGTTCAGCTCACTTTCTGTGTTCTCTGAGCAAGTTAATGTGTTCCCAACATCCCTTTTTAAATTTGGTACAACCCTATGGCTATTCCTTTGTTGTAGCTGAGCAGCTGCTAATTCCTAAAGCATCAGACAGCTAGCATTGCCAATAACCTGTAGGGGAAAAATATACCCAGTCCTTAATGTGTAGAAATGGACACATGAAACTTTTTATGGCATGGAAGTAAGGAACATCGTAATTAACATCCTGTGAAATCTCAATAGAAGTGAAGAGACACTTCAACTCTAGGCTTTTTCCAACCATGCAAGAGAGCGCAAGCCTTGCCTTGCTTCCCTTGTGAACTCAATCCAGAACAGATCCAAGTGGGCAGCCATGTTGGTCTGAAGCAGTAGAACAAAGTAGGAGTCAAGTGTACCTTTAAGACCAACAAAATTTTATTCAGAATGTAAGCTTTCATGTGCTCTAAGCACACTTCATCAGATGAGGAATCAGGTACAGTGAGCAGAGCTACATATAGCTGGTAGGCAGTGGTTTAGAATGCAAAATAGTACAAATTTAAGATCCAGTGACAGAATAGTAAAACTAACAAATTGAGCAAACCTTTGATGTGGATAGCATGATTATGAGAAAGCAATAAAACAATAATATGTCAGAATGTGAGAATGTCTGTTAATTAGTTATGTCTCTGAAGAGGCCTTGCAGATCTGTTCCCCAAAACAGAGAACTATAGGAAGTCATTAAAAAATGCCCTGGCTTTTAATGCCTTAGGACTTGCTTTGAAATAAAACTAAAATGGCATTCAAGTGTACCACTTAAAACTCTTTGCAACTGTTTCTCCTATTCCTATGCATATGTGCTGATTGATGCCCATGGGAGAAAGTTAATTTTACAGCTGCATGCCATCCTTTTGGTGCTTTGAAATGCACCTTTGATACTGGCCCCTCAGCCACAGTGTGCTTGATTTGTTTTACACACGCCTTTCCTCCTTCTCCCCCTTTCCCTTACCTCTTCTTTGCTTTTTCCACTGCCTCCTCTACTGTCACAGGGAAAATCTAATTATTTTTAGTTGTTTGTGTTGCTCTATAAAGTGCCCTGTACATTGATGACACTCAGGAAATCTTATATCTAACAGCCAAGGACTGGCCCTTGTTCAGATTAAAAGAAGTATATCTTTGGGGGGGAAGGACTGGCTTCAATTAAGAGTTCTGCACAGAAATCAAATTTGCTTTAAAAAATACACAAAACACAAACCCCTAAAAGAGCAAGAGCAATGGCTGCATAAGTGCAAACATTATAAAAAAAGGAACAGATGGCCTTCTGGGTACCATAGCAACCCAAACATGGCTTTTGGAGGGGAGGAGGGAACCAAAGGCAGGGAAAGAAAAAAGATTTATGGCTGGAGTTGGTTGAATAGGAGTGGAATGGGTCAGAGCCAGCACAGGTGTGTGGGTTGTGGGGGTTGGACTTCATGGGGGAGGAATCTGACGCTGTCTGGAAAATGTAATTTTCTCTTCTCCCTGAGTCTTCATGGGTGTCTCTCTTACATAAGATATTTATTATAGATTTGGGTCTTATCTGAGTTGTTGAAATATTGTCCTGGCTGCTAGAAGCTGCAAGCAATTTCACCGATCCTCTAGATAACTATTCATAGCACAGACAGTCAGATATTTGCGGAAATCCATTCCTCACAGCATCGGAGCCAGTGGAGTTGACATGTTGCAGCTAAAATGAAAGGAAGAGGCCTGCGGTTCCTTAAAGAACAAATTATAGTACAAGACCTGAAATAAGTAGATTAAAATCCTTTTATTTTAGGGGCTTGAGGGAAGACACAGAACATTTGGGTGGCAAGGCCTTCAGATAAATTGGAGTGCACTGTTGTTTGACTAATATTACTTGAACAGTTAATTCACATTATGAGGAGAGTCCAAAAGCTGAGGTTTGGATATGGGGAGAAAGTTGTCCAGTCTAGCACATTCATTTATGATCTAATAAAAATAATCTAACAAATCTAATAAAAACAAATTCGTCAGATGGGCCAGGGTGCCAGTCACTCTACACAAACAAACAAAAATCTCTTCCTATCATGATGCAGACCAAGCTTTCATATGCAGGACAGTAAAATAACATTCTGGAGAACCTGTCCTTTTCCTTTTGCTCTTACCATCTGGAGCTTCTGCTTGAGCTGACTAGGACTGATTTGATCACTCCTGGCTTTATTGGCCCAACTTCCCAACTGCCCCTCCCCTCCCCAAAGGAAGCAGGTTGGTCAACAGCTCCTACTTAATACCGGAGAGGAGTAGCTGTGTTAGTCTGTAGCAGCAAAATAAAACAGCAATCCAGTAGTGCCTTAAAGTCTAACAAATTTTATTTCAGTATAACATCAGATGCATGGTATATTCAGAACAGAAAGGCCGGGAAAAGGAGAGTCAGTGTGGACTCTAATCTTGCTCTGTATCCCTCAGCCAGAGTGGGGAAGGGGTAGCATTGGATAGCAAAGCTATTTGAGGATGGAAGGATACCCTCTTCCCTTGGTCCAAACTGGGGATACAGGCACCTGAATTCAAGGTGTGATCTCCTTCTTGTCTAGTTTGGCCCTCCAGGCAACTGCTTTGTTAAAAAGTTAACCTGCTGAAATGTTTCAGTATTCACAGTAACCAAGAGAACAGAAATAAGAGACCAAAGGAGGAGCATAGAGTTCACCAGAGCTTCACAGGTTGCCACTGGAGTTCTCTTCAGTGCTGGCACTGGGGAGCTACAGTTGATTGCCGGCACTGGGGTGCTACAGTTGATTGAGGTAACCATGAATGCCAACATGTACTGTGACATACTGAAGCAGAGCATAATCCCCTCCCTTTGGAGGCTGGGCCGCAGGGCAGTATTCCAACATAACGACCCCAAACACACCTCCAAAACGACCACTGCCTTGCTAAAGAACCTGAGGATAAAGGTGATGGACTGGCCAAGCATGTCTCCAGACCTAAACCCTATTGAGCATCTGTGGAGCATCCTGAAACGGAAGGTGGAGGTCTCTAACATCCACCAGCTATGTGACGTCGTCATGGAGGAGTGGAAGAAGACTCCAGTGGCAACCTGTGAAGCTCTGGTGAACTCTATGCCCAAGAGGGTTAAGGCAGTGCTGGAAAATAATGGTGGCCACACAAAATATTGACACTTTGGGCCCCATTTGGACATTATCACTTAGGGGTGTACTCACTTTTGTTGCCAGCAGTTTAGACATTAATAGCTGCATGTTGCATAATTTTGAGGGGACAGCACATTTACACTGCTATTTATTTATTTATTTATTCCGTAATTTATATCCCGCCCTTCCCACAAGTGGCTCAGGGCGGCTTACAACAAACAATAATACAATAAAATCGGAACAAATTAATACATTTAAAATCAAGCATTTAAAACCTAAAAACCTTAAAATTTTACATTGTACATTAAAACTATACAGTATAATCACAAAAATCTAGAAAGCTACATTTGTCCAGTCAGGCGTAGGCTAACCGGAAGAGGGTCGTCTTACAGGCCCTGCGGAACTGAGTAAGATCCCGCAGGGCCCTCACCTCTTCCGGTAGCTGGTTCCACCACATAGGGGCCATTGTGGAAAAGGCCCTGTCTCTAGTTGTTTTGAGGCGCACTTCCTTGGGCCCAGGGATGGTGAGAAGATTTTGAGTCCCAGACCTCAGTACTCTCTGGAGAACGTGTGGGGAGAGACGGTCCCTCAGGTAGGCAGGTCCCAGGCCATATAGGGCTTTAAAGGTAATGACCAGTACCTTGTACCGGACTCGGTATATTATTGGAAGCCAGTGCAGAGCCCGAAGACCCGGCCGAATGTGCCCCCATCTTGGGAGGCCCAATAACAGCCGGGCCGCGGCATTCTGCACTATACAAGCTGTAGACTCACTACTTTACATTGTAGCCAAGTGTCATTTCTTCAGTGTTGTCACATGAAAAGATATACTTAAATATTTACAAAATGTGAGGAGGTGTACTCACTTCTGTGACATACTATATAGTTAATATGTTAATTCTGTGCCAGAAATGGGACTTTTAAACCTGAAGTATGAAGAGCTAAAAAAAAAAAGGTAGACCTCGTACATAGGGTCTAGTAGGACTATGGTTTGGTGTCTTAACACTGAAAAGAGGTTTGTGGTTTTTAAGGCTGCAGTTTGTTCTTACATGCTCTTGAAATTCAGCCTCTCCTGCTACACAACGGTGACTGGCTTTTATCTCTCCAACAGGAGTTGCAGCCCTGGCCTCCTCATGCCCTTATTTGCGTGAAGCTTCTTTTAAACGGTGCAGCAACCTTACAGATACCGGGGTCCTTGCCCTAGCACATAATTGCCAACTTCTACAAGTCTTAAACATTGGTGGATGCTCCAGGATCACAGACACATCATTGCATGCCCTTGGAAAGCACTGTCGGCATCTGCACAGTGTGGATTTTTCATCTACTTGCGTAAGCTCACATAAATGGTTAAGGGATTTTGAAAAGTAACTTGTTGGATGAATTGCGTTGTTTCCCATGTTGTAGGGATTAATAAGTGTCAAGCATCGATATTTCCCAATAATCAATCTTTTGTTGTTGAATCAAAAGTTGCTTTATTTAAGAAACTCAGAAGCTTTACCAAGGACATATGCCTTGGAAGTAATGACATACACAGTGTTACACAGTTGCTATATAGGATAGCTTCAAAGGGTATCATACAGATGCAGCTTGAGTCACGGGTTCAAAGGTTACTACATACTATCTCTTTTATTGCTATGGAATTTAGGCTATTAAAAACATCTCCCTTTCTTACACTTCTGTCAGCTCAGATAAGATTGTCTGTGTGAACCTGGGGGAGAGGCGGCATGAAAGTGGTAACAGCCAGGCTGTAGCAAAAACATCCTTGGGTCAGATGGATTTATTACTTGCCCAAAGGTTGTGAAGGAAGGGGGAGCAGTAAAGGATGGATGACCTGTTCCTTGTCGAAGGAACCATTATGTTACAGAAATATGCATGCTTGACATACTGCCCCCCCTAAGCCCCTCTCTGGGGTTTTGTAGGATGCTTAGCATAAAATTGTTTAATCAGCTCTGGCGCTCTTACATTTTAGCTTATTACCCATTCGTCATGGGCTACAGAAAAATGTTTCCATCTAATCAGAAAATACAATACACCTTGCTTCAGCTTAGCATCTAAAATCTCTTTTACTTCATGGTGATTCTGATTCCCCACCAGAATAGGCTCTGGAGCTTGGGGTCGGGGGTGCCAAGGCATGGCTCCAGGATCCCTCCGAAGTAAACTGCAATGAAAGATGGGATGTATCTTACCAAACAGTTTAGGTAATTCGAGTTCTACAGTCACTTTATTGATTACACGTTTAATACGAAACGGTCCCAAGAACTTGTATGCCAGTTTTTTAGAAGGTTGCGGTAGAGGCAAGTTCTTGGTATCTCCCACCTTAAAATCTCAAGTGGGTGAATGATGCTTATCGTAATATTTTTTGTAAGTCTCTTTGGCTAATTCCAAATTTTCCTGGATATGAGTCCAAACCTTTCCCAGCTTTCCCCACCATTGATTCAAAAGTTGAGGGTACTTCTGGCACTACTCCTCCTGGTAGCTGTGGGAATGGTTTTCCTTCATATCCATTCACTACCAAGAAGGGGGATGATTTGGTGGAGTTATGTATGCTGTTATTGTATCCATACTTGGCAAATGGGAGTAGGTCTACCCAATTTGACTGCTGATAGTTCACAAAACACCTCAAATACTGCTCCAGTAGGACGTTTATCCTTTCTGTCTGTCCATCGGTCTGGGGGTAATATGCAGAACTTCATCCCTGCTCAATTCCAGTCAATTTGCAAAACTTCCGCCAGAAGTTGGCAACGAACTGTACTCCTCTGTCACTAATTAACTTATCCGGGAATGAGTGTAGTTTCACCACGGGTTGAAAGAAAGGGTATTTGCGAGCAAGGATTGAAGTGGGCTTGCTTAGAGAATGTGTCCACTACTACAAGAATTACGGTCTTTCCTTGCGAAGGGGGAAGCTCAACAATAAAATCCAATGAGACTACTGCCCACGGCCTGGTTGCTGTTTCCAAAGTTTGTAACAACCCTGGGGGTTTCCCCCCTCTTCTTTTAGCCATTAGACATATTGGGCACAAGGCAACATAGTTAGAAATGTCCTTTTTCATAAACAGCCACCAAAATTGCCTATTTACTAGATGCAGGGTTTTGACATAACCAAAGTACCCAGATAGTTTGCTGCCGTGACAAAACTGGAGCACTTCTTTTCGGAGGCTCTCCAGCACATAAAGTTTACTGTCTTTGTACCAGAATCCCCCTTCACCTTTCTTTACTCCCTCAGGTATGGAATCTCCTTTTTCCATCTCAGAAATCAACCTCTCTCCCTGCCCCCCATTTTTCCTCTAATTTTTCTCGTTTAGCTTCTGAGCACGTTGTCACTGTCCCCCCCAGTTGACTGGGGAAGATGAGCAAATCGATCACCTCCTCTCTTTGACTATTGTGCTGAGGGAGTCAAGACAGTGCATCAGCTAGAAAGTTCTTAGATCCCGGGATGTGCTTTAACTTAAAATCGAACTTAGCAAAGAATCCCACCCACCGAATCTGTTTCTTGGTCAGTTTCCTACGGCCACTTAGGGCTTCTAGATTCTTGTGGTCAGTCCCTATTTCGAAGGGGACCCTCGCCCCTTCCAACCAAGACCTCCAAGTCTTTAGGGCGAAAGTTACTGCAAATGCCTCTTTGTCCCACACCGACCAATTCCTCTGCTCTTGGGAGAATTTCTTCGAAATGTAGCCACATGGTTTTAGGTCCCCCCCTCGTCTGGTTGCATGAGAATTACCCCCACAGGGACGTCGCTGGCGTCACATTGAACCACAAAGGGTTTCAATTCATTGGGGTGGATTAATATGGGTTCGCTAGCAAACAATCTCTTTAGCTCATTGAATGCTTTTTGACAGTCTGTTGTCCAATTTAACTAGGCTCCTGGCCGCTTGGCCTCGGGACCTTTCCCTTTTGTCTTGAGAAGGTCCATTAAGGGGAGCATAGTGTGTGCGAACCCCTGTATAAAATTACGATAAAAATTTGCGAACCCGATGAATGATTGGAGTTGTCTACGTGTCCTCAGGGGTTCCCAATCTAGAACGGCTTTTATCTTTTCGGGGTCCATTGCCAAGCCCCTCCCAGATACTTGGTAACCTAAATAGTCCAATTCCGTTTAGTGGAACTCACACTTGGATAATTTCGCATACAACTGATTTTTATAGAGATTGTTAACACTTCCCTCATTAACTTCACGTGGGAGGAGATGTCATTTGAATAAATAATTATATCGTCCAGGTACACCACTACCCCTCTGTACAAGTACTTTCACAACACCTCACTGATAAAGTGCATGAAAACCGGGGCTCCCTGTAGCCTGAATGGCATGACTAAGTATTCGAATTGTCCCATCGACGTGTTAAACGCCATCTTCCATTCATCCCCCTCCTTTATGCGCACCTGGAAATAAGCATCTCTCAGATCCAGTTTGGTGAAAATCTTTCCCTCCGACACGGTGCTCAATAGATCTTTTATTAAGGGAATGGGGTAAGCATTTGAGGTTGAAATCACATTGATCCCCCTAAAATCCATACAAAGTCTGAGCCCCCTGTCTTTCTTCTTTCTAAAAAGTATGTGGGTGACCGTAGCCAGTCATATGAACCCCCGCTTTAAGTTCTTGTCTAGGAACTTGTGCAATTCAGCTTTCTCCGCCCACCCCATGGAGTATAGCTTAGCCTGTGGAAGGCTCTGCCCCGGAATCAGTTCTATTGCACAGTCAGTATCTTGGTGAGGGGGTGAGTTCGTTAGCTTCCTCTTCACTGAAAAATTGTTTTAAGTCTCTATATTCATGGGGAATTGACTTCACCTCTTCTATGGTGAGGCATAGCTTTTCATTTAATGGTGGTGGTTCCAGTCCCCACTCCACGTTCCAGTGGTGGGGCTCGCACCTTCCATCTCTAAAGTCTATAATTTGATCTCCCCATTTGATATTGGGTTCATGTTTGGCCAGCCATCCCACTCCCAAGACAATGTCAAATGATGAAGACGGGGCCACCACAAAAATTTCTGTATCCCAGTGGTCTTCTATTCCCATTGGCACCCCTTGGGTCTGCTCCGTACATGGCTCCCCTCTCATTACAGTCCCATCCATCTGCTCAAATTGTATGGGGTGCGGTAGCAGACTCGTAGGGAATCCAAGAGCTTCTACTAGTTTAGGTGTGATTATGTCTCTGGTGCACCCGGAATCTAGTAGGGCTCAGGCATGTATCAATTGCTTTAGATTGGGGTTCAGTAAGATCAGTGGGATGAAAAACAAAGTCCCAGTAATTCTCATCCTCGGCAGCACCATTAGTTCCACGACCTGCTGCTCAGCACCTCTCAGTGCAGGACACTCTCGTTTCCCTCCGGTTCGTCTTCCCAGGCGTCCCCACCCAACTCATCTATCATGATAATCTCCTCTTCCCGGGGAGCTGCCGATGCTGCGCTGCTCTTCACTGATTCCTTTGCTAGTCTCTCTCTGCCTTTTTCGCCTTGGGTGCGCTGGTCTTTGGGATGAGGGGGGGCCTCGAGGCTGCTCCGGGCAGTTGGCTGCCATGTGGTTGGGGTCGCTGCACTGAAAGAAATGTCGAGGGGTAGTTGGTTTGGCAGTCTCCCTGGTTTGATTGGCTTTCCGCCCATCTGCTTTTGCCCCTGGCTGAGACTCACATCCCCCCTTACCCCTTTGCTGCTGTTGACGCTGGAGAGCCACTCTCTTCATGTTAGTCTCCACCTCACTGGCTAGTTGCACCCATCCCACCAGTGTGGTAGGGCGAGCCTGCTGTAG
The DNA here is from genome assembly GCF_032191835.1 of Heteronotia binoei. Taxonomy (NCBI): domain Eukaryota; kingdom Metazoa; phylum Chordata; class Lepidosauria; order Squamata; family Gekkonidae; genus Heteronotia; species Heteronotia binoei. The sequence continues at coordinate 100,139,177 of NC_083230.1, forward strand.
GGCTCGTTCCAGTATGCTCGCGTTCAGGCCTCTCTGGAACTGTTCGATCTTCATCTGCTCGTTCCACTCTCGTACTTTGGCCGCGTTGGCCCAGAATTGGGCTGCATACTCTCTCACTGCTTTGGATCCTTGTTGCATGTCTCTTAGGGTGGTTAAGGCTCTGGTTTCTTGTAACAGATCCTCATACTGTGTTAGTAGGGCACGTAAAAATGCTGCCATGGTGTCTAGTTCGGGGCTCCGGGTTTCGTACAGGCTCACGTACCATCTCTTGGCCGCCCCCTTCAACTTTGATCCTAAGTAATCCACTCTGCTAAATTCATCGGGGAAAGTGTGCCCCCAGTAGAACATAAAGCTATTGGCTTGTATTAAAAAATATGCCACCTCTTCGGGATCCCCATCGAAGGTAGCATCCCGTTCTTGACCTCGCCCATAGTCTGGCAGTAGCGGTAGCAGCGACTGAGGTTGCCGCGGTAACTGCAGCTGTAAAGGGGGGGTGTTGTGGTGGTTGCCCCCCTCTGGGCGCCGGCAGTTGCAGTGCTCGATCCAGTTGCTTTCTCACTTCTTGGGCCATGAATGCATTATTGGCTCACATTTCTTCTCTTAAGCCCTTGGCCATCTCTGCCATCTCTAATCTCATCATTTGGAGAAAGTCCCCGGGGGTTGGGATTTTGTTCTTCCTCCTCCTCCTCCTCTGGGCCTAGGTCGGGGCATCATTCCTCTAGCTCCTCCCAACCATCCCTGCCACTTGCATCCGAAGTGCTCTGGTCACTGTCATCTCCCATCCACGTGCGCAAAGAGGGTAACGCCAGGATCGCCTCTCTCCGAGCTGGTGCTTCATCCATTAGGCTGGTGGACCTTCTGGGATCCCAAACTTTGGGGGTTATAAAGTGTCGCTGTATGTGCAGTGGAGACCCTCGTGCTGTTGCTCTCCATGCGTCGAGTACGTGCCATGGAGGGTGTATTTGGGTGGTGTCGGGTCCTTGATCCTCACCAATTGGTCGTTCTGGGTTTTCGGGGGCTTCTCCGTTATCTGGTGCTCTCTCTGCCATAAGGGTAGAAAGTTTCCAGTTCAGTTACATCCCCAAGTGAGATTACTTCCAAGAGGTCAAGCATCAATATTTCCCAATAAGCAGAGTTTTGTTGTTGAATCAAAAGTTGCTTTATTTAAGAAACTCAGAAGCTTTACCAAGGACACATGCCTTGGAAGTAATGACATACACAGTGTTACACAGTTGCTATATAGGATAACTTCAGAGGGTATCATACAGATGCAGCTTAAGTCACGGGTCCAAAGGTTACTACATACTATCTCTTTTATTGCTAAGGAATTTAGGCTATTAAAACATCTCCCTTTCTCACACTTCTCTCAGCTCAGATAAGATTGTCTGTGTGAACCTGGGGGAGAGGCGGCATGAAAGTGGTAACAGCCAGGCTGTAGCATAAACATTCTTGGGCCGATGGATTTATTACTTGCCCAAAGGTTGTAAAGGAAGGGGGAGCAGTAAAGGATGGGTGACCTGTTCCTTATCGAAGGAACCATTATGTTACAGAAATATGCATGCTTGACTATAACTAAAGGCATCTGAGATTATAACAGCTGTCTGTGTCATCTGTGGCTTCTCCTCCTGGGCTTTTTTGCTTGATCTTTTCTTAGTTGTTCTTCACATGGTCACTATCAGGGGATAGCTCTGATACTCCCAGAGGCAGGCACAGAAGGCATGGTGCTTGCCCCAATGTCTTGTTTGCTCTGCAGATAAATTAATAGGTCAAAATGACATTATGCTGACTTCTTCTTTTACACAAGGACACTGCAAAAGCCATAAGAACATAAGAGAAGCCATGTTGGATCAGGCCAACGGCCCACCCAGTCCAACACTCTGTGTCACACAGTGGCAAAAAATTTTATATACACACACACACTGTGGCTAATAGCCACTGATGGACCTGTGCTCCATATTTTTATCTAAACCCCTCTTGAAGTTGGCTATACTTGTATACCAGTATCTGTACTCTGCACTCAGCACCACCTAGTTCGATGGAGAATGAGCAATCTACATTTTGGCATTTTTGAATATTTAATAAGGCTATTGGACTATGTGATAATAAATTTATACAACAAAGTTTGGAAAATGATATATTTGGGTCTGTACTGGGTGTTTGATGATTGTCAGCTAGTTGCAGACTTTTTCTGACAAATGGCCCGTTTTAGGCTTAATAAAAACCCAGGAGAGATTCAGTTACCTGTACTGCACATTTGTGCAGTATTGCCATGAAGATTCCTGCTGTTTCGGTATGTTGCCAGGTACTGTACTTTAAAAACTGCTGTAGAATAAGTGGACTCCAAAATTAGATAGCAGTAGGGTGTTTTTCAGTAGGGCTGTCTTCTGGCTTGTCAGCTTTCCCCCACCCCCGCAGTTTGCTTACTTTTATATAATTTATTTTCAGCTTGCTGTTTTGCAGGTCTATGGGCACCCCAACAACTGCTGGGAGAAGCTGGCATACACACCCGTGGTGACTCTTTCAGTTTCTGAGAACTATTTTTGCTCTTGATTGTAAACCTGAGGCTAGGAGATGGTAAACAGTGTTTTGAGATAAGGGTTTCGGAAGGTAGCAATGTTGGTCTGTAGTACAACAGCTAGATTTGAGTCCAATAACATCTTAGAGCCCACCTAGCTGTTGGAATAAGATGACTCCTGATTATTTTAAAAGCATAGTAGAATGGTTAGGAAAAGATTGAGCATATAGGATACATAGACATGAAAAAAAGCTTTTATTAATCGCTTAGTAAGATCATAGGATGCACAGAGCTTTTTTAAAAGCAGGAATGCTGTTAGCACCAGGCACTTTAAGGTGAAAACTGCTGATGCAACATTATGTAACTCCAACTATACTAGCTAATGAGAGGCATGTGAAGCTAGTTAAGTGGGGTGTAACATGATAGGCCAGCTCTACCATAAGAACCAGCTACCTAGTCCTTAGACTTTGCCTTGGGTGGATGAGGAGGAAGGAGTGTTGGAGACGTGGAGAGCTATTTGATAACAGAGACCGTTACTCTGTCCGTTTGACTGATGATGGTAAAGACCCTGGTATGTGTAGACTAATCTTTGGATTTGTGACATTGTACTTCTGACCTCGATGGACTGACTAACTGTGCATTGACTACTTTGGACTGCCTTTAACCACTCTTTTGCTGTAACCCCAATACAACTGTTTCAACCGGCTTACTGAAGTTGTGTCTTTGTAGACTTTTTACTCGAGGCTGCTCTTATCAGCACACTCACACTGCGGGACTTCCACGCACTACTGACAAATGCAGTTCTAGCTGGCTTTGTGTCAGGGAGTAGCCTAATATGCAAATAAGTTCCTGCTAGGTTTTTTCTACAAAAAACCCTGTGCAAAATAATGGTTTTGTCAGGGATGTGTGGCCTAATATGCAAATGAGTTCCTGCTGGGCTTTTTCTGCAAAAAAAGCCTTGGGGATGCAGATTGTTCCACCTGTGTAATTTACATGCTCCATGGTGACAACCATAACCCAATTGTTATGGGAGGGAATTCCAGTAAGTGCTTGATAAATCTCTACTTTTCATTGCCTTCCTGAGACTACAAAAGGGGCCACATCACTGACTTCCTTGTCTCCAATTATGTCCCTAGCTTGGAAAGCATGGTTCTGAATGGACGCTGTAACTCCTTTTTATTTCAAGAGGCTTAATCCGGACTGTGCACAGGATATCTTCCTTAGTACTGGATCCTAAAACAGCAGCTGCTAGTCAGACAGGCTACTTCTGGATATCTTTGATAATCGTGCTTTGTTTAGATCATGCTTTGTGCAACAAACTGAGTTTGTCTGCTACTTGCTTCTGATCTGCTCCCCTTCAACAAGGAGGACATTCCCTGAGCTGTCTCTGTGGTCAGATATCTGCATGAGGCAGGGCTACTCAACAAATGGTGGTTTGTGAATTCCGAGGTAACAATGAAGTACAAATAGTACAATTGGTGGTTAAGAAGCCTGCTGCTAACCCTATTTGGAAATTCCAGCTTGCTGCCAAACAAAAAAAGCCCCAATTTTGTGGAACTGTCTACATCCAAACTTCATGAGGTTTACTGGAGTTTGATTCAAGCCAGAGTTTATAACCATGGTTTATAGTGATGTCTGTATGCAGCTCCAGATTTAAAAAGTATCTTGAGTTGTTCTACAGTTGCAGATGGTAGTACATAAAATTTGAAATTTTTCCCCACTACTGATCACTCAGTTATTTTTGGGTAGCCCCCAACTAGTAAACAATTATCCATGGTTCATGTCCAAAAAATTGGCAGTATTGTCATGAACCCATTCATTATAGATAAACACTGGTGTGTTTTGCATCATTCTGGAGACAAGAAATAATTTTGGATACCAGTTAGTATAAAATCTATGTTTTCCAAAACCTATCAAAAATGAAGAATAACAGATTGAAGTTAGATTGTTTCCAGAATTGTGCAGGTTTCTTTCTTTTGTTAAGTGAATATATATGCTATGTTTTTAATCCACGTGCCAACAAGAAATCCGCTTTTCCCATTCAGGTTACTGATGATGGCGTTATAGCACTTGTTAGTGGAATATGTTCAAAGAATTTAAAGGTATTTACTGATGATGTCATTATAGCACTTGTTATTGTTTACATAGAAACATAAGAGAATCCATGTTGGATCAGGCCAATGGCCCATCCAGTCCAAGACTGTCACACAGTAGCCAAAAAAAACAGATGTCATCAGAAGGTCCACTAGTGGAGCCAGGACACTAGAAACCTTCCCATTGCTGCCATGCACCAAGAATATAGAGCATCACTTGCCCCAGACAGAGAGTTCCATCTATACCTTGTGGCTAATAGCCACTGATGGACCTCTGCTTGATACGTTTATCTAGTCCCCTCTTGAAGCCATCTATGCTTGTAGCTGTGGCAGTGAATTCCATATGCTAATCACCCCTTGGGTGAAGAAGTACTTCCTTTTATCTGTTCTAACCCAACTGCTCAGCAATTTCATTGAGTGCCCACGAGTTCTTGTATTGTGAGAAAGGGAGAAAAGTACTACTTTCTCTGCCTTCTCTATCCCATGCATCTTTACTGACGATGGTGTCACAACACTTGTTAGTGGAATGTGTTCAAAGAATTTAAAAGTATCCCCCCCCAACACCCCCTTGATCTTCTTCGTGGTCTCTGTGCATCACACTGATGGGATATAGGCGCCCGCGCCGATCTCGATCGGTATTCTTGAAAGCTGCGGATTTCCGCGCCCCCGGCCCAGTGCGCATGCGCCGAAGCCCCACCGAGCATGCTCACAGGGACCGGAGCGGACATCCCGCCAGTTCTCTTCTGACTGCCGCTTGGATCAGTCGATCTCGCGTCACGGTCGGTAAAACCCCCTTTTTTCTTGGAAGTTGCATTCGCTACTCTAACTTAATAGACTTTATACTAAAACAACAGTCTTTTTAAAGACTCAGGAGCGGGGAAGCGGTGAAAAATTCTTTTTCGGACTTTTTACCTCATCCTTCCTTTTTCCCGCCAACCCCCCCTCCCCCCCCCAACCGCATGGAAAAGCGGTTGGGCTTTTTCAAAAGGTGCTAGAATTGCGGCAGCAAAATCGCCCCTCCAGACGGGCACGCTCTTTGCCTTTTTTACTTAGGAGAGACGCACATCCCTGACGCGTGTGTGCACTGTGCTAAATTTTCCCGCCAGACGAAGAAAAATCGCGCGGGTCGTTTAGCAGCGGCGCTGATGGAGAAAGCGCTATCTCCTAAGAAAATGGCGGCAACACATAAGCCGTCGACACCGGAGTCAGGCGGTATCGACAAAACCCCCTCCGACGCCGATCGCCCCACTAAAACGGGCTCGGCATCTAAGTCCGCCTCCTCCACTCCTGCAAAACGGCCAAGGGAGGAGAAGGGACTTCAACCGGAAGCGAAGAAGAAGAAGAAGTCGGACAAACATCGATCGTCCGCAACTTCGCTCCCGACATCACCACCGGAATCGGCGACGAGAGTACCACCTCTGAAGCTCTTCGCTTCACCACGCCGCCGGTTAAGCCCCCCGGTACTGGCATCGATGTCGACGCAGATCGCCATTTCTTCAGACTCTGATCGCGATCTAGATCTGACGCAAAGATCGGGGACGGAGGGCAGTCCACCGGAAATTCATACTGTGGAAGACACCGTCCGATCCCGAACTCCGCCTCGCGACCCCTCGGTCAGCCCAGATCACCGTCGGGTCCGAAGCCCGGAAAGGGATCGATCCACCACTCCCGGTCGCGAGAGCCTCGGGCGTGACCATTTGAACAGCCCTCGTAGAGATCACCATAGCATTCGGCATCGTCATCGATCCCAAGAGTCGGAAGAGAGATCCCTCAACAGAGATCGCTCTCCGCTTCGGAGACCACCGCCACCAATGTCCTGGGACCAGAGACAGTGGCAATACTTGTATGGGTCTTGCCCTATGCCTTCCATGTTTCCGTGGTTTCCGGCTAAACACTTGGATTGGGACCAGCAATCCAAAGCCTCGGTTAGGTCCCGGACTTCGTATCGACCCCGACACAAGCCATCAGCGTCGGTATCGAAGCCACAGGATACAACGCCCCCAAGGAGACAAAAGACCCCCCCACGTTCCCGGAGCCTGGAGCGTCGGAGGACACCGGAGTCACCAAGAGCTCCAGAGACCCCTAAACATTCCTCAGGACACTCAGACTCAGGTGAATGCTCACACGGATTGGAGGAGGGCTCTATCCGGGAAGAACAGAACATCTCCTCCCCGGATGAGCCAGCGCCATCGAATAAGGTGGGCGAAGAACTACCCATATCCCCTTTCGAGGACCTAAAAACCTATGGGGATCTAATAAAACGTATGGCACAAACCCTATCACTCCCGACAGTCCAACCAAAGCCAGTAGTTACCGACAACGTGTTTGACGTCGTACAACTAGACACATCGACGGCAGTCGCCTTACCTCTCACGACAGTCATGCTCCATACCACAAAATCTTCCTGGGACAAACCAGCTTCAACACCGATAAGCTCCCGAAGGCTGGACCACATGTATCGGGTCCAGGAATCCACAGCCGAGTTCCTGTTTAATCACCCAAGACCAAACTCGGTAGTTGTAGCCTCGTCTTCAAAGGCTAGAAAGACACACGCTTCTCCACCTGACAAAGAGGGGAAGAAGTTGGACAATTTAGGCAGGAGATTTTACACGGCTGGCTCGATAGGAGCGAAGGTGGCAAATTACGGTGCATGTATGGGCCGTTATCAATACGCCCTATGGGATCAGTTATCGACTCTACCAGACCTGTCAGAACAAGCCAAACAGGCACTAAAAAAGATCCAAAGGGAAGGTTTAGCGCTTGCCAAACAGCAGATCAATACTGCCAAGCATGCAGGGGACATTTCCGCAAAGACACTCACCTCGGCAATTACCTTAAGGCGTCACTCTTGGCTAAGGTCGACAGCATTGCAGCCAGATACTCAATCCTATGTCGAAGATCTCCCCTTTGATGGAAGTGGGTTGTTCAGCTCCAACACAGATTCTGTGCTTCAAGAGATGGATAAAAGCATCAGAACATCTCGCAATCTGGGAGTCCCCATCTCATCTAGAACCCAAGGAAAACGTACCTGGAACAAGCCGTGGAACAAGAAACCGTTCCCCAAACAGCCTACCGAACAGCAATGGAGACCTAAAGGTTCCACAACCTACTCCAAACCTCCCTACAATCCCAAGTCGAAATACTCTCCGACTTCCTCACAACCAACCAGACAGAAGGGGAACAGATCATCTAAACAGGGTCTTTGACTGCCCTTCCCCCTGTTTTCTCCCCTCCCCTTCGTACCCGGGCCATACCAGACTCTTCCCATATTTCCAGGCTTGGTTCACAATCACTACGGACAAATGGGTCCTGTCGATAATCCGGACGGGTTATCAAATAGAATTCAGAAAAAAAACGACAGTCCCCACTGTCGTTCACACCAGGGCATCCCTCACTCTGCAGGCAGAGGTCCAATCCCTCCTCAAAAAAGACGCAATCGAGCAAGTGCCAATCAGCCAGACTGGGCAAGGCTTCTACTCCCGATATTTCACCATACCCAAGAAAGATGGCGGCCTTCGACCCATTATGGATCTCCGAGACCTGAATCATTTCATACCAAAACAAAAGTTCAGAATGATCTCCCTGCAAAACATATTGCCCCTACTGAACCGGGGAGATTGGATGGCAACCCTGGACCTACAGGATGCCTACTTCCATGTAACTATTCGTCAAGAAGACAGGAAGTTCCTCAGGTTCTCTATTGGAGACAACCATTACCAATACAAGGCCTTACCCTTTGGCCTCTCCACTGCACCGAGAGTTTTTACAAAGACTATGGTGGTGGTGGCAGCTCATCTGCGTCTACAAGGAATCGTTATTTTTCCCTATATAGACGACTGGCTGCTAGTGGCGCGCTCCAAACCTCTGATACTCCAGCATATAGAGATCACCCTAGCCCTTCTACGAGCACTAGGCCTGCAGGTCAACTTAAAGAAATCGGCTCTGCAACCCTCTCAGAGGGTGCAATTCATAGGAGCCATATTGGACTCACAAGCTGCAAAGCATTCCTCCCGATAAAAAGGGCGAAAGACATCATAGCACTGACACACACGTTCCTGTCAAACCCTACAGTTACGGCGTTCCAGGCCCAACGCCTCCTGGGCTTGATGGCAGCGACAACAGCAGTGCTGGAATTCGCCAGGTTCCACATGAGAATTCTGCAGTTGTGGTTCCTACAAGTATTCAATTATCAAACGGACCTTCCCTCTTGCCAGCTGACTGTCCCAACGTCGGTGCTCCAGACCCTGTCCTGGTGGCGGGAGAAAAAGAACCTCCTCCGAGGGGCCCCATTCCACAGACAAACTTCTACCTTGACCATAATGACAGATGCATCCTTATGGGGCTGGGGAGCACACGCGAACAACATGTGTGTGGGGGGCAGATGGCCACCGGATCTTCTGCGCTACCACATCAATTTCCTAGAGTTGCTGGCCATACATCATGCCGTTCTCTCATTCAAACACCTGATTGGGGAACGGATGGTAGCAATTTTAACAGACAACACAACAGCCCTATCCTATGTGAACAGACAGGGCGGCACAGTCTCGAGGAAGTTATGCCTTCTAGCGCTAAGAATCTGGGAAATTTGCAGAGGATCAAACACAACTCTAGTAGCCTCGCATCTGCCAGGCGATCTGAATTCTTGTGCGGACTACCTCAGTCGGGGAGGAGCCTCACTCCACGAATGGGAACTCAACTGGGAGTTTCTTCGACCGGTGTTCCAGAAATGGGGCACACCGGACGTGGATGTCTTTGCCACGCGCAGCACCTCGAAATGCAACAGTTTTTGCTGCAGGGGCGGAGCAGACCCTCTGTCGATGGGAGATGGACTACTGATCTCATGGACTCATCTACAGGTATACCTCTTCCCGCCGATTCCGCTAATCACGCGGGTAGTCCACAAGATATACCGCGAGCGCCCCAAGGGGATTCTCATCACACCGTGGTGGCCCAGGCAACAATGGTTCTCCCCTGTACTGCAGCTGTCTCACGGAACGTTCCATCAGTTTCCAATGAACTCGGACCTTCTACTGTCTCACGAGGGGCAGGTGGTGCACCACGATGTGCCTCACTTGAAACTCACGGCGTGGAAGCTGGAGTGACGAGGTTGTCGGATAGAGCTCTGCAAGTCATGCTAAATAGCAGGAAATCATCCACTAGAAAATCCTATGAATACAAATGGGAAAAATTTGTCCAATTTGTAACCAAAACTGCCAGAGATCCAAGGAAGGCAGGCCTTCCACTTATACTGGACTTTTTACTCTCGCTTCTAGATAAAGGACTAGCTGTGTCGTCTGTGAGAGTGTACCTAGCAGCCATATCGGCTAATCATGACCAACTGGAAGGCCATTCGGTGTTCTCGCACCCTGATACCAAACGGTTCCTCAAGGGGTTGTCGAGGTTATACCCTGCGGTAAGAGACCCAGTCCCCACATGGGACCTCCCAGCGGTACTACAGGCGCTGACGGGGAAACCCTTCGAGCCTATGGCTACTTGTTCCCTGCAATTGCTATCTTGGAAAACAGCCTTCCTAGTGGCCGTTACTTCAGCTCGCAGGGTGGGTGAGTTGGCAGCATTGCGCTGTGACGAGCCATATTTGCGGTTCAGCACTGAGGGAGTGAGACTACGCCCCGATGTAACCTTTCTCCCGAAGATAACATCCTCTTTCCACCTGAATGCGGAAATATGTCTACCCACTTACTTTCCAAACCCAAATACAGACTCGGAGCGAAGGCTCCATACATTGGACGTGAAAAGGGCACTCTCGTTCTACCTACACAGAGTAAGACCGGGACGTAAAGACCCTAGACCTTTCGTCTCGTATTCCACAACGTCACAAGGTGTTAGAGTTTCGTCACAGAGAATCTCTAAGTGGATAACTGAGACCATAAAGTTGTGCTACCTATTGAACAAGAGACCCCTACCGAGACAAGTTAGAGCTCATTCTACTAGAGCCCTAGCAACGGCCTTCATGAGGGGAATTCCCCTGAGAGACATTTGCGACGCTGCCACATGGTCCTCCTCGCATACATTTGTAAGACATTATGCATTGGACCTGAATTGGCGTAGACGTTCATCAGTGGGCCGTGCAGTGCTTCAAGAAGTTTCTCGCTGATGGACCGTTGCACCCTCCTCCAGGTAGGACTCTGGCTTGCTAATCTCCCATCAGTGTGATGCACAGAGACCACGAAGAAGATAAACAGGTTTCCTACCTGTAACTGATGATCTTCGAGTGGTCATCTGTGTAGTCACACTACCCGCCCTCCTTCCCCTCCGCTGCCGGTCCATCTCTAGGGCTTACGCAGCGGTCAGAAGGAACTGGCGGGATGTCCGCTCCGGTCCCTGTGAGCATGCTCGGTGGGGCTTCGGCGCATGCGCACTGGGCCGGGGGCGCGAAAATCTGCAGCTTTCAAGAATACCGATCGAGATCGGCGCGGGCGCCTATATCCCATCAGTGTGACTGCACAGATGACCACTCGAAGATCATCAGTTACAGGTAGGAAACCTGTTTTTCCAAGCATTGTATCCATTCTATTTATACTTAATTGATTTAACAATTTTTTTAATTGCTGATTTTGGTTACAATAGTCCCTGATACTAGTATTCATTCTCATTAATAGGAGATCCACATGGAGCGGTGTGTGAATCTAACTGACATAGCTGTGGAAGCTGTCTTGACTTGCTGTCCTATGATATACATTTTTCTCTTTCATGGATGCCCTCTGATAACGGGTGAGTCAGAGGGTGGCCTAGAGCTGACATTTTTAGCTGATGCAGAATACTTAGGTTGTTCAAGTAGCCATGCTATATGGCTGTACTTCTTTGCTCGCAACTGAGAGTCAGATGTTGATACAAATGCAAAGTCCTATCTTACCATCTAACTTAGATCTCCAATGTGGACTACAGAATGGTACATTATAGAAAACAGTCTAACTGTAATATAATAGAAATAGCAAGCATGGGCTTTTAAAGTCCTGAGTGAAGTAAAACATTTTTAACTGGAGGCTAAAGGAAAACAAAACAGGAAGCCGAAAATCGTGTATGGTGGAAGATATGCCAGTGTCTGGGCAGCACCATGGAAATAGGTCTGTTTTTCATGTTGCACCAGAAAAACTCCAAATCCTTCAAGGCCAGTACTGTCTACTCAGACTGGCATCAACTCTCCAGAATCTGTGGCTGAGGTCTTTCACCTGGTCCCTTTAACTGGAGATGCCAGGGATTGAACCTGGGATGTTCTACATGCAGAGCAGATGCTCCACCATTGAGCCACAACCCCTCCCTCTCCTCCAGTTTGTCTATCAACTTTCACTTGTAGCACACAGGCTAGGCATGGTCCTCTCTCATGCTGTCTTAAAGAACCAGCCACCGGATATAAATGGGAGGCACAAGCAGTTGGCCTTTCACATAATACCTTTTATTACATAATACCTTTTATTTATTTATTTATTTATTAGTTCACATAATATCTTTTATTACAACCAGCCACACATAACTCTGTGCAAGCTTTTGAGTTCTCTAGGACTCCTTATGAGGGTGGATGTTACAAAAAAGAAAAATTGGGGGGGAGGGGGGGAACCTTTAGTACATGATGTGAAATCCTGGTGTAGCCTGCCTTGTGCTATATGTGTTGTTTGTAGGCCTGATGCTGGTGACACTGTACTTTTTGTTGCAAGAGGCCATAAATCAGTTACATTCCCCAGAAAACACCAAGAGGTTTGCCAGGTCCCTCCCCCCAGGGGATGGTTAAACTAAACAGCTGTGTGAGGTGGAGGAGAAAGAAGAGGAGGGTTTCTTTCAGGGAGAATAGCCAAGCTTTTTATCCAAAACCTTGATGAGTGTTACCTTATCTAGTGTTCTGTCTTGAGCATACTCAATGTGGAAAATACTTTTAACTATTTAACTGTAGAGTTCTACTTTCCCCAAGGTCTACATCTTTTCCCTCTGCCTTCTCTAGGCTTTCTCCTCTTCTTTTATACACTTTTCAGTGTATCTGCCCACCTCTTCTGACCAATCAGGTCGCTAGGACATTATCCATGGCCAAAAAAGTCCCATCAATAACTGGAATGTGTGTAGGGGGAGAGATTTATGACTGTTTTGGATTTAGCAATAATTTAGGGCTTTCTATTGCCAAGGACATTCCAAAGACATTTACGTAAGAGTTTATCTCATTCATACTTCTTTGCCAAGGCAATTGTGACTGTGATTGTTTCCAGATGCTTGCCTACCCTTAATGTTATTTTCTGACATCCATTTTAGGATTTATCCTAAGAATCTATTTTAGAGTTCACATTCTGCCCCATGCCCCATCATGGCTTCTCATGCCACAGCAGCTGGAGTGGTTTCAGAAACTTGTTTGCCCTTTCCTAACAGCGTAGATTCCCTAAATGCAAGCAGTTGTATGCAAAAGTCAGTCAGTATGAGTGAGTATAAACATGGTGTGTTTGCTGCATGATTTTTAATGGGTGCTTAAAATCCATAGTGTAATCTGTGAGGTCTCTGTCTCAAACAAGCAGGGCAAGCTCGCAGCTTGCAATTTCAACCTAAGAACTCCCCTCCGGACCTGGTCCTCCCTTGTTTATTGTTCAAAGGAACTGTCAGGGACTTTTTAAAAGATCCTCTTAGATCCTCTTTTGCTCAGTCAATAGTAACTAACAGATGTCTCTTGCTACCTTCTGAGCTAGCAAAACTCCTTTGCAAAGATCATCCTTAGTACTCGAATAAATTCTCTATATTCTATCAAGGTCAAGGTAAGTCCCCTTCCTCCTTGTTAGATATGGGCATGAACCAGGGAAATGGTGGTTCATGTTGGTTTGTGGTTCATTAGATTGCCTGAACTGGTTCATGGTTTGTTGGTTCTTTTGGTTCAGGAGGTGTAAAACAGCCCCCTCATGAGTTAGAAGTGCCAAACTCACTGGAATCTTCAGCAGGCTCTCCTCCACCTGCCCTCCAACTTTGGCGAGGATTAGATTTGGAATGTCCAAATTAAACCTCCCGCCCCACCCCAAGTGCCCCCAGGAAATACCAGCTTCAGCTCGCATGGCAACTATCTTCAAGCTACAAAGTGAAAGCAGCTGAGTCAGGGTGTCTGCACCAATAGAGCAGAATGGGAGCTCCATGATTGGCTCCCAGAGCTGCCAGTCAAGCTATGGGCAACTGCTATGGGTGTTTCTAAGGCACCCAGAACTCTACCCCCAGCGTTGCCTGGGAATTGATTGAATCAGCACCAGGCTGTCTAGAAAAATGAACTGCAAAAATGAACCAAACAAGCTGCCAAGCACCGAACGGTTTCAAATAAACCACGAATCGGCCTGATTTTGTTCGCAAATTGCAGTTTGTGGATTGGGTCATAACTACTCCTCTTCAACCATTCCTGTGAACAAGCAAAGTCCATCAACTAGGGAAATATATGAAGATCTATACGTATCGTAGACATAATAAAAGCTGAACATGTTGGCTCAATCCTCAATTTTTATTGGAAGTTGTGGCTTCCACAGGAGTGGCCTTGCATTCTGTCTGTCACCACTCCCTCCTGTCACTGGGTACTCTCGCTGTGACCCACCTGCTGTTGGCCTTTCAGGCCCAAACCCCATCAGAAGGCTGCTGACCTTTGAGTGAGAAAGAAGTCTGAGATTATCTGTCTTCCCTCCCCCACATACACACACAAACAACGCTGCTGCAAAGCAAGCAGTGAAGCAAACAGTAAACTATGAGAGACGTGTTCTTCGGCCCCTGCCTACTCAAGCCCAGGAATGTTAACAGCCTAACTCAGAGACAGCCAATTCTTCTCTGTGTCCTCTCTGTTAACCAGCCTTAGAAAGGGCTGCAGAGCTACTGTGGCCTCACAAAAGACATACCAGCACACGCAGCCTCCAAAGGCCACACAAATAGCCAGGGAGACAAGGCCCTGCTTATTTCCCTCTGGGAAGTACTAGCCAGAGGCTGTTGCTAGGCAACCCAGACTGCTTTTCTCAGTAAAGGGTGAGGCCTCAGGTGAATAGAATAGCATACAGTCCACAGTTATTTTCTCCAGGATTGGGAGAGAAATCTATTATCTGGAATTCAGTTCTGATCCCAGGAGATCTTCAGGCTCCACCTGGAGGTTAGCTACCCTAGGCCTGGCAGCACCCTCTGGGTGACTTGATGCCATCTGGCTGACATGACTTAAATAGTCCCAGCTGCTTGCTCCTGTTCAGCAGCAGTCCCTCTGACAGCCAATGTGAATTAGCAGTTGCCAACTCCAGGTTTGGAAATTCCTGGAGATTTGATGGGTGGGGCTTGGAGAGGGTGAGTTTGAGAAAGGATGGGACCTCAGCCAAGTACCATGGCATAGAATCCACTCTCAAAATTAGGCATTTCTGCCTGGAGAACCATTGTTGCCAATCTCCAGGTGAGGGCTGTGTCATTATACCCTGCTGAGGTTGCTTGCTTCCTGCTTTTGTCCCCATTGTGGAGAAAGACTGTGCGTTTTACTAAGTAGGTGCTGTAGGGAGGAGATGGAGAGAAGATGGAAAACTGAAAAAAGATAAAATCCCCTACAGAAAATACCTGCCTTGAGGTGCATACACAACCATGTCAGGCAAAAAAAAAAAAAAGTCACAGGATCATACTGATGCTAAACACCACCAGGCTGGATATGACAGGAAAAAGGTGGCAACAATGCACTGCAAATAAAGGGAATGATGTACTTCAGTGTTTGTGTGACCATCATCATGCTCTGCACCCTGCATACCCCCCCCCCCCCATTATTCTTCCACCTTGGCATTCTGTTTTGTTGACCAATCTTTTTATTTTGCAATATATTGGAATAAATTCATCTATTCAAATTCAAATATACTTCTCCAATACATTACATATTTTCCTCCCCCCCCCCCCCACTCTTATTCATGACCTCCGCCGGTGCTTAAAACAAATTAAAAGCATATTAAAGGTAAATTCACAATTATAGAATCTTTAGAAAGAAAGAAAAAATTGTGATTCACTAACCTTTTCTCTAATAATCACTTAGCACTTATTAAACGCAACGCTCATAATTATTAATTCAGTTCCAGAGTTCCCCCTATCTTAGTCTTATCTTAACTCTCATAAATATATATTTACCAAATAGCTATGTTCTACTAATACTTTTATCACAATACCTCTTTATCATTAAAAGTTCAATTAATGTTGTCATACACTACTAAATATCTTTTCACCATTATAAATTTTTTACACAAAGAGTTATCTTTCAATAACCCTTTCTCTATAATTCACTTAGTACTTATTAAACACAAAACTCAAAGTTATAAAATCAACTCCGGAATTCCAGCTGTCTTAATCTTATCTTAACTCATATATGCATAATTACCATGTAACTATATTCTACTAACTCAATAATCACGATTCTTCTTTATCATTTAAAGTTCAATTAATGTTGTCATAAACTACTAAATGACTCTTCACCCTCCATTGTATTTCCACGTAACTTTGAAATTTACTCCAGTCTTCTTTAAACTTCTCCAAATTGTTGTCTTTTAAGATTCTAGTAAGTTTGTCCATTTCACTCCAGTTAAGAACCTTTAAGACCCAGTCCCATTTTTCAGGTATTCTGTCTTGCTTCCACATTTGCGCATACAATGTTCTCGCAGCTGAAAGCAAATACCACAACAATGTTCTGTCTTGCTTCGGAAAGCTTTCCATTTGTAATCCCACCAGAAAGACATCTGGTGCTCTCTTAATATTATAACCCAAGATTTTCGAGATCTCCTGTTGAATCATTGTCCAAAATTGTTTCACCTTTTCACAAGTCCACCACATGTGGTAGAAAGAACCTTCATGTTTTTTACATTTCCAACACCTATCTGAAGCTTGATTACTCATTTTTGTTAGCTTTTTAGGTGTCATGTACCATCTGTACAGCATTTTGAAACAGTTCTCTTTTATGTTATAGCACGTTGATATTTTCATTGAATTCTTCCATAGGTGTTCCCAGGTCTCCATCTGTATTTCTTTATTAAAATTAATCACCCATTTAATCATTTGAGGCTTCACCACCTCTTCTTCTGTAGACCATTTCAATAACAGTTTATACATCCTTGAGATCAATTTTTCATTCTCGCCCAACAGCATTTTCTCCATTTCTGTTTTCTCTCGTCTTATACCTGTGCTCTTAATGTCTTTCTCTATCAAGCTTTTAATTTGTAACAGCTGAAACCAATCAAATTTGCAGTTCTTCAACCGATTTCATTTCAACTTTGCCCCCCTTAAACTTTAGCAGTTGTTCGTATGATACCCATTTCCCTTCCCTTACACTTTGCGGCATACTTATTACTTCTGTTGGCACAATCCAAAGTGGTTTCCTCTCATCTCCATACTTACTATATTTTTTCCAAGTATTCAGCAAACTCCTCCTTATATAGTGATGTGAAAAAAAACCATCCATCTTCTCTTTCCCGTAATACATATACGCATGCCAGCCAAAGATATTTCCATGTCCTTCTAGTACCAATAATTTTTTGTTGCTCAAGGTCATCCATTCCTTAATCCATACCAAACAAACTGCATCATGATATAGCATTAAATCAGGTAATTGGAAGCCGCCTCTTTCTTTCGCATCTGTTAAGATTTTCATTTTGATTCTTAGTTTCTTGCCCGCCCATATAAACTCTGAGATCTTTCTTTGCCACTGGTTAAATTGTTTCTTGTCTTTCACTATTGGGATAGTTTGAAATAAAAACATCATCCTTGGTAGAACATTCATTTTAACTGCAGATATCCTCCCCAGCATAGATATGTTTAGTTTATTCCATTTTAACATATAACCTTCTATTTTATGCCAGAGCTTTTCATAATTGTTCTTATATAAGTCAATGTTTTTCATCGTCATCTCCACACCTAAATATTTTACTTTGGAAGCAACTTCACATCCAGTGGCATTTTGTAATTCTTTCTGTTTGTTTAGTGTCAGATTCTTAGTAAGGATTTTCGATTTTTCTTTATTAATATAAAAGCCAGCTATCTCACCATACTCTTTAATTTTCTTTAACAACAAAGGCATCGTTTGTACTGGGTTCTCATTAATAAACATCACATCATCTGCAAAGGCTCTGTATTTATAGGAAAAGCCTTTCAACTTCAATCCCTCTATTTCACTGTCTTCATCAATTTGAATCAACAAGACCTCTAGGGTCATTATAAACAACAATGGAGATAGAGGGCAACCTTGTCTTGTGCCTTTGCTAATCTTCAGTTGTTCAGTTAAGTCAGTATTCACACAGAGTTTTGCCTGTTGTTCTGTATATATTGCTTTGGTCATCCTTATAAAGTCATCTCCTAATTTCATTTTCTCCATAACTGCAAACATAAAGTCCCAGTTAAGATTATCAAAAGCTTTTTCCGCATCCGCAAAAAATAAAGCCACTTCCTTTTCTGGATGTTTTTCGTAATATTCAACAATGTCTATTACATTTCTGATGTTATCCCTTATTTGCCTCCTAGGGAGAAAGCCTGCTTGTTCTTCCTGAATAGAAATGTTTAAATGCTGTTTGAGTCTTTCCGCTAGAATTCTAGCAAATATTTTGTAATCATTATTCAGTAGTGAAATCGGTCTATAGTTTTTAACATTCGTGGAGTCTCTTTCTTCTTTCGGTATTAATGAAATAAAAGCTTCTTTCCAAGAATCTGGTACTTTCCCATCTTCTCTAATACAGTTCATCAGCTTTTGCATTTTGGGTACTAGTACATCCGCCAAGACTTTATAAAATTTTGCTGAAAAGCCGCCTGGACCCGGAGCTTTCCCTAATTTCATTGAACAAATCGCTGCTTCAATTTCAACTTTCTCAATGGCATTATTCAAATTTTTTTCCATATTATCATTCAAAGGTTTCACTTTTAATCTTTGCAAATAGGCATCGATTTTTTCTTTTTTTACCTGTTGACCTTTATATAATTTGGCATAAAATTTAAAGAACTCCCTTTTAATTCCAGCTTGATCTACAATTTCTTTCCCTTCCGCACAAATTTTATTTACAAACTTTTTCTCCCTTTTTTTCTTAAGTTGCCAAGCCAAATATTTCCCTGGTTTGTTGGCACCTTCAAATGATTTTTGCTGTAACCTTTTTAACATCCATTCCACCTCTTTGTTCAATAAATGTCTCAATTGATTCTGCAAAATTGTGATTTCTCGCATTATTTTCTTTTTCCCCGGTCGTTTTTTTAGATCTTTTTCTTTTTTGCCTATCTCTGTTTGCAAGTCCTTCAGTTGTTTTTCTTTAGCTCTTTTGTCTTTGTTGTTCAATGAGATTAGTAATCCTCTCATCACTGCTTTATACGCATCCCAAACGGTCTGTGTTTTAACCTCTTGGTCTTCGTTTATTTGGAAGAAAGCTTTAGTTTCTTTTTCCAGAGACTCCACTACTTCCACTTTTTGCAACAAATCTTCATTTAGTCTCCATCTTCTGCTCTTTCTCATAGCCTTCGCTGACCACATTAGTGGATTGTGGTCTGCACCTATTTTCGGAAGAATTTCCATCTTATTTGTAATAAGTCCCAGGTCCTTCGTGGACCATAACATATCAATTCTTGAGAAGGAGTTATGCCTTGCTGAGAAAAAGGTATAGTCACATACATTAGAATTAAACTTTCTCCAAATGTCCTCCAAACTTTCTTGCTCTGTTAAATCAAAGGACTTTGGTAGCTTCCCATCTTTCTTCTTTTTGTTTCCAGATCTATCCAGAGAGTTGTTGATGGTTCCATTGAAATCTCCCATTAACATAACCTGTTCATAAGTCACTTGATTAAGTTGTTGCAAAATGTCTTTAAAGAAAACATCCTTCGCCCCGTTAGGGGCATACAAGCCCAACAACAACGTTTTTTTTTCATTTATCAACACCTCCACTGCGATGTATCTGCCATCAGATATTTATTAATTTATTAATTATTTATTAATTTTTATGGTTTTATCTGTTTTATCTGTTTTAAAGTTATTCCCTTACATGTTTAAATATTGTTTAATTTATGTTGGATCTAATGTTGGAAGCCGCCCTGAGCCACTTGTGGGAAGGGCGGGATATAAATTCTAAATAAATAAATAAATAATAAATAAATCATTGTCTTTAAAAACCAGTTTAAGTTCTAGTTCTTTTTTAATGTAAAAAACCACTCCCCTTTTTTTTCTTTAGCTAATGAAAAAAATTGTTCTCCCAAAGCCTTATTCCATAAAAATTTGTAATCCAATTGTTTAATATGCACTTCTTGTAAACAAATTATATTACATTTCTGTTTATTAATCCAATGAAAAATTGCCCTTCTTTTTTGTGGTGAATTAAGTCCATTTACATTCCAAGAAAGTAATTTGTAATCCATAATGTTTTCTCAGTTATTCTGTATCTTCAAATTCTTTATTGTCCACAAAAAATTCATTCATTCCTTGAGTATCAACTATTACTTTTCGCAGTCTTTTATATTCAAAGCTGAGACCTTCTGGTAGAATCCATCTATATCTTATGCTCGTCTCTCTTAGCTTGTCCGTCAATTTCTTAAATTGTTTTCTGTCACTAATGATCTTTCTCGGCAGCTCCTTCATTATTCGTACTCTGCTTTCCTCCCTCACCATTGGGGTTTCAAATTGCTTGCTTAAGATCCTTCCCCCCACGTCTCTCCTGGTAAACTTCACTACTACATCTCTGGGTAATTTACGCTTTCTGGCAAATTCTGAATTGACTTTATATGCATAGTCGCATAAATGCTCCATCTCCTCCGGATCTTCTTCCAAAAATTCAGCTATAATTGTGACAATGTGAGTCTTCACATCCTCTTGTTCATTCTCAGGTACTCCTCTTAGCCGAATCATGTTCTCCATCAACTTACAGTCTTGTAGTATTGCTTTGTCTTGCATTTTCTTAATGGTGGCATCTTGATCTCTAATTTTCACTTCTATATCATCAGTCTTTTTAGCTATTGCTTGAGACTCTTTCCTTAGGTCATCAATTTCCTTCTTAAATTCTTTCTTTACCTCTTCAGCACTGGAGTTTATTTCCTTAGTTAATTTCTTCTCACTTCCAGTTATTAAATCCCTCATTGCCTTCAAAATTCTCGCTTCCATAGCGTCCAGTTGTTCATGAACTTGTTTAGACATTTTACCCTCTCCCAGTGAGGCAGCTCTTAACCTTGTAACTCTTGATTCCAACTTCTGCTCAGACATTACTGACTGCCCATTACAGATAATGGGTTTTTAATTGGTATCTTCAATCCCCAATCTAATAGTTGCATTTAACAGAACAGCTCATGCCCTTTTCAACAAGCCTAAAAACGCCGTCCTCAGAGCTTCCTAGCTCAAGATATTAATTTTTAAAGTTCCAAGCCTCTCTTTTTAAAAAGTTTTCCTTTTACCCTCTAGGGCTTATTTTCCATTTTCAAGCACATAGTCCATGTTATTTAGCCCTTAGGGGAATGTTTATGTATGTTTTGAATCCTTTAATAGTCCACTTTCAAGTTATTTAGTGAAAATATTTTGGCCTTTCTGTAATTGGCCTCCAATGTTTCTCTATGGTTACTGACTCTTGCAAGTATCCGGATACTTGGATGCTCCTCTTCTCTCTACACTTACTTCCTGACTCTCTAGCATTGAAGTCTCTCAATGATTGCAGAAAACGTCACTTCCTGTTTTAAGGAAAGAGTCTGCAGCTTTGTTATGACTGGGGGTTTTTTTCGAAGCCACAAGAATTCATAACAGCAAGTATTTTTCTGTACTTTTCTGCTTTCTTTTGAGTCCAAAGAAATCACTTCTACCCCCTTCCACTTCTCCTTGCTTTTCCACTTTGAAAAATAGTTCTGGGTCCCAGATCTTCCCTTTTAACAAGCTTTAATTAAACCCGGAGTAGCAGATAGGGATCTTTACCTTATTAACGACGTCTAAACTCTCATAATACCGTCCACTTTATCTCAGATGTTGTTATAGTCCATAGGAAGTTGAAGCCTTAGTGAGTTTATGTCAATTTAATGACTCCAAGGATTCTTTGTAGGCGATAGAATGCAATTCTTCATCGGGGGAATCTTCAAAGCCGAAAAAAAACCCCTCCTGGGATCGTTCGTCAGCCAAAGTGAATCCCCCTCGAAATAAACATGCATGCCATAGACAAGTTCCTTTACTTTTCTGTCCAAAAACAAAGATCTTGGTCTGCTCCACACAAGGAGACAGGTCAGCTCACCAAGCTGCAACCCCGGAAGCCCCCCATCTTGGCATTCTGGACCTGTTTCAGGGCTTTGAGCCAGCACAGACATGGGGACACACTAGGGTTGCCAAGTCCCCAGCAGCCTCCGGCGCAATGACATCACGCACAAGTGACGTCATCGTGCTGGCCACTCTAGGAGCTTCCGGGAAAACTCTATGGTTTCCCCAGATGTTCTAGCAATTTGGGAGGGAAAATTCTATGGTACAATAGGTACTCATAGGGCAGCCATCGTGTGCCATCACTGGCACAATGATGTCACTTGCAGTGACATCATCACGCCGGCGACATTGTGTGAGAATCCTCCACGCTGGCCCAATGTGGGCTGGCAGGTTGGGAACCTCTGGAGCGGGAGAAGTTCTGCCCGGCCCAGGAACTTGGCAGCCCTAACACACACACACACACACACACACACACGGGTGGGGATGGAAAGCCGGTGTCTGTTTCAGCTGCAGGGTGGGTGGGAAGACAGCAAGGGTGAGGAGCAATGTTCCCTCTAAGCTGAGTTAGCATGACCTAGCTCACAGATTTTTAACCTCCAACTCATGGCCCCAGAGCACAATAATTTATGCAGTAGCTCACAAAGTGGAATTTTTGCTCACAGGACTCTGCAGCTTAGAGGGAACATTGGTGAGGAGGTGAGTGAAAGCCAAGGTTGGGGGGGGGGGGGGCTTCAGAGTGGGGTCTGCCAGACCCAGGTTTTTGCTGTGGAAGCTGGCTAGGTGATTTCAGGCCAGTTACAGACTTTCAGCCTAACCCTGCTGAGGTTGCTTGCTTCCTGCTTTTGTCTCCACTGTGGAGAAAGACTGTACTTTTACTAGGTAGATTCTGCAGGGAGTGGGGAGAAGATGGAAAACTGAAATCAGATAAATTCCGCTACCAAAAACACCTGCCTTGGGGTGCATACTCTATAACACAACCATGCCAGCCCGCCCCCCCCCCCCAAATCATGCCACAAGGTCACGCTGATGCTAAATACCACAAGGTTGGATATGACAGGAAAAGGCAACAATGCACTGCAAACAAAAGGAATTATGTGCTCAGTATCTGTGTGAACGTTGTCATGCTCCCCCTGCACCCCCCCCCCATTATTCTTCGCATTCTGGAGCTGTTTCAGTACTTTGAGCCACCACAGACATGCGGATACACACACACATGTGTGGGGGGCAGGAATGTAAAGCTGGTGTCTGTTTCAGCTGCAGGGTAGGTGGGAAGACAGCAAGGTGAGGAGGTGAGTGAAAGCCAAGGGATGGGCTTCGGAGTGGGGTCTGCCAGATCCAGGTTTTTGCTGTGGAAGCTGACTGGGTGATTTTGGGCCAGTCACAGACTTTCAGCCTAACCTAAATTACAAGGTTGTGCAGATCAAAGTGGAGAGAAGAGAATGATGTAAGCTGCTTTGGTCTCCCCCCCCTCCCCACCAGTGTGAAGAAAGAGTGTCCTTTTCCTATATAGAAGCTGCAGGGGGGGGGAGTTAATGGAAAGCTGAAAGAGGGACAGATAAAGGGAAGGAGATATGGTTGCCAACTCCAGGGTAGAAAATTCCTGGAGATTTAAGGGGTGGGGTTTGAGGAGGGATGAAACCTCAGACATATACAATGCCATTTCCTCCTGGGGAATCAATAATAATAATAATAATAAATTTTTATTTATACCCCGCCCTTCCCGCCGAGGCAGGCTCAGAGCAGTTTACAAGGCATGGTATAGACCATGCTATACAATAAAACAAGATAATACAATTAATAAAACAGAACAATACAATTAAATACAATACATAAATTAAACATTAAATAAATAATCTAAAAACAGTTTGTTGCCAATCTGCAGGTGAGGGCTGGAGATCATTCAGAATTACAACTGCTCTCCAGATAGGGTTGCCAAGTCTAATTCAAAAAATATCTGGGGACTTTGGGGTGGAGCCAGACTTTCCCACTTCCAAAATAAATGCATAAAAATATAGCAGTGCAGTTCACCCGAATCGTCATCATTTCCTCATCCCCCAATAGCTGCAATTCTAGTAAATGGACGTGTAAACACAAAAAGCAACCAAAATGCACAGAGTTTGCAAGCTCACATTTTTGTGATCTCACTGGGGCTTTACTCACAGGAACTGCTGTTCTTCAGCCTAACCCAGGCAAACAAAAGAGAGAGAGGTGGAGTTTTTCTCTATCCCATAAACAGGCTCCTATACAAAGATTCTGAAAACAATGCAAAACAAGCACAGAGACAGATACACACTATTACTGCCTCCCCTACAAAGACTTCTGAAAAGTACTCTCTCTCACACTGGGTCTGGTTCCTCCACAATGACATCTGACAATTACAGGGGCTACGCTGCTCGCTCTCTCTCTCTCTCTCTGTCACACACACACTCTTACTTGCTGTGAAACAAAAGCAAAGCAAATGGAGGCTCTGCTTCTGACCCTTCCCCATGAAGTACTTCCTGCTTCCTGCTCAACTTTAAAAGGTCACACACATATACACACACACAAAGAGGCATTTTAAAAAGGGGACCTGTTTGCAGGTTTCTTAACCTGCAGGAGATCTACAGGTACTGGTGGCTGTGGGGGCATGGCTTCCCCCCGCCAGCCAGCTGGCTGGGGGCGGGGGGGGAGCCTGTAAAACCACGGGATCCCCCACTAGGACCCGGGGATTGGGAAGACTATCTCCAGATGACAGACATCAGCTCTCCTTCAGGTGTGTGTGGGGGAGTGCATGCCTTCACTTGGGTTGGTGGAAGATAGCAGGGGGGGGGCCTCACCCAGAGCCTCTTTCTAGAGCTCATTGTATTTTTCTTCACAATGGGCGTTATTACTAGTACATATATATTCTCAAAATTCAGCTCCTAATAGGCAAAAGCCAAGGTACTCTTGACAATAACAAACTCTTCTGACAGGGATAAAATAAACTTGTTTTCCACAGTTGTTCTCCACTCAACATCTGGTTATAACCAAATTTATATCTCAGTATTCTGCCAGGAGCTCTCTAAAGGCTATTATTTAGATAGACACCCAACTGCCTGTGTCATGCCTTGATCTCTGGCAGCTTAGTACAGTTATTATGAAACAGGGTTACCATAGGAGAACTTCCTCTGTTCACCAAATACAGAGGTGAGACACAGAGAGAAATCCTCCCATCTCTCAAGTTAAGAGGGATGACCAAGGTAGTTCACAGAAAGAGACAGAGCGCCACTGATTCTTCAAGGACCACCCTTGCAGTCCATCTCTGCTGAACACTCTTCTGCATTTTGAAGATGACATGCAGAACAATTTTCTGTTTCTAACATTTAAAGAGCCAGTCGCCTGCAGCATTGAGATAGAGGGAGCTGGTAATGGTGGCAACTGGAGCTGCATGTGCGCAATTACCCTCCAGATAGTTACAAACATAGCTGTCCATAACATTCTATAAACATGGTTGAAAATCAGGGTTACCAACCTCCAGGTGGGGCCTGGAGATCTCCCAGTATTACAGTTGATCTCCAGATTCCAGAGATACCAGTTTCCCTGGAAAAAAATTGCTGCTTTGGAGGGTGGACTCAATGGCATTGTATCCTGCTGAGGTCCCTCCCCAGGCTTCACTACCCAAACTCTAGGTATTTCCCAAGCCAGAACTGGCAATCCTACTAATAATCAACATTTCTACTAGAAATTACATAGGGAGATCTTGGGAGTTGGTTGCAAGATCACCATGATTCACTAATTTGATCAGCACAGTAGCTTCACCCATAGCAAACTGATGTAGAGTAAATAATTCCAGATGTGCTTCTGTTATTTAAGTAAAATATTAGTCATGTGCCCCCTTTTCCCTCCAAAGCTTATGGAGTTGTATGCATAACCTTTCCCTGTTAGTTTGCAGTGCTGAGAGCTGTGTCTGCTTACTTTCAGGAGCAGAACAATATCACAAGTGTTTTCAGACCATTCTCTGTGTGGGTGACTGGTTCTTTTCCAGCCGTGGATTGGTTGGTAGGAAGCTACCTGGCAGAGGTATCCCAAACAGTGACCAGATTCAGGGCTCAATGTTACAAGGCAAGACTCGACAGGCAGTAGGCTTCCACAGAGCAGTGATCCAGTCAAAACAGATTTGAAATAATCTGTTGCGCAAAAGCAATTTCTGGTTGTAATTTTTGACAGCTGGCCCTAAGGATTTTCTCAGTTTAAGGAAAACTGAATGACCACCCTTCTTTACCATTCTTGTAATGTTATTTTGCAGATCGTTCCCAAGAAGCTTTGGAACAGCTGGTTGGACCAAACAAATTTAAGCAAGTTTCATGGACTGTTTACTGATTTTTGTTCAGCCTGTATCATTTACTCGCTGGAGTGATCTGTTGTCACCCAAGTAATTTCTGTCCAAGAGCTGTATTAATCCTCTGTTGGTGTTATAAGAAAAAGAAGGGCATTGTATTCTTTGCAGGGCTTTTTGCTCCACATTACAAGTATAGAGCGGGAACATTTTTTTTAATTCTTCAGAAGGTCAGCACTGAATTGGACTGAATCCAAAGGTGCTCTTCTGCTTATAGGCTCCTTCCATGAGTAATGGTGCTCTGCGTTCCAGTGAGAAGTCCTGCACTAGCAAAGGGCCAACTACAAATCCAGTGTGTGGGGGTGAACCAGCAAGGCTTGGGAGCTAGCAGAGTTAAATGTCTTATCAGGCATCCCTTTGAGGACCAAGTATGTTCCAAACCAGGTCTTGTAACTGGAGATGTGTTTTCTTTGTGCTGTGTCTTGTTTTCAAAATAAAATCTTCAAGTTTCAAATGTCATTTCTTTCGCTTTTGTTAGCAGCAAAATGGAGTACGGATGTGTCTGCGGCAGTGTTTCCTCTAAGCTGTGGATTGTTGTAAATCAAAAATTCTACTTTGTGAGCCAAACAAATATGTCGGAATTGGAGATTGATGAGCAGATGTATCCTTAACTGTGGAACGCTGAGATTGTGGCGGGGTCTCAGTTAATTACTCCCATCTGGCCATCAGTCTCCAACTTTGACATATTTATTTTCTTCCCTATGTCCCCCTTCACCCCCCCCCCCCCCCCCAGTTAAACCCAAACAAATGGTAACCTAAACTTGTTATTCCTGTCTGGTTCTTTGCATCTGTTAAACAGCTTCATTATGCTGTATACCACCTTAGGTGTCCAGGGCAAATGACTTTGTCAATCACAATATTAAAAAACAGTCTGATAAAGTCTTCGGGGAACACAGACATTTTGAGAGCAGGTAAGTGTCACCTAAAGGAAAAAACTCAAGCTACAGGATCCTGGAGAGGAAGATTTTGAGGGTGAGATTGGATTTCCAAAATTCTTCCTCCTTCCTGTACTTTTTTACAGAGCTCTAGTTCAACCATTCACTTCATCCGCTGCCACCATTTTGTCTTAAAAACACATGAGATTGCAAAAAAGATGGTTTATGTAATCCCACTTAATGTCCCTTGTAGCTTCTTGATATTGTTCAAATTGTGCCTAAGGTAAGAAGCCAGCTTAAAATTTATTTTAGTATCAGTTAAATGATTAAAGGACTGATCAGCCTGCTTAATATTTTATGCTGTTTCATGCTCTGGTTAATTTTTTAATGGCCATGTTTATAGTAATTTATTACTCATAATGATTCTGTGCTGTTTTATGGTTGTGTCATTTTTTATTTTGTAAGCCATTTTGAGTGGGTTCTTTGGAAAGATGATGTATAATTTTTTTAACACATAGACCATATGAATACATAATAGAAACTCTTTGTGACTAAAATACTCCAAAGCGTCATAATAAAAAAAATCTTTTTTGCCACCACAACTTTGAGAAAAAGGTTGCCTCATTACCATGCGGTATCATAAAAGTTGTTTATAAGTTAATGCCACTTTCTGATGCATCCTGAGCTATGGTGAAGATCAGGCTGTGTTGTGACTTTTGCTGTAGCTCTGGAAGCTACTTGCCCTCAGCTATTTAGATTCCACCAGCACCATCTCCTCAGGGAGACAGCAGCCCCTGCCTTCCTCTGCCTGAGGCCAGCCTGGATGAGCTTCTGCAACAGAACATATGCTAGCAAATCTCTTCTTTCCCTTCCTCCTCCTGTGACTAAGAAATCCATAGGAACATTCTGGCTGCTTATCATGAGATGCTGAGAAGGAAACTGCCTTCCTTTGATCCTGCTCCACTTATGGGCCATCCCTGCTCGGGAACTTACTATGCTTCTGGTTCACAGTCGCTTCAAAGTAAAGCACTTTGACATTCTGTTGGGAGAGATCAGGAACGTGCAAAAGCTGCTTCTTCATTTCAGCAGGCTTTGAGAAAGGCAAGCACTTAAAGGGCCAGTCCCTCTGCCTGCTTTCTGCAAGCTGTGCACCTCTGCTCACCTCCCCGTCATCGCCACTAGCTGCCATCAGGAGGCCACGGAGGAGTAATGGGCTGCTTTGCCAGCTCAAGGCTCCCCTCTGTTAGCCATTTCTGTACATTTAATGACGTTATAATCTCACATAATACTTATGGCCTGTTCTGAAGCAAGCAACCTGAGATGAACAAAGATGAACTAAACTGCTTGTGTCAGTTTTGGAAATGTGTTGCTGTGAGTCTTACCATGAACTGTTTGTCAACAAGAACACTGGAAGGAATGCAAGTCCAGTAATCTTAAAAACAGAACAACAAAGGTGTCAGCTTGGAGCGTTCTGAGGACTTTCAGACCTGTTAATTTGGCAGGATTGTCAACAATTGTCAACTCTTTGAACCATGAAGCAGCACATGCCCTCTCCAAGGGTGGAGTCCTCTGAATAAGAGGGTGTATGATATATGGTGGTCCAGACCTTATTTTGGAGTTCAGAGCTTTCAAACTCTCCTTAGTGTTTTTGGTTGAATTCAGGAATAAGTAACAAATAAGGAATGAATAAGGAACAGGGAATAAGGAACCAATTTCAGCCTCCTTGAACCAGTCAACAAAGTCATTTTGTTTTGTAAAATCTGGGGAGGGGTAGCTTGTATTTTGTAAAATTATGTTTTTTCTGTAAGAATACGGAAGATTTGATACATGCTGGCTGTTGGCAGGGGGTTAAGGAAAGAAGGGTGATAGTTTTAACTCCCAATATTGAGTACATTGGGAGAAATCTTCAAAGGGAAACAAGCCAGTGTTATGCTAGAATAATAAATGGGAGGGAGAAGAGAATAGAGAGTTGCTTCTTGGAGGTAGTCTTTAGGTTGAGACACAGAGAATAGCCTTTTTTTTTTAAAGGAGATTTTAGTAGAAATTTGCCACAGACATTGTTGTAAGAAGTATAATAATATAATACATAGGCATACAGTGTGAGAAATAGATCAGTTGTGAGATACTTAAGGAAAGCCCTGATTGGCTTTATACGGATTAGAATGAAATTTAAGAACAGCTTCCTGACTTTAGAGTCACAGAGCGATAGGAGTATTATTCTAGTAATAGATTTTAAGATATGAGTGACTGTAGGATATATGCAAATACATATGTACACACACACACACACACACACACACATACATACAGTTAGCTCATTGCTGCCAACCCCCAATCCACATCCCTTGCTGTAGTGCCTAGCTGTCCCATAGATGCTCACAAGTACTCCATGTCAAGAGAGATGGTCTCCTCTGCAATACTCCCTCTAAGCTGTGGAGACTTGTGAGCAAAAATTCTACTTTGTGAGCTACTGGCATTACAGTTGCGAGCGAGTGATTTGACTACCATATAAATTAGTTTGCTTTGGGGGCATCCTTCCTGAGCTAAGACAAAAACGTGTGAGCCGGAGGCTAAAAAACTGTGAGCTAGTTCACACTCAGAGGGAACACTGCTTCTGTGTATCAATCAATTTGACAGATTAAACACCAGCATTTGGCCCTGTCCTAAATTTAAAGCAATAGCCTGTTTTCTGATGTGCCATCCAAGAGTAAAGAATAACACTGGGGAGAGTTAAGTAGGAGTCAAGTAGCACCTTTAAGACCAACCAAGTTTTATTCAGAATGTAAGCTTTCATATGCATTCATACTTCTTCAGATAGAAAAGTATACATGCATACGAAAGCTTACTTTCTGAATACATTGGTTGGTCTTAAAGGTGCTCCTTGACTCCTACTTTGTTCTACTGCTTCAGACCAACACGGCTGCCCACTTGGATCTATCTACTGGGGAGAGTTCTTTGTCAAACTTCTATCAGTCTTCCTTGATCTCAGGCCTAGATGAAAAGTGTGAGTGCGCACCATTGAATATCAAAGTGGTTGTCTTAACTACAGTCAGATGGGAGGGGGGGGGAGTTCTGCTCTTCTTTGAGAATCGTCTTTTAGATAAAGTGCTTGATTGGCTTATACTTGATTGGCTTATAATCTTTTAGATAATGTTCTTGATTGGTTTATCTTTTAGATCATGTTCTTGATTGGCTTATCCAGTTTTCTTATAAAGTTAGCTTGCAACCATCTGGGACAAATTTTTCCCAGCATGGCCCAATAATACCATCAGGGCCAGGGACTGTCTTGCTGCATCTCTAATCTGTTGCCTTGTTACTTACACTGATTTGAGGCAGCCTTTAAACACCAGCTGGACAAACATTTGCTGGGGATGCTGTATGCTGATCTTGCATTGAGCAGGGGGTTGGACTAGATGGCTTGTATGACCCTTGCTAACTCTATGATTCTGTAGATCCAGGTGGGCAGCTGTGTTGGTCTGAAGCAATAGAACAAAGTTGGAGTCCAGTAGCATCTTTAAGGCCAAGAAAGTTTTATTGATAATGTAAGCTTTCGTGCTAGAAGCACACTTAATCAGACAACGAAATGGGGTACAGTCAGCAGTGCTACATATAGCTTATGAGTAGCATTAAGCATGCAAAAGGGTACAAAGTTAGACTCCAATGGCAAAATAGTGAAATTAACAAACTGAAAGAATAACAGTTTGGTTTGGATAGTATAAGTTGTGTGGGAAAACGGCAACAGTAAATGTGGAGTCTGTTTTCTCTATTTCTCCTCCAGCATGGGTCAAACTGAGAATGACACGTGTAGACTCGAAACAATGACCACTCTAACACTCTTGGGTCCAGCAAGGATTGTTTATTGAAAGCGTGATTTGCAAATGCACTAGGGTTGCCAATCCCCAGGTGGGGGCAGGGGATCCCCCGGTTTGGAAGCCCTCCCCCCACTTCAGGGTCATCAGAAAGCGGGGGGAGGGGAGGGAAATGTCTGCTGGGAACTCTGTTATTCCCTATGGAGATGTATTCCCTTAGAAAATCATGGAGGATTGATCCGCGGGTATCTGGGGCTCTGGGGGGCTGTTTGTTGAGGTAGAGGCACCAAATTTTCAGTATAGCATCTAGTGCCTCTCCCCAAAGTATCCCCCAAGTTTCAAAACGATTGGACCAGGGGGTCCAATTCTATGAGCCCCAAAAGAAGGTGCCCCTATCCTTCATTATTTCCTATGGAAGGAAGGCATTGAAAAGGTGTGCTGTCCCTTTAAATGTGATGGCCAGAACTCCCTTTGGAGTTCAATTATGCTTGTCACAGCCTTGATCTTGGCTCCACCCCTAATGTCTCCTGGCTCCACACCCAAAGTCCCCAGATATTTCTTGAATTGGACCTGGCAACCCTAAAATGCACGGAGAGCCCACCCATCAACTCTTGTCTGCTGTGACACAGCACAGCTATTATATACTTTTGCCTAAAGCCCTCGTGGGACCATCCAATTGGCTGATGCCCTCACAATCTTTTCTAACGGTCATGCGCGCATACCCCAAGCCATGAATAACTTTCCCCCCTCCCGTTTTCCCCTTATCTTATTTTTCTACATACCAACCTTTCACCTCCTCTTACAGCTCCTGGTACAGATTTTCTCCAGCCCTAACACATTCCTCTCTTCAGACTAGAGATAAACAACAGGCCCCTCTCTCAAGAACATTTGTTTCTCAGAGGTGTTTCCGTCCACCCAATATACTTTTTAACCATGTAGCATAGCATTATAAATATAATTCCAGTTTACCAGTACATGAAAGAACACATTAGAATACAGTGGAAGATGGTTTAGCATATGTAATAGGATAAACCATATCCCTTAGTCCAGTTTGTCAGTACAAAAAAGACATTATTCTGAATCACTATTCTAAAAGAGAAATACATTGGATAAAATGGATGGATGGCTCTACTTGGTGAGAATGGGTTTAGCATGTGTAATGAGATAAGAAACCAATATCTCTGTTTAGTCCCAGGGTTGTGTTTGTTCCAAGTTTCATAATAACTTGTAATTCAGCAATTTCCCTTTCCATTCTGTTCCTGAAGTTTCTTTGCAGTAAAACAGCTACTTTGAGGTCACCCAATTAATATGCAGCTAGTACGGGGTAGTCGTCAGAGCATCTGACTAAGCTCTTGGAGACACAAAATCAAATCCCCACTCTGCCATGGGAGTTTGCCAGGTTCAGCCAGTTGCACACTTTCAGCCTAGCCTACCTGACAGGTTTGCTGTGGTGATAAAATGGACAGAAGAACGTTGAAAGCCATTTTGGGTCCCCACTGGTGAGAAAGGTGGGATATAAATTAAGTAAATATGTCAGCTGCACTGTTAGGGGCAGGACATTGGCTTACAGAGAGTCACAGAGGAAGCCAAAGTATGCTTTCACACACACTAAATAACCCACTTTCAATGCACTTTGCAACTGGATTTTACTGTGTGAAATGGCAAAATCCACTTGCAAACAGGCAATGAGGCAGTTTGAAACGGTATTATTTATCATGTGTGGTGCAGCAAGTGTGCCATGAGGACAAGATTCCAATGGCGCCACTTTTGTTAATGCTGTCCCACAATTCCCTGCAAGTGGGCTGGAATGTTTTCTTTGATTATAGCCAGGGCTTTTTTTTGTAGAAAAAAACCATTAGGAACTCATTTGCATATTAGGCCACACACCCTGGCATCACCATTGTTTCGCACAGGGCTTTTTTGTAGAAAAATCCCAGCAGGAACTCATTTTCATAGGCCTCACCACCTGATGATGCCATGCCAGCTGTGTTCCAGCTCAAAAAAAAACCCTGATTAAAGCTGTACAGTAGGACAAACAGCAGTAGCGAGTTAGATCAAGATGGGTAGCCATGTTAGTCTGTCGCAGTATGTTACCAGAATTGCTGGGGGTCTCCTCTTTTTGCTGGGGGAATTAGCAAGAAGTAGACTTAGGTAGAGCTATTTTGGTGCAGGATTCTCTCACCAATAATATGGAAGTCCAATACCAGAAAGAAGAATCCAGATTTAAAACATTTAAAAATGTTTACATAGAAAAATATGTAGGAATACAATCACACATAAGCAATCAAAATGCACACACAATCAAGAGGCTAGGAAAAATAGGGGTGATGAATTTAGACTTCAGGGATTGTTACAGAGATTATATTTACCTATCTGTTTGTGTTGAAGTCCATGGAAAAGGGAAGATGAGGATGTACACAGCCATTGTGCCGCATCCAAGAGGCCCATTACTTAGAGTAATGGGGGCGCAACCTGTCTATGTGCCCACAGATTGAACAGGGAGATGTGGTTTGCACTCAGGTTATATAGTATTTGGAGGGGTGGAGATCCACACCTGGAATATGATTGAGTTCAGGCCTCAGATTCAGTGGGAGCTCACAGGAGCACAGCTCCTGAACTTTTCTAAGAGTTCCACCTCCTCCTGAGAGTTCCACCTTCTTACCTATTGAATAGTATGTGCAGCTGCATAACAATTCCTGAATGAGCTCCACCGCCTATTTTTCTACAACATGACTCCTGGTTGAGTTAATGATCATTGAAGGGCTTTCCTGTGTGTTCTGAATAGATTTCCAGTTTAAAATAAAAAATGAAAATGTGTTCCTGATGGTGAGATAGAAATGGAGAAGAAAATATGCCGTTAAAGGTCAAGTGCCCCAAAGGAAATTTAACTATGGGAGTTTGTTATCGCCCACCAAATCAAAAGATAGAGGACGATTATATGATGGATTAAAGATAGTGGCTAAATGTAAAAACTGTGTCATAATAGGTGATTTTAACTACCCGCAGATTGATTGGGTCAATATGTATTCTGGCCGAGAGAAAGAGATTGAGTTTCTAGACACTCTCAATGACTGTGCTATGGAGCAGATAGTCACAGAACCTATCAGGGGTGGGGTGATCCTGGATTTGATCCTAAGTAATGCCCAAGTCCTGGTGAGAGATGTAAAAGTGATTGCACCGCTTGGGAACAGTGACCATAATGTTATTGATTTCACCATTTGTATAAATAGGGAGTTGCCCCAAAAGACCAGCACAACCACTTTTAACTTTAAAAGGGGTAAATTCTCTGAGATGAGGAGGTATGAGAAGAGGAAACTGAAAGGAAAGGTAAATGCAGTCAAAACCCTTGGGGAAGCTTGGAGGCTATTTCAAACTACAATCTTAGAAGCTCAGATAAAATATATACCGCAAGGCACAAACAGGTATAAGAAAAGGCCTGCATGGTTAACAAACAAAGTTATGGAAGCTGTAAAAGGTAAGAAGGATTCCTTTAAGCAGTAGAAAGCTAGTCCAAGTGAAATTAATAAAAGGGAACACAGGCTGTGGCAAATCAAATGCAAGACTGTGATCAGGCAGGCAAAAAGGGACTATGAGGAGCATATTGCAAAAAAACATAAAGACCAACAATAAAATTTTCTTCAAATATATTAGAAGCAGGAAACCAGCCAGGATGGCAGTGGGGCCCTTGGATGATCAAGGGGTAAAAGGATTACTGAAGGAGGATAGGGAAATGGCTGAGAAGCTGAATGCATTTTTTGCCTCCGTCTTCACTATGGAAGATGAGAAGTGTTTGCCCACTCCAGAACCGCTAATTTTGGAAGGGGTGTTGAAAGACCTGAGTCAGATTGAGGTGACAAGAGGGGAGATCCTACAACTGCTAGATGAATTAAAAACTAATAAGTCACCAGGTCTGGATGGCATACATCCAAGAGTTCTGAAAGAACTCAAAGGTGAACTTGTGGATCTTCTGACAAAAATATGTAATCTTTCATTGAAATCTGCCTCCATTCCTGAGGACTGGAAGGTAGCAATTGTCACCCCCATCTTTAAAAAGGGTTCCAGAGGAGATCCAGGAAATTACAGGCCAGTCAGTCTGACTTCAATACCGGGAAAGTTGGTAGAAACCATTATCAAGGACAGAATGAGTAGGCACATCAAAGAACACAAGTTATTGAGGAAGACTCAGCATGCCTCACTAACCTGTTATTCTTTGACGGGGTGAACAAATATGTGGACAAAGGGGACCCAATAGATGTTGTTTACCTTGACTTCCAGAAAGCTTTTGATAAAGTTCCTCATCCAAGGCACCTTAGTAAGTTCGAGAGTCATGGAGTAAAAGGACAAGTCCTCTTGTGGATCAAAAACTGGCTAATTAATAGGAAACAGAGACTGAGTATAAATGGGCAATCTTCGCAATGGAAGACGGTAAGCAGTGGGGCGCCACAGGGCTCCGTACTGGGTCCCATGCTCTTTAACTTGTGCATTAATGATTTGGAGTTGGGAGTGAGCAGTGAAGTGGCTAAGTTCGCAGATGACACTAAATTTTTCAGGGTGGTAAGAACCAGAGAGGATTGTGAGGCACTCCAAAGGGATCTGTTGAGGCTGGGTGAGTGGGCGTCAACATGGCAGATGAGGTTCAATGTGGACAAGTGCAAAGTAATG
This sequence comes from Heteronotia binoei, assembly GCF_032191835.1. Lineage (NCBI taxonomy): Eukaryota > Metazoa > Chordata > Lepidosauria > Squamata > Gekkonidae > Heteronotia > Heteronotia binoei. The sequence continues at coordinate 100,174,631 of NC_083230.1, forward strand.
CACATTGGGACCAAAAATCCCAGCTACAAATACAAGTTGATGGGGTGTGAATTGGCAGAGACTGACCAAGAGAGAGATCTTGGGGTCGCTGTAGATAACTCACTGAAAATGTCAAGACAGTGTGTGATTGCAATAAAAAAGGCCAACACTGTGCTGGGAATTATTAGGAAGGGAATTGAAAGCAGATCAGCCAGTATCATAATACCCCTGTATAAATTGATGGTGTGGTCTCATTTGGAATACTGTGTACAATTCTGGTCACCGCATCTCAAAAAGGAGAGCCAGTTTGGTGTAGTGGTTAAGTGTGCGGACTCTTATCTGGGAGAACCAGATTTGATTCCCCACTCCTCCACTTGCACTTGCTAGCATGGCCTTGGGTCAGCCATAACTCTGGCAGAAGTTGTCCTTGAAAGGGCAGCTGCTGTGAGAACCCTCTCCAGCCCCACCCACCTCACAGGGTGTCTGTTGTGGGGGAGGAAGGTAAAGGAGATTGTGAGCCGCTCTGAGACTCGTTGGAGTGGAGGGCGGGATATAAATCCAATATCTTCTTCATCTTCTTCTTCTTCTTATAGTATTGGAAAAAGTCCAGAAAAGGGCAACTAGAATGAATAAAGGTTTGGAACACTTTCCCTATGAAGAAAGGTTAAAACGCTTGGGGCTCTTTAGCTTGGAGAAACGTCGACTGCAGGGTGACATGATAGAGGTTTACAAGATTATGCATGGGATGGAGAAAGTAGAGAAAGAAGTCCTTTTCTCCCTTTCTCACAATACAAGAACTCGTGGGCATTCAATGAAATTGCTGAGCAGTCGAGTTAGAATGGATAAAAGGAAGTACTTCTTCACCCAAAGGGTGATTAACATGTGGAATTCACTGCCACAGGACGTGGTGGCGGTTACAAGCATAGCCAGCTTCAAGAGAGGTTTGGATAAAAATATGGAGCAGAGGTCCATCAGTGGCTATTAGCCACAGCATATTATTGGAACTGTCTGGGGCAGTGATGCTCTGTATTCTTGGTGCTTGGGGGGGCGGGCAAAGTGGAAGAGCCTCTAACTCCACTTGTGAACCTCCTTTTTTTGCCACTGTGTGACGCAGTGTTGGACTGGATGGGCCAATGGCCTGATCCAACGTGGCTTCTCTTATGTTCTTATGCCGTTGACATGCACCCATGCAGAAAGACAGGTGATAGATAAAAGGCAGCAGAGTCTCCATGATGCGCTATGGTCCCTTTGCTGAGATGGAAACCATAACCACAAAAAGTTAGAAAACAGGAAACATAAGAATGCTATGCTTAATTGCTAAAAGGTGTTATGTTAACAGAAAATAGCAGGAGCCAGTCACCTGCGCCCGGAAACTGTAAAAGTTAAACGGTAAGATAAAAGGCTGCTCTAAGCAACCCACACATGCACTGAAGGTATATAGGGTAACACAAAGGGTGCCAGGAAGGAGTATTGGAGACAAGAGAGGATTAGACAGATGTTGCCAGACACCTTTAGAAATGGAGATACTTACCTGGGAGAACTTATTGTTTCAGACATTCCATTGTTGGGTGGAGGGGGGGGGGAGGCAGGAAACTGGAATTAGCCTTGAGGACAGTGTTTTGCAACCTTATGCAGAGACCCTTTAGACATGCCTGGGCAAGTTTCCAGGCCTAAGCAGAGTGTCCTCACTTGGCCAGCTTTGTAGGATCTCTGGTTCAGGTACAAATATGGGGGACCTCACTGGTTATTGGAGTGTTTCCATGGGTTAGGCAGCACCTCCTGGCTACAAGTAGAACAGAGTAAGAGTCCAGTAGCACTTTAAAGACTAAAAAAAAATTGTGATAAATGATGAGCTTTCATGAGTCACGGCTCAATTCTTCCAATACTTCTTCAGTAGTGAGTGGAAATCTACAAACTCACAAGCCCCTAACAGTGGTGCTGATCTTGCCCTTATAGCAGTGGATCAATAAGAACAAAAACTATATCAATATCTAATCAATATGTATGGCTTAGCAGTGCTTGGAATGGAGAAAAATAACAGTGCTTTTAGAAAATGGTCTTTTGTGGCAGTTTAAGCAAAGGAGGAGTCAGCTTGCTGAGGCGAAAGGAAACCAGATAGTTGAAGAAAGGTTATTGACCTTTTAAGAGAAACCACAGGACAGCTGGGACACCAGCAGCAAGCTTAAGAAGAACTTCCTCTTTTTCTGCAGAAGGTAGAACATATACGCAGGTTAATAGCAATTTAGCAATAAGGAATGTGTTTGGTAATATTCTCAAAAAGGAAACAAGGGACAGCTGGCAACGAGAAAAGGCCCATATAAGGTAAACAAACCCAGGAAGATGAACCAACAGACTAGCACACCACACAAATTGTGGTTGATGCGTGGGTTTGTCAGTGTCCCAGGGACTTGGGGAACTGAGATGTGTTAAGGCAGTGGCTGGGTTGAGAAACCCTATAAAAGAAGCCGGGCAACTGTAACGGGTGTTCAGACTTCCACCTTTGAGGCAGATGCCTAGGAAGCTGATCCCACACGTGTGCTAATAAAGAGCTGTTTTCCTGATCTCGTCTCAGACCTCTTGTTGTCTTTGCACCGCTCCGTAAGAACCACCAAGCGGGCTTTTCCCGCTACACCCTAAGAAACAATGCCAGTATAAATGTATAGACCATCGGTGTCAAACATATGGCCCATGGGCTGGATCAGGCCCTCCAGCAACTGGCTGTCGTCTGCTTCATTTTCCCTTGCCTGCTTTTTTCGGTCGCCATTTTGTGTTTCTCCCCGGACAGGCCAGAGCAGCAAAGCAGCCTTTCCCTCTCCCCCTCCCTTTTCCCAAAGGGAGGAGGAGGAAGCAGCAGCCTCAGCCAATGAGGGAGCTTGGCTCTGTAGCTCTGCTGGGTGATTAAGTTTGCCAGACTCAATTAATCACCCTGCAGAGCTACTGAGACAAGCCTCTCTTCCTTCTAATGAATGGCTGAGGCTCCTCCCCCTCCTCCTGCCCCAAGGAAGGAAGGAAAGAGTCCCCGCCATCTTTGCCAGTCCCCACCATCAGGAGAGCTACAAAGAGTGCTTTTAAGACTAGCAACGTTTTAGTGAAGGTATGAGCTTTTTGCCTTGCTACAGTGTAAGCCAAAATGCCCTCAAAACGAGGATGGGGAATTGTTAGGTGGGCACCTGGCTTAATCAGGATCCTTTACCTGTGTATACAGGATTCCACGTCCAGAAATTAATGCTTAAAAATATTAGGGACTCTAATTATGTAAAACAATTAAAATTTATTCTAGAAAATATAGGCATATATACAAGACAATGTGCTCATGAAACATACATACAGTCCTAGGAAAAATAGAGAGAGCTATAGAGACAACACATGGATAGACAAACAGGGTGATAATTACCGATCATAGTCTTCAAGAAGGCTCCAATGGTGACGATAGAGGACAGGAGAAATGGACCCAAAACTGTGGCCAGAATCGGGGATGGATCTAGGCAGCGGAACTGGGGTACTGCTACTTGCACACATGTGGGGAGCTGTGTTACAGGTTATATAGACTACCTTGAGCCCTTAGGGGATGGGAGGCACAGGGGTGGATAACAGGTGGTAAGCTGGTACATGACCTCAGAAAAGGGGAGGCTCTGCAGTGACCATAAGGGCTGGACTAGTGCAGTAGCCAATAGCCGGTTAGTTGGCAACCCCTGATTGGACGATCATAGCTAGCCAATGAGCAGACTTGGCCTTAGTTACCTGATTGGCTGTCCAGGTAACAATGGGCCAAGGGGGAGGCTCCAGGATGACTGTTGGGGAAAAGAATGGGGGAAATTACTGGGTGGAGGTGTGCTTAAGACTATTAAACTTATCTAAAAAGGTGACAATAGATGGCCAAATTGCTACCTAAGGTAACACCCAGTTTACACAAAGGAACTTGGCTCTGGCTGAAGATGGTCTTCCTCTTCTTCAGAGTTCTTCTTGACACCAGTCTTTGTCCTTAGTTCCGTTGGTCAAAGGTTTAGGCGGTCTGGCAGGATCCACACCTAAGAAAAGCTTGATTGCCTTATGCAGAAGTTGAAGCAGCTGTTGGATACGTGAGTTTCTTGCTCTGCTGTAATGGAGTCAGGAAAACAAGATGGATTCTGGTGGTATTAGCCTTTGGTTCATGGAAACAGGCTGGAAACTGTTTGCCTGTACAGTTCATGGTGGTGTGGCTTCTTCCACTGCAGCGGCCAAGACTGGGCACGCAAGGAGCAGCTGGAAGCTCGTCTGTAGTTCAGGGTAACACCCATCCAGAGATGTAGAATGCTGCTGCAAAGCTGAGGCTTATAGTATCCACATAAGCCTTAGAAACCGTGGGCAAAGTCCACTTCTTAGAGCAGATATGTGCGAGTAAAAACTCCAGGCACCCTGGCAACCATACTGGTGATCACGATGTCCATGTGTATGAAAAGTAGGGGGCTTTTTCTTACAACAGAGAGAGAGAGAGTTTTGTTGGGCTCCCCTCCTCTTTTTCACTCATCCCCTCCAGTCTTTGTCAATAGGAAAGCATGTGAACTATTTAGAAGAGAAATATCAGCATTAGGCTGAGAGTGTGTTCCACCCCAGGTTTACCCAGCAAATTTTCCTTAATTTTTTAACATTTTCCATTGATTGGGGGTCTTGAATTTAGACTTCCCAGATAGTAGACTAACACTGACTGCTGTACATGGCTGTCTCTCTGTTCTTGTAGTTGTTTTTGGGGGGGAAGTTGGCAGGGGGGGTTAGTTGTAGTCATTTTTCTGGGGGAAATTATAGTTTTGTACACAAGCACATAGACCTCAGTCTGTGCCATGGTGCCTTCACATGTTCTTGACTAGTGTGTGAAGCAACTTCTGTACAAAAGCTCACAGTGTCCAGCTGCTTCATGTTCCTCTAGGACTTAGGCTCAAAGCATTGACCATGAGATATCTGTAATGAATGTCAATGAATCAAAAGAAGGTTTGCAACTTACAGATGTGCACACCTGAACAGCACATATTCAAGACTGGCACAGCACAGACATTGTCTGCAGTTTTTGATGCAATAATTCATAGCAAGAGGTGATATTTATCAGAGACTGTAAAACAAAATATTGCAAGCAGGTTAATATTTTAAGCATGCTTTATTTTAAGTTTAAAAAAATCTTTATAAAGTGTATATGTCCACTACCTGGCATTACATTTTATGATACACATGGCCCAGCCCGACAGTGTCTCGTTTATGTCAAATCCGGCCCTCATAACAAATGAGTTCGACATCCCTGGTACTGCAGCATGTATGTATATAACACGCAAATATATGTTAATAGTGTTGGTTTTCACCATAAAAGCATGTAGATGGTGGAATCTGTAGAATTCCAGATGGAGAGTACACTGCCTTGTAGAGCTATAGTTAGCGCTTAGCATCCTGTGTGGATGTTAAGTGTCCCTTTAAGAATAGATACTTATTAGTTTGTATTTTGCAGCAGTATGCCACATGAAAGTGTTTCCTCCTTGCTATTTGGCAGTCCCTTTTCCCTCTTGGTAGCTGCTTGCACTACTGCATTTTTTCTTCCATCTTCTCAAGAGATATTCATGCTTGCAGACTGGGAAAAAGTCATAGTCTTTTCACCGAATTTTTCTTAAGAGCTTCTTCTCTTCATCTGCATCCTTCTCATCCCTAATTATTTTACTGTTTCTAATCAAGTGTTTGCTTCATAAATTTGTACACTGGGCCTCTTATTGCATGTTTATTTATTTTTATTTATTTATTTTGTAGGCTTATATTCTGCCCTTTACCGTAAACGGGCTCAGGGCGGATCACAACATAAATTAAGTAACAATAATAATCCACAAATTAAGACGAAAAACAATGCAATAAAATTGACAAAACCAGAAAGCAATAATTAACGTGCAAAAGTGTTGAAGTTATGAATGAAGTTTCATTGATAAGGAAGAGCGGTATTGGAGTGTCTTGGAAATGAGGCCATATGTCAGGGCCACAAAGTCCATTTGACACAGTTGAGCCAGAGTGCCTTCTGAACCTGGTTAAACTATAAATTGAGAGCAAGCCTAAGCTGGTCTACTCTGAATTCTACTACAGTCTATTCATTGGGGCTTACCCCCAGGAAAGTTGTCAAGCCCCGATGTTCCCAATAACGAGATCCTTTGTTATTTCAAATACTGTAGATGCATTTATTAGGAAGACAGGTAGTGCTCGCCAACACAGTCAGTGAAATCACTGGAGAGATAACAGAGGTATAGTCACTATATAGGATAACACAAGCCATTACTAAATGGCGGCAGCTTTCAAATCTAAAGGTTACCAGGTGAACATAACATGAGCAATTCATACTACAAAGCATTCTACCAGGAACCTGTGAATAGATAAGACCCCTGAGAACCAGGGAGGGTGAGAAATCACATTCCACAGCAGACACAACAGGAATTCTTCTGGGTAATAAACAGTAGTGTGCCAGATTGCCAGGCCAGCTAAGCAGTAAATAATATGAGCCCTGGCACAGTAAATAGAGAGAAGATGGAGGGGCTTGACAAGTGTCTTTAGTATTGCGCTGTGAGCAGGAGAGAAAAATCACCCCCAGGTTCCCACTGCTCTGCAGCCTATTTCTATCCCCGAAGGTGAATTTTTATTCATTTTTGTGATGGACTGGATAGCAGTCTTGGTGAGTGACAGCTGGAGGAACTCACTGTGATTGGCCAACAGCCTCAAATGGTAACAACAGTAGCAGTTAAGAGAGGCAGGGAGAGAGAAATCTCTTCAGTCTATGGTTTGAGCCAGTCTGAGGCAGTCTACTGTCTGAGTGAAACTGCAGTCTGAGGCAGTTTGAGACAGAGCTAGAATTGGAAACAGGGTACTGGTCTGTGAAAATCGGTCTGTGAGAAGGAGCTAACACGCTCTTTTGGGAGGCTCTCAGATTATGGCAATGTCATAGCCCATGCAAACACCACACAAATTATTTTAGAGCTATGTTTGCCCACCTTGTAACTAGGGTTGCCAGGTCTCCGCTGGGTATAATGGGGAAGGGGGGGGAGATAGATTTGCCAGAGCCATGTTGAAAAACTTGTGGATATTTGGGGACAGAGCCTGAAGAGGACAGGGACTTCAGTGAGGTACAGTGCCTTAGAGGCCACCCTCCAGAGCATCATTTTCTCCAGGAGAACTTATCTCTGTTGTCTGAAAAGGACCTGTCATTCCGGGGGATCCCTGGTCGCACCTAGAGGCTGGCATCCCTATTCGTAATTTTTGTTCACTTTGCAAAAAGCAGAAGTATGCACTTCTGTTTAAGACAGTTTATCTAAAAAAAACCGGATGAGCAAAATGTCTGGGTTAATAATTATTTTTAGAACTACTACAGAAACGAAAGATGTGGCAGTTAACAGACTGTTCCTCAAATTGTACAATTGTTAGATGTAAAGTTATGTAGACTCTTGTCTTGAGGAGAAAAAAACAATTTGTTGTGCATACTCAGATCCTATGTAACCAATGCCTACAATTGTCTAACCCACCCTCAGTTAGGGGTGACCCTTGGCTAATAAAAAAAGCTTTTAAACCTCTTACCCAGTTTGTCTGCTTCCTTGGACCCCAGGAGCCAAACAATCCCTGTAGACCTTCACAACAGCACCAATCAAAATTCCTTTTTTCAAGAAAAGTCTCTGAAGTGATATATGGTCGATGTCAGCCCAGAAGAAAGCTGGCAGGCACAAGATGTGGACACTTCACTGAAGCCAAGGAGGTATGGTTGCCAGGTCCCTCTTGGCAACTGGCAGAAGATGGGGAGTAGGGTTGCCAGATCTGGACTGGGAAACTCTTGGGAGATTTGGGGCTGGAGCTTTGGAAGGACAGGAACCTCAGTGGGGTACAATGCCATCGAGTCTATCCTCTAAAGCAGGGGTGTCGAACTCATTTGTTATGAGGGCCAGATCTGACATAAATGAGACCTACTTGGGCCGGGCCACGTGTCATAAAATGTAATGCCAGGAAGTAGAGATACAAACTTCATAAAGGACACAGGCGCTTTTTTAAAAAAAGGTGCTTTCTTTGTATCTCTCCTGTGGGATCAAGGGAACTGGGCAAAAGAAATGATGGCTCTTTCCCTCCCTCCCCAGGGAACGAGGAGGGGGAGGAACCTCAGCCAACAGAAATAAGAAAGGCTTGGCTCAGTAGTTCTGCTGTGTGACTGAGAGACCCTGGCAAAGCAACCTCTCTCCCCTTTCTCCCCAAGGGCGGAGCCTCAGCCAATAGATAGTAGAGACTTTGCTCTGTATCTCCTGTGTGATTGAACAAGCCTGGCAAAGCAAACTGTGACACAGGAGGAAGCAAAAGAGAGGGAGAAGGAAGCGGACTTGCTCAGGGGCCTGATAGAAGCCCTCTAGGGGCCTAATCTGGCCCCAGGGCCGCATGTTTGACACCCCTACTCTAAAGCATCCATTTTCTCCAGGGGAACTGATCTCTGTAGTCTGGAGAGCAGCTGCAATTCCAGGGGATCCCCAGGTTCTACCTGGAGGTTGATTTCCCTACAAGGAGGACCAATCAGTGCTTGGATGAGAGATTTCCTTGGAAAATCCATATAGAACAGCTTGGATTCCATGATGGAAGAAAGGTTGGATGCAGGGCTTTTTTTGTAGCAAGAACTCCTTTGCATATTAGGCACACCCCTCTTATGTAGCCAACCCTCCAAGAGCTTACAGGGCTCTTAGTACAGGGCCTACTGTAAGCTCTTGGAGGATTGGCTACATCAGGGTGTGTGGCCTAATATGCAAAGGAGTTCCTGCTACAAAAAGAGCCCTGGTTGGATGGAAGACCACTGTCATCTTGAGGCAGCATAGTGATTTGCCCACAGGCTGCTGCTTCTCCTTTGTTTCACTTTGTTCACTACACACAGGCATCAGCCAGGTGTTCATGAAAGCAAAGCAATTTTCCATCAAACTTCTCCAGTTTGATATGAAACTGTACAGATGCATCCTGGATCGTTTGAGGGCCCCAAGAGTAGGGATGGCCATCATGGATTTTGCCCTGTTCATGATTCATGAACCGAAGTTCATGATGTGTCTACTGTCATTAACATCCACAGACTTTTAAAGTACGTAGTTCATATATGGGAGAGTAGATCACTGCAGATGGCGACTGTAGCCATGAAATTAAAAGATGTTTGCTCCTTGGGAGAACAGCTATGGCGAACCTGGGCAGTATAATAAAAAGTAGAGACATCAATCTGCCAACAAAAGTCTGTATAGTCAAAGCGATGGTATTCCCAGTAGTAATGCATGGCTGTGAGAGCTGGACCATAAGGAAGGCTGAGCGCAGAAGAATAGATGCTTTTAAGCTGTGGTGCTGGAGAAGAATCTTGAGAGTCCCTTGGATTGCAAGAAGATCAAATCAGTCAGTCCTAAGGGAAATCAACCCAGACGTTCCCTGGAAAGTCAAATGCTGAAGCTGAAGCTCAAATACTTTGGCCACCAAATGAGAAGGGAGCACTCACTGGAGAAGACCCTGATACTGGGAAAGACGCAAGGCAAAAGAAGAAGGGAACGCAAAAGATGAGATGGCTGGACAGTGTTACTGATGTAACAAACACGAATTTGAGCGAACTTCGGAGGATGGTGGAGGACAGAAGGGCCTGGCATGACTTTGTCCATGGGGTCGCAAAGAGTCGGACTTGACTGTGCGACTGAACAACAAAAAAAGGGTTCTTCATGAAAACATCTGCTACATATTGGCACACATCTGTTTTCCACTGAGTTATTTATGAGTCACAGCAGAATGATTCTATACTGGCTTCAGCCCAAAATCTGGATGTGCCAGAAACAAAATATGGCTTGAGTTGCACAATGTAATCCAGCAGTTGGGGACCAGTGGGATAGAGCAGAAAGCAAGTGTTTAAAGGACTGAGTCCCTTTAGCTTCCTGCTTTCTGTTCCCTGTGAAAGCCGCAAAAACAGCTGAGTTTCAGACTTTTGTGCAATCCCTTTAAATTTATCCACAAGATAGCTGAGTGGCAGGGTTCATGCAAACCATGAACAAGGCAAAAATTTAAGGTTTAAAAGGAACCATAAAAGGCAGCCCAGAACAGTTGAGCTCAGGTATTTTTCAGGCTTTCTGCAAACTTTGTTTAAAGGGACTGAATGAACTTCCTGGTTCAATTCATGATTCGGTTCATGATTTGGCCATGAGCCATAAACTGCCTTTTTCTACTTTGTGCCCATTCCTACATAAGAGTCCATCCACTGCTGTTGGGGTGTTTTTGTAAGCTTTCTTTTGCTTTGATCTTCCTGGTACTGGATAATCACCTTGCTCATAACACCTTTCTTAAACTTTTAATAACACCATCTTCATTACACATTATTTGCTTCTTTTTAGATATCATTAGAACTTCTAAGAACAGAGACTGAGCCTATCAGCCTCTGAATTAAGACAACTGCAAATGAAAGATGTCATTTTAAAAAACCAAAAAAAAACAAACCTGGACTTTTTTTGGTTTTAGCTCAACTTAATCATTACATATAACACTGTACTGACAGAAGAAAAATACGGCAGGGGAATATAAAGTAAAATTGCAGATGGAAAGGAAACCAAATGAAATGTCTACTAAAAGAACAGTGGTAGGAAAGAACTACAGAACTCTAAGGAGCTATAGGGTTGCCAGCTCCAAGTTGGGAAATACCTGGAGACTTTGGGGGTGGAGCCTGAGGAGGGTGGGGTTTGGGGAGGGACTTCAATGGAATATAATCCCACAGATGCCACCTTCCAAAGTCACAATTTCTCTAAAAGCAGGTATCCAGCCATCACCTGGAGGCCGGGGGCCCTAAGCGGGAGACACTGGGCGTTTTCGCACTGACCTTAATCGGCAGCAACGTCCTTCTTCACCGCACAGGATCTGCGCAGATTTCGCACCAATTGCTGTGGAGCACCCGGAAGAGCTGCAAAGTCCCGCGGCTTTTGCGGCGCAAATGGAAACTGGTTTTTGGCGGTTTCCATTTGCGCCGCAAAAGCCGCGGGACTTTGCGGCTCTTCCGGGTGCTCCGCAGCAATTGGTGCGAAATCCGCGCAGATCCTGTGCGGTGAAGAGGGACGTCGCTGCCGATTAAGGTAAGTGCGAAAACGCCCACTATTTTAAAAGCCTTGGGGGATCAAATAGCTATGGAATTCTATACAATGCTGTCATTCACAAAACATGAGAAACCTACTCAAATTCAGTGGTAGAAATCCTTGCCAGAAGGTAACTCTTGGTTAAAAAAGCTAGAAAGCATTTAGGATGCTGCAGCCTCTATCCTATTCACGTTTACGCAGAAGGTTCAGTGGAGAAGACTCCCAAGAGTGCCTCAGGAACATGGTTTTCAGCATGTTTGAAAGATATAAGAAAACCTTTACAATTGACCTCAAAATAATAACACTTTTTTATTAGGCCAGCTTAGATTTAGAAAACCAGAGCAATGATTATTTTCACTGGGTCTTCATGAAAACATATGTTACATTTTGGCACACACACATTTGTTTTCCACAGAGTTATATAAGCCTTATGAGTCACAGTAGAATGATTCTATACTGGCTTCAGCCCAACTCTGGATGTGCCAGAAACAAAACAACATGGCTTGAGTTGCACAATGTCATCCAGCAATTGGGGGCCACCGGAAGTCAAGGCTGGTAATTCCAAACTGTAGTGCTGGTGGACCCATTGTTGTCTTGCTGGGTCAGTTCTGGGAGAGCATACTCGGTGAGTTTGTGCAACTGACCCTGAATTTGGTGGCTCACAAAGTGAGGCCTGCCAGGGTCCCCAATTAGCACTTTGGTCCCATGTGCATGAATGCATTTCTTCAGCCACTGATGAAGGCTGTCTGCAAGCTCTTCACTGTAAAACATGTCCCCCAGGACAATGACATCCCAGCTGCCAACTTCCAAACCAATCAGGTTGTCCGTTAGAAAAGGGAAGGGATTCAAGTTGTTCAATTCGCAGTTCATTGTTAAGGCTGCTCCTGCAACTGAGAGGCAATGAAAACAGAGATGAACAGATGTCAAAAAAAAAAAATTAAACTTAGATCCTCATAAACCTTCTACTTAGATCAACCTTCTACTGCAGGGGTGTCAAACGTGCAGCTGGGGTTCGGATCAGGCCCTCGGAGGGCTCCTATCAGGCCCGCGAGCAGGTCTGCTTCCTTCTCCCTCTCTCTTGCTTCTTCCTGTGTCACAGGCTGCTTTGCAATTTCTCAATTGCACAGAAAATACAGAACAAAGCCTCTATTTTCCCCATTGGCTGAGGCTCCTCTCTTAGGGAGGAATGGGGGGGGGAGAGCTTGCTTTGATACTGATCACAATACTGCAAGAATGCTAATACCTTAAGCATGTTTTCTTTTAATTTAAAAAAAAACTTTAATTGTGTTTGTCTATGTCCTTTATAAAGTTTTTAGCTCTGGTACCTGGCATTATATTTTATGACACACATAGCCCGGCCTGACAAGGTCTCATTTATGTCAGACCTGGCCCTCATAGCAAATGAGTTTGACAGCCCTGTTCTGCTGGGTCACATGATTCTATGCTGAGTCAGAGGCTCCTTGGCAAAATTATTTTATGTAGACAGGGTATTTGACTAAAACGTCAGACAGACTGCAATTTTCAAGCACCTTACTCCAGAAGAGCACTGCTGAATTCAGTACCAAAACCAGCAGAATCACTGATGGAGTCAGGCCTTGAATTCAGCAGGAGCTCACAGAAGTGCAGCTCCTGAACCTTTCTGAGGGTTCCCCCTCCTCTTCCCCACCTATCTTGTCCATTGAATAGTAGGTGCAGCTGCATAACAATCCCTGGATTAAGAGAATGGGCAGCCAGCCAGCCACCAGGGGCTTTGCCATACCCCCAGCAGCCCTCAATAACCTCTAGAGAAGCCCACTTTTTCTACTTCTTATGTGATTTTTAGCAGTGAGTGGCTTGCTGGTCTTTTGACTATGGGGGTGGTGGCCAAGGAGAGCCCCAGGTAAGCAGTAGAGATCCAGCCAGCCCAAGCAGGCCTCTCTCACCTGGGGCTCTCCTTTCTTGCATCGGGTTACTTTTGGCTGGTGGGGGGGAGCGTATGCTAATGAGCTCCACCACCTATTTTTCTACAAAACAACCCCTGGATGGAGTCATTGTTGTGAAAGTGGGGAGGAAAAGGGACAGTCACACACACACCCAACAGTAAAAATAGCTCTTTAAGCACTAAACTTATACCCTAGTCCTATTTAAGGCTGCTGGAAATGGTTCCATGTGTGGATGAATATGTTTGAAAGCTGCTTTACCAGTACAGCAGTCATTTCCCATATGCCTCCAGTAGCTGCCAGCACAATGAGGTATCCAGAAGTTACTTCCAATGGTCTCCTACTTGGTTATCATTACGGAAGAATCAGCATTGGTGGCTCTCAAATTATAGAATGTGGACTCCTAAGGAGGAACTGGGTTGTTGCTGGCGCCTTGCCCAACATGTTTCAGCACAGACCCACATGTGATGAGATGGCAGGGGTGGCCAACGGTAGCTCTCCAGATGTTTTTTTGCCTACAACTCCCATCAGCCCCAGCCAGCATGGCCAATGGCTGGGGCTGTTGGGAGTTGTAGGCAAAAAACATCTGGAGAGCTACCGTTGGCCACCCCTGAGCTATGGCTTACAGGCCACAGGATACATTTGCTCCTTCACACACCTCTGTGCCCCTCCCATGGAATCTAGGGAACTTGCTGTGGCATTCTGTGATCCATCCTTGCCTTCCCACTAGCTTGAGACTGGATTGCACTAAGAACAAAGTATCTCACTAGGGTCGATGTCGTTGGCGACAACGTCGGCTGCACCACCCATCACAGCTGCTATGGCTGTTGCTCCACAGCCACTTCCGAGATCTAGAACTTTCTTCATTTGGACAATGCTGGGGTTATCGAGAAGATATCTGAGTATGTTTTGAAAGACAAAATTGGAAAGAAAGAGTTAAAGGTTCCTTGGACAAGCCTCTTACACAGTCTCCCAAACTAATTTAGGTTGAACAAAACAGAAGTCAAGCAGCACCTTTAAGACCAAGGGCATTGTTGCCCTTCAGTTCTCTACATAGGGCAAACAGGACAAACCCTACGCCAAAGGATAAATGGACATAAGTCTGACATCAGGAATTACAAAACAGAGAAACCTGTAGGAGAACACTTCAACCTTCCAGAGCATTCAATGAGTGACCCCAAAGTAGCTGTGTTACTGTAAAGGAACTTCAAGAACAGAATGGAGAGAGGAATTGCTGAAATACAAATTATCATGAAACTTGGAACAAACACCTCACCAGGACTGAACAGGGATATTGGTTTTTTATCTCATTACATATGCTAAACCCACTCTCACTGAGTATAGCTATATATCCACAGTATTCAACTGTATTTCTCTTTTAGAATAGTGTATCAGAATAATAATTTTTGTATTGACATACTCAAATAAGGGATATTGGCTGTTTATCTCATCACATATACTTAACCCATTTTCACTATATTTTAATATATTCTTTTTTTCTAAAATGATTTATAATGTATAGAATGATGTTAAAAAGTAAATTAGGTGGACAAGAACATCACTAGGAAATACATGCCCTTTTGTTTCACCTAGACTTGTAGCAAAAGCAATTAACAGGCAACTTTTATTACCTTTTATTGGTTTCCCACCCAAACGCTATCCAGACCAAATGGTCTTCCAATTTATTACACTATTTTGCCATTTGATCCTAATTTTGTGTCAGTTTACACTCTTAACCCACCAGCTATATGTATTTCAGCTCAGTGTACACCATCCCCTCGTCTGAAGAAGTACGAAAGCTTACATTCTGAATAAAATTTTGTTGGTTTTAAAGGTGATACTTGACTTCTACTTTGTTCTACTGCTTCAGACCAACACGGCTGCTCACTTGGATCAATTTAGGTTGAATCCATCTGTAGCTGTACTTAAAGGCTGGCCACTTGTGTGGTACTATGATGAGGAATGGACATTCTTGCCCTCCCAAATCATTCCCTCTTTGCCCCAAACCTCACTGGAAGACTTGGGGCCAGTTATTCAGCCTAATCTACTTTATAACATTATTGTTAGATTAAAACAGAGAAGGGGAGTACATGCTTGCTTAATCAGACCACTGGTTCATCTAGTATAACATAGTGTTTCACACAGCAGCCAACCAGTTGCCCTTGAGGTTCAATCAAACCGGGCAGAGAGATCAAGGCCTTCTTCTGACGCTGCCTCCTAGCACTGATATTCAAAGGTTTGCTAGCTCTATATATCAGGGGTGGCCAAACTTGCTTAATGTAAGGGCCACATAGAATAAATGTCAGGTGTTTGAGAGCAGCAAGACATGAATGAAAGATATTTGAGAGTCACAAGATGGGAGGGAGGAAGGAAGGAAGGAAGGAAGGAAGGAAGGAAGGAAGGAAGGAAGGAAGGAAGGAAGGAAGGAAGGAAGGAAGGAAGGAAGGAAGGAAGGAAGGAAGGAAGGAAGGAAGGAAGGAAGGAAGGAAGGAAGGAAGGAAGGAAGGAAGGAAGGAAGGAAGATGAGGTGGGAGGGAGAGTTGGAAAGATAGCAACTTTAACTTGAAATGCACTTTCCAAGACACCAGCTGGCTTGGAGAAGTGATTTAAAGAGACAATGTCTTATCCAAGCCAGCCAATGGGGCGATGGAGGCTTTGAGAACCACACAATATGTGTGAAAGAGCCACATATAGCTCCCAAGCTGCAGTTTAGCCATCCCTGCCATGTGAAGGTTCCTTTTAGTCACCATGGTTACCAGCAATGTTCCCTCCAATTCCACCCCCCTAAGTGGAGCAGTTCACATCCTGAGCAGAATATAACTGCTGTAATCTTAAAATGGGCAACGAGCAGTGCAAGACCCTGCACAGCTGCAAACTGCTGCTGAGCAGGCCTTCCTGTGTTAATGAACAACTGCTCACGTGCATAGCTTAGAGCAGGGGTGTCAAACATGCAGTTTGGGGGCCGAATCAGGCCCCCAGAGGGCTCCTGTTGGGCCCCCAAGCAACTGGCTGTCATCTGCTTCTTTCTCCCTATATCTTGCTTCCTTCTGCATAACAGCTTGCTTTGCCAGCTTGCTCAATTGGCCAGAAGCTACACAGCAAAACCTCTATTTTCTCCATTGGCTGAGGCTCCTCCCTCCCAGTCCCCTAGGGAAGGAAAGAAAAAGCCAGAGTTTCCTTTGCCCAGTTCCCTGGATCCTATGGGAGAAATACAAAGAAAGCATCCTTAAGACCAATGAGTGCTAACGTTTTAAGCATGTTCTAAGTTTAAAAAAAATATATTTGTGTTTGTCTTGTTCTTTATAAAATTTATATCTTTGCTGCCTAATCTTAAATAGGTACACACGTGGCCCAACCCGACATGGCCTGGCCCTTCAAGGTCTCATTCATGTCAGATCTGGCCCTCATAACAAATGAGTTCGACACCCCTGGTTTAGAGGGAACACTGCCTACCAGCCATTGGTGGACATATCTTACAATCATCTGTCTGATTCCATCTTTAAGCTGTCCATGCTAATTGCCATAACAAAATCCCCGGGCAATGAATCCCATAATTTAATTGCTCTCTGAGTAATTTGGTCTGCCCTGAATCATATAGGTACCCTGCCCTGAACTCCCTGGCAGTAGGGTTCGATCAGGGCTTTTTTTGGTAGAAAAAGTCCAGCAGAAACTCATTTGCATATCAGGCCACACCCCCGTGATGCCAAGCCAGCCGGAACTGTGTTCCCCTTCAACAACAAAAAAGCTCTTCGTGGAATAAAGATGAGCCCTTTAGCATTCAAGTATTTTTCAACAGTGGGTGGGAAAGGGCCACTACTTATTTGCAGTTATTCAGTGAAGGCAAAAAGGCATTCTGCATGTGCCAGGAACTTTTCCCAACAGACTGCATGACAATCATACAAGTTTAACAGATGCATCTTTCTAATCTCCTTGCTGGAGAAAACAGCATCTGTTTACATTTTGTCTATTAGACCCCTGTTGAAGGAGCAAATATCTTGCCAGGGAACAATACAACAGCTTGATGCATATAATTTCTGTATGCACACAAATTTGTGCGAATTAAGATTTCCACTTTATCTAGCACTGGCTTTGTATATTTATGTTAGTTTCCAAGCATCGTTTGTGTCACTGATTTTCAGGTTGTGAGAGCTAGGCCCCTTCAGGACCAGCACAGGAGTTTTCTCTGTCTCCTCTATACCACTTACAACTGTATCACCTTGATGCCAGGAAAAGAGATGATTACCCCAGGACCTTACACAGAGTCTTGTTCAAGTCAGTATTGTCTGCTCCAACTGGCAGCCTCTCTCCTGGGTCTCAGGCCAAACTAGATGTTTACTTTTAAAAATCCACACACTAACTGTGGGAAAAAGGGTTGCCAGGTCCAACTCAGGAAATACCTGGGGACTTTGGGAGTGGAGCCTGAAGACTTTCCTATTCCCTTAAATAAATAAATAATACAACAGTGCAGTTCCCCTGAAAACAGTCTTCATTTCCTCTTCCTATTTTCTGCATTCAAAGGGTTCCTCCTGCAGTTGTACTTCCACTAAATGAAAAGGAACACACACATATTCACAAAGCAGCCAAGATGAACAGTTTGCAAGCCCTCACTTTTTGTCATCTTACAGGGGCAATTTACTCACAGGAGCTATTGGATGTAGTAGTCTGCTGTATTTCAACCAATTTCTTCAGACTACCACAAGAAAACGAAAGTAAACAGAACAGCCTAGGTTCTGGGTAACTTTTTACTATTCATACAAATAATCAGGTTCTGGTTAACTCATTACTATTAATACAAACAACTTCTGAAATGAATGCCAAACAAAAAAAGGGACTGTGCTGGCTTCCTCTCTCTCACACTCACCAGGAAGAGCCATGTGGCTCTGTCTGCTCACCCCCCCCCCCCGCAGCTTTGTCCTGGTGAGATTTAAAGGCACTCACACCTTCCCAAACATAAGCAGTTCTTTGCAGGCTTCTTCTAAGACTGCTGAGATTTAAAAGCACATGGTGGCTATTGGGGCAGGGCTTCCCCCCACCATCCAGCTGGCTGGCAGAGGGGAAGGAAAGGAAGCACCAGTTGTTTCCGACTCTGGGGTGACATTACTTTCACAACGTTTTCACGGCAGACTTTTTACGGGGTGGTTTGCCATTGCCTTCCCCAGTCATCTACACTTTCCCCCCAGCAAGCTGGGTACTCATTTTACCGACCTCGGAAGGATGGAAGGCTGAGTCAACCTTGGGCCAGTTACCTGAATTCAGCTTCTGCTGGAATTGAACTCAGGTCGTAAGAAGAGAGTTCAGACCACAGTACTGCTGCTTTACCACTCTGCAAATTGGGAATCCTCCACTGGGACATGGGGACTGGCAAGCCTAGTGGGGAATGGTTACACTGCTGCAAGGGAGGGAAAAGCCCAACTCGTTTTTAAGAAGTGAACATCTAGTTTGGCCTGCTCGCAGGGGACTTTCTCATCACCTCTTACCTGATACATTTCACTTGGATGGCCTGGAGGAGTGAAACTTGGATTCTGCATGCAAACCAGATATTCTATTGAATCACTGGCATTTTTTTCAAGCAGCAACTTCCTGCATGTGATCTCCTGGTTCACGCAAGAGGCTTTAATATCAATAGTTAACTAGCAAAAATAAGATATGCTGGGGCCCAAGCTGGACTGAAAGCTCTCCTTTAGATTCACCGCCTAAACTCAGATCCCCCAAAATTGTGAGAAAGAGAGATTCTGCACACGCTCAGTTGAACTGTAACCAGGGCTTGTTTTGTAGCAAGAACTCCTTTACATATTAGGCCACACACACCCTGATGTAGGCAATCCTCCAAGAGCTTACAGGGGTCTTCTTGCAGGGTCTTTTGTAAGCTATTGGAGGATTGGCTACATCACTGGAAAGGAAAGGTCCCCTGTGCAAGCACCAGTCGTTTCCGACTCTGGGGTGACATTGCTTTCACAACGTTTTCACGGCAGACTCTTTACGGGGTGGTTTGCCATTGCCTTCCCCACTGGGGTGTAGCCTAATATGCAGGAGTTCCTACTACAAAGGAGTTCCTACTACAAAAAAAGCCCTGTGACAACTTTGAATGTTTCAGGACTGAGCCCTGGCATAATACCAACAACTCAGCAATTCAAGGTGGCTTAAAAGAAGCTAAATTTCACACTTGCAAACAGAAGTTTGCGGACAGCTAATTTTTAAAAAAGAAACTTTGAATTGGAAGGCTCCATTATTCAGACTGCAGAGCATGAATGCCCTCCAGTGGTCATTGCATTTATATATACCTGGATAGTCCTTGGCCTCCAGGCCAGTAGATTGCCCAGTAGGGTTCTTTATATGGCCACAAGGCAGCCTTTTTCTTCCAGAATGGGCAGCGAGGGGTCAGCAGCCGTAACTTTATTTCCGGTGTCAGATTCCCGCTGTTGGTGATTTCAGTGTTCTCTTCCAGAAACTTCCGTGTCTCTGGATCAAGGAGGCTCCCTGAAGTCCTCCGGTGAAACCCCCTCCAAGGCAAATGGTGGCTTCGATTCTTTTGCCCTGATACGTTTCTGAAGACATATTTACCACACCAGTGTATCTGCCATCTCCAGCCCCAGGAAACCATGTCCTCTCACTGGAACTGTTGTTCAGAGCATCAGAAATGGTGCTCTGGAGCAGAAAGTAATAAAATGATAGAAAGGACTCAGAACTGTGCCTTTATGTAGAAACAAGTAGCAGTTCCTGCAAAAGAAAAGAACAGATGCTTAGCCTATAGATGGGATACCAAGTCAATTACTGTGCGCACACAAAGCCAGTTCAGTGTAATGGTTAAGTGCACAGACTCTTAACTGAGAAAACCTGGTTTGATTCCCCACTCCTGCACATGCATCTGCTGATGCGACCTTGGGTCAGCCACAAGTTCTCTCAAGTTCTGGGAGAGCTCTCTCAGCCCCAGGGTGTCTGTTGTGGAGAGGGGAAGGGAAAGATTTGTAAACCACTGAGACTCCTTTGGCTAGCAAAGGGCAGGGTATAAATCCAATCTCTTCTAAAAAAAACTAGTACTAACGAAGGAAGGTCTCATCATTACAGCCAACATCCCTATAGTCATCTAGGGTTTCAGGCCACCCCAGGAATAGAGCAGCAAAAGGCACCACCAGGGGTTTTTTTGTAGAGGGAACTCCTTTGCATATTAGGCCACACACCCCTGATATAGCCAATCCTCAAAGAGCTTACAGGGCTCTTCTTACAGGAGGTGTGGCATAATATGCAACGGAGTTCCTGCTACAAAAAAAGCCCTCTTTTCCACTGACTCTTGTCCAAGGAATAGAAAATATTTACAGTAACCATTTCAATTTCTTCATCATCAACCCAGAGTACAGATGCCAAAATGTCAAGGGGACAAGCAGCATGGATCAGATTCTGAGTTTCATAACAAAATCAATGGTCAGATCAAATGAGTTAAAAGTGAGGCACCCTTTTGCAATAAAATTCATCCTAAATGCAAACAATCCTGACCTAATAAAATCAATCCAGATTCTGGCCACATAAACAATGGCAACGGTTTGTAACAACACAGAGGACATATATTTCAAAAGAGATTCTCAAGATAATGTCTGACACCTCAAACAGGGCAAATCTCTTCATCCAAAGAGTCATTAACCCATGGAATTCACTGCTGCAGGAATTGATGGTGTTTACAAGCAAAGACAGCTTCAAGACCAGATTGGATAAACATATGGAGCAGAAGTCCATCAGTGGCTGTTAGCCACAAGGTACATAGATAGAGCATTATGTCTGAGGCAGTGATGCTCTGCATTCTTGGTGCCTGAGGGGCAACAGTGGGAAGGCTTCTAGAGTTCTGTCCCTGCTGGTGGACCTCCCGATGGCACCTGGGTTTCAGCCACTGTCAAGAGGCACCTTCAAGACCAATGAAGTTTCATTCAGAATGTAAGCTTTTGTGTGCTAGAAGCACACTTCATCAGACAAGCTTTCATTCTGAATGAAACTTTGTTGGTCTTGGAGGTGCCACTTGACTCCTACTTTGTTCTGAGTCAACATGTGTTCTCCAAGACTGGTATCTATGATCCAACTTCTTCCTTTCCTTTTCTTCTCCGCCTCTTATATTCATTATGGCCCATATTCCCTCCATTCTTTCCCCAAATTGCTGCGTCACAGTTCCTTGCTCCTGCTGTGGAGCCTCTCTTTGTCCCTCCCTAGAGCCCACCCCCATACTCTGACTCCTCTCAGACGCACTTTGGTTTAGGTCTTTGGGATGGCTCCTTCTCATATGATCACCAAGTCCCCTCCTTGAATTATCTTTCATTCTCGTTCCCTTTCTAACCTAGCCTTCCTTTTTCATGGTCTTCAGAGACACATATACATCCAGATGGCCATGAGTGATCTGTTGTCATGATCTAGAAGTTCCCTGGAATTCTCAGTTTCATTTTAAAAATTAAAGTTTTTAAGAAAGACATGCTTTCCTTCTTTGTATCTCTACAACAGAAGGGGATAAAAACTCACTGTTTGTTTAAAAATATGGATACTAGGTATTCAGAGGTTCTAGAAGAGAAATCATCATCATTTTATAGTGCTGAAGCACTATGCCAATTGCTTGTTTATTTTTTTAAAGCCCCCCCCCCCAAGCCAAACTGGAACAAAATCTCTGTGGGAAAGCAATCTCAGCCCCCATTTGTTTAGACTCCAGGACACTGGGGGGGGGAGGGGAAGGGGTCAAAGGTGAGGCTTGTATTAACCACACATACCCCATCATACTAGTGGCCTAAAGATGTTAACTCAAATCACAGGACATTCCTGGCTCTGCCAGTTTTGCCATCAAGTTTTAAGCATTAAGAGACAACATGAGCAGCAGATGTTAGCAGATTAAAATGTTTATCTCCCTGCCTGAATAAGATTCCCATTCCTGCAAATCTGGCTCGAGTTAAAAGCACACTGCCAGGCTTTGCCCGGTTAAGGGTTCTGGAGTACAAAAACAGGGGCCACAACAATAACTAGAACAAGAAAAAGCAGTACATAAATAGATACACAAACAAATACAATTAATGGGGCAGTGGGGAAAATAATTTGTTCACCTTGACAACCCTTATATAATCCTCCTCTGCTTCATTAGAGGAGTTCTTTAAACATATAATAAAATAAAGCTGAAGAATGATCGACACACATATCATTGAAAACACACATACTTAAAAGTAATTGTTAAAAGACAGCCATAGCTGAGTGTGTAAGAAATATAGTCGATATGGACATCCCAACAGGTGCAAGAAAAAAGTTTCATTGCCTGTATTTATGGATAACACACAACTATTAAGGGCAAAAGAGCCCCAACAGGAGAAATAACATTTGCCAAAATTTGCAAATAACAATTATTGACAGTCAAAGCTTGTATTTTGGAGTGAACAATAAATTAAAGCAGGGGTGGCCAACGGTAGCTCTCCAGATGTTTTTTGCCTACAACCCCATGCTGGCTGGGGTTGATGGGAGTTGTAGGCAAAACAAATCTGGAGAGCTACCGTTGGCCACCCCTGAATTGAAGGTAAAGGTAGTCCCCTGTGAAAACACCAGTCATTTTCGACTCTGGGGTGACATTGCTTTCACAACTACCGTTTTTGCACACAGCTTACCTTGCAGTCACAATCCTGTTCCCTCCGCAGTGTCTGGTCAGATTTCCCACCATCTGCGCCAGAGTTACAGGAAGTGCCGCAGCTTCTGTGTAGCAAATGTAAACTGGGTTTTAGCAGTTTTCGTTTGCTACGCAAAAGCCATGGCACTTCCTGTAACTTCGGCGCAGATGGTGGGAAATCCGACCGGACACTGTGGAGGGAACAGGATTGTGACTGCGAGGTAAGCTGTGTGCGAAAATGGTAAACGTTTTCACGGCAGACTTTTTATGGGGTGGTTTGCCATTGCCTTCCCCTTGTCATCTACATTTTTCCCCCCAGCAAGCTGGGTACTCATTTTACCAACCTTGGAAGGATGGAAGGCTAAATCAACCTGAAGCTGGCTACCTGAACCCAGCTTCCAGTGGGATCGAACTCAGGTCATGAGCACAGGGCTCCGACTGCAGTAATGCAGCTTTACCACTCTGCGCCACGGGGCTCTTAACAATAAATTACTGTTTTGCTTATTAGGTGACCATTACCGCCAATGGCTGTCAGTTGTACATTATACCATATCCAGGGCGTGTTTGTGGAATTAGAACAGAATAAATGATTAATGACTGTTTGGTAGAAATAATAAGTGACTGGAGTGCGTGTGCATGAATCCATCATTCTGCATGAGGTTTCAAGCCTCCGGGATCACACCTGTGTGCTTAACAGCATTGTGGGCTGGGATAGCACCATTGGACTAATAAAAACCATCCAAAGAAGTATACTTGCACATGAAAGCTTATACCTCGAATAAAACTTTATTGGTCTAAAAAGGGCCACAGAATTCAAACTGTGTTCTAATAAAAACTAAGACCAGCTAGAGACAGGAATTTCTGGATCATGGGAGGTAAATGAAAAGACCTTAGAGCAGGGTTTCCCAAACTTTTCTTTCCCATGGCCTGGTTATTTTTACACTTCTCCTTCATGACCCACTAAGATTTGGGGGTCGAGCCAGACTTTGGGGGTGGAGCTGGGAGACAAGAATTTCCTGTGGTGTCAAGGACCAAGTGATGTCACTTCTGGGGCACAATGAACCAAAACCCCACCTTTTCCTGTGATGTCACTTCCAGGGCACTCCCCCAAACCTGCCTCTTCTTTGGAAGTAAATTCATTTTCAGAAAGATCTCTCTGAAACTCATGTGAGCCAAAATGGGGGTGGAAAGTGGGTGGTCCTCTCTTTTCACCCCCACACCTGCATGCACCTATCTGTTTGTGTATTCTTCTCCAGCCTGCCCATGTTGAATTGCCTGTACCACCTACACATCCCTTCCTCAACATCACTTGCCAGTGTATGCAGTTGGGAGTGCTGTTGCCATTGCCATCAGGAATGCCAGCACTGGGTACCACCCACACTGGGCCCTGGCAGTTGCTCTACCACAAAATATGCTGAGACATTTAGTAGGCCCTTCCTTCAGCTGCTACACTGGAACCCTGCCTCAAGTTACAACCAAGCTTGCTTGGTTTCAAGAAAATCTTTCGACAGCTATTTTTCATACTTTTCTTTGGTTGAAACACTGGGAAATTGCTGTGAAAGGTAGCAGAGAATTGTATTGCAATTAATGAATTAATTTCAAATTATATGAAGTTCATACAAGCTTTTCTGCAGTTATCCCAAAAAGGATATTTATGAGGAGCTTGCAGCTTTTTACTGGCTGTATTTCCCATGCCTTTAAAAGCAACCTGATACTTAGCCAGTGAACTACTTTCATCCATTTTAATTTCTACAGGAGGAGTTTAATTTTGGTGTCAGACAGCTGTTAAAAGCAGGACCAGTAAAATGGTGCCAAGTTCATTGTACCATCTCTTCCAGTGCCGTTGAGATATACCCCAGTAATCTCCAATAATCTCTTTCTACCCCACACCTCTTACTCTCACTCACTCACACAGAAATCTCATAGAAGATCACCTGGCTACAACTGGGGGTGCCAACTTTTCATTGGCAGAGCTCCTATGTCTGCAACAACAGCAAAAATGGAAGGAAAGAAAGAGAAAGGGAAAGAATAAAATGGAAGGAAAGGAAAGGAAAAGAAAAGAAAAGAAAGACATGGAAAGAACATAAACATAAGAGGAGCCATGTTGGATCAGGCCAGTGGACTATCCATTCCAAAATTCCCTCATACAATGCCCCAAAAGCACCAGAATATCCACAAGTGGGGCCAGGGCACTAGAAGCCCTCCCAAGGTTGCTCCCCCCCCCAGCACGAAGAATACAGACAGAGCATCACTTGCAGGGAAAGAAAGAAGGAGGGGACAAAGGGGAAAAAAGCCTTCCACACCTTCAGATGACCCCAGCCCACAAAAATTCTGCCCAGGGGTTGTTTGGTAAAAAAAACAAAAAACTGGAATGCCCACTCCCCACCCCTCCCGGCTGAAAAAAACACACACAGCCTTCTTTGCCACCCAGGCCTCCTGGGGAAATCTCCCCAAAAGAACATACTGCAAGGCACATGAAAGCTCATACCTTGAAGAACACTTCCTGGGTCTAAAGTGCCAATGGATGCCAGCTTTTCTCTCAAACACTGGGAGCAAGGGAGAAGGAAGGAGAGGCAGCCCAGCTCCTCTCTGCACAACACAGAGATGGGGTGGGGCTAGCTTTGGCTTTTCTTGTGACTCGGTAGTGAGGCTTCCGTGGCCCGGTACCAGGTCACGATCCTGCAAATGGGAAACACTGCCTTAGAGGAATGAAGCATGACAAGGAATAGGACAAGAAGGCAGACATAAAGAACAAGTACCACCTGGGGGAGAGATCAGTATGTAGAAGGTCAACAATCAAAGAGAAGGGCAATGTCCAAAGAAAGAACAAAGCCTAACCAGGTATGGGAAAAGGAGTCTAATTGTTATTTATGTACAAGTATATAAAAAGCTGGAATTGAATCTGTTCGGGAAGACACTAGGTGTTTCTGCCTGGTCACCCTTTATTTGAAGCTTGCTCTCTATGGAAGAAGATTCTGGGTGCAATCTATTGGCTCACATCAGTAGCCCCGACTAAGAGCCTATGTTTATGGAGCCAAGTGAATGGTTGTGGTCAGCACTGATGCCCTATGATCACAGACACCTTGGTTCAAATCCCTTATCTGTCCTGCAATTTACTGAATAATTTTAAATTGACTGCAGTCTCAGCCTATCCCACCTCACAGGTTTATTGCATAGATAAGAGGGGGTGGGGTGATTGTGTGTGTGTGGAGTGTAGTGTCTTTGCCTTGAATTCCTTGGATAAAGTGCCCTGGGTAGAAGTCTAAACAACAAAATTTTAAAACGTTCTTTAAAAAAAAATTAACCCAAACTGCAATTATGTCATAAACACTTTATTTATTGGACCATGGCCAAGTTATCAATCACTGGGAACTGCTAAATCACACAACAAAACACCGGCCAATGCGTCAGATCTTAATATCATGCCATTGTTAAAAAGAGAAGCTCTTTCCAAAAGCATCCAGCCCCATCAAGACTGTCTTCACTATTTTCGTGCGCTCCTTCACGCGGCTTAATCTGAGAACAGAAAGAGAACGGTATTAGATTCAAGCAGTAGGCAAGTTGCACCTTTAAGACCAACAGAAGTCTGCTTAGAGCACACGAAAGGTTACATTCTGAATAAAACTTAGTTGGTCTTAAAGATGACTTGTCTACTGCTTTGTTCTATTGCTTCAGACCATCACTGGGATCGGTATTAGATTCGAGAGACTTCTGCTGACATATTCTCAGTTAAACTGTAGTAACTACAGCAGGCTCAATTTGCAGCAGTAAAAATCCAGACAGCTTCTACCTTGGTTAATATACTGGGTCTGCTTCAATACGACGCTCTTCTGCAAATCCCGGCATTGAAACTACAAAACACACCATCCGCCTTCCTACACGGCGTCCCGTCGCACGCGCAAAACTATGACAATTCACCGTAGAGACAAACCCCACCTTAACCTTCACTTCCGGTTTCCATGTGAACACCGCCATGTGCGGGGCAGGAGCAACGTGGGGAGAAATAACTATTCAAGTTTCTTTCTCTCTCTTTGAGGAATGTCATGCAAAATCGGAGAGGCTCTTCTCTGCCATATCACTGCTTCTTCCTTTCCGTTGCCTTTTGAGAGGAGTGTTGTTTTTAACTACAGGGTGTCTTTAATGTGGGCTTTTCAGACTGTACTTTCGTTTAATAGATTTGGGTGTATATTTCTCCTACCTGGTCAGTTCATTTCCCCTCCCCCCTTCTCTGAGGGGATTAATTTCGAGGTGCAGGATCTGGCTTGGCTTACTTTATTTTACCCCTTTACAAGAAAACGGGACCTCTTAATGCGGCCACTGTGTTAGAATCTCCTCCCCACCCCCTCCATTAGCAGATGAAGCTCCCGTTGTTTAATTTGACCCGTGGTCTGAGACTGAGTCAATGTAAAGTGGTTTCATGAGGGCTTGTCACAGCCTTGATCTTGGCTGCACCCCAATGTCTCCTGGCTCCACCCCCAAAGTCTCTTGGCTCCACCCCAATGTCTCCTGGCTCCACCCCCAAAGTCTCCTGGCTCCACCCCTACAGTCCCCAGATATTTCCTAAATTGGACTTGGCAACCCTACCTGTGAGGTATGTGGGGCTGAGAGAGTTCTGTGATAATTGCTCTCCAGAGGAATAAGCTCTGAGAAAGTTATGACTGACCCAAGGTCATACCAGCAGGTGCAGGTGGACGAGTGGGGATCCAACCTGGTTCCTCCAAATTAGAATCCATGCACTTAACCACGACACCAAATTGCAGTGTAGTGGGTTGTGAAACATGTTTATTGGTCCTGCTCCTGTCTTATCTACAGAAATTCAGCAAGATCTTCCCTCACTTTTTCTTCATGTCAGCAAAGCACAGCCTGATGGATTTCTGCACTGAAGCCTACTGTTAAGTAGAAATGTGTTGGTCATAACTGGTGTGGAAGCAGGGTCAGAACTGTGATGTTAGCAGCTCACCTTATCTTACAGTTATCCTAGATGTGCTTCAGCCCTTGAGAGGACAGCAGAAAGATGCATTCCCCAACCATGTAATGAATCCTGTTGCTGAATGCTGGCCTTGTTTGTCCAATGACCTTTCCATTGCCAAGGCAACAAGAGTTCTGGAACCTTCTGCTGTGAAATATAAAGTTCAGCAGATGATCTTTTTAAATTGCAGGTATCTTTGGGGAGACATTTGGGTTCTATTTTGTTGGTTTTAAATCATTCGGCTTTTAATTGTTATTTGTAATCTCCCTTATGCCATGAAGTAAGGAAAGATCTCAATGTTCAAATCAGTCAATCAATCAGCAGGCCTTCTAGGATTCGTGAAGGGGACAGCTCCGATCTATCTTTAAGTCCTATCAGAGCAAATAGATGAAATGCAGCAATGATAGGCACACAGAAAAAGAGCCGGATTTAGGAGACGCCTTTCATTTCTGAGATTATAATGACACCTAGTGATCACAGGTTTTAGTACAATTAGTTCCGCAGTTAGTACTGCGAACCGTTCAGCCAGGATTTGCTTAGGGGTTTGTTTACCCAGAGAAAAAATGAATTCCTGCTTCCCTCCCTTCTCCATTGGGGAAGCAGGGCCATGGATGGGATGGGGCCCTTTTCCAGGGTTGGTGTGGATGGGCAGGAGTAACTCACCTAGGGCACTAAATCTTTGGGCTGGACATACTGCTAAGGGCTATGACAAGGCTATTGAGAGACAGGCCACATACATGGGGACGCTCTGTTGGATTTCTTGACCAACTGTGGAGAAAAGCCAGTCAGAAGCAGTTTTTTGAGAAGAGAGGGATTAGTCAACTGCTAAAGTGGCCAGCTGCCCAGGACAACATGGTGGCCTGCTTCTGTGTAGAAATCAGTAGCTGGCATTAAGTGAAATCTCTTGCTGATATCTGTAGATGCTGCTGCTTGCTGCTACTAGGGTTGGCAGTAGGCAGGGCTTTTTTTTAGCAAGAACTCACGCAGGGCCGTAGCCAAGATTTCATGTTTAGTGGGGCCCACAGCAGGATTTTTTGTTTGGTGAGGCCGGGTTTGGCAGCCCAGGACTCTCGGCACTGTAAACTGCCTTGAGTTCCACAAGCTAACCCTCCTTCACCTGGGCAGTCACAGCAGCTCTTCTCCCTCCACCCCTTTCTTATGTGGTCCTCTCTCAGAGAGACAGAGATCTCTTGTCTCTCTCCCCCCACTTTGCTCTGCATGCTGTGTTAGGGAAGGGGAGAGAAAAAACCACCAGCAATGCTACTACTTGTTCAGAGTGGCAGTGAGCAGAGGGGGCAGATTGGGGGCCCTCCAATGGAGGGGTCATATAGTCAGAAGGGGGGGTTGAAATGATGGGCCTGGCCCCTCCCAGGCCCCACTGTAGCTATGGGCCTGAACTCACAGGAATCCAGTTCCGGCTGGTTTGGCATCCAGGTGTGTGTGGCCTAATATGCAAACGAATTCCTGCTAGACCTTCTCTACAATGGTGATGTCAGGGGTGTGGCCTAATATGCAAATTAGTTCCTGCTGAGCTTTTTCTACAAAACAAGCCCTGCCGGTATGGTTACCAGGCCCCCCTGGCCATCAGCAGGGGATGAGGGGGTAGGGTGGCCAAATCCAGGTTAGGAAACTCCTGGAGATTTGTGGATGGAGTCCAGAGAAGACAGGGACCACAGTGGGTTGCAATGCCATAGAGTCCATCATCCAGAACATTCATTTTCTCTAAGGGGAACTGATCTCTATAATTTTGGGATGAGCTGTAATTCCAGGGAATCCCCAGGTGCTGCCTGGAGACTGGCATCTCAAGGCCACGTCCTCCCCTGGCCACTGGCAGAGGACCGATGGGATGGGGTAGGATTGCCAGATCCAGGTTAGGAAACTCCTAAAAAATTGGGGATGAAGCCTGGGAGGACAGGGACCTCTGTGAGGTGCAATGCCATACAGTCCACTTTCTGAAGCATCCATTTTCTGCACTGCAGGGGAACTGATCTCTGTAGTCTGGAGACGAGCTGTAATTCTGCAGGGTCCCCAGATCCCACCTGGAGCCTGGCATCCCTAGCTGCTACTGCTGTTAAAAACATGGCAGGACTGGTCCATTGAAAAGTTGCAGCCATAGTGGTAATCTAGACTGTACAATGCTTGAGCTTTCGGCTGCTTTTTCACACCTTTGACAAAACCTAATTTATCCACAAAGACAAAGCAATCAGCCACCAAGAAGGAAAGCCCTTAACTACACTGTCTCCTGCAGCACTGCAACTTTAAACAATAATTGCAGCATCTTAGGGTTGCCAACTTCCAGGTGGTGGTGGTGAGATTTTCCAGAATTACAACTGATCTCCAGACAAGATAAACCACTTATCCATTTATTATTTATTTATTTAAAACATTTGTTCCACTTCTCGTGGAGAAAACAGCTGCTTTGGAAGGTGGACTACACAACATTATATCCCACCAAGCTCTCTCCCTTTGCTGAACCCCACCATCCCAAGCTCCACCCTTGAGTCTCCAGGTATTTCTGAACCTGGAGTTGGCAACCCTTATCTCTAAGGTGCAGCTTAGCATTCCTAAGCAAGTCTGATGGTTCTTCTGTCACCTTTTGATGTAAGGATCAGCAACTGGCACAACTGGCCCTAGACTGTCTGGCACCCTAGGCAAGGCTAACTTTTGGCAACCCCCTTCACTGATAATGTCACTGAGTCATATGGGGGCACACAATTTGGTGCCCCCAGAAGGCTGGCGCCCTAAGCAATCGCCTAGTTTGCCTACTGGCAGGGCTGGCCCTGGCAACTGCTGACCCCAGGGTCAAATCCATTTTTCTGAGGAATATGAACCCCACCTATGGCCTGTCTGGAAATTTAGAGTCCGTGAGCATGTGGTGATTTGAGTGTGGCACTAGAATATGGGAGACCCAAGTATTTGCCATGAAACTCATTGGCTGACCTTAGTCCAGTTTCTTTCTCTCAGGCTAACTCACCACCCAGAGTTTCTGTGGGGAATAACATGGGAGTGTGAAGAATCATGGATACCAGGACAAAAGGCAGGAGGAAAACATGATAGAAAAATCATGAAGAGGGACTGGCAGATATGTTGGTGGGACTTGCTGTCCATTCTTCAGGAGAAAAGACTGGCTCACCAACTATTTCCCCTGATAAAATTCGGTGCTGAAGAAAACTCTACTCTGGTGAAACCCAGAAATAGAATTCAGGGTGAAGCTATGCAGAACCTCTCAGTTTCAAAAATAGCTTGCTTACAAAACTGAGATTCATTTCACAGTTCATTTGATTCCAACCACTGAAATCAGCAGATGTAGGAGAACACTGAGGCCTGGTTTCTGTTTACAAAGATTGACACTCATTGTGCAGGGCGTGCGTCCATGCTGAACTGAGAGCGTGAAACATCATAAGAAGAGCTCTGCTAAATCAGACTAGGGGTCCATCTATTCCAGCATTCTATTTCACACTGTGGCCAACCAGTTGCCCAGAAATGCCAAATAAGACCTTCCCCTCATGTTGCCTCCAAGCCCTGACATTCAGAGGTTTACTGCCTCTGGATATGGAGGTTCTTTTTAGTCATCACAGCTCTAGTAGCCAATGATGGGCCTATCCTCTATGCCAGGGGTGGGGAACCTTTTTTCTCCCAAGGGCCATTTGGATATTTATAGCATCATTTATAGACCTTACAAAAATATCAAGTTAAAAAATGGTGCTCCACCAAGGGAGAATGATTCAGGCTGGCAAAATTAATGCAAATAATTGTTTTTCTATTTGAAGGCATGTGGGGAGAGCCTAATTTGGCACACACACACACCTGGTCCGCCGCCCTAGGCAAATGCCTAGGTCCTGGGGGGGTGTAGAAAAGGCCCAGCAGGAACTCATTTGCATATCAGACCACACCCCCTGACCATTGTTTCACACTGGGCTTTTTTGTAGGGAAAAGCCCAACAGGAACTCATTTGCATATTAGCCAACACCCACTATCCTGTACCTTCCTGCTAAAAAAAAAAAAGCCCTGCTCAGATGAGTTTCTGGAGGGTTCCAAAGGAATGGACTGTGCGTTATGCAGCCATGCAAGTTCTGAGGTTCTCCTTCTGGAGGAGAGAGGATTTACCCCCTCATGTCATGTTTATGGATTTGCATGACAATAGCAGGATTTGCTTGTCTGAGAATGCGTTACATTTTCCATAGCAGCCCCCCCTCCCAAATCCTTGAGCCTTAAAGCCATTTACAAAGGCGAGTGAGCATTGCTACTCCTCTTGGGAAGTGACAGCGCTAATAACCTGAGCTATGAGAGGTGGAGTGATTCTGCCGGCTCTTGAAAATCAGGCTGTAAATTACTTGCAGTCATTGTAACGTGTCAGGGACATTGTTGTAAAATGACATACTGTCTGCATGGCTGCCTGTATCTGAATGGGACAATGACAGCAATCTGTTGGTAGCAATGAAGTAGTAGATACGGGAAATATATCAATGATGTCCCCTCTAGGAATCGTACCATTGGTGTGCTTGTTTTATGAATAATGTTTGCGGTTCAGGTCACAATGCATAGCAAGAATTCAACAGCAGCACCCCCCCCCCCAATCCCTCTCACACCCCAGAAGCTGCTACTGTTGCAATCTTCAGCACGCTTGCTTTGAAATAAATCCTATGGATTTAGAACCATTTCTGGGTCAGTGTTCCGGAGAACAAAACAAACCTGACTTCCTGACAAAGAGCTCAGTCTAGATGTGCAGCCAAATGCAGTGGTATGTACAGCCCTACGGTGGAGAAAGGTTCGGCTAGATGTTTGAGTGCTGACCCTGTTCTCAAACTAGAGGCATTGATTAATGCCAGGGAACTTGGAATAATAATCCCGCAACTGCAGTGTGAAGAAGTAATACAGGCAGGGCTGGCCCTAGACTGTCTAGCACCCTAGGCAAGGCTAACTTCTGGTGCATCCCCTGCACTGATAATGTCACTGAGTCATATGGGGGCACCCAATTTAGTGCCCCCAGAAGGCTAGCGCCCTAGACAATTGCCTAGTTTGCCTAGTGGCAGAGCCGGCCCTGAATACAGGCCATTCTAGCACCTCCTTACTCTACCATCTCTTTCTGCTGCAGGCATAGGAGAGGCCAAGCCCTAGGGCAGAAACATGGGGGCCCCAAACAAATTTGTAATGGGCAGGGCTTTTTTTGAGCAGGAATGCACAGGAACACAGTTCTGGCTGGCTTGGCGTCAGGGGTGTGTGGCCTAATATGCAAATGAGTTCCTGCTGGACTCTTTCTACCCAAAAAGCCCTGTGTGGAACATT
This sequence comes from Heteronotia binoei, assembly GCF_032191835.1. NCBI lineage: Eukaryota > Metazoa > Chordata > Lepidosauria > Squamata > Gekkonidae > Heteronotia > Heteronotia binoei. The sequence continues at coordinate 100,207,487 of NC_083230.1, forward strand.
GGTGATGTCAGGGTGTGTGGCCTAACATGCAAATGAGTTCCGGCTGGGCTTTTTATACAAAAAAACCCCCAGGCCTGGTTGTGGATAATGCTATTGTAGGACTGGGGATGTTAATGGGGGAGGACTGTCACACAAGAGATAGGGAAGCATAATCTCTGTCTGCCTTTTTGTGACACCTGAAAAAGATTTATTTCTGGAGGAAAGAGTTTAAAATCATATCTTTAACCACAACTCAGCTGACAGCTTGACAAACCCTTTCTTTATAACTACTCCTAGAAGGTAAATACTTCTAGAAATAAAGTGTAAATGTTTAAATGACATGGGTTACACACTAGCACAGACATCAGGACAAGGGGAGGGCAGTAGAGTCAGTTAATGCTAGATAGGGCACTTCCCGAATTTACTTACTTACTTTATTTATTTATTTAGGTAGATTTCTATTCCGCCCTTTCCCATAAGGGCTCAGGGCAGATTCCAACATGTCACACAATTAAAACCAACAATCCATAGATAAATAAAACAATTAAACAGTTAAGGCATTTTAAAAGTTAAAATTTAAGACAGTTGAGCCAATAGCTCAATTTAAGTGCAAATCAAGGCATCGTGGAAAAAGCAAACACCTAACCTAGGCGTACAAAAATGCCAGTTAAGTCGGCCCGATCTCCTCCAATCCAGATGGTAGTCCCTGTTCAGATGGTAGTCAGTATCAGGGTGGGGAGGCCAGTTAGATGGTGTGACTAATTAAGGACGCACGCACTCCTCAGCCAAAGACCTGGCGGAACAGCTCCGTCTTACAGGCCCATAGAACCACAGAGAACTTTCCATAGAATCACAGAGTTGGAAGGTACTTCCAAGATCATTCTAGTCCAACCCCCTTTACAATGCAGGAAATACACAACCCCCTCCACACCCAGTGACCGATGTTCCATGCCCAGAAGATGGTAACAAAAAACTCCAGGATCCCTTGCCAAACAGGCTGGAAAAAAATGTCTGCTTGACCTCAAAGTGGCAATTAATATTTCCCTGGACATGTAAGGGAGGACCATGAGAACTAAGCACTGATGAAACCCTTCCTGCCCATGAACTGCCTAAATTCACTGTATCAGCATTGCTGTCAGATTGCCATCTAGCCTCTGGAATGGCTGTGATTGTATAGTATCTCTGTTTGGAAACCTCCAAAGAAGGAGAGCCCACCACAATGCCGCTGTCCCACTGTTACCTAGAATGCTTCTCGTAGAAGTTCCTTCTCTCTCTCTCTTTCTCTCTCTCTAGGTTAAGCATCCCCAGCTCCTTCAACCTTTCCTCATAGGACTTGGTCTCCAGACCCCTCAACTTCTTCGTTGCCCTCCTCTGGACATGTTCCTCTCCTTCTTCATCCTGCCATCTGTTACATTAGCAACTGGGAAGGCTGCATGTCCAGCTCCACCAAGGCCATCTGTTCATGCTGGGCAAAGTGTACAGCCACCTGAATCACCAGCCCAACAAAACTGGACTGTGCCAGTGGGGGCTGGCAGCTATGAAGGGGCTCATACCAGTGTCATGGTGTCCCCTTTGAACTCCTGCCCCTGCAGTTACTTTGGCCAGGCCTCCCCAAACCCAGCAGCCTTGTGGGTGAGGAGTGTCAGTGGCAGGGCCATTACTGTGGTGGCCCCCCAGTTGCTGGGATCTGAAGCAGGGGACATCGTGGGTTCATATAAAAGAGCATGGTCCAATCTATAAGACTGTATATTTGAAAACTGAATTTGAGAGGTCAGCTTTGGAGCCTATGTAAGCAATGGGTAAATAGTAATGTCTGTGTAAAAATCAGCTACAAAGCAGATTTGAACGAGGGCTGGGTCATTTGAAGAAGCAAAAATGGCCAAATGGCAGGAGGCAATGAATGCTATGGAAGCAGGATTGGTAAAGATAATAAAGGAATCAAAAATAGAAAGAAATAAAGAAATAATAAAGAGTCCAGTGCAGAAGAGGTTAAAAAGGAAATTTAAAAAGAAATTGAAGATCTTAGAAAAGATTCTCAAGCAGCAATAAAGAAAGTTCAAGAGGTGGAAGAAAAGGTGAAAGACCAAGGTACAAGAACAGACACACTGGATTCCACTATTCAAAAAATGCAGGAGAAAGCACTACTACTTGACTGTAAACTAATGGAAAATCAGATACTGTTAAGAGGGGTACCTGAAACTATTGAGACTGATTTAAGGACATATATAATAAAAATTATTGCTGAATTTTTAGATGAAGACCCAGATGAAACTAATCATCTCTATGACTACATCTACAGGGTAAATTCGGAATATGCCAGAAGAAACAAACTACCAAGAGGTGTGGTAGTAAGATTTGTGAGAAGAGATATGGTGGGAAAGATTCTGATTAACAATTTGAGAGCACATTGGAGGTGGATGGCAGTAGTGTAAGAATCATGAAAGGATTGCCAAGGAAAGTCATCAGCAATAAGAGACTCTATAAAAAGCTGACAGAAAAGCTGAGAGAAAATGAAGTGAGATACAGATGGATACTCCCAGAAGGTTTAAGTTTTGAATATAAAGGACGGAGATTTATCATCATAAATACCCAGGAAATGACAAAGTTTTGGGGGGATCATAAGGAATTTGGGGGAACAGATCAAGAATAAAAACCATTATGGATTACAAATTAATATCTTGGAATATAAATGGACTAAATTCACCACAAAAAAGAAGGGCAACTTTTAATTGGATTGGGAAACAAAAATGTAACATAATTTTAATTATAATTTTTAGTGGAATAAACAATTTGAGATGGAATTTTGTTCATTGGCCAAGGAGAAAAAAAGGGGGGTTGTTTTTTATATCAAACAAGAATTAGACCCAAAATTAATTTTTAAAGACGATAATGGTAGATATATTGCGGTGGAAGTGACGTTGAACTTCAAAAGAACTTTGTTGTTGGGAGTATATGCCCCAAATGGAGCAAAAGATTCTTTTTTTAAAGATATTATGCAACAATTAGACCAAGTGATGTATGAACCAATTATAATAACGGGAGACTTTAACGGGACAGTTAAAAATATTTTGGACAGTTCTGGAAAAAAATAATGAAGGAAAATTACCAAAGTCATTTTTGAGTTGGTAAAACAAGAGAGTCTAGAAGACATTTGGAGGGAACTAAACTCCAAAGAATGGGACTATACTTATTTTTCAATAAGGCATAATTCTTTTTCGAGAATTGATATGATATGGACTACAAAAGATCTTGGGCTATTAATGAAGAAAATAGAGATACTTCCTAAAATAGGGGCAGACCACAATCCAATAACGTGGTCTGCAAAATCAGCGAAAAAGACTCCAAGATGGCAGATAAATGAGGATTTGCTACAGAAACAGAAGATAGTGGTGTCTCTGGAAAAGGAAACTAAATGCTTCTTCCAAATAAATGAAAATGAGGACACTCAATTCCAAATTGTGTGGGATGCCTACAAAGCGGTAATGAGGGACATTTTAATTACATTGAACAATAAAGATAAAAGAGCCAAAAATAAGCAAATGATGGACATTCAGAAAGAAATTGGAAAAAAAGGAGAAGGAGCTTAAAAAGCAACCTGGGAAAAATAAAATTATAAGAGAGATTACAATATTACAAAGCCAATTGAGACATTTGTTGAATAAAGAGGTGGAATGGAATTTAAAAAGACTCCAACAGAAATCTTTTGAAGGAGCGAATAAACCTGGAAAATGAAAAAAAAGAAGGGAGAATAAAGTAATTAACAAAATCGTGTCGGGAGGAAAGGACATTGTTGATCATGAAGGAATTAAAAGGGAATTTTATAAATACTACGCCAAGCTATTTAAAAGTCAAAGCATGGACAGGAAAAAAATTGATGCATATCTACAGAAAATTAAGGTAAATCCCTTAACAGAAAACATGGAGAAGGTGTTGAATAAACCAATTGAAAGAGGAGAAATAGAGGAGGCAATTAACTCAATGAAGTTAGGAAAGGCACCAGGTCCAGATGGCTTTACGGCAAAATTTTATAAAGTTCTCACAGAGGCATTATTACCATGGGAACATTTATGGAAGAACTCTATGAAAATATCTACATGTTATAAAATTAAGGAAAAATTATTTAAAATCTTATATAGGTGGAATATGACGTAATGTTTATTAATGAAAATCCCACTCATGTAACACCATTGTTGCTTCGTAAGATACAAGAATATGGAGAACTGGCAGGCTTTTATATAAACAAAGAAAAATCGAAAATTTTGTGCAAATATGTTTAAGAGCAAACAGGAAGAACTACAGAGGTTAACAGAGTGTGACGTTACCTCTAAAGTAAAATATTTAGGTTTGGAAATAACAACAAAAAATATTGATTTGTGCGAAAATAATTATGAGAAATTTTGGCGTAAGGTTGATGGAGAATTGATAAAATTGAATAAATTGAATTTGTCTATGCTGGGCAGAATTTCTGCATTTAAGATTAATGTCTTACCGAGAATCATGTTCCTGTTTCAAACAATCCCAATAGTGAAAGACAATAAACAATTTAATAAATGGCAAAAGAAAACTTTGAGAATTTGTATGGGCCGGGGAAAAAACAAGAATCAAAATGAAAATCCTGATAGATGCGAAAGAAAGAGGCAGATTTCAACTATCTAATTTAAAGCTGTATCATGATGCAGTATGCCTGGTGTGGATTAAGGAATGGATGACATTAGTAAATAGAAAATTACTAGCATTAGAAGGTCATGGAAATGTTTTTGGATGGCTGCTTACATGTACTATGGGGGAAAAAAGATGGACGGCGTCTTCTCATATCATTATATAAGAAGTAATTTGTTAAATATTTGGTCAAAATATAAAAGATATGGAGAGGAGAGGAGACCGCTTTGGATTGTGTCAAAAGTAATAAAATTGTATTCAGATATTTAAAAAAGGAATTGATTATCATATAAACAGCTTTTAAAAATTCAAGGAGGAAAAGTGGAATTAAAATCGGTTGAGGAAATACAGTATAAATATAATTGGTTTCAATTACAACAAATAAAGAGTTTAGTTGAACAGGACATTAAGAAATATGGAATAAGACAAGAACAAACAGAATTGGAGAGAATGCTGTTTGGGGGGAATGAAAAGCTGATTTCAAAGACATATAAACTATTATTGAAATGGTCTATGGAAGATGAAGTAGTTAAATCACAAATGATAACATGGGCAATAAATATAAATAAAGAAATACAGATGAAGTTATGGGAACATTTATGGAAGAACTCTATGAAAATATCTACATGTTATAAAATGAAGGAAAAATGCTTTAAAATGTTATATAGGTGGTATATGACACCTAAGAAATTGGCAAAAATGAACAATTGTCAGTGTTGTCAGTGTTTCTTCTAAGCTGCAGAGTCTTGTGAGCAAAAATTCTACTTTGTGAGCTACTGGCATCAAAGTTGTGAGCTACTGCATAAATTAGCGTGCTCTGGGTTCATCCTTCCTCAGCTAAGACAAAAATGTGTAAGCTGGAGGCTAAAAATCTGTGAGCTAGCTCACACTAACTCAGCTTAGAGGGAATACTGGTTATGATCTGTGGGAAGCATTTCTTGGACTGGGGTGGCAGTGACTGAGAGCAGGCAAGGAGGCACATCTGGCAGGGTTGAGGATCGTGATGGGGTGTGCCCTTAGCCAGTATCCCAAGCAGCTTGGATTCCATGGCATTTTGGCCAATGGGGGAGAATGTCTGTTGGCTTGAAATGGGAGGCAATGAACTACTCTGCCATTTTTACCAGTGTAACATTACACAGGTTATGGGAGGGGGTGTTCCTACCCTGGAACTATTTTGGGAGCTGACTACTGTCCCCTTGGAACACCCCTGACCCCATCAGCACACAGGTTTGCACCGCCACACCTCTGGTGTTTGGCTGCTGTGGCTGTGCACCACAGAAACTGCATGATAGAGTGGAACTCATACCCTGCACCAGTGTCTACCCTTGAAATTCTGGCATAACTCCGAGTTACATCAGTGTCAGAAGGCTCTCTATGTCCTTTGCACCACTCTCCCTTAGGATTGCCCTGTTAATCACTCATTGAGTAAAGAAGTATTTCTTTTTGTCCGTCCTGAATCTACAGGCCATTAACATCCTTTAGTTTTCACTCTTAGTCTTGCCTTTCATGATGTTCCTTTTTATAGTGTTACTCTCCCCCTAATATACCTGTATTAAGCTCACTCTCCCCAAAACGTGAAGGAACCTGGCATCCAGAAAGGCAATAAGACCAGGCCTCCCATCTCACAGTGGTCTGTCAAAGGTCAGCTATGTGGAGCCAGCACAGTCTCCATCTTGGAATCAGCCTCACAGACCCAGAGGAAAGTGAACCAAAAAGGACATCTAAAAGCAAACATGTACACAGGGATAAAACCAATAAGAGAAAGCCAGCCTTGTTTTCCTATTAACCCATAATTCCATCTTCCCTGACTCTGGCAAACTGTACTATCTCCTTCAGAGTAATTTCAGAGGTCTAGCACCTCTCTCCACTTATCATTGAGCCACTGACACATAGAAATACAAACATTGGCTAAGTTCCAAATCTCAGAAGCACAAGCCAAGCATCCCATAGGTACACAATTTTAATCTGGCTACACAGTACACCCTGAGCTAGCCCACCCCTAGCCCTCCAAAGCATATTTAAACTGGCATTCTGCACCCCAAATTTGTACATCTCTTGGACACTGTAAGAGTGTACCCTCAGACTCTGTCTGAGCCTTTGACATGAACTGCTGGTCGGCCATGTCTCCCCCACTTTCCTCCACGTGGATTCCAGTCTTCAGGAACAGGCAAGTATAATCCCTGCCCCCTTCTCAGTCACTATTGATCATCCTTCATTTCTTAGTCCTATGGGGACTTCAACTATGCCTCTTTCTTTTCTGTGTGCCTCCCAAAAAAGCCAAAGCTAGTTGCAGCCCTGGGGCAGATAGTGTGAAATTGGACAGAAGCCTGCTGAGAAGAGGAGTGTGAAAGCACCATAAGGTAAGTGAAAATTGGTCAGATTCTCTGTTTGTGTGTGTGTGTGTGTGAATGCTGTTTGTGTGCTTATTTCTACATGCAATAAAGATACCCTTGACTTTATTTAAATGCTTCTTTCCTTCCCGCTAGTAAGCTCTTTGGGTTTTACTTCCATATATCTAGGAACCAAAGAACCTTAGCTACACGAGTGCCTCTTGCATGTCTGCAGCAGGCAGTGGTGTTTCAGGTAACAATAGTAACTGAGCTGCACAGGGTGGTGAACAACATAATGACATCAGCAATGTCCAGCACAAACACCTGCAGTTCAGTTGCTCTAGACACAGAACTATTCCACCTGCCATAGTCCATCCAGTATTTGAGTAAGTGCAAAGAGTGCTGAAGAGTTCAGAAGAAAATGGAGTAGAAAGTAAATCTTTAGACCAAAATTCCTATGGAGCTTCTAACACAAATAATTAAAAGTTGCTACTTGAATCAATGCAAGTTTGATATAGTCCTTATACAGGGTTGGAATTCTAGCAGTAGCTCCTTTGGATATTTGGCCACACACACTTGTTATAGCCAATCCTCTAAGAGCTTACAAGGTTCTTTTTTGAAAGCTCTTGGAGGATTGGCTACATCAGGGGTGTGTGGCCTAACATGCAAAGGAGCTCCTGTCCTTATGACCATTTCAAATGAATCCTTAATCCATGATTTAAAGTCATTCCCAAACAATGATTTATGTTAACCACAGTAAAGCATTTCTCAACAATAGTTTCAGTATGTATTTGAGATCTTAATTCAGGTTAGAGCAAGAAACCATGATCAGCATTAACCATGATTAAGAGTTATGTCCACACTAGGCCAATGAAACTACAACTAGTCATTAACGCATTTTAAGGTAACACACTAAAACTAGAACCTTGTTTCCACATAGCATGCACATTTGCAATGCAGTCTTCAGATCACTGAAGGAGGAGTCCGGCTGAAGAGACCTGAGTAGGATTCTAGGAGGCCTGCTTATGATTGTTTGCCCTGGGGATGGCTCTCTCTCTCGGCTTGACTTCGCGAACGAAGATTTAAGAAGGGTGCAGTACTCCACGTCTGCTGCAGGCTCACTGGTGGCTGACAAGACCAACGCGGGACAGGCAGATCCGGCCACAGTGGCTGCAGGGAAAAGTCTGATTTGGGGTTGGTGCTGTAGCAGTGCGATTCTTCCTCAATCTCCTTTTGTCCTCAAGACCAGCTATGCATGCGTTCTCAAAGGAAGAGACAGCCTGGTGGATGGTGTGCCTCCATGCTTTGCGATCTGAGGCTAGGTCAGACCACTGGTGATGGTTGATGCGACAGGTGCCAAGGGATTTCTTCAAGGAGTCCTTGTACCTCTTCTTTGGTGCCCCTCTATTTCGATGGCCGGTGGAAAGTTCGCCATACAGAGCAATCTTGGGAAGGCGGTGGTTTTCCATCCTAGAAATATGCCCTGCCCAGCGCAGCTGCGTCTTCAACAGCAGTGCTTCGATGCTTGTAACCTCCGCCCTCTTGAGGACTTCAGTGTTGGTCACAAAGTCACTCCAGTGGATGTTGAGGATGGTGCGAAGGCAGCGCTGATGGAAGCGCTCAAGGAGTCGCAGGTGATGACGGTATAAAACCCACAATTCGGAGCCGTAGATGAGGGTTGTCATCACAACCGCTTTGTAAACATTGATCTTTGTGCCTTTTTTCAGATGCTTGTTGCTCCACACACTTTTGTGCAGTCGGCCAAATGCACGGTTTGCCTTTGCCAGCCTGTTGTCAATCTCCTTGTCGATCTTGGCATCTGAGGAGATGATGCACCCTAGGTAGCTGAACTGCTGGATTGTCTTCAGAAGTGATTCACCCACAGTGATGCAGGGAGGGTGATAATCTTCCTGGGGTGCAGGCTGGTGGAGAACTTCTGTCTTCTTCAGACTAACTTCTAGGCTGAATAGCTTGGCAGCCTCTGTAAAGCAGGACGTCATATGCTGCAGAGCTGATACCGAGTGGGAGACGAGTGCAGCATCATCAGTAAATAGTAGCTCTCGGATGAGTTTTTCCATTGTCTTGGAGTGAGCCTTTAGTCGCCTCAGGTTGAACAGGCTGCCATCGGTGCGATAGCGGATGTAGACACCATCGTCATCGTCTAGATCTACTGCGGCTCTTTGAAGCATCATGCTAAAGAAGATCGTAAAGAGAGTTGGTGCAAGAACGCAGCCTTGCTTTACACCGGTGCCTATTAGGAAGGGCTCCGAGAGGTCGTTGCAGTGTCTGACTTGGCCTCGCTGGTCTTCATGTAGCTGGATGATCATGCTGAGGAACCTTGGGGGACATCCTAAACGTTCCAAGATTTGCCACAGGCCTTTCCTGCTACCGGTATTGAAAGCTTTGGTAAGGTCGACAAAAGTCACATATAGAGCCTTGTTCTGTTCCCTGCATTTCTCTTGGAGCTGCCTGAGAACAAATACCATGTCGGTGGTGCTCCTGTTAGCTCTGAAGCCGCACTGGCTCTCTGAAAGGAGTTCTTCTGCAATGGTGGGCACCAGTCTGTTCAGGAGTATTCTGGCAAGGATTTTGCCTGCGATGGAGAGCAGGGTTATCCCCCGGTAGTTGGAGCAGTCTGACTTTTTTCCTTTGTTCTTGTGTAGAGTGATGATGATTGCATCGCGAAAGTCCTGTGGTAGTTTGCCTTGTTCCCAGCAGGTGACAAGTACTTTGTGAAGTGTGCTATGTAGTACTGTGCCCCCATGCTTCCAGATCTCTGGTGGGATTCCATCAACACCCGCTGCCTTGCCACTTTTCAGTTGCTTGATGGCTTTAACAGTCTCTTCTAGGGTGGGGATCTCATCCAACTCTGTTTTCACTGGTTGAAGTGGGGTGAGGTGGATTGCTGAATCTTGAACTACGCGGTTGGCACTGAAGAGAGCCTGAAAATACTCCGACCACCGATTCAGTATGGATGCCTTGTCTGTGAGGAGTACTTGGCCGTCTGCACTACGCAAGGGACTCTGAGCCTGATATGATGGGCCATATACTGCCTTCAGGGCTTTGTAGAACCCTCTTAAATCACCAGTGTCTGCACACAGCTGGGTTCTCTCTGCAAGCTTGGTCCACCACTCGTTCTGAATGTCTCGAAGCTTGCGCTGGAGGATGCTACATGCAGCGCGAAAGATTGCTTTTTTCCCGGGACAGGAGGGCTGAGCAAGACGTGCTTGGTAGGCAGATCTCTTTTTCACTAGTAATTCTTGGATCTCTTGATTGTTCTCATCAAACCAGTCCTTGTTTTTCCTTGTGGAGAACCCGAGGACTTCTTCAGAGATCGACAGGATGGTAGTTTTTAGGTGTTCCCAGAGTGCTTCTGGAGAAGGGTCTGTGGGGCAACTGGGGTCCTCAATTCTTGACTGGAGTTTTGCCTGGAAGGCAGCTTTAACTTCAGCTGACTGAAGGCTGCCAACCTGAAGCTTCCTCCGAGGGATACCTCCTCTCCTGGGTGTGGGTTTAAAGTGAAGACGGAGATTGCAGCGTACAAGACGATGATCCGTATGACATTCCGCACTGGGCATTACTCGGGTGTGTAAGACATCTCGAAGGTCTCTCTGGCGCACCAGAATGTAGTCGATAAGGTGCCAGTGCTTGGACCGTGGGTGCATCCAGGTTGTCTTCAGGCTGTTCTTCTGCTGAAAGATAGTGTTGGTGATGGTGAGCTGGTGCTCTGTGCAGAATTCTAGCAGGAGGCGCCCATTATCATTGCAGTTGCCAATGCCGCGTTTGCCAAGTACTCCTTTCCAGGCTTCCGAGTCTTTACCTACTCTGGCATTGAAGTTGCCAAGGATGATCACCTTGTCCTCTGTAGGGGTCTTCCGTACGAGGTTGCGTAGATCAGCATAGAACTTGTTCTTTTCTGCAGGATCTGCTTGAAGGGTTGGGGCATACACACTGAAGAGTGTTGCATGCTGCTTGTTTTGAAGTGGGAGGCGCATGGACATGATGCGATCTGAGTGACCTGTTGGCAGGTTTTCGAGTTTGGAGGCAATGGAGTTCCTGACCATGAAGCCAACACCAGAAAGGCGGCTCTCAGCCTTTGACTTACCCGACCAGTAGAGGGTATAGCCAGCACCATGTTCTTGAAGACTACCTTCCTCAGGGAAACGGACCTCACTGAGAGCTGCTATGTCAATATTCAACCTGAGAAGTTCGTGGGCAACTAGAGCAGAGCGTCGTTCAGGGCGGCCACTGTCTACTGTGTCAAGCATGTTCCAACACGCAAGCTTAAGTCTTTGCACACTTTGTGAGGCAGGTGCATGCCTTTTCTTTGTTGTTATTTTTTGACGGCAAGTAAGGATGCCCGTTGACTGCGGCTAGCCAACTGGGGTGGGGGAGACGAGCTTTGTTTAGGCCACCTTTTCTAGGCCCCTCTCTGTGTGGAGCAAGCAGTGCTGTCCCTAGATAAGGCTGCTTGGTCGTTCAGGGTGCTACCGAAAGATGCTTTCGTCTCCAGGTCAGCATCAGGCGACCAATACCCTGAACCGCCTACATGCAGGATCGGGACTGCGGCTTCCAGTGGCATCTTCCACCTGCCGTTTTGCCCCTTGCCCATCGCTGCAGGACTTGGTGTGTTGTGGGTTGTGGATGTGGATATGCCCTTCAGGCCTGCGCAGAGGAATTTTTAGGTGAAGCACACAGTGTGCGCAGTACTGGCTCCACCCTTTCACCTTGGGGTCATCTGCCATGGCCCAGTAAGCCGGGAAGCCGGCAGCGAGTCCTCTAGGTGGTAGGTGTTACATTAACGAGCTCTATCTGCCCGGGTTTGATGTTAGAGTTTTCCTTCTCTTGGCTGGCGAGGTTGGTGGGCCCAGCCTGCCCATCCGGTTATACCGTCGGACATTCGGTCGCACCATGACGTGGAAAACTCTGTGAGAAACGGGGGGGACCAGCGGGAAGGTGTTGCCACGGATGCAGTAATGCAGGAGAGGCCATTGCAGTGACCATCTGCCAGGCATAGCCGGACAGTGACCACGCGGCGTTCACTACACCGGGAAGGAGAGGCTATGTATTGCACATACACTTTCCCTGGGGGGGCAGGATACCCAAGAGGGAGCCCACCCCCTCCCCCCCCCCCCCCGGGGATGGCAGCGAAGCCCAAAAGAACCAACAAGCCATGGGGAATCCCCAATACGGAGGAACTTGGGAAAGAGTTCACCAGCTGGACATTTGTTCATGTCCTTCTGTTCACAGCTTCTTGCTCGTCTGAGTTTCACCCAGTTGCTTCTTAGGCTTCTGTTTCTATTTCCTTGACAATTCTCTTTTCATAGAGTTCCAATAGTTAACATATTATCCTATGGGTGGCCAAAATGTGGCTTGGGAGCCACATGTGACTCTTTCATACATATTGTGTAACTCTTGAAGCCCCCCCCCCATTGGCCAGCTTGGAGAAGTAATTTATTTAAATCACTTCTCCAAGCCAAGCCAGCTGGTGCCTTAGAGAATGTATTTAAAGTTAAAATTGCTTTCTTTCCACCTCTCCTCCCTTCCCTTCCCTTCCCCCATCATTCTCCAAGCTGCTGGCTAGCTTGGCTTGATGAAGTGATTTAAAGAGATAAATGCCTTTTCTGAATTGGCTGATGGGGTGGTAGGGGTTTTGAGAGCCACACAGTATGCATGAAAGAGCCACCAGTAGTTCCTGAGGTGGAATTTGGCCACTCCTGCTTTTGAGAGGCAAAGCCTCTTTGTTGGTAACTGACAAAGGTAGCATCAACTCTCAAAATCTTCTGCCCCCTAAATCTCATTGGTCCCTAAAGTGCTCCTAGACTCCAGTGTAGCTGTCCTGCTGCAGTCCATCATGGTTACACTCTGAAACGATCTCATATAAGTAAAGGATCAAGAGAATTGTGGTTTCCATTGTCAGATGGGATACTAACAATTGCACTTTGTCCTGGTGGCCTGGCCTGAGAGAAAGAAATGGTCTCATCTCCATTTTATCTTTTGCTAAAGGGAGGGGAGTATTACCAAAAGTCCCCTTTCCTATCTAGATGTGTGCTGTCTGCCCTGATTCCATCCTAGTTACATTTGCCTTGGCAGCCATGTTTGGAACTAGCAAGGCCTTGCTTTGGAGAAGGTGAAGTCAAGATTCTCCTCAGGCTATGCTAATGAAGGGCCAAAACCTCTGGCAGGATATCCCATTCACTGATGGGATATCTGCATATCTACCCTTTGCCACAGGGGCTTGCAAAGCCAGGCAGACCTGCCCTAGTCTATCAAGGTTAATCTCATTAGCAAATACAAATCTTCTTGAGTGCAAACTCTTAAGTACTATCAAGCAACCAGGTGAGCTAATTACCTGTTGCTGTTCTTCTCTGGTTGTCTCCTGACTAGCCTACCAGCCTGCTCCAGGCCATGGGGGGAAGCCTCCACCCTGCCAGCTCTTTGTCTGCCCTGCCTGGATGCAATCTCTTTTTGTCACCTTTCTGAGAAGCCTCTCCTTTCCTTAACTTAGTCAAAACCAGGAAATCCATAGATTCTCATCCAGGACTCGCCCTCAATTCCTGCACCTTATTCCTTTTAAATACCTATATGCTGCTCTGCCAACCAAAACTGTGCAGTCTTATCCTCTCCACTTGCACAGAGACTACCAACTCTGTTGCTATTTTCTCTAGGACATTGGGACATTTATTTGCCACACAGAAGCACCCCTCTGCTGCCTTACCTTGTTTTTCTTTGGAATCTTTGGCAGCTCTGCTTAAAATGCTGACTCTCAAGCTGTGGATCATTCAAACAGACAACATACTGGGAGTTAAGATGATTTGGGTATCTGGCTCAGTTACAGCTCTCAAAGCTCTCTCAGGCCCCCAAAATTAGTCTAGATTGCCATCTAATGGTGCATAATGCTAAGAGTTAGAACTTAAGCCTGTCAGACAATCTTAGGATCTCCTGGCTATACTAAACAGCAGGGGTGGGGTACCTTTTTTCTGCCAAGGGCCATATGGATATTTATAACATCATTTGCGGGCCATAAAAAATTATCAACTTAAAAAACAGTGCTCCGCCAAGGGAGAATGATTCAGGACGGCAAAATTAATGCAAATAATTGTTTTTCTATTTGAAGTCATGTGGGGAGAGGCTAATCTGGCACACACACACACACACACACACACACACACATCCCCAGCCTGCCACCCTAGGCAAATGCATAGGTCCAGGGCTTTTTTGTAGAAAAAGCCCAGCAGCAACTCAGTAGTATATTAGACCACATCCCCTAATATTAACATATTAGGTCACACACTCATTAGCATATTAGGCCACACCATCTGGGATAATCAAGTGCAAACTGAACTGTGACAGTAACTTTTCCAGGCCCTGCAGCAATTCTCACCAGCCAGCCAGGCCTCAGGGAGGCTGCCACACAGTACATCTGGGCCCTGTGATCCCTGCCTGGTCCTGGGGAGGCTGCTGCACAGTGCGGCTGGGCCCCACGATCCTTGCTGGCCAGTCAGGCTCTAGAGAGACTGCCACATGGCTCGGTTCGGCCCAGCAGTCCCCGAGGGCCACACTAAGTGACCTCGAGGGCCACATACGGCCCTCGGGACAGAGGTTCCCCACCCCTGCTATACAGATTCCCATATGATAATTGTTATAGTTAAACATTTGGTATCTGGGGACTTGCAATGTTAGAGAAAAAGAAATGAAAGAAATGGGAATATTTCTGTTTTTAGCCATGTGGGGGGGGAGAGGGGAGCAGAGGCCTGTGACTTAAATGCTGGAAGTTAAGGTGCTTTTGGTACCCAGAGATTTGCTGCTTTAGAGAAAAAGGAATGGAAGATATATCTGTTTTTTGTGTCTGTACATGAGAGGGAAGGAGATAAAGCTGGTTCACCAGATATAGAAAATGAGGCAATTCTGCTGTCCTGGAACCTACTGCAACCAAATGAATGCTCCCATATTTTCAGGTCAGGGTATCTGAGAAGCCAGTATTTACTCTGGATTCTGAGCTGTATTTGGAGATTCGTATTGAGTATCCAGTATATGAGTGGCGTAGCTGTTACAGTGTTGGTATAAGACTGGGGAGACCAGAGTTCAAAACTCCACTTAGTCATGAAGCACAGTATGTGACTTTGGGCCAGTTACATACTTTCAGCCTAAGTTATGAGGAAAAGAGAGAGGGAGAGGAAGTATTTCTTCCATACACAAATGAAATATTCACTTAAATAATTTCATTGAAACACTTCATGACATCTTTCATCTCCTCTTACTGAGGCCTCTTTTGAATATATATATGGGTATGTGTGTGTGTGTATACAAACCGCATAATTAATGGCTGATAGCATTTAAAAAAAATAGAAATAATTTCATATTTAAATAATTCAGTACAGTAATCTACTTTACTGGACCAGGTTGAGCCCATGTCCCTTTGGGAAATTGAGAAGTCTACACCCCTGGGTCTCGGACCCTGTTTGGAGGAAAAGTAGATACTGTGTAGCTGCCAGACCCTTCCTGTGGAAGGATATCTTGGGACCAGACACCTCTCTTTTAGTATCACCCCTCAAACCATGTGTGTACTGTACAACTTGGCCTGCAAGTAGAACCAAGATGGAGCAGGAACAAACAAAATGGATGCTGGCCAGACACTAGCCTAGGGAAAACATTTGGAAGGTGACACAGGATACCCACTTGTTAATAGCTCTCTCCCCACCCTAAAGAGAGGTACTTTAATCGCAATTAGAGTTGCCAGGTCCAACTCAAGAACTATCTGGGGACTTTGGGGGTGGAGCTAAGAACAAGAGTGTGACAAGCATGACTGAACTCCAAAGGGAGTTCTGGCCATTACATTTAAAGGAACTACACGCCTTTTAAATGCCTTGCCTCCATTTGGAAATAATGGATAGAGGCACCTTCTTTGGGGGTTCATAAAACTGGACCTCCTGGTCCAATCTTTTTGAAACCTGGGGGGGGCGTGTTTTGAGGAGAGGTACTGGCTGCTGTGCTGAAAATTTGGTGCCTCTACAGCCCCCCTCCCGAGCCCCAGTTACCTATGGATCAATTCTCCATTGAACCCTATGAGAATCAGCCTCCATAGGTATAATGGAGTGCCCAGCAGACATTCCCTCCACGCTGCCACTTTCTGATAACCCTGAAGCAGGAGGAGGGCCTCCAAACCAAGGGATCTCCTGCCCCCACCTGGGGATTGGCAACCCTAATCTAAATAATGGATTTTTTTTTTTAGATCCTCCTCCCTTCACCTTGTCATGACCTCATCACACCTGGTCATGCTTCCCTGTGCCCATTCATCCTATTTAATAGGCTATTCATATAACCTGATAGAGTCTCTCATCCTGTACTCAAGGTCATTATGAAACACAGTTTACATCCAGCAATTTCATC
Organism: Heteronotia binoei; assembly: GCF_032191835.1. Taxonomy (NCBI): domain Eukaryota; kingdom Metazoa; phylum Chordata; class Lepidosauria; order Squamata; family Gekkonidae; genus Heteronotia; species Heteronotia binoei. The sequence continues at coordinate 100,223,845 of NC_083230.1, forward strand.
AAGAAGACATTAGCACCACTCAAACTGTCACAAGTTTCCCTAGGTCTTTGTCCATCCATTGGCAAGCCACTAAGCCTCTCCCAATACGTTATTTTACCCCTGAGAAAACAATCGTTGTATTGTTTTAGGGGCACATATGGTAGACTGCCCCAGGGCTAACTTTCCCTATAAATGGGCACACACTGCTCCATGTAGTTTATATGCATTCTCTCAACATTGGGCTTCTTCCATCTCTCTGGGAAATGCTGGCTGTTTTCCTCATTGTATTCCATGGACCTCGCTTCTCCAGGACCTGGTAAATATTGTCTTTCCTGAACTACATTCCCTGCTGTTTTCTATTTTCCTCTTAGATAGTTTGTGTGTCCCCTGTGTGCTTTGTGTATATACTTTTGCTTTCTTCCTTCTGTTATAATAAAATCACCTTTCTGGTTGAACTTCAGCCTGATTTATTTTGAGAGTTCTCTTAGGGAATAATCCCATAAACATTGGTGGAAATCCCCTAGTTCAGCGGTCCCCAATCTTTTTAGCACCAGGGTATGGTTTTGTGGAAGACAATTTTTCCACAGACCGAGGTCAGGGCATGGTTTTGGGATGATACAATTGTGCAGTTTATTTCTAAAGTGTTTGATGTGGTGGTGAAGTGTGCAGACTCTTATCTGGGAGAACTGGGTTTGATTCCCCACTCCTCCACTTGCAGTTGCTGGAATGGCCTTGAGTCAGCCATAGCTCTCGCAGAGTTGTCCTTGAAAGGGCAGCTTCTGGGGAGAGCTCTCTCAGCCCCACCCACCTCACAGGGTGTCTGTTGTGGGGGAGGAAGGTAAAGGAGATTATGAGCTGCTCTAAGACTCTAACATTTGGAGTGGAGGGCAGGATATAATCCAGTGTCATCTTCTTATTACTACTACATTGTAATATATAATAAAATAATTATACAATTTATGGCCCGGTTGCTAACAGGCCACGGACTGGTACTGGTCCACGGACTGGTACTGGTCCACGGACCGGGGGTTGGGGACCTCTGCCCTATTTTACCGCTTTTACCCTAATTCCCCCAATTAATTTGCAGACCTCCAATTTGGGTAACTAATGTGGAAATGCCTGAGTGTTTCTGAAGTATGTATTAATATTACCTAGCCAACACAGACTTTTAATGATGTAACCCGCCCTGAGCCTGTTCAACGGGAAGGGCGGGCTAAAAATCAAATCAAATAAATAAATAAAATTAAACCTGCTGTTTGCCCATGTACAATTTAATTTTACCCCACTTGAGTGGTCAGTGGGAAATTATATATAATGTCAAAGATCCCCATAGCTGGTATATGATAAAAAAAGGTAGATGAGTCTGTAATCCAAGAAGAATTATTTATATCTAAATATATTTTGACATTATCTTGAATTCTGACCTTTCTGACTTTATAGGGCTATCTCTAAAACAGAAGAGAAATGAAACTGATGGATTAATTAAATATTAGAACTCAAGGGCATGCAGTGAAGCTGATGGGCAGTAGGTTCAGGACAGACAAAAGGAACTACCACTTTACGCAGAGAGGGATTAAAATGTGGAATTCGATGCCAGAGCACATAGTGCTGGCCACAGGAATAAACAGCTTTAAACAGGGATTCAATAGGTTAATGGAGAACAAATCTGTCAATGGTTACCAGCCATGGTGACTAACGGGAACCTCCACATTGTGAGGCACTAATCCTCAAGGTCCCAGAGCCAGGAGTTAACATGAGGGGAAGGCCTCAGCATCTAGCCCTGTTGTTGGCCCTCCAGAGGAACTGCCTGACCACTGTGTGAGACAGGAAGTGTGAGACAGGAAGATGGACCATTGGTCTGATCCAATAGTGCTCTTATGTTCTTATCTGTAGAACTTATTACTAGGCTTGCCAACCCCCCCGCCCTGGCGGGGGACTCCAGAATTTATAGCCTCCTCCCCCGGTCTCCAAAAGTCCAGAAGCGGGGGGGGGGGGGGGAGGGGGGGAACTTCATGTCACTCTCCGGAGAGAGCCTGCCTGATTCCCTGCACCCACCGAAGGCTCAGCACTGGAGTCCAGTCCTCACCCAGGCATGCTAAGCAAGAGCCGAAAAAGAAGGGAAGGGAGGGTGTGTGTGTGTCCTGTCCTGTTAGTAAAGAAGATTTGTAGAGGTGGTTGGTGTGTAAATAAACATTCCTTCCAGGCACAGAGAGAGGGAGATCTAGCAAACATTTTCTCGTCACACAAACCTGCTCTGTGCCTTCACTGCAGAACAGAAAGGCATGAGGTGCTCTTGATGAGATTTTGAATGATGCATGAACTGATAAACTGCCTTGCCCTCAACCTGTCAGCAGCAACTTCTGCAGAACTTTGCATTAGAATACTTATTGAGAACTTTTGGGGTTGTTTTGCCTTTAAGAAGAAAAGCCTCTCTTCCAGAACAGGAAGTGCAGGCAAGGAGTAGTCTTCTGATGCTGTTTTGCTCTGCGACTAAGGTGCTTTCTAAAGCTTGATTTTAAATGATTTAAGGTATCCGTTTAGAGTGCTTAAGTTTTCGTTTTATGTGCTTCTCAGCCGGGCTGGGCTAAGCGCAGTCCCAGCCTTGTGTTCTTGTGGAGACTGTTTATTTTTTCATTGTCTTATCTGATTTATTGCCTCCTCTGCTTTTATTGCCTTTGGCTACCCCATGTTCAGCTTAACTTTGGTATATGCTGGCCCGGGTGTCTGGAACATTCTGAAGAAATTTGTCTTAATTTTTAAAACCTTGCTAAAACTTTGAACCAAGTGGCACCTTTAAGACCAACAAAGTTTAATTCAAGGTATATTTTTTCATATGCAAGCATATTTATTCAACTGATTTGCAGTTTACAGAAGTCATTTTCACTTGAGAAAATGGGTGTTAAAACTAACCTATTTTTATTTGCTAGCATTGTTTTGCTGAGTTAATTATCCTGCTCTCCTTCCCCCCCCTTAAGATATAGCAGGTTTTTTATCACAACAAACACACCAAACAAACCAATCCTATAACGACTGGGGGGAGGGATTTTCCAGGTAAAGATCAGATAGTTTGACAGGAATTGTATTTTTTGTGAAAAGGAAGCAATATAGTTTATTGCATTATGAATATGTTGGTTCTAGATGACTTTTAAACATATTTTTGAGCAATGTTTCCTCTAAGCTGAGTTAGTGTGAGCTAGTTCAGTTTTTAGTCTCCAGCTCACACATTTTGGTCTTAGCTCAGGAAAAATGGCCCCACATGAAACTAATTTATGCAGGAGCTCATGACTTCAATGCCAATAGCTCACAAAGTAGATTTTTTGCTCACATGACCCCACAGTTTAGAGGGAACATTGCTTCTGAGTCTCAGGTGTTCTAAATGCAGTACTGCAGATATTGTTTTGATATTGTGTTCTTTTCTAATCCCACTAAATGAAAAGATGAATAACTGATACTTGAAAGTATTTCCTGGAATTATGGCATATCTCCAGATTACAAAGTCAATTTCTGCTGGAGAAAATGGATGCTTTGGAGGGTGGACTTTGGGAGCATTGTAATCCACTGAGTTCCGTGTCCTCCCCAGGCTCCACCTCCAAGTCTCCAGGAATACCCCAACCTGGAGCTGGCAACCCTACTCCTGCCTCTGGTCAGTGACAGGTCCTGGCAACCCTAGAGCTATTCTATTACATGATGGTAACCAGAGCTGCTTATTAGGATTTTTGGTAGGGGTGATATATGCAAACCTCCACTCCCAATTGCTAGACATAGAGGAGGACATAATATGCTCTAGTGTGCATATAAGAATTTTCTCTGGTGTGAATTATCTTAAGCTTCCAAATTGCCAAGCATAAAGAGCTACAAATTCTTTTTTGTGGCAAAGAGAATGCAACTGAGAAATACCTGACCACAGAATTACCAGAGGTATGATAGAGCTACTTAGGCTTGTAATTGTGTTTGACCTGAGAAGACAGCAGTAACTAAGTCTTACTAGGTTGGGAATGGCCTCCACTGTTTAAGAGGGAAGCCCATATCTGTTTTGAATTAAGTGACATTATTTAGCAAGCTTTCATCCAAATTTGTCAATTAGAATCTTATCATTTGAATTGAGTCTAGCACTAAAGTCTCTCCCCCCCCCCCCTTTAGAATCAGGTGTGCTGGAGTATCTAATAAAAGTTCTTCAATAAAAAATTCAGATTAATTACAGCACCTTGCTATATCTGATCATTTTTGCTGGGGAGGGATATATACATTTAGTATTAGAAGAGACCCCATTTTGAAGTGTAGGAGGATAGCCATTGCCCATGGGTTTGAATTTTTTAGATGGACACATTCAATTTAAGTGATGTAGAAATTAGGATTCCTAAACCCCCATGAAGGGTTTTAGAGGTGGGGTTTGATGCAGTGTGCTGGAAGTGATATAGAGGAGTGAAGTTCAGGAAGTGACATCACTTGACCTTTGACTTGGAAGTGATGTCACTTCCTTGCTCCTGGCTCCACCCCCAAAGTCTCCTGGCTCCACCCCCAAAGTCCCCAGATATTTCTTAAATTGGACTTGGCAACCCTACTTATTACAGGGCCTAATGTAAGCTCCAAGAGGATCAGCTACGTAAGGGGTGTGTGGCCTAATATGCAAAGGAGTTCCTGCTTCAAAAAAAGCTCTGCTTATCTGACACAAAGTGATTTCAAACCAATTGGTGATACTCCATAATGTGTGATTCAATTGCGGCAATCATCTGCAGGAGGACATTATTATTTCTGGGTTTTATAATAATACTTATTTTTCTTTACTAATGTTTTATGTTTTACTGGCTGCTTTCCTATTGTTGGATATTGTGTTGAACTGATTTTATTGACTATGTGGTTTGTTTTGTTCCCACCTTATATCCTTGTTCCCACCTTATATTCTTGGCAGCAAGGTGGGTTATGATCAATACTCCCTCTAAGCTGTGGAGTCTTGTGAGCAAAAATTCTGCTTTGTGAGCTGCTGGCACTAAAATTGTGAGCTACTGCATAGATTAGTTTGCTCTGGGGCCATCCTTCCTGAGCTAAGACAAAAACGTTTGAGTCATAGGCTAAAAACTGTGAGCTAGCTCACGTTAACTCAACTTAGAGAGAACGCTGGTTATGATTTTTTAAAAATTAGCATTCTGGGCAGGGGAGGAATGAAATTGCAGAGTAGCTGTCAGGGTTATTTAACCTAATATTTAACATTGCTTATTTAAAAAAGCCTTCCCTCAAAATTGGCCACTGGCAGGATGGAGGAGGTAGTTGGGTTTTGGTTAACTTGGAGTCTGGTGTTTTATGACAGATCCTTAAAAAAGACTTTAAAAGCCACATTAGCTTTTGGCCCAGTTTAGACTGGCATCTTCTGATTCTGAAGGTAAAGGCTTTGGAGAAGATTAAGGAAAAGGCCTGCGATGAAAGCAAGTTGTTGTTGCACTGAGAAATCAAGACGCAAAATAAATCACTCCAAGCAGAAAAGGCAATTAACTGGCTTTAAGAATGACTTTACAGCCAAAATCTCCTTTTGCCAGTTGGCAGTGGGACAAAGACATGCATTAGAATGGATACTGCACAACCACTGCAGAAAAACAGACTTAATCAGAAGCAGACATTAACTTACCCCCCAAAATATGATGCACCTAGAATAAAGCTGAATACTAATTAGACCAAATTGCTAGGGTATTATTACCTTGTTGCACTGGCTGATAACAGATGTGCCAAACTAGCCCACGGAGCATGTTCTCTTCGCAGCTGATAAGCCTTAAAATCACAGAGCTCAGAAAATGCAGCATTTATTTTCTCACGAATGCCTTGCCTGGAAATATGCATCTTTTAAAACAAAATGGTCTCTTTCCTGCTATTGAAAAACATCCATCACTAGTTACGAAGCTGCCATGTACCAAATCAGACCCTTGGCCTATCAAAGTCAGTACTCTATCCCAGGGATTGTCAAACATGCAGCCCGCGGGCCGGATCAGGCCCCTGGAGGGGTCTTATTAGGCCCACAAGCAACTTACTATTGTCTGCTTCCTTCTCCTTCTCTTGCTTCTTTCTGCATCACGGAAGGGGCTTTGCCAGGCTTGTTCAATCAAGCTACAGAGCAAAGCCTCTATTTTCTCCATTGGCTGACCAGCACATGAAGCAGCTTATGTACAAAAGCTTGCAGTGCCCAGCCATTTCATATTTTTCTCTGGGTCTTAGGCTCAAAGCATTGCCCATAAGATTTCTGTAATGAATGCCAGTAAATCAAAAGTAGGTTTGCAACTTACAGATATGCACCTGAACAACACCTGAACAGCATACTCAAGATTGCAACAGCACAGGCATTGTCTCCAAATTTTGATGTAATAATTCAGAACAACAGGTGTCAGTTATCACAGGCTGTTAATAAACAAAATAAATAAACAAAATATTGTAAGAACACTAATCTTTTAATATGTTTTAAGTTTTTTAAAAAACTTTTTGTGACTGGAGTTTGACACCCCTGCTGTATCCTATCTCTGCTCTTTCACATCAAAAAGTGTGCTTCTCAAATAGAGAAGTATTAATGCCCGGCATGTGGGAGTAGGCCAAGTAGGTGGCTATCTTGGGCGCCACCTGGCCTAAGGGGCACCACCAGGTGCTCCCTCTCCCCAATTACGTCGTGTGTGCTCCTTGGAGCCTGCCTTCCCTAATGGAAAGCAGGCTCCATGGAGCGTACATGCTGCTGGGCTGCTTTCGCTACAGACCCAGGGAACATGAAGGCATCCATCCTGCATCCAGACTGAGTGGGGTTGGTGGGGTGCCTCAGGAGCGGATGCACTCTGAGCCTGGCTCCGAGCACCCTCGCTGCTGCCCTGACCCTACTCAGCTTTCCCAAGATCTGGGAAGGCTGAGCAGAATCAGGGTTTCAGCGAGCGTACTTGGAGCCTGGCTCCAAAAGCACCCGCTGATGCCCCAACCCTATCGAGGCTTCCCAGGTCCCGGGAAAGATGGGCAAGGTTGAGGGGTGGCATGGCAACGAGTGCGCCCACTGCAACCACAACTGCCCTCAGCCCTCCCGGAACCCAGCTGAGCTCTGAGCAGCCTGTTGCCATGCCTCCCCCGCACTGGAAGGCGGGGGCGGGGCTCTACCTGGGGCGGCAGAACCCCCAGCACCAGTGCTGGAAGTATTTCTCTTTTAAACTTGCAGCATGGCTCTGTGTAGGTTTGAATGCTGAGTAACCTGGTAAAGTGACGCTACTGCATTTGTAGCTTTATTTAAGCACTCTGGTAACTAGTGAGAACTGGACTAACTAAACCAGTTAGCCCCAACAATACCTGGGGTCTTCTGCATGCTGGGTAGATGCTCTACCACTAAGCCACAGCCCCTCCCCTATGTTTATTAAATATCTGTAAGGACTGTGCAACATCTCACCAGCAGAACAACATTTGAGGCACACTTGCGCTCCTTGTAGGATAGAAATAAAGTACATCAGTAGTGGGGAAGTTTTTCACCAGGGATAACCAAACTTGCTTAATGTACGAGCCACCTAGAATAAACATCAGATGTTTGAGAGCCACAAAACATGAATGTCAGATGTTTGAGAGCCACGAGGCATGAACATCAGATGCAGGCAGGCAGGCAGGCAGGAAGGAAGGAAGGAAGGCAACTAGATGGGGAGGGGGGGAGGTGGAAAGAAAACTTTAAATGCATTCTCCAAGCTGCAGGCTGGCTTGGCTTGGAGAAGTGATTTAAAGAGAGAAATGCCTTCTCTAAGCCAGCCAACAGGGGTGGAGGCTTTGAGAACCATATGTGTGAAAGAGCCACATGTGGTTCCTGAGCCAGAGTTTGGCCACCCCTGTTTTCCACCTTGGAGGGCCATGCCCATACCATCTCCTCCAGTTTCTGCTATTAGCAGTTCCCCTATTACTTTCCATGTTTACATTTGTGCAAGCCAGCAGTGCCAGGGAGCTAATGGAGTTCGCTGCCCATTCACCTACTCCATTGCTTTTACTGGGCCTCAAGGTGCTAAGTTCAAGTTCAAGTTTATTTATATCCCGCCCTTCCCACTGAAGTGGCTCAGGGCAGCTCACAACACATAAAAATCTAACATAATTTGAATTTAAAACATCTTACACAGTTAAAACAGTAGAATAATAAAACATACTTTTGCCAGCCTCCAGGTGGGGCCTGGAGATTGCCTGCTTACACAACTGATCTCCAGCTGGCAGAGATCAGCTCCCCTGGAGAAAATGGCTGCTTTGGACTCTAGGGCATTCTATTATGCTGAGGGCCCTCCACTCCCCAAACCCCACCTTCTCCTGTATCTACCTACAAAGTCTCCAGGTATTTTCCAACACAGACCTGGCAACCCTGTTTGTTAGGAGGGTTTGCCAGACCAACATTCCTGACAAATGGCCAAGCAACTTGTGGCCTGCAGGCTGGAATATGCCCATCTTGTAAGCAATAGAAAACCTTACATTCATGTGATTCCTCCCCCCAGCATATTTCCTCCCCTTCCTTATCCTCCACAATGAGAGAAGCTACTTTTGAAACAGCAGGGAGTTTGTGATAGGGCAGATCTTGAGAGGGAAACAAGCCAAAGAATTCCATTAGGGTTACCACAAAATCTTTGCATAAACTCAAGTGGGCCTATGGATCCCTCCCAAAACACAATGATACTGACTAACTCCAGGCTTGGAAAATCAAAATAGAAGATGGACTGTGAAGTCAATAGAGGCTGAAGATGTATCTGTGTGTTTCCATACCTGCTCCTTGGACTGCACACTCATCTGCAGAAATCAAATTGCCTCAAAAGAAATATTAATGCATCATAAAATCTGTCAGTTTCATTTTGAGGAGGCGGATGGATCAAGTTGACTTCCGCTACAGTGCTAAGAAGTACACGGAGAAGCAGGAATAAGTTAATGAGAAACCCAAAGGAAATAAGCCAGTACAGTTCTTAACAGTGACATCCAGGGAAAAACTACTGTGCCGGCTTTGAACTGAAACTAGAAAAGTGCTGATCAAGGAGCCTTGCTCTGCAGTCAGCAGGAATGGCATGAAGCAGTCTCACAGGGGTGATTCCCTGAAAATCTAGAGCCAAAAGAGCACACTTGGCTCAAGCTAAGACAAAGTTATTGCGAGAGCTTCACAAATTGGCTTTAGCTGCATGCAGAGCAGCTGAGGAACAGCATGCCCAGTGTAAGGTTTTGCCAAGTTCAATCATTACCAGTGTTGCCTCTAAGCAGAGTTAGGGTGAACTAGCTCACAGTTTTTTAGCCTCTGGCTCACACATTTTGGTTGTAGCTCAGGAAAAATGGCCCCAGAGCAAACTAATTTATGCAGTAGCTCACAACTTTGATGCCATTAGCTCACAAAGTAGAATTTTTGCCCATAAGACCCCACTGCTTAGAGGGGGTATTGATCATGAGGTTCCTTAGATTGGTTCAAAAGAAGCATTAATGATGAGGCTCGAAGCAAATATTCATGGCTTCGCCAGACTGAAGTGAATTGGCAGACCCTTAACACTTACAGGTTACGACATAACAGCTCTCCTTTTCCCAAGCCCACCAAAAGCCTTTTGAATTAATATAAAGTCCTTTCCTCAGTGTTACTTCCTGTCAAGGTCACATTCCATATACTCTTCCCTTTTCAGTTGGTTCTTATCAATGTTACCCAGAGAGGCTGCTTTGTACATTTGTGTTTTTCATATGGACATTTGGAATGTTTTCTGCATAGCGGCAAAGTCACATTTGTGTGGGTCAGGGCTTGAAGCAAACCAAAAGCCCATCCAAAATGTCCACCTTGACAGACACCAGATCTGCAAGGTTCTGTTGAATGTGTGACTTTTCACATGACAATACTTAGCATTTATATGGAACTTTCAGTGCTCAAAATGTTCCAAGAACACAGTGGTAGGAATGCCCTGAGTGGCTCCATAATGTGGTGGTGGAAAATGACGTCAAGTTGCAGCTGACTTATAGTGACCTTGTAGGGCTTTCAAGGCAAAAGATCCACATTGCATAAAAACATTATTTATTCCGGGATTTATATCCCGCCCTTCCCACGAGTGGCTCAGAAATAATATAAAAAAATGTAAAAATAAAAGCACAAAATCAGCCAATGAAATAGATCAAGATGGGTAGCCATGCTAGTCGGTCGGTAGCAGGAAAAAAGAGCCCTGACCTTCAGTCACTTGTTGGAAACTAAGCAGGGCAGGCCTTGGCTAGTATTTGTTTGGGCGACCTCCAAGAAATACTGGAGTCATTACTAGGGTTGCCAGGTCTGTGTTGGAAAAGTACCTGGAGACTTTTTGTGGCATGGATCCGGAAGGCTTTTGTATCTGGTTAGAGAAGAGGTACAGGACTGGCTTGCTCCCAAACTATACACTTAAGTGGCATGGAGAGCATTAGGCTGTCACACAGAAATGGCTTGCTCCTAATAAAAACTGAAGAGAGCATTCAGCCAGCAAAATCCAGAAGGCTTGTGCATCTGGTAAGAGTTCAGGACTGGCTTGCTCCTAAATTAATATATGAATTGGGAGCATTTTGCCATCAAAAGGAATGGCTCACTCCTAATATAAATATTGTACAGAGCATGTTGCCAGCAAAATCCAGAAGGCTTTTGCATCTGGCTGGAGAAGAAGTTCAGGTCTGGTTTACGCTCATAACTTGTGGTACTGAGAGGATGAGAGATTTTGAAGAAAACAAAGATGCTGCAGAAAACACCAACACTGAATTGTAACAGGAGGCTGATAACTCTGAAGGAAATAGGAATACTCCTGAGGAGGTTTTTTGACAACATGAGCCTATATCCCGGTGCTCATAGGAAGAACCTTTCTTGTAATATTGTAATGTTGAACTTCTTCATAATGTGCACAAAAAAATTATATTACTCTTTAAAAAGTTTTACTAAATGTTATTAGCCAGTATATCACAGTGTTTTTTTTTTTGTATTGGCCAGCTGGGGATTGGCAACCCTAGAGGCCTGGGTTCAAACCCTCACTCTGACATGAAACTCCATGTACCCTTAAGGCCAGCCAAATTCCTTCAGCCATGCCTACCTCAAATGTGACATGCACTCAGCTCCTCGAAGGCAAGGATTTAAGATGCAGCTGAAAGATAATTCCCTGGAGATTGCATTATTAATTTTGTCCATAACTGAAGTATTACTTGAGATTTCCTTCCTCCTTTCTTCCTTCAAAGCTAACCAAATATCTGGGGTCACTAGCAATGTTCTTTCCAAGCTGCAGAGTCTTGTGGGCAAAAATTCTACTTTGTGAGCTACTGGCATTAAAGTTGTGAGCTACTGCATAAATTAGTGTGCTCTGGGGTCATCCTTCCTCATCTAAGACAAAAATGTGTGGGCTGGAGGCTAAAAATCTGTGAGCTAGCTCACACTAACTCAGCTTAGAGGGGAATACTTGTCACTAGGTGTGTGTGTGGGAGGGAGGGAGGGAGGTATTTGTGAATTTCCTGCATTGTGCAGGGGGTTGGACTGGATGACCCTGGAGGTCCCTTCCAGCTCTAGGTTTCTAAGTTTACTGAAAGCTCATAATCACAAGCTTCATTTTAGGGAAATGGTACTCAGTGCCTTGCATTGGGCAAAATAGACAGGAATCCTTATGTTTACAAATTAGTTTTGTACATTTTTATTGTAGCCTTCCTCAAAGAAACTCAGGACTAGGCACTCCCCCCATTCTACCAACACAACAGCCCTGTGGGGAAGGTTAGGCTGAGAGTGATTGGCCCAAGTGGCAGTGGGAATTTGAACCTGGGCCACCCAGATTAAATTTTAATGCTCTGAACCCTAAACCATACTGGATTGTATAATGAATTGTTGTTTTTATTTATATAGACATTTACATCTAGCTTGCCTCTACAATGGAAATCCAAGACAATTTACAACCTAATTCTCCTCTCCTCTGTTTTATTCTCATGATAACGCCTGTGAAAGACCAACGAAGTCTGAGCCCAGTGGCACCTTTAAGACCAACAAAGTTTAACTTTGAGTATATAAGCCGTCCCATGCATTATATAGGATTGCCAATTCCCAGGTGTGGGCAGGGGAATCCCCTGGTTTGGAGGCCCTCCCCCTGCTTCAGGGTCATCAGAAAGGGAGGGGAATGTCTGCGGGGCACTCCATTATTCCCTACGGAGACCAATTCCCATAGGGTATAATGGAGAATTGATCTGACGGTATCTGCAGCTCGAGGGGGGTGTTTTTTGAGGTAGAGGCACCAAATTTGAAGCATAGTATCCAGTGCCTCTCCCCAAAATACCCTCCAAGTTTCAAAAGGATTGGACCAAGGGGTCCAATTCTATGAGCCCAAAAAGAAGGTGCCCCTATCCTTCATTATTTCCAAAAAGAAGGAAGGTGTGCGGTCCCTTTAAATCTAAGGGCCGGAACTCCCTTTGAAGTTCAATTATGATTGTCACAACCTCGCTCCTGGCTCCCAAAGTCTCCTGGCTCCACCCCCAAAGTCCCCAGATATTTCTTGAATTGGACTTGGCGACCCTATGCATGAAAAGTGAAGTTGACCAACCAGTTCCAACAAACCAAGGCCCACGTGGCAGCGTGGGGGATTCAGACTCGGCTCGCCTAAAACCCAGTCTGGCACTCTTAATCGCTATTAATTAATTTATTTTATTAGACTTATCTCCCGTCCCATCTCAAATGGGCTATAATCACGGGGCCTCTCTTTTTATTTCGCTTTATTGATGCACCTGATGAATTGCGGCCTGACTGGGAAAAACTGGCGCTGAAACTTATCGTGGTGGTGAATATTGCAAGTGCTTGGAGAAGTCCCCCGTTCCCCTTTATTTCCCTTGGATAGCATTCAGCAAGCTTCTCGCTTTGCGCCCCGGGAATTTAAATCTGCCGCCGAGGAGGCGGGGCTGGAAGCGGCCGGTGCCCTCCTTCGGTGGTGGTTGGCGGCTGCTCGGTGGAAGGAGGAGGAGAGCTGCTTGGCGTTGAGCTGGGCTCGAGCGCCGGCTGCAGCCTCAGCTGACCGAGAAGCGCCGCCGCGCCAGCTCCCGCAGGAGGCAGCCTGTCGGGCCGGGCGCCCTGCGGCGAAGGAGGCCGCCAGCCGGGCGCGCGGTGGGGCTTGCGCTATGGGAGCGCGGCTGCTGCTGCTGCGTTAGGGCGCAGTGTTGTGCGCGGACCGTGCCGGGAGGTTTGCCCCGGAGGGAAGGAGCCAGAACCCGACTGGAGCAAGAGGAATGAGCGGGAGCGCGGCGTCCCCCGGGCCCGGCTCGGGCTCGGCTCCCTGCCGCTTTGCCCACTACTTCGTGCTGTGCGGGATCGACGCCGACAGCGGGCTGGAACCCGACGAGTTAGCAGGTGAGCGAGCCCAGGAAAGGGGCGGGAAGGAAGGAGCCCCGCTTGCGCCTCCGGAGCGCGACATCCAGAAGCCCGGCGCGCCTAGTTTGCCCTCTCCGGTCGCCTTGCCCCGTTCTCTCAGCGCCCCTCCGCCTGCTCTGTTGCTATATCGCCACTTTGCATTTTCTTCCCTCTCCTCCTTGCTCTGCTTAGCCTCGGATCCCCCCTTAGATATTATTAGGATGTGCCCCCCCCCCGTTGCATTGCACTGGTGCCCCCTGGAAAAAGCCCTCACGGGTCGATCTCTGCGCACGGGCGAGTCCGCCGTTCCCTTCGCTTGAATGATTCCACTCGGAATTGGTCACCCAGAGGAGGCAGAGCTGGTGGTTCTGGTTCCTCTTTGGGCTTTTGCGCGGCTGCAGCGCTCCACCGGCAAGGCCCCACGCAGCCGAGCGAGCGGAGGTTCCCTAGTCAGGCCGCCGCGGCTCTCTGCGCCTTTATTTGTTGTGTTTTGGAGCTCCCTCCCCCCCCCCCCGCGACAGCTGCGGCTACTGGGGCGGAGAAAAGATCGGCCGCTTAAGGAAAGAAAGGAACCGCCGGCTTCGTTTGGGTTCTTTCGAAGTCTTCTCCCCCCTTCTGTAATTTCGCTCCTAGGATCCTTTTTTCTTTTTTCTTTTTAAAGAGCTACTTTATACATGCAGCCCAGAGCAACGAAGCCCGACGTTTAGTTTGCATGCGGGGGACTACCACGACTCTTGCAGTTGTTCCTTCATTATTTGCTCCCCCCCCCCCCGCTCCCTCTTCCCCCAAAATTGTGATGCCATCAAGCTGCAGTGGCCAGGCTTGGTTATGTCATTGTCAGAGTAACCACGTTTCGGTGCAGTCTTCTTTACCACGGCTTAGGCTTTCTCTCTCCTCTCCCCCCCCCCCTTTTATTTTAAATGCCCTGTGATCTCATCTCGCCGTGGATGTTGTTCCAAAGGTCTCGTCGGTCGGTCACTTGCTGTTGCAATAACCTCCCCCTTGGCGTAAATAAAGCAGCGCTCGCTCAGGTCCAAAGAGCGACAACGCAGCCCTTTGTAAACTATTGGGGGGGGGGGGTCAATGCTCGGGCCTGCTTTTGCAATGGGAGGTTGCTGGGGCAGGGGACCCGAGCGGCTCTAGTCGAGGGATTAGACTGCCGAGGTGTTAATTCTGTTGCCATGAGAAGGGAGCGATGCTCATGAATATTGCAGCGTGGGTCTGTAGCGGTCACAAAAGCATGTGCGTGCATGGGGGGGGGGGGGATGCCTAAGCGGAAGTGTACGCTTGTGGGGAAGGATATTTTTGGTCAAGCGTGTAAAAAGATTGTGTAAAAAATAACAGCCGTAACAACAATTGTTGGACAGGGTATCTATACACTTATGCACTGTTGCAAACGTAAAAGAATATTTTCCTTATGTTAAGTCTCATCATCTTCTCATCATCTTGTTAGGTAAACCAACTAACTGTTATCTCACAGGGTCAGTTGTGGTGCAGTCTTTTAAGGGGCCATAGCCATGTAAATAAAAAGGAGCACTACTTTATATCCAATATCACAATAGATATCATATAACAATTATTAAGAGATCTGGGCTCCTTGTGTAGGTCATGTAAAAGGATGAGGAACAGAAATGTGGCTAAACAGTGCTTTGTTCAATTAAAATAAATTTCTTTTTAGGATAGTCTGTCCAGGATTTGATGAAATAACTACTTTGGACTAGCTGTCAGTTTAACAACCCCCAATATAATCTATTCCAATATAATCTATTCCAATGTAGTGATTGGGGAGTTGAACTAGGATCTGGGAGACTTGAGTTCAAATCCCCACTCTGCCATAGAGGTTTGCTGTGTGACCTTGGGCTGGTCACAGATTCTCAGCCTAACCTACCTCATGGGGTTGTTGTTGTTAGAATAAAGTAGAGGAAAGGAGACCAGTGTTATAAACCATGTTGAGGTCCCCATTGATGAGGAAACATAGAACTGGAAGGGATTCCAAGGGTCATCTAGTCTAACCCCCTGCACAATGCAGGAAATTAACAATACTTATCTCCGCCACTTCCTCAGTGACCCTAGTCTATGTTTGGAGGAAGTACAGTATAAATGAGCCGCCCTGAGCCCGCTTTGGTGGGGGAGGGCGGG
The DNA here is from genome assembly GCF_032191835.1 of Heteronotia binoei. Classification (NCBI taxonomy): domain Eukaryota; kingdom Metazoa; phylum Chordata; class Lepidosauria; order Squamata; family Gekkonidae; genus Heteronotia; species Heteronotia binoei. Next base: position 100,239,269 of record NC_083230.1, read on the forward strand.
ATATAAGAATAAACTTATTATTATTCAATAAATACTGTTTAGTGGCATGCTTATTTTATGTCCGTTTGGTTAGCTGAATTTGATGCCCTTCCTGCTGTGGCAGTTTGCATGTCAAATTATTAAAACTGAGCAATCACAGTCCCACTGCTAAAAGTCACTTGCACATCTTGGGGAAAAGTGGGCTTTTGTGTAATATAGAGATTTCTGCAGTCTTTCTCTGCATAAGAGTCTGTAGATGAAAGAGAAGCTGAGAGATAGGTTTATAATATCTACAAAACCCAGTGCCTGCATGAGGTAATTGCTGTGTGAAGGTAGGTGAAATGTTGCCACTCGTGTGTGTGTGTGTGTGTGTGTGTGTAATCTGTGGTACAATTAGTCAGCACAGAAGAGGGGCGCTCAAACTTAAATGCAACACTGCCCAAATTTCAGTGGAGCTCTTTGTTTTCTTAAAGCTGAAGATGAATCTATTCAGACTGGGTTAATCACAGATAAGTAAACATGCAAATGATAGCCTGACTTGTTACTGGGCCAGGTTTTTAGTTTTAAGAAGAAGATAGAAGATGAAGAAGATATTGGATTTATATCCCGCCCTCCACTCCGAAGAGTCTCAGAGCGGCTCACAATCTCCTTTACCTTCCTCCCCCACAACAGACACCCTGTGAGGTGGGTGGGGCTGGAGAGGGCTTTTACAGCAGCTGCCCTTTCAAGGGCAACCCCTGCCATGACCCAAGGCCATGCCAGCGGGTGCAAGTGGAGGAGTGGGGAATCAAACCCGTTTCTCCCAGATAAGAGACCGCACACTTAACCACTACACCAAATTGGCTTTAAAAAGTGTGTGCGATGGGGAAACCCTTACTTCTGGCAAATCCCTGACTTTATTGTTCATTATTAGGAGTTAGATTTGGAAGAAGGAATTTAGAGAAGGCTTTTGTAGGATTTTGTTGGTCTCCTATACCAGTGAACAATTTTTATTTTCAATAGAAGAGTATCTAATTTAAAATGGCTGCTCTCAGTAAAGCCCCAAAAGATTAACCTCATTTAAATTGCTTTTAGGAAAAGGCTGTTTATGGAACTGGTGTTTTTTAAAAGGCCTGAATTATATGCTTGTCTTCAGTGCAAAACATTCTAGGCTTGTAAAAAAAGGAATTCATAGCTGTCTTGTCTCAAGGCAAATGTATGCCATTCTGCGTAAGTTCCAGGGCTCTTTTTCTAGCAGGAGCTCTTCTGCATATTAGGCCACGCCCTCCTGATGTAGCCAATCATCCTGGAGTAGGCTCTGCACTAAGAGCCCTATAAGCTCTTGGAGACTTGGCTGCATTGGGGCGTGGCCTAATATGCAGAGAAGCTCCTGCTAGAAAAAGAACCCTGTGCGTAACCATGGGTTAATGTTTCATTAAGAAGGTCCATGTGTGGAAATGGGCTTTTGTGTGCATATCACTTGCTGGATGAAGAACCCTTAGGTGTGATGGAATGTCATGGGAGCTTGATGAGTGACCTTGGGTCAGCCTCACAATCTCCTAACCTACCTACCAGGGTTGTTGTGAGGATAAAATGGAGGAGAGGGTCATTTTGGGTCTACGTTAGGGAGAAAAGTGGGGTATAAATAAAAGAAATAAATTTCTGTGCACTCTGATATAAGTGCAGTCTACCTGTGCTGTGTTGCTTTCACTGAGATGCACAACCTCTAATTTTACATGTGCTTTATGCAGGGCTTTTTTTGTAGAAAAAGCCAGCAGGAACTCATTTGCCACACCCCTGATGTCACCATTGTTCCATACAGGGCTTTTTGTAGAAAAATGTCCAGCAGGGGCTCATTTGCATATTAGGCCACACCCCCTGACACCAAGCCACCCGTAACTGCGTTCCTGCTCAAAAAAAGCCCTGGCTCTGTGTTTGACACGTTGCAATGGTTTTAGCACACAACTCAGGGTGGATCAGAATGGCCATTTTGTCAGGACTCGTTTCTGAGAAGCAATTTGCAATTCTCCCCGCCTTTTAATATCACAAAGCCTTTGAAATTATTTTTATATAACTTTTTATATAACTTGTAATAAAAATATGTAATTGGGTATTAATGTTTAATGCATTGATTTAATATCTATGCATCAGTAGTAAAAACTGCTCTGTAATTTTTATTTTGCTCCCCATTCTTAATTGGTATCTCAGTATTGGTTTCAGTGTGTAGCTGGGCTTCCGCTTTGCTTACAAACTTTTTTCAGAAACAAAATCTTGCCCACTCCTATAATTGAAGGTGTACCAACTTTGATTTGCATAATATGACCTTTGGGAGTTTTTTAATTAGAGTCACTTCCAACTCCTCTTTCTGAAAATAGCTGCATTTACAAGCTGGTGTTGATTAGGATGGTTTTGCTACCTTAAGTGTGAATGTGCTGACTGCTGTTTTCGAGAGCTGTAAAAAGTAAATTTGCAGTGGTCTGGTGGTTGAATGCAAATATGCACAGCAGCTGCATCTGAGGGGGGGAACAGCTGCCTTTTGAATGTTAATCTGTCTTCAGATAATTTTTATAAGAGCGGTGTTGTTCAGGGCATCATAAATTAGTCATTCCTCACACATTTTTACCTTTGCGATAGGGTTGCTAACCTCCAGGGAGCACCTGGAGATCTCCCACTATTACAGTAGATCTCATAAGAACATAAGAGAAGCCATGTTGGATCAGGCCAATGGCCCATCCAGTCCAACACTCTGTGTCACACAGTGGCCAAAAAATTACACACACACACACACACACACACTGTGGCTAATAGCCACTGGTGGACCTCTGCTCCATATTTTTATCTAACCCCCTCTTGAAGCTGGCTATGCTTGTAGCCACCACCACCTCCTGTGGCAGTGAATTCCACATGTTAATCACCCTTTGGGTGAAGAAGTACCTCCTTTAATCCGTTCTAACCCGACTGCTCAGCAATTTCATTGAATGCCCACGAGTTCTTGTATTGTGAGAAAGGGAGAAAAGTACTTCTTTCTGTACCTTCTCCCTCCCATGCATAATCTTGTAAACCTCTATTATGTCACCCTGCAGTGGATGTTTCTCCAAGCTAAAGAGCCCCAAGCGTTTTAACCTTTCTTCATAGGGAAAGTGTTCCAAACCTTTAATCAGGTGACCAAGATCAGCTCCCCTAGAGAAAATTGCTGTATTGGAGGGTGGACTCTTTGGCATTGTACCCCACTGTGGTCCCTTCCCCTTTGCAAATCCTGCGCTGCCCTGGCTCCCTCCCTTGAAATCTCCAGGTATTTCCCAACTCCGACCTGGCAACCCTACATGTGAGATAAGTTGGGCTGAAACTGAAAGGTCTTTACAGCAAATTTGGAGTCAGAATAGTGTCCAACACTTTAACTGCCTCACCAAAATGGTTCTTAGGTGTGTCTTCATGTATTGCTTGGTTCTGTCAGATGGGTAGGTGTATCAAGTTGCTTAATTTTTTTGGTTGGGTGATGCTCTGTTTGGGGATTCTCAGTCTTCACAGAAGCAAACATCTTCAAGTCAGGTTAGAAGATCTGATCAGGGTTGATTCATCATTGCAGAGTTTGACCCATTTTGGTCTTCTGACGTCACTACTGTGTACTGCCTCGCAGTCTGCATTTTTGAAACTCAAGGAAGAAGGTGGTGGCTGTGCAGCATGAGAGAGGGCCCTAAAATCCTTTTGAGGTGCATGCAAGGCCTAAAAGGTGTCTCTTTGTAGCCAAAGGAGATGGAAAGTTTATCCGCTACTTGGAGGAATGTGTGCTTGTCTGTTTTGCTGCTTCCTCTGGGGTGCTTGGGAATTGTGTCCTCTATTTTGCTATTGCAACTCTGAGAAATAAGTTAGGCAGAGGGTGACTCACCTAAGATAATACGGTAAGGTTCATTTATTTATTTATATTTATTTTATTCAATTCATATCCCGCCCTCCCTGCGAAAGCAGGCTCAGGGCGGCTTACACACTCATGTAAATACATGGAAGTTAAAACCACATTTAAGATATAAAAAAGATACAAAAACATAAAAATCATAAAACCATTTCAAGTGATCTTTGAGTTTTTCTATTTGTTGTTCCAGCTGGGAGTTCTATAGAAAGATCGATCACAGGTTCATGTTCAAGGTGGTCTAGTTGTTTCAGAGTCTGTTGCAGCCTGTGATCTTAATTTACAAATGCCTGATGGAAGAGCACCGTCTTACAGTCCCTGCAGAACTGTATGAGCTGTACTTACTGCTGAGAGGGAATTTGAACTTGGGTCTCCCAGGTCCTAGACCACCAACATACCACACTAGCCATACCACAAGCTACAGTGAATGTATGTAGAAGCTGTGTGCTGTGTACACTTGTTTTTTCCTTATACATGCATTGAGTAATTCTCATATTACATTTAACTTGTGATTAAACCTGTACATTTATCCGAGCATTGGTTTCCTTTTGAAAGGACTACACATTGGCTCTTTCTTATAAACAGAAGTACACATGTACATACAGAAGGTGCATGTATTTGCTATAACATGTGGACAGGGCAAGTGCTCTCAGGAGTCTAGAAGAAGTAGGTGCTAATCTGTGGAGTCAAAAAGAAAAACAGACTCTTGTGGCACCTTCAGTATATTCTTAGTGGCATAAACCTTCATGGGTTAGTCCATAAAAGCTTACACTAGAATAATGCCAGAATAAGATGCTGCAAGATGCCCTTGTTATATATGAAATCTACAGAAAAATTAAGCATGTGAAAAGTAATAGGGGCTTGCCGCAGTTACATGTAGATTTGGTTGTGTTTGCTCATTAATTTCTACTGAAGTAAGAGGAGTAGGGAAGAGATTGGGGATGGAACTCTCAACCTTAAGTTTCACGCGGACAGTATCTGTGCTGGGAGAGCAGGTCAGAAACATTTTGAATAAATTAGATCTCTTCCAATCTCACTCTTTTTGGTCAATGGCAGATTTTTCCTTTGGCACAACTTTGTAGATAGTTCCTCTATCCAGTTTGGGACAATGTACTAGTAAGCTGAACAGGCCTCTGTTTTCTTGTAGATGGGAGTTTTGAAAAGGATGAAGCTGACAGTTTTCCTTTTTACTGTAAAAAGTGGTTTCTTAAATAGTTGATTAATTCATCCTCCCCCTCCAATTAACTGAATTATTGTTTCTGCTTTGAAGATGAATACCTGATAACATGGGTAGCCAAATTTAAGGTAAGAGCCACATAGAATAAACATCAGATGTTTGAGAGCTGCAACACGTGAACAGATATTACACCCACATCTTTATTAAAACTCTTAATGCTTTCTTTGCAAAGAAAGATAAAAATATATCTCCCCATATGAGGTCTGCTACTCAACATCTTCTCATAGTCCCTGGTCCTAAGGATGCCCAGCTGGCTTCAATGAAGGCCAGAGCCTTTTCGGTCCGGGCCCCTACCTGGTGGAATGAGCTCCCACTGAAGATCTGGGCCCTATGGGACTTAATGAAGTTTCACAGAGCCTGTAAAATGGATAGTTTTTCTGCCTATGTCTGTAAGATTGTTTATTGTGCTTCTCCTGATTTTGTAATGCTTGTTTTTATGATATTATTTTAAGTTTGATTTTATGGTTGTAAGCTACCCTGAGCCTGCTTGTGGGATAGGACAGGATATAAATCCAAAAATTAAATTAAAGTATGCACTTTACAACAGGACCATGCTAGAAAAAGTTTTTTTAAACAACAAGAAGCTGGGAATAACAGTCTCCATACAACCAGCATAGGGAAAAGTTAGGGAATTATTTTTTGGCACCAGTGGGAGAAGGAAACACACATGTACCATAAATCACTGACCACTGTTTGCATCAAGATGCATCTATATTTGCCTTGACACCAAGGTTAGTAAATACAGCTCCTACAAGAGCTATGAAGCTAAGGAAGAACCCTGTGCTGCTCTCTTTAATTCCATCCCTCCTTCCAGTGGCTCCCTTGGTTCTTGCGCTCTCTTTCTCCACTCTAGTTTCCAGGAGACCTCTGTGGTAGAGGAGAAGAGCTTTCAAGCCTGCCTATTTTCCCATCCTTCCCCACTTCACACATGGGAAAAAGTTACTTGCCTATGGATCAGCTGACTGAGGTCCCGATTCTAAGCATGGTTACTTCAGAATAAGCCTGCATTATGTTCCTCCTTGACCTCTGGGAGCCACACAATATGTGTGAAAGCTGCATGTGGCTCCTGAGCTGCAGTTTGGCCACCCCTGCCCTATAAAATCTTAACTCAGTTTTCTTTTGACATTCACCATTAGATTTCTGTAGGCAAATGAAAGTATTGCAGAGAGAGCATATGTGCATCAGGTTCATCAACAACAACCTAACTGTAGTTCTTCCATGTGTTATGTTGTGCGTGCAGATGTTCAGTTTATATTTATATACAGTTGCATGTGTTTTTCATCTTCCACTTGGAGATCAGTTTCTAGTTATACAATGTGTATAAGTTGTCAATCTGCAAAACACTGCTCTGGCTTCCTTGGAGGGGGTGAATAGCGGTTTGAGGACTCTTAAACATCTCTCTTGACAGCTGAAAATCCCACTCACCTCCCGCCCCCTCGATCAACTTCACTGCTATTTCTGGATTCCTCCTATTTTCATATTTTCCATTGGGGATTAAAGCTTGTTTTTATGAAAGAAAGCTCAGAGGTCTTCAAGATCCTGACCTGCACTTAGGCAGCATAATCCCAGAACTGCTTCATACATATTTGCAGGCCTACTGGTAGGTGTGTCAGATAAAAGCTGCAAAATACAAGAGGCTTTGCTGACTCAGTTGGTGCCACAGTGTTTAATTTAACTAGAGCAGCACCTGAATTCTCAAAATGGGGTCCATAAGAGTGCTCCAGGGAGCTGTTGGGTCCTGCTGTCCATGAACACACATGCTCCTGTTTTCGGAAGTGAAGGCGGAAGTGGGGCAGATGGCGATCAGGGACAGGCCTTTTAAGTAGCTTCCCCTTACTTGTGGGATGCCCTTTCCTTGATGCTTGCCAGGCATCTTTTTTTCTAAATAAAGTGTGGCTGATATAGTTCCTGAAGGGTGGAGCCCGCCATGTGGCAGGCTGCACACAGTCCTTGCGTGATAGGTACCAGTGAGAGAGGGACAGCCTTGGGAATCCATTGAAAATTTCTCATCAGAAGGGAGATCTTTGTGTTATTGAAAGTCAAAAGCAGCTGAGCTAGACAGTCAGCTTGAAGATGCTGTGGGACTTCTTGGTGTTGTGTTTCCAGATGAGCAATTCACTTTTAAAATGCTTTTTAATGCCTTGACTGTTAGCTTCCATGAGACTCATTCGTGGTGGGTTGGCAGGATATCACATTTAGAGTGTATGAATGAATAAATAAAACTTTAGCTGATAAATTGGCTGGGCAAAAATCAATCGACTGAGATTCAAGGGCACATTTGTTTGCTTGTTTCAGCTCTAGTGTTTAATTTGAAAGGAAACTTAAAAACCAAGAATTGAAAATAATACATGGCTATTTTGATTAAACTGGAGTCTGCGCTTTGTTCAGTAGCTCCCCTCAATACATAAATTAATGTCATAGAAATTGCAAATTTATTTAAATATACTTGGTCAAAAGCCAGATGATCACCTAAAAATCTTCAGAAGATGGGTAACCCTAATTAGAATAGATCTTGCAAAACCTCTGGGTACTGGATTGTAGCTTGCTTGGAATTGGCTGAAATGTTGGCATTTCAACGGAGCATATAGTATGCTTAAAAAGTTGACTTGACATTCCGAGGTCATCTGGACATGTATGAGCTCTGTTCTCAATGACTGGCGTAAGTGGTGAAGTATGTGTTACGTTAACCTTGTCGCTTAGGTAATTAGATTAACCTATTTAGGACATTTATATCCCACCTCAACAGATAACTTCTTGAGACAACATAAGAGAAGCCATGTTGGATCCAGCACTGTATCACACACATTTACCAATCTGGATCATTTGAAAGAAGGAGAAACTCAGTGGTAAAAGTGGCATAAAACAGCAAATACCTCAAACTTTGACTGACTTTGCAAAGAGGAATCCTGTGAGAAGCCAGTTTTCTTAAAATCAATTTCATCATCATTGGATGAATGAATATGGCAGGTAGTAACCTAGAGACAGAAAAGAACCCAATAGTTAATTAGAGAAACTGACTTTTATAAGATACAGCCATAAAAATTATAAGAATGTCCATAAGTTTCTCATTCTTTGGAGGAAAATAAGCCTTAATGCAACCACAAAATGTTTAATATATCCAAGTCAGTTATAACAAGAAAACTACACAAAAGCTACAGCTTTATTTCTTGCAGTGGAAGACTAATTTTTCCTAAATTGTCTTGCCATGCTGCGTTACCTGAAATAATTCAAATACTGCAAACATTCAATGAACTATTACATTTTCCTTCTTTCAAATGGTAAAACTCAGGTAGAAGCAAGAGGTCCACTAGGAACTCCAGAAGCCCTCCCATTATTGCCCCCTAAGCACCAAGGATTCAGAGCATCACTGTCCCAGACATAGTATTCCATCTATACCTTGTGGCTAATAGACAGTGATGATCTGTGCTCCATGTGTTTACCCAATCCCCTCTTAAAGCTGTCTATGCTAATAGCCGCTACCGTTTCTGGTGGCAGTGAATTCCATGCGTTAAATTACTCTTTGGGTGAAGAACATCTGTAATATAAAAAAAAGCTAATAGCTTTGTGGAATCTCCTATTTGTTTCACTGGCCACTCCTCCTGTCCCCAAAGAGCCCAGAGCAAGCGGTCTCCCTTCCAGCCACTGCTTCTGGTCAGAACAGCTTAATTGCAACAGTAGAGCTGTGTTCTGTGCCTTCCGGGTGCCTGCTGGGCCAACCTGAAACTGATTTATTAGGACACGAACCTTTGCAGCAAAGGGGCTGCTTCATCAGATAGCATTAAATGGTCCGCTGGCTGCATCACAGTAGAGGTCTAGTAAGAAGAGGAGAGCTAAAAAGGAATAAAGAGAAATGCATCCCTTACAGCAGTACACGAATTTGCGGCTTAAAAGTATTATTTGGAGCATCGAAGGATGCGTGGGAGGTCATTGCTGATTGTAACACCAAGTGGGACACTAGTGGGAGAACCATTTTATTTAACAAGTGTTTTCAGAGAGCAATAAAATGGTTTTTAATTTCTTTTAAAAAGGAATATACACAGTGATATGACTTGAACACAATAGGTGGGCCTTAAGCAAAGTTACTGAGACCTTCATTTTCAAATTAATGTTGTTGGAATCCAGCATAGTAAATCCTGAGCTCCCTGAGTGACATGGCACGACGCTACTCCCTTCTGCACACAAAGAGAAGATGCATTTCTATGAATGTGTGACTTGGACTTTTTAGTTTGAAGACGGCGTAGTGGTGGGAAGTGCCATCAGATTGCAGCCGACTTCATGGCAAGCCCACAGAGGTTTCAAGGCAAGAGACATTCAGTGGTGGATTGCTATTGCCTGCTTCTGTGTAGCAACCCTTGGACTTCCTTGGTGGTCTTCCATCCAAGGACTACCCAACGCCCACCCTGTTAAGGTACTGAGATTTGATGAGAACAGGTGAGCCTGGGTCATCCAGATCAGGGTGATTAATATGGTAGGTTTATGAAATTATGCATGGGTAGAGAAAATGGATAGGGAGAACTTTGCTGCTGCTCTTGTAACAGTAGAAGCTTGTGGGCTCCCAGTGAAGTTTGTAGATCTAGGAGAGGAAAATAATTGCTGCTTAGCTCAGAGTAATTAGCTTTGGGAATTCTCTGCCATAGGGTATAGTGATGGCCTCTAGTTTAGCTGGCTTTCAAAGTGACAGATTCTTGAAGGATAGACCTATCAGTACGTATTGGTCACATGGACTAAATAATAGAATCATAGAGTTGGAAGGGACCTCCAGGGTCATCTAGTCCAGGGGTGGCCAACGGTAGCTCTCCAGATGTTTTTTGCCTACAACTCCCATCAGCCCCAGCCATTGGCCATGCTGGCTGGAGCTGATGGGAGTTGTAGGCAAAAAACATCTGGAGAGCTACCGTTGGCCACCCCGATCTAGTCCATCCCCCTGCACAGTGCAGGGAACTTACAAATACCTCCCCCTAAATTCACAGGAGTTCACAAATTAGTTGTCATTCACAAACGAGTTGTCCATGTTCAGTGACAGTAGCTCTCTGACTATTGGTGTTAGGGGAAGGCTTTTGGCTTCAGTGCCCTGCCTATAGTCTTTCCAGGCATATGTTTGGAGACGGCATGACATAGAATGCTAAGCTAGATGGACCACTGGTGTGATCCAGCACAGCTGCTCTTGCATTCTCAACTTGCCAACCTGAGAATGAGCCCCAAAGCATAACATCTGTTAACCCTGTCTGTAATATGTTGCCAATATCAACCTGCGAGAAGGTAGGGGCTACAAAGCTTGCAAGAGAGTAATCCATGTGAGTTGCATTAAACAAATAAAATGTATTTAAAATAGAACGTATGTGCTTCTTTAGATGGAGTCTGTCTTGGAAAGGGAGAGAGAACTGTCCTGTGATCTCCATCTGTTCCTGTGTTTGGGATTAAGGCCCGAGTCGGCAGCCCTTTGTGGCTGGATTTGCTCCCCCCACCTCTATTTGCCTATTGATGTTATGTCAAGTTTCCCTAAGCTTGTTGCTTAGTTTTCAGAGAAGAGGTCCATTGATGCTAAGATGCTCCCTTTGCCCGTGTATTTGTGGGGAATGTGTTCTCATCCTCTGTCCTGGTTCTGTACCTTGTCCTACTTTGTAGCATTCTCTTTGAATGTATTTACTTTGCATGTTTAGGTGCTGTTTTGCATTGTTAAGCCATGCTTTGCAATTAAATCATTTGATATATTATCTGGCAACAGTCCTTCTACCTGGCTTACCTCTTCTGGTATTGGAAAGGGAATTTACGTGTGGATGACATTTGTATCTTGAACAGTTCCAAGTAAACAGTCTATCCAAATTGAAAATGGACACCTGGTTTCACAGTAACCGTGGGAGGCCTCTTGAGCTGTAATATTCATTGGAAAACGTTCCTGAGAACATGATTTGAACATCAGAAAAGCTACAGTCAAATTGTATATGATATTTTAATATGCACTTTTATTCAAACTTCAAAATGAAGGAATTCCTTTCTTGGTAGTGGAGGGACATAAGATGAGTTTTCAGTTGAAGTCCAAAATATTTTATTGTATGTGTGTATTGAACATGAAAATACAGAAGTTGTCTCTGTGTCTTGCTAGTGAAGCTTGAATAGAAAGGCTGGGGAAGGGAAGAATATGCACATAATTATAATTAATTATAATGCTGACAATATGAGAGTCTCCCCTGTCTTCAAACATTGGGGTGCAATCTTGGAAATATTAGGGGTGTGTGTGTATAATAAAAGAGTGGAACAAGTAGCTGGAATTGGATTATTTTCCTTCCACCAAAAAACTGTTCCTGGGATGAGGGCACCTTGGGAACGGATATGGCTCCAGGTGCTTCTTTTTGAAGGGTGAATGACAGAAATTGCCACTTCTTTAGCTCTTCCCATGTGTGGGCATGGGTACCTATGGGGAGATTTCTGCCATTCTCTTGTTTCTCTGCTGTAGCTTCTCATCCCACTCTGTTCTGGAGCATCCTTCCCCCCTCCCAACTCCCAGGAGCAGCTTTTAAAAAATAATGTGTATAAAAGGGGAGATCTCCATTCCATAAACTTTCAATTCTTGCTTATTGGATCCAGGTCTTGGCTTTAGTCACTGAGCACTTTACCTTTTTATGTCCCTTTGCATTTTCATGAAAAATTTATTTTTTGTACATACTGAGAGTGAATGGAAAACAACTAGATGGTGAAAGGCAATTGCTGTTTATTTGTAGCCATTCAGCACTGAGCTTTTTGTGGGAATTGTAGCTGAGGTTTTATAAATGTTGCCAAGCACAGTTCTAATTCAGCCAGTTATGTAGTCATTGGAAATGGCTGTAGAAGCAAAATACATCAAACTCATAAGACTAGGACATTAATGAGAGGAGAACAGTTCAGCTTCGTGGGATGAAGGGTTGGCACTGGTTGCTGGAAATGATAACTTAAAGATTGTGGTTAGTTAGTTCAGATGATGATGATTTAGATCAGGGATGGCCAACAGTAGCTCTCCAGATGTTTTTTGCTTACAACTCCCATCAGCCCCAGCCATTGGCCATGCTGGGGCTGATGGGAGTTGTAGGCAAAAAAAAATCTGCTACCGTTGGCCACCTCTGATTTAGATATTCCTGCCCTGTATTTCTCCCCAATTGGAACCCAAAGCCTCTTACATTTTATCTATTTATTTTAGTATATTTCTATTCCGCCCATTCCCGATAGGGCTCAGGGCAGAGTACAACATATGATAAAACAATAAAATACAATAAAAACATTTTATATACAGACAACTCAACATCACTCAGAGAAGTTTACCATATCATCCCATATTGCCCAGCCTGGCTGTCTCACATCATGATATCTCATAGAGATGGCAGGTGATATTCCATTTTATAGCACAGGTGACAGTGCCAATATGGGAGGCCAACCAGATCAAGAATAGACGCCCGCAACCTCAACTAAAAGCCTGGTGGAACAGCTCCGTTTTAAAGGCCCTACGGAAGGCTAATAAGCCAGGTAGGGCCCGGATCTCTGTAGGGAACTGATTCCTCCAGGTCGGGGCCAGAATGGAAAAAGCCCTGGCCCTAGTTGAGGCAAGTACGTTACAACATCACTTTCCCGCCACACAACCTTGTGAAGGAGATACAGCAGAGGGAGAGTGAGTGGCCCAAGGTCACACAGCAAGCTTCCACAGCAGAGTAGGGATTTGACATTTCGTCTCCTAAATCCTAGTTCAGTACCCTAAGTACTACACAACGCTGGTTCTAATGGGGAAATAATAATATGCTTTCTTGCCTATTGAGTACCGGGTCTGCTTCATGGTTTTAGTTTTAACATTCAAAGCATTCCGTGGCCTGGGGCCAACATACCTGTGGGACTGTCTCCTCCCATATATGCCTGGGAGGTCGTTACGTTTGGCCTCCCAACATCTGCTGGCCATCCCCGGCCCAAGAGACGCCTGCCTTGCCTCAGCTAGGGCCAGGGCTTTTTCAGTCCTGGCCTCAACCTGGTGAAATCAGCTCCCTACAGAGATCCAGGCCTTTCCTGGTCTATTGGCCTTCCATAGCTGTTCTGGAGCTATTCCACCAGGCTTTTAGTTGAGGCTGTGGGCATCTATTCTTGATCTAGTCTTGATTTGGTTGGGCTCCCCTGTTGGCACTGTCATCTGTGCTATAAAATGGAATAATATCTGCCATCTCTATGGGATAACATCTTATCATGATGTGAGAAGGCCAGGTTGGGCAATATTGTGATGATATGGAAAATTTTCCGAATGCTGTTGAGTTGTTTGTTTATAAAATGTTTTAATTGTATGTTATTGTTTTATTATACGTTGTACTCCACCCTGAGCCCTACAGGGAATGAGCAGAATAGAAACATACTAAATAAATAAAATAGTAATTATATGACATTGTGTGAAGCATAGCCAGGAGATCCAAAGATTGCTTGGCAACCAGAAGTTCTAGCTCTTTTAGCTAGTTTGGTGAGAGAGCCAGAGCACCAGTTTGGTGTAGAGAGCCAGTTTGGTGTAGTGGTTGTGTGCGAACTCTTATCTGGGAGAACCGGGTTTGATTCCCCACTCCTCCACTTGCAGGTGCTGGAATGGCCTCGGGTCAGCCATAACTCTGGCAGAGGTTGTCCTTGAAAGGGCAGCTGCTGTGAGAGCCCTCTCAGCCTCACCCACCTCACAGGGTGTCTGTTGTGGGGGAGGAAGACAAAGAAGATTGTGAGCCACTCGGAGTGGAGGGCGGGATATAAATCCAATATCTTCTTCATTACACAAAACTTGGTGGCAAGCTAAATTTGTTTTTAAGGTAGGAGATGTTTCAGAGGTGGTCTGCCACAGCCCTGGTGTTCCTTGCCCATCCATATACTAGCCAAGGCTGAGACTGCTTCACTTCTGAGATCTGATGAAATCAGGCTAGCCTGGGCTGTCCAAGTCAGGATAAATGGGCAGGTGAAGGAATGAAAGAAGAGCAAACCTAAGCGCTCTGTGTAATTTGCCCTGACCTGGATGGGCCAGGATAACACAATCTCATCAGATCTCAGCTGCTAAGCAGAGTCAGCTTTAGTTAGCGTTTGGATGGGAGATCACCAAAGAAGTCCAGGATTACTGCATACACAGAGGCAGGCAGTGGCGGACAATCTCTGCATGTCTCTTGCTTTGAAACCCCTACAACGTCACCATAAATTGGCTGTGACTTGACAGCACTTTTCACCACAGTATGTAATTTATAATCTGATTTTAAGAATGTTTTGCATGGGTAATTAAAAATTCTCATGCTGTTATTTCTTGTCTACCATAATGTTTATATTGCACGCACTGCAAAACTAGCACTTGCTTTTCCAAAAACCAACCAACGAGACCTTAGCAGAAATACGTACAAGTGTAACTTCTTTTCAGAGTCCCAGGATGTAGGTGGGGATGCCTTGAAGTAGTTTTATACCGCTGTGGAGTGCTTGGTGTGGTGTCTTGCTGCTTTTCTGTCTATCTCCTTGTGAACATGGTCTAAGCAGCATGTTATGCTGGTAGCATAGAGAGCATTACTTTATGAGAGGCACTTGCTTTTCAGGCACTCATGGAAAGAGAACTCCTTGACCACCTGTGTCATTTGTTGAGGCAGCTGGAAATTCTTGCCGCTGAATTAGGAGAAAGTAGAACGGCAACTGTGCCTCTTGATATTCCATTTTTAGCGTTAGGATGTCGTTTCTCGGCATTCTTAGCAGAACAGACAAAAATGCAAATAGAGTTGGTCTAGACAGTAATCAGAGTGATGGATTTCCAAATACATTTGACATGTCATAATGGAAGATGGAAATACCTGTGCTTTCCAGTCTATTAAAATAAAAATGCATTTCTAGGAAACCAGTTGGCCCAAATTGAGCTCGTAATGCATACGAGCTTGTTAGGTTCATTGAGCTCCTGTCTACATTTTGATGACAATTCAGAGCACTCTGTTGTTCTGAGTTCGGGTGAGTTTATACATAGCCACATGCTAAGTTGGATTCCTTTGTTTGTAAGCCCTCTGAGTCTTTGAATTAAAACTCCTGCCTAGTTGGAAAATGCTATCTAGCACATTTGGATGTATGCATGTTCATTTATTATAACTGTTCTCTTCAGACTCTTTCTCTATTATTGCTGGTTTCTGATAAACCAGCAACAATAGAGCAGGGGTGGCCAAACTTGCTTAAAGTAAGAGCCACATAGAATAAATGTCAGATGTTTGAGAGCCTCAAGACAAGAACATCAGATGCTTGAGGGAAGGAAGGAAAGCAAATAGATGGGGGAGGGAGAGGTAGAAAGAAGCAGCTTTAACTTTAAAAGCTAGCTGATGGGGTGGTGAGGGCTTTGAGAGCCACACAATATGTATGAAAGAGCCACATGTGGCTCCCGAGCCACAGTTTGGCTACCCCTGTCCTAGAGTATTAGAAATTTCTGGGCCTCCAACTTCAGAGAATGAAAGAAAGGCAAAGCTATTTTCAAGAGGTGACTTCCTTGTTTGGTCTATGAACTGCTGCTGTAGATATGTAGGCAGAGTCAATTCACAAACCTCAGAAGTACCAGATAACACTGTATTTAAAATATTATTCCAGGGAAAGGCATGCGTTCTCTGACATATATGGTTAGGGTTCTGTTTAACACAGAAGATACCGAAACACTTATTGGTGACTGAATAATCTTGCCCTTTTTTCTATTGGGGAAAAGGCTGATGATGAAAATAGATGAAGAAAGATGGTCTAGATCAGGGGTGTTGAGCTCATTTGTTATGTGGGTCAGATATGACATAAATGTGACCTTGTTGACCTGGGCCATTGGTGTCAGAAAATATAATGCCAGGTAACAGATATAAACTTTATAAAGGACACAGGCAAACATAGTTAAATGATTTTTGACAACTTAAAAAAATGCTTAAAATATTACCACTCTTGCAATATTTGTTTATTTAACAGTGTCTGATAACTGACACTTCTTGCTCTTAATTATTGCATCAAAATCTGGAAACAGTGTCTGTACTGTAGAAACCTTGAGTATGCTGTTCAGGTGTTGTTCAGGTGTGTATCTGTAAATTGCAAACCTACTTTTGATTTATTGACATTTATTACAGAAATCTCATGGTTAATGCTTTGAGCCTAAGACCCGGGGGAAAACATGAAATGGCTGGGCATTGTGCACTTTTGTACATAAGTTGCTTCATGTGCTGGTCAGCCAATGATGGAAACAGAGGCTTTGCACTGTAGCTGCTGTGTGATTGAGCAAGCCTGGCAAAGCTAGCTGTGATGCAAAAGGAAGCAAGAGAGAGAGAAGGAAGCAGTTGATAGTGAGTTGCTCGCAAGCCTGATAGGAGCCCTCTGGGGGCCTAATCCGGGCCTCAGGCCACACATTTGTCTCAGGGGTGTCAAACTCATTTCTTATGAGGGCTGGATCTGACATAAATGAGACCTTGTCGGGCTGGGCCATGTGTGTTAAAAAGTAGCTGAGATATAAACTTTATAAGGGACACTGACAAACACAATTAAAACTTTTGTATCTCTCCTGTGTGATCGAGGGAACTAGGCAAAGGAAGCTCTGGCTCTTTCCCTCCCACCTCAGAGGTTGAGGAGGGGGCAGAGCCACAGCCAATAGAAGGAAAAGGGGCTTTGATTTGTAGCTCCTGTACGATTGAGCAAGCCTGGCAAAGCAAGCCGTGACATAGAAGGAAGAGAGAGGGAGAAGAAAGCATACACCCCTGCTCTAGAATAAGTATTCAGTACACTGGTCTCTTTTTTTCTACTGCTGCAAACACTAACATAGCTACTACCCATCTTGATCTAAGGATAGTCTAATTTTATTCTAGCAGCTATGAAGTTGATTATTTCAAGTCACTATCAAACTATGGTGAACCAAGCAAGGGGCTTTCAAGGCAAATGAAAAGCAGAGATGGTTTGCCATTGTCTTCCTCTGCAGAGCCTTCCTCAGAATCCTCAGTGGTGTCCAATCCAAGTACTGAGCCTTGTTAGTTTCCTGATACGACAAGACTGGGGTATATATATATTACCTTTCCTCCTTGAGGTTGGTTAGATTGAGAGAATACCCATTCCCTCTAATAGAAGCTTAATTTTATAGAAATGTGTATGTGAAGCATGGGGGTTAATGGTAAATAATATTCCATTAAGTCCATGTTACAGAGGCAGGATATTTTTGTTTCCAGTCTGTTGGCAACCGTAGAAATGGCTGCCTACAGCACCAACAAATCCCCTTTCTGAAACTGCTGTGAGGTTTCATGCTACAATGTCATGGTACCTTCCCTGTTCTCATAATATTAAGCAGCAAATTGCTAATCTTGCATCCATTTCTGTTGGATCCAACTTGTGCACCATCACTTCCCCATAACACTGCATCTAAATTTCAGTTCAGTCTAGTTAGAAATTTCAAGATGTCCCTTTCAATCTCAGATTTCACCCCCTCAGAAACCACACAGTGAGAAACAGTACCAATTCCTAATAGTTTTGCAATGCTGCAAGGTGTTTTAAAAGGCAACTGAGATATCTTTTGCTACAGTGCTACAGTTCTCTACGGTAACTAGCGACAGGGCAGGTATCTGTAATGAACAGAAAGAACTGATGGAATCCACAGATCATCTCCTGGGAAAATTGGTGGTGTGATGGGGAGAGAATGGGATAACTGGATTGCTACCAGTGCTGTTGGACACCAATGTTATACCTGGGTGTATAAAGTAAATTGTACTATAATTTTGATGTGGAGCCGCCACCCTGAGTTGATTGATTCTCTGTGGTCCTCACACAGATAGCTTAACTGCAAACCAAAATACACAGTAGCCTACCTGAGGTGTCTCTGGTGTATCATTATTGAGAATGTGTGTTTACTGGGGCACAGTGACGTCGGCAAGGGTTGCTCAAGATCAGGTTCACCTTGACGCTTTAAGTAGATAGCTGGGGAAAAAGAAAAACATGGCTTCAGGTTTTTTCATAGTTCAACTCTTCTGTTGACAGTTTCATTTGCCCTGCATACCAAATGCAGGATGATTGGTTTGAAATAAGTGTCTCTCTTTACAGTGCATCTTAAAGGCATTACTTCGGACAGCACTCCACATCTCATCAAACTAAATCCCTAATTAATAATTTCAGAAGCCTGTTGCCTATATCTGGAGGGTGAATTTGAAAGGTATTTTTATGTTAATGTTGGTTGTGTGAAGTTAAGCACGAAGGGTAGCATTAGTGACCTTGTGTGTGTGTGTGGGGGGGTGAAATTAAGTTTAAAGTACATTTTTAGAGATGGACCTTTAGGCTAGTGAGCTTTTTTCAATGTTTGTTTTATACAGAAATATTTCTGGAAGAAAAGTGACATTTAAAAAATAAAATTATTTAATGTGTAGGAACTTAGTTTTAATTATAGATGGAACTGGAAAGTTTGCGCATATGTGACTGTAAAAGATTTGAAACTTGTGAGGGAGGCAGCCCAATACGAAGCATATTTGTTTTATATTCAATGTATAAAAGATTTAGCTTGGGGCACCTTACAGTAGAATTGTGGGTAGAAGCTTCTCTGCTTGGCCTTTTAATGAACCCTGTGTTTTGGCAATTGGTTCAGTGGGGGAGGTAGAATTTGTGCCCCCCCCCACTGGACAATGTAAAAAGATGTGAGGAGAGTTACACGTGAACATGCAAAGCTGTCTTAACACTAAGATAAATGGTCTCTCAAGGTCAGTATAGTCTACTGTGATTGGCAGCAGATGTCAAGGGTCTCAGGCAGAAATCTCTGACATTGCTTCCTACCCTATCTGATGTTTTCAACTGGAGATGCCAGGGATTGAACCTGGGACTTCCTGCTTTCAAACATGATGAAAAAGAAGAGAAGGTTTTTTATACACCCATTTCTCTCTGCCCTAAGGGGTCTCAAAGTGGCTTGTATCACCTTCCCTTCTTCTCCCCACAACAGTCACCTGGGAGACTCTTGAGAGACCAGTGGGGCTAGGAGAGTCCTGAGAGAACTGTAAATGGCCCAACGTCACCCGGCAGACTTCCTGTGGAGGAGGAGTGGGGAATCAAACCTGGTGCTCCAGATCAGAGTCTGCTACTCTTGACCTCTCACTACACTAAGCCACAAACTGTCTCCTCAAAAGTCGTAATTAGATAGGAGCAGGAAAAGGAATACGCAAGGAAGCTGTCTTAATTCCTATCTGCCTCCCTCCCCGCATTGCATTTCAAGCTACGTGCATCTTACATTTTGGTGTAGTGGTTAAGTGCGCAGACTCTTATCTGGGAGAACCAGGTTTGATGCCCCACCCCTCCACTTGCAGCTACTGGAATGGCCTTGGGTCAGTCATAGCTCTAATAGGAGTTGTCCTTGAAAGGGCAGCTGCTGTAGGAGCTCTCTCACAAGGTGTCTGTTGGCAGGGGGGAGGTAAAGGAGATTGTGACCGCTCTGAGACTGAGATTCAGAGTATAAATCCAATATCTTCTTCTATTTACATTTAACTAGAAGCTAAAAATATTGGAGTGTTTGGTCTTTGTGAAAAGAGGACATGAACAGCTGATTTTCAAAAATCTCATTCATTTTTTTTGTATTTGTTCAGGCACCTTGTGAATAGGCAAATATCATGCACATCTCTGTGAATTGCAAATCCTTCTTGTGCACCTTTGCATAGTCCCCACATTACATGAGGCATATCCAGCCTAGGATAATAAGATGCTTCTTTTCAGCTAGTTCTTGCTCTCTCAGCTCAAGTGTAATGGGATACACTGAAAGCTGTAGGAGTGGTGAATAAATATCTGAAAACTACCTTCTTGAACCAGAGCCTGTGTACATGGTAAGACAGTTGATCTATGGCAGCTGTTCTGACCACATGAGCAAGAGCAAAAAGAGTGTATTTCAGGTCATGGCTCATTTCCAGTTTATTCAAAAGTCACCCACCTAAAATGATAACTCTACTGTCGGTAGATTTATCCAAGGATTAAACAGATAGTATGTATTTAGAGTAGGGGTCCCCAGTGTGGTGTTCACTGACATAATTCCTGGTACCCACCATGTGCTTTTAGAAAATGGGTGGGGCTTTTGCTCAGCAGGGTTTCTGCTGGCCATTGGATACTTGACTTGCCATTGGATATTTGATTGGTTATGCAGATTTTTAGAAGCTCTACAGCAGCCATTTTGTGACTGTGTTCACTCTCCTGCATCAGAACCCCAGAGGTGCCTGCAGGCTCAAAATGACTGGGGGCCCTGAGCTAGAGGCTACTGTTTGGTATGGCTTCCAGGATGAGTCAAAAGAAGGAGCAAGGAATAAACCTTTTGGTGTTGGTGTGGTTGATTTGAGAGAGTGATGAAGATCATGGGGGCCTGTTTTCTGTGAGACCAGGTGCATCATTAAAGTTTTGGTGTGGCACCAAAGCATCAATGATTGTTGCCATAAACCAGTGTTTCCTTTCACTGTTGGGGTTTATTCCCCATGTTCTACAGTCCAAGTCCAACTGGATTATTTTGTCTTAGCAGGAATCTTTGCTGTTAGATTAAAATGTTATCCTATTTTATAATCCGCTGATTGATGTTATCATAATTTGTAATCCACTTAACTGATTATTAAAAAGTTTATCATGCTTGTAATCTGTCTTGGGTTCCAGCGAGAAAGGTTGGCTGTAAATGAGGGGGGGAAATGCACCTGTAAGAGGCAGAAATGGGCCTCATGAGGCCTGTCTCAGTGAATGGGAGCTGTTGATGAATGTTGTGATTTAAACTATGTGACCAAGAAGGAGAAAATGAGCATGACCAACTGAAAAAAATAATGAGCATGATCATCTGAAAAGCCTTCTGGCTTCCTTTAACTCCCTCACAAAAAGAGATGCTTGCTATGTCATTATGTACTTGCTAAAATAT
This sequence comes from Heteronotia binoei, assembly GCF_032191835.1. Lineage (NCBI taxonomy): Eukaryota > Metazoa > Chordata > Lepidosauria > Squamata > Gekkonidae > Heteronotia > Heteronotia binoei. Next base: position 100,260,218 of record NC_083230.1, read on the forward strand.
TATTATCCTCCGCATTTCAACAATATCAGCAGAGCTGAGAGACTTCGTGAAGAATCCTTAACTGCTTAACACTCCCCCACCCATTCAACCTGACCCCTTTATAGCTGTCGTTTTCTTTCTGTTAATACACAGAAATTCAGTTAAACACTAGAAAGGTTTGTTGGGTCACATTTAAGAAGGCCTCTCTATTGGAACAGACAAAAGAAATTCTATTGTCTCAGGATGGACAAAAGGAAATACTACTTTTCAGAGAGAATGATTAAAATATGGAATATGCTGTCAGAAGATGTAGAGATGGCCACGGCAATAAACAGCTTTAAAAGGAAATTAGATTCATGGAGGAAAAGTCTTAACTTGTGACTGAGGGGAACCTCTACATTCAGAGGCAATAAACCTCTGAATCCCAGAGCCAGGAGGCAACATCAGGGGAAGGTCTCAGCCTTTCTGTCCTGTTGTTGACTATCCAGAAGAACTGGTTGGCCACTGTGTGAGACAGGATCCTGGACTAGATGAACTATTGATCTGATCCAGCAGGGCTCTTCTTATTTATATACCTGTGTTTCCCAAACTTTTCTTTTTCGTGGCCCTGTTATTTTTACATTTCTCCTTCGTGACCCACTAAAATTCGGGGGTGGAGCCTGGAGATTTTGGGGGTAGAGCTGGGACACAGGAATTATGTCATTTCCTGTGATGTCACTTCCAGGTCAGGGCCAAGTAATGTCATTTCTGGGGCACACTGAACCAAAACTCCATCTCTTCCTGTGAGGTCACCTCCAGGGCACTCCCTCAAACCTGCCTCTTCTTCTGAAGGAACTTCATTTTCAGAAAAATCTCTCTGAAACTCATAATGAGCCAAAAAGGGGATGGAAAGTGGATGGGTGGTCTGCAACTTTTTCATACATTCCCAGGGCCCTCTCTTTCCACCCCCACACCTGCGTGCACCTATCTGTTTGTGTGTTCTTCTCCAGCTTGCAAGCACTCCTAATCCCCCTGTTCAATTGCCTGCACCACCTACACACCTGTTCCTCAACAGCACTGGCCAGTGTATGCAGTTGGGAGTGTGTTGCCATTGCCATCAGGAATGCCAGCACTGTGTACCACCCACACTGGGCCCTGACAGCTCCTCTACCTCAAAATATGCTGACACATTTAGTAGGCCCTTCCTTTAGCTGCTACTACTGGAACCCTGCCTTAAGCTACAACCAAGCTTGCTTGTGTCAATCTTCAAGGCTAGTTTTTCTCTGCACAACACAGAGATGGGGGAAAGAAGGAAGCCAAGCAGAGCTCAGGCTTTGTAGCCTGTGTCATTCTTCAAGCCTAGCTTTTCTCTGCACAACAGAGAGATGCGGGAAGGAAGGAAGCCAGATGGAGCTCAGGCTTTGCAGTCTGTGTCAGTCTTCAAGCCTAGGTTTTCTCTGCACAACAGAGATGGGGGAAGGAAGGAAGCAGAGCAGAGCTCAGGCTTTGCTGGGGGCGGGGCTAGCTTTGGCTTTTCTTGTGACCCAGTATGGAGGCTTCCGTGGCCCGGTACCAGGTTGCGACCCTGCTAATGGGAAACACTGCTATATACTATTAGCCAGGCATGGCTGCAATTGACAGAGAGCTAAATCTGTGGATTATGGCTACATGGAGGCTAAAGAGGTTTTTCTGCACACATGGGGGACTCCAAATGTGTGCAGAAAAATCTGAAAGTAAAAAAATACAAGAAAGGAAAGGTCCCCTGTACAAGCACCAGTTGTTTCCGACTCTGGGGTGATGTTGCTTTCACAATGTTTTCACGGCAGACTTTTTACGGGCTGGTTTGCCATTGCCTTCCCCAGTCATCTACACTTTTCCCCCAGCAAGCTGGGTACTCATTTTACCAACCTCGGAAGGATAGAAGGCTGAGTCAACCTCGAACATACAAAGGGGGGGGGGGGGTTTAAATACCTCAAATAGCAAACCGTGTTCTCTGCATGATATGAAAGCAAAATAATCCCCCCTTTGATTGTCCTCTAGCAATTACCATTCAAAGATACAGTGCCTTGGGATAAGGAGGTTTGATAGTTGCTATGGTTGATGGAGCTGTGTGCTCTAGACTTGAGTAGTAGAAACTGTCTCAGGCTGAAACTAGAAGGTTGTGTAGATGGCAAACTGAAAGATACATTAAAATGGATTGAAGATCCCCTCGTGCCACCTCTGGAAAAAATATTTTAGTGCAGGGGTGTCAAACATGTGGCCCAGGGGCCAAATCAGGCCCTCGGAGGGCTCCTATCAGGCCCCCTGAGCAACTGGCTCTTGTCTGCTTCCCTCTCCCTCTCTCTGCTTCTTTCTTCATCTCAGCTTGCTTTACACAATGCTTGCTCAGTTGCACAGGAGCTACAGAGCAAAACCTCGATTTTCTCCATTGGTTGAGGCTCCTTCGCCTCCTGGTTTCCTGGGGAGGGAGAGTAACAGCCAGAGCTTCCTTTGCCCAGTTCCCTGAATCCCTGGGAGAAATACAAAGAAAGCAACTGTGAGACCAACAAGTGATACTGTTTTGAGCATGTTTTATCTTAAGGTGGGGTTTTTTTTAGTCGTGTGTGTCTCTGTCCTTTAAAAAGTTTATATCTCTGCTATCTAATCTTAAATAGGTACCCACATGGCCCAGTCTGACATGGCCCAGCCCGACAAAGTCTCATTTATATCAGATCTGCCCCTCATAACAAATGAGTTCAACACCCCTGTTCTAGTGCCATGATAGAAATCTTCTTATAGTGCACTTTATTTACTTCAATTGTAAAACTCCTTTCTCCCCACTGGGGACCTAAAGTCGCTTACAACTTCTCTTAATTTTATCCTTGTGGTAACCCTATGGAGTAGGTCAGGCTGAGCGTGTGTTTGGCTAAGGTAACCCAGCAGGATTCTGTGGCAGACTGGGGACTTGAACATGGTTGTTCTGGTTTTCTGTGGTTCAGGATTTTGGAAATTACATATCTGAATTTATGCTTGGTTTGTTTCATTCTGTAGCCTTTTCTCTTGGAGATCAACAGTAGTTAATACTCTACTGTTTGTCTTTCACAGACCCCATAGAAATGAATAACATTCTTAGTGGATCGTACTCTTAATATAGCTTCCCAAAGTATTTGCGTAGCTTCTTTTTACTGCTTTTAGGTCTTGGATCTGAGGACTGGTGCTGCACAACAGATCTTCAAGTTAACGAACTCTGAAACTCTGGCTACATCAGGGGAAGTACTTCAGATAGAAGTCTCCAATCTTGTGCAGCCTGTTGGCACTCTTGGAATGTTAAGGATGCAGAATGGACACTGCCACAAACTGGCTGCCATGGGTTGCGGGGAGCGATCATAAAATATCAAAGGGACAGGTCGGAAACAATACTCCCTCTAAGCTGTGGAGTCTCATGAGCAAACATTCTACTTTGTTAGCTACTAGCATTCAAGTTGTGACCTACAGAATAAATAGTTTGCTCTAGGGCCATCTTTCCTGAGCTAAGACAAAAATGTGTAAGCTATCAGCTTAGAGCAGGGGAGGGGAACCTCTGTCCTGAGGGCCGTATGTGGCCCTTGGGGTCACTTGGTATGGCCCTCGGGGATTGCTGGGCCGAACCAAGCCATGTGGCAGCCTCTCTGGGGCCTGGCTGGCCAGCGAGGATTGTGGGGCCCTAACACGCTGTGCAGTAGCCTCCCCAGGGCCAGGCAGGGATCACAGGGCCCAGATGTACTGTGCGGCAGCCTCCCTGGGGCCTGGCTGACAGTCCAGAATTACTGCAGGGCCAGGAAAAGTTGCTGTCACAGTTCAGTTTGCACTAGATTATCCCAGATGGTGTGGCCTAATATGCTAATGAGTGTGTGACCTAATATGCTAATATTAGGGGATGTGGCCTAATATGCTACTGAGCTCCTGCTGGGCTTTTTCTACAAAAAAGCCCTGGACCTATGCATTTGCCTAGGGCGGCGGGCTGGGTGTGTGTGTGGGCCAGATTAGGCTCTCCCCACATGACTTCAAATAGAAAAACAATTATTTGCATTAATTTTGCCGTCCTGAATCATTCTCCCTTGGTGGAGCACTGTTTTTTAAGTTGATAATTTTTTACGGCTCGCGAATGAAAAAAGGTTCCTCACCTCTGGTTTAGAGGAAAGTTGATGGAAGGTAAGCATTGCCCAACAATGAAGGCAATAGTTTCTAAATGGGTATTCCCAGAGGAATCACTTTTGTCCACAGGGTTCTTCTGAAGCACTTCCTGTTCCAAAAAGGTGGATACAAGTCACAGATGCCTATTTTTTGGGGGGTAGGTAGGATTAAATGGGGGCCAGAAAATACATTGGCAAGAGCCATGGACCAATTTCCCACCAGCCTTATGCCGCTCTCACGCTCCTCTTCTCAGTGGGGCTTCTGTCAGATGGCATACTATCTGCCCTGAGGCTGCAATTAGCTTTGCCCTTTCCCCCATAGCAAACATAAACTGGTTTTTAGAGGATCTTGTTTGCTGCACGAAAGAGGCGGAGCGAGTTGCCGCCTTGGGGCAGTGTGTGCAAAATCCAACAGAAGCCCCGCTGAGAAAGGGAGAGTGAGAGTGAGGTAAGGCTAGTGGGAAATGGGTCATAGTGTCCATGGGCACTGTGCTGTGGCTCACTGGCTTAGGAGCAAGAGCAGAGAGCTGTCTGAAAAACATAATTGCCAGTTTAGGGCAGTCTAACTGAGATTGCTTGTTAGTCCTTCTGATTCTAATGTGTGTTTACATGAAGAAACGTGAGTGGCATGCTTGTAGGATAGCCAGCTCGGGTTGGCAGCCTCATTGCTCTACCCTTTTAACTGCTGCTTGGTGTGCAGATATTTTTGTCCATGCCCTAAAAAGCTTTACCTGCCGGTTCTCACAGGAGATGTCTCAGGTGTACATTTTGAAGAACCAGTGCAGTCGGCTGCTCTGTCCTTAACAGCAGAAGCCATGCTTTGGAGAGAGAGGTTCTCCTTGCCATGACCATGGAAACTTTTAGTGTCCTAATTAATCTGGCTGCTCTGCACTTTGGGACAAACCAATGCCTTTGTCACGTTTTATGCATTCTGGACATGTTCAGGTCTCCATCAGATTGACTGCAATTGAGAGCTGGGTAGAAAAGCTTTGAAGCGGAAGGAGGAGGAGGAAAATTTTCTTGAAAGTGTATTTGTGTGTGCTTGTCTTTTCCTGGAGGTAAAAGTTATTTTTCTTTGGAGGTTGCCAGGTCTCTCTTCTCTCTTTGTTGAATGATGAATATTCATAACAGCATTGTGTTGCCTAAAAGATGCTGCTGTAGAATTCCAGCAGTTCACAGGAAGAGGCAGTAATTGGGTCTCTTTCATGTATTTTAACTGTTGCAAATGTGTTATTACATTTTAATTGATTAAGCAGCGTGTTATATGACTAGCTTTGTTTTCGTAATCTCTAGAGTGGAGTGGCTAAATTGTTTTGAATGAGTGATTTGGGGCTGAAGATCTGCATTCAGCTCTGCAGCAATTAAGTCCAACAACAGTTCTGTCATGCCAGGTTGGGTCCAGTGTGGCATTTTCACAGGCATAAGGAGTTTGTGGACACTGGTTTCCCAGCAGCAGCACCTGGGGTGGGCAACAGTAGGAGGGGAGATCCCGCAAAGCTAACTCTTTTTCGGGGTAGGGGAGATTCCATAAAGCTAATTATTTGGAGGCAGGAAGATGCTGCCACCATTTTATTGAGACCAACTCAGGATAATAATGGAAAACACACTTTTGAACTCACTGGGTAAGTCTGCAAGGATCTGAACTGAAATACATACAGGCAGGCCTTGGTTTCAGCAGGAGCTCACAGGAGCACAGTTCCTGAACCTTTCTGAGAGTTCCACCTCCTCCTTCCCACCTTGTCCACTGAATAGTAGGTGCAGCTGCATAACAGTCTCTGGATGAGCTCCACCACCTATTTTTCTACAAAATGACCCCTGCATACAGGAGATGCATTACAGACTTAATTGGATTAGGTACAGGAAAGGTTTCAAAAGACAGTAAAGACTATTGGATTTGAGAACTCCAAAGTGGTCAGTTTCACTTTGGAATGTATTAAAGGCACACTGGTGGTTTTAGTTGAAGACTGTCTGAATGTAAGTGAAGGCCATGCTTGTTTGTTATTCCTGCTGGGTTTAGCTGCAGCCTTTGATAGAGTGGACCATGCCATCTTGTTCGGGCATTTGGAAAGGCAGAAGTAGGTATCAGGGGATGTGGTTTGGACTGGTTCAAATCATTCTTCCTGGACTGAACTCAGAGGGTTGCTGCTGGAGACCAGTTTTCATCCGGTTGGGTTCCAAAGGGTGCAGTCCTTTGCTCCATCCTACACAACTTTCATGAAAAGCCCTTTGGACTAATCATGCATAGGTTTGGGTGTCATCAATATGCTGCCCTTATATTCCCTTGTCCACGTCTTCTGGTATTGCAGTAGAAGTCTTGATCCTGAATCCTGTCAGCTGTGTTAAATGACTAAGAGTGAACAAATCAGAAATAATTCCTGACAAGACAGAAGTAATGCTGGTTGGAAAGGCAGAGATCTTGAAGTATGTGCTTCTGAATTTTGATGGGGTTCAACTGCCTATTGCTGACTTGGTTTGGAACCTAGGGTTTATATTGGTTCTTACATTATTGACCTCCGCACACTGCTGCTAGTTCTAGAGAGGGGCCTATCTCCCCCCCCCCCCGCTTCCCAGACAGCTAATAATTTGTTGATTGGACTGTTGCTATCAGTGAAATAGAAGGTTAAATTTCTGCTCATACCATGACTGTGATCTGATATAGCCTGTTTCTCTTTCTAATAACTGCTGAGGAGACGCATTGGTCAGTTTGACCCTGCCTTAACCTTGTCTTCTCTGCAGCAGGGAGGCTTTTTCTAGTTGGGAATAGCTACTTTGAACTCATTACTATCTTCTACTGGTGTGGCGGGAAGTGCTGTCAAGTCATATCTGACTTATGCAAGATTTTCAAGGCAAGAGACGTTCAGAGGTGGTTTGCCATTGCCTGCCTCCGCACAGCCACTCTGGGCATCCTCGGTGGTCTCCCATTAGAGTACTAACCAGAGCCAACCCTTCTTAGCTTCCAAGAGCTGACAAGATTGAACTTGCCTGGGCAAACCAGATCAGTTTGTAGTGGCCACATTCTTTTCTTAGTGTGAATATAGTGTCTAATGCTGTGTATTGCTGACCATTAAGATCTCCAAACACAGTCCTGACCTGAATAGCTCATGCAAGCCTGATCTCATAAGATCTTGGAAGCTAAGCAGGGTGGACTCTGGTTAGCACTTGGATGGGAGACTTCCTTGGAATACCAAGTCAGAAGGACAGGTGCAGGCTTTATGCAACCACCTCTTGGAGTATCTTCCAGGCTTTGAATAGAGGGTCAGTCACCAGGACTTCCAGGTGCTGCAAGACACACACACACACATACTACACACAAATTTTTTTCCCAAACACAGTGAACTAAGCACAGTCCTGGGAGCATACAAGGAGACATTACTTGCCTTTTAGCTTGCAAGTAGAGAGACAAACTGTTTTAATCATAGAACAAAATTTGAGTCAAGTGACACCTTAAAGAACAACGAAGTTTTATCCATGTAATGCTTGCAAACCCTTTTCCATGTTCTCACATTCTGGCTTGCAGACAGTCCAATTAGGGGGTTATATATTTAGGCAGAAGAGCCCCGTGGCACACATTGGTAAAGCTGCAGTACTGCAGTCTGAACTCTCTGCTCATGACTTGAGTTCGATCCTGGCAGAAGTTGGTTTCAGGTAGCTGGCTCAGGTTGACTCAGCCTTCCATCCTTCCGAGGTTGGTAAAATGAGTACCCAGCTTGCTGGAGGGAAAGTGTAGATGACTGGGGAAGGCAATGGCAAACCGCCCCGTAAAAAGTTCCGTGAAAATGTTGTGAAAGCAACGTCACCCCAGAGTCGGAAACAACTGGTGCTTCACAGGGACTACCTTTCCCTTTTTATGTTTAGGCATAATGTTTAATCACAGTTAAGGAAAGCAAACCAGGGTCAAGTTTCAGTATGCTTTGCGCTTATCTCTAGGTGTGTGTACCAGCAGCCGGATCCGTTGCAGGGCTGTGAAACGCTTCATCTCAGGGACCGAGTCATCCTGACCACAGCGCTTCATGAGTTGTGTTTGGCTTATTCGCCATGATGTCACCAGTTCAGCCGTGCTGTGTACGTGATGGAAACTCATTCTGTCAGCGTCTGCAGCTGCTTGTTGGAAATAGAAAGCGGCTGTCATGTGATGAGCGGCATGGCTGTCAAAACATGTCAGAATAGATGGGTAACACAAATAGTCCTTGTGCATAAAATATTGATGGAGGGAAATGCAAAACTCAAGAGCATCCCATCAGGCTGTGTTGATTATACGCTGCTCAAAGAATTGCAGCGTGGAAGTTAGGAAGAACAAAATGTGTAATGGTGGTTCATTTCTGCTGAGAATGAATGGGTTTGGAAAAATCTTCTATATGCAGTCTCGCCATTCATTGCTGGCCTTATGCCTCCTCTCTGCACCACTTCAGAACTTGAGCTGGGGGAACTCACCAACCTGAATATTCCTCTATATGAAAAACTTCTCACAATGGGGGAATACTCACAGCTGGCAAAGAGGTGGGCTTGAGCATTTTGCCCTGGTGTGCTACAGTTTTGCTTGTAGGGAGGATTCCCCCCCCCCAAAAAAAATGAAAAATGGGGAAGTTAACCCAAAGCAAATTGAAGTACCCAAAGGTTAAGAAAACATAGAGGACAAATAATACTATCAGTCAATTTAAAAAGTCAACAGATATTAACAAATATACAAAAATACATTCTTTTCAGGGATTTTTTTCCCCCTGGAAAAGAGGTGCCGGAACTCTTAAGAGGAAAATGAAGGAGAAACACATGGGTGTCCCTCACAAACATTTAAGCATTTTTTGAGAATTTTGTTTCCTTGAAAGAGGTTCCCAAACTCTGTTCCATCGTGTTCCCCCAGAAAAAAGTTCCTGTTTATTTTACAATAGATTAGAAACAGATATTGGTCCCTACAATAGCTTCAGTTATTATTATAATAATTTTTAATTTATATCCCACCTTCCCCACCGAAGCAGGCTCAGGGATTATTGATAATCTACAGTGACATCCAAAAGTGACCAAAATTGATCCCGCCAGATGTGTTTCAGCCCAGTTGAACTTCCTCAGTGATCAGACTAATAACATTATTACATGGTTCCTGACATAGTAATATAACATACATTTATCATAAACTGACCAAGATACTAAGCTTGTCATTCCAGGTTTTGTTTTGTTTTTGTATTTTTATGTGTGTGTATTCATGTGTGTGCGTTTGACACTGTGTGTCTGCACCTGGAAGTCATGGCGACCTCTGGTGTGGGGACATGAAGGATATTCAGGGAGGTTGCTGAATAAAGCCTGCCCCTGCCTCTTGGTATTCCAAGGAGGTCTCCCATCCAAGTCCTTGCCAGAGTTGATCCTGCTTAGCTTCCAAGGTCTGACAAGATCTGACTTGCCTGGGCTATCCAAGTCAGGGCTGCTTGATCCTTTCATCTATTAAATACCTTTATTATGCTATGTGCCAATTTGCCGCTCACTCTGCCTATATGTGTGGACTGGTAACCTTCATTTCAGTGTTTCCAAAGAAGTGTACACGCAAAAGCTTATGCTTTGAATAAAACCGTGTTTGTCTTCAAGGTGCCACTGGACTCCAACTTTGTTCTGTCCAAGATAAAGTTATTCTGATAATTATTGTCTAAGGACAAGGGAAAGACTATTGATCATAAAACTGATTCTTTAAAATTCACAGCCATTGTCAGGTAGACATTCCTATAGTGAAGATTGTGTATCTTTCTCACCTGGTCAAAAAGGTTCTGTAAAACCAGGAGCCGCTAGTGATACGGATTCCCCCTCCCCCACAGTTTGAAACCAGTCTGCCACCTCAGCACTTGCTGACGGTGTACATAAGAACATAAGAGAAGCAATGTTGGATCAGGCCAATGGCCCATCCAGTCCAACACTATGTCACACAGTGACCAAAAAAACCAGGTGCCATCAGGAGGTCCACCAGTGGGACTAGAAGCCCTCCCACTGTGCCTCCCCCAGCACCAAGAATACAGAGCATCACTGCCCCAGACGGAGAGTTCCAACAATACACTGTGGCTGATAGCCACTAATGGACCTCTGCTCCATATGCTTATCCAGTTCCCTCTTGAAGCTGTCTATGCTTGTAGCCACCACCATCTCCTGTGGCAGTGAATTCCACGTGTTAATCACCCTTTTGGTGAAGAAGTATTTCCTTTGGGTGAAGAAGTACTTCAAGCAGTTTTCTGTTATTTTCTCCCACTTGGCATGTTATGGGGCCAAACTATGCAGCATGTGAGAGCTCTGTGTTCAGAAGCTCTGGTGTGTGTTAAGGAACAAAGAAGTGTGGAGGGGCAAATCTGGATAAGTGCTGCAGTGTGCTTGGGGGGATAACAGTTTCTTCTGGCACCATTTTACTGACATTCTTTCATCTCCAGGGTTGTTGTTTGCTGCACTTGATGGATGGTGATGCAGGCTAGAAACATAAGATGCAGCATGGCTTCAAGAATTACTGTGTTGATCGTTTATTGCATGCCTGGTTTAATTCAAGTCTGATCAGACTGCCAAGATGGTAACTTAAACTTACCTGTTAGGTATTCAAAACTGCCATAGTGATCTGTACCTGTTTCTTCAAATTTAAGCTGATGGCAACTGGTACAGGGAAATCAGAAGAACCATTATCTTTCTGAGTCCATACCAAAACTCAGTTGAGCCAGAACAGTTCTAGAAGGATGCTGGGACCACAAATAAAGCAATAGATGTGATGTCTGCGCTCATCAGTCTCTCTGAAAGAGATCAGAGGGCAGCCTTGTTGGTCTGAAGCAGTTGAACAAAGCAGGAGTCAAGTTGCACCTTTAAGACCAACCAAGTTTTATTGAGAATGTAAGCTTTTGTGTGCTCTCTAAGCACACTTCATCAGACAAGGGGTCAGGTATCGTGGGCTGAAATTGTGAGCATCTTGCCATGTTGTTTTTGTTGTTGTTGAAAAGTAATGCCAAGTAACAGCCAATTTATAGCAACCCCATGGAATTTTCAAGACGTTTCCAGGTGGTTTGCCATTGCCTGCTTCTACATAGTGACCCTGGACTTCCTTGGTGGTCTCCTATCCAAGTGTGAACCAGGGATGCACCTGCTTGGCTTCCAAGGTTTGATGAGACTGAGCTAGTCTGAGCTATCCAGGCTTCATTGTTAAATACCCATTATTTGAGTGTCTACTTTCCCCCAGTTGCTTGCCAAACTTTCACCTAACTTGCATCAGCCTCGTTTAATTTCTTCACCTCGAAAGAAATGAATGCTTTCTTCAGGATAGGTTTTAAAAATTAGATGGGACTGTTCCTCGTAAGAACTCGAGTATTAATGGAGCCTGATTTGCTGAAAGAAGGAACACTTTATATGTGAGTAGGAAGTGTATAGACATTTCCCAGGATGCATTGCAGCATGATATAGATACTGTGCACTAAGTTTCAGCGGGTAGCCATGCTGGTCTGCAACAGCACAGATTTAAGTCCATTAGCACCTTAGAGACAAACAAGATTTTTAGGGTATGAGTTTTCAAGATTCAAAGTAACTTTGTCAGGTTAATTGTGTCTGACGAGGGGAACTTGGACTCTCAAAAGTTTAACATCCTGAAAGTTTTTTTGTCTCTAAGGTGCTATTAGACTTAAATCTAATTGTTCTACTGCTCTGAGGGAATCCTACTTTAGCTATTTAAAGTTACTGTCCTGCCTGCCTTTCTCAAATCGTAAACTTTTTTGCTCTGTGAAAAGGTTATTTTCACAAATGATATACCCCTGTTGGTATTGTCATTTACGCTATAAAATGGAATAATATCTGCCACCTTTATAGGATAACATCTTGTCATGATGTGAGACGGCCAGGCTGGGAAATATTGTGATGATATGGAAATTTTCTGAGTGCTGTTGAGTTGTCTGTTCATAAAATGTTTTTAGTGTATTTTATTGTTTTATTATATGTTGTGCTTTGCCCTGAGCCCTAAGGGGGAATGGGCGGAACAGAAATATACTAAAATAAAACAAATTTGAAAAAGGAGCAGTGAAAGAAAGAATGTAGAAGAGTAATATGGCTGAAGATAGATTCAGGTGGAATAGCAGTGTTGGTCCAAAGCAGGCAGAACAAACTTTAAGACCAACAGAGTTTTATTCAAGGTAGAAGCTTCTGTATGCCCGCATAGTCCTTCAGATACAGTGAACTGGAAGTTACCAGTCCATATGTATAGATAGAACGTGAGCAGTAAATTACTATACAGCATAATGTAGATGTTTAACAGATTCACGGACCAAGCAGGGATAACAAGCTTAATTTATGTGGTTAGCATTTGTTTGGGTTTAATTCCCAGGGAGAACATAGTGAAGGAAATAAGTATGTCAGAACTGGAGATTGATGGGCAGATGTATTCTTAATTGTGGAATGCTGAGAGTACTTAACAGAGACCCTGCCATTATGCTCCATCCATCTCCTTTCAAGCATGGAGGTTACTTTACATCTTCTGTGTAGACTACTCTCTTCCAAGAAATACATTCCAAGATGCTGTAAGATTTATTGCACCATGTTACATTTTTAGCAGGCTGCTTGGTGCTTGCACTTCAATGGCTGTGATTGATTTTGATTTGATTTTGGAGTCTTTATTTGTATAATATGCTCCAGTTGCTAGATGGGCCGTGTAATGAAGTGTTGGAATCCAGTTAGATTTAAACGCTTCTAAATAAGCTTCACAGTTGTCTTCTCTTGGAATCTGGTTCACTGGATTGCTCTGAATGCAGGGAAAGCCGCTGAATGGCAGAGCAGTTAATTTGCAACTGTATGCTGTCTAGCAGACAATGGCCAGCTTGCTGGGTTCTTGTTATGGAGGCCAACAGGAAAGGTATCAAGACTTCAGGAGGGAGGCTTGTAGAGCTGAGTTCCAAGGAAAGATCATAATGATTCTGGCAGGCCAGACCCTCTCATCTTTCTATTGTGCCACAGGCAATGATACATGGGGTGCAAAACGTACTACAAGTGTCCAGAAATGGGAGTTATTAAAATTGCTGCTGGTGGATGTGGGAAGGGGACATGGGAAGAACATTAATGAAATAGGAAAGGAAAGGTCCCCTGTGCAAGCACCAGTCGTTTCCAACTCTGGGGTGACGTTGCTTTCACAGTGTTTTCACGGCAGACTTTTTACAGGGTGGTTTGCCATTGCCTTCCCCAGTCATCTACGCTTTCCCCCCAGCAAGCTGGGTACTCATTTTATCGGCCTCGGAAGGATGGAAGGCTGAGTCAACCTTGAGCCGGCTACCTGAAAAACCAGCTTCGACCAGGGATCGAACTCAGGTTGTGAGCAGAGCTTAGGACTGCAGTACTGCAGCTTTAACACTTTGTGCCACAGGGCTCTTTATTAATGAAATAACAACTCTGTATATTTCCAAACTGGAAAAATGAACATACTTTCTTCCAGACAAGGCATGTTTGTATGAAATCTAGAACCCACTGGTCTTTTAAAAATGTATTTATAGCTTATATCTATGTTCATAGCATTTCAGAGTGACTATGGCTTGAGAGGGGATTCTGTGACTTGGCTGTTTCTTGGTGTGGAGCTGTCTCCAGTCTAGCTGGGCCCAAGTGCCAGGAAAGTATGCGTTTCAGAGAAACTTAATGCTAGTGAAGGGTATGCATACCCCCACCGAGTTTGCGCCACCGTGATGTAGTGGTTAAGAGCGGCGGACTCTAATATGGAGAACCAAATTCATTTTCCCCCTCCCCCACTGTATGAAGTCTGCTGGGTGACCTTGGGTCAGTCACAGTTCTCACAGAGCTCTCTTTACAAGGTGCCTGCTGTGGGGAAAGGAAGGGAAGGAGATTGTAAACCACTTTTAGACTCAATACAATAGAGCAGGGGTTGCCAGCGGTAGCTCTCCAGATGTTTTTTTGCCTATAACTCCCATCAGCCCCAGCCAGCATGGCCAATGGCTGGGGCTGATGGAAGTTGTAGGCAAGAAACATCTGGAGAGCTACCATTGGCCACCCCTGCAGTAGAGAAAAGTGCAGTATAAAAACCAGCTCTTCTTCATTTCAGGAAGACCCTGGCCTGTGCAGAGGCCATGTGTTGCATCTTTGACTTGGCATGGTCTTGCATCATGAGAGTGTACCCCTAAAGCCCTTTGTGCTAGCCCTGTGGGGTTGTGGGGTGTTCCCTCACTTTATCTTCCTGATTCCTCCCCCTCCCTCCAGTGATGCCTTTGAGATCGGTCAGTCTGAAAGATACTGACTGACCCAAGGTCATCCAGTGAGTTCTTTCCCAGCGAGTAGGAATTTGAACCTATGTCCCCCCTGGCCTAGTCCAGTATTTTGACCACAGTGCCACTCTGTCCCTCTAGTGGCAGCATCTCAAATTTCTCTGTCCTGATTGCTTAGGATTCTACTGCTGAGAGGTACTTGTGAGCCTGCCTGCACAGATCAACAGATGCAAAGTAGTTACACCTGACATAACTTCCATGCCCTTCCTGTACTTTATATTTTAGATGAAAATCCTGTATTGGTTTTGCAGTGCATGAGGAGTATCAAGGTGGCTTTAACCAGTGTTCCCCCTAAGCTGAGTTAAAGTGAGCTAGCTCACAGGTTTTTAGGCTCCAGCTCACACATTTTTGTCTTAGCTCAGGAACGATGACTCCAGAACACACTAATTTATGCAGTAGCTCACAGCTTTAATGTTAGTAGCTCACAAAGCAGAATTTTTGCTCATAAGACTCAAGCTTAGAGGCAACATGGGTGCTGCTTTCAATATTTGAGTTGCTGCAGTTAGAGAGCCAGTGTGGAACGTTGGTCAGAGGACTGGACTAGCTAGGCCTGCAGAGAACTGCAGAGGTCTGCTCACCATGGAAGAGCTCCCAGGGCGACCTTGGGCCAGTCAAAAACATACCTGATGGCAGCAACAATAGCTAGGCTTGCTGACCTCCAGGTGCAGCTTGGACATCCCCTGGAAATACAACTGGTCTCCAGACTACAGAGATCGGTTCCCCTGGAGAAAATGTCTGCTTTGGAGGGTGGACTCTATGGCATTATACCTCACTAAGGTCTCTCCCCTTCCCAAACCTCATCTTTCCCAGACTCAGTCCCCAAATCTCCAGGAGCTTCCCAACCCAGAGGCAGCCCTAATGGAAGCCCATCTCCTTAGGGAGGTCTAGTAGAAAATGCAAACAAATCCGCAAGCAGGCCATGCAGTATATAGCAGTGTTCTTCAACCAAGGGGGTCAGGTGGATCACAGAATTAAAAGAATTATTTAGTCTCAGTGTAGCAGTATGCAACATCCAGCAGAGGAGAATGCCTCCTGCTCTGGTACCAGACCTCCTAGAGCAGGGGTGTCACATGCGACCTGGGGGCTGAATCAGGCCCCAAGCAACTGGATCTTGTCTGCTACCTTCTCCCTCTTGCTTTCTTCTGCATCACAACTTGCTGCAAGGCTTGCTGAATTGCACAGGAGCTACAGAGTAAAACCTCTGTTTTCTCCATTGGCTGAGGCTCCTTCCCCTGCTGGTCCCCTGGGGAGGGAGGGAAAGAGCCAAAGCTTCCTTTGCCCAGTTCCCTGGATCCCATGGGAGAAATATAAAGAAAGCACCTTTAAGACCAACAAGTGCCAATGTTTTAAGCATGTTTTATTTCAAGTTTAAAAAACAAAAACTTTAGTCGTGTTTGTCTGTGTCCTTTAAAAAGTTTATATCTTTGCTACCTAATCTTAAATAGGTACACACATGGCCCGCTCGACACATCCTGGCCCAGTTCGACAAGGTCTCATTTATGTCATATCCGTCCCTCATAACAAGTGAGTCCAACACCCCTCTCCTGGAGGTACCACTTTTCTAATTGCCTTTTGTAAAGATCTCTTGCATAGAGAACTCTTGCCTCTCTTTGCATGCATGCTGAGAAGAGCTGCAGCAGGAAGTCTTTCCTCTATGGCTCTGACCTTTGACTTATTCCTTACAGTGATTTACCGCCTGATGCTTTGCTCCTGTTTGTTGCCCCCGGCTCTTTCAGCCTGCTGCCCACAGTCCTGCTCTTAACACTGGTAAGGTCATAGCCCTGGTTCACCTTCTTCCTATCCTATGGCTTCCTAATGCACAATAGGTCCCATGCATAGTGGGTTTCTGGACTGGAAAGGTTGAAAACCATTAACAGACAGGTTGATTAGGATTATCTGGTCATTAGTGTTCCTAGGCTTGAATAACATTGGAACATATTGTAATTGCGTACTTAAGAGTTGTAATTTTCAGGGTTGCTCAGTCTCTCTTTTCAACAGTGGTGGACTGCCAGCTCTTGGGACAAATCCAGTTACTACAGAACTGCAGCTTGGCCCAATATGTAGTCTGTCTATTTGCGTGACTCTTATTCCCACTTCCTGAAACAGTTTGTCTGTGCGCTCTCTCTCTCTCTGTTGGGATTATCAAGGCTGCAACACTTCAGTAATTAAAGAGAGGAAGTCACATGTGTTTACTGTAACCTATCTGTTAGCTAGAGAGAAAGCCCCAAAAGTCTGTAGGAGGTCTTAGTTAAATGACCAGTAATTGAGTGTTGTGATTGGAAATCAATGTATTGCCTGTTCTGCATTTTATGGCATCTCTTCCTCCCTTTGTCTAAGTTTGAAGAAGAGAAGCCATTCCTAGATTTGTTCTCTAGCTGTAAAATGTAAGAAGTTAGTGTCTGTTATTTTTCTTCTCCGTTTACCCTTCCCTTGTAGTTTTAAGTAAAGCAATCATATTCTTTTAAACACACTCATGATCTCTGCGTATTCTTTGCTGCGCTACTCATTTCTAGCTCTGCTAAATAATATTTTTCTCTAAGAATCTCTCTTTCGTATTTTGATTGTGCAGCACAGACTTCTTGAATGGCTCCAGGTGGGACAGGAGTGAAAAGACCCTCTCCATTTTCTGCTGCTGCATTATATTGGAATATGCAAGAGCATGTCACACTTTGTAGCTTGCTATGAGTTTTTACGGTTTTCTCAGCCGGCACCACCACCATCCTTGTTAATGCCAGATTCATCTGTCTGGTTCAACACAGTGACAGAAAGCAACAAAATGAATTTGTTAGGGTCACTGCATCACAATGTGAAGCCTGACTTTGATGGGCAGTGGGGTCCGGTTTGCACTCTGCAAACAAAGCAATCATGGGCCTCGCAGGCTGCCATCTGCTTCTGCAAACCTTTGTTAGCAAGGAACAATAATGCAGTTTGCATGCAAACCCATTTTTTTTGCTTGAACACAGAAGATAATTATTCTGAGCCTTTATGTTTAGAAAGAAAGTAAATCTTAATTGAAGAGTCCTCTAAGGAGAAGCCTTTTCCAAAGAAAACAAGGGTCAAGTTCCCTTTGAACTTCCATCACAATTGGGTGCCTAATTCACCTCTGCTGCCTTCATAATTGTCTCATGATTACATAGTCTGAAATGTTTACTTCAAAGCTGCTCAGTTAATTTTTAAAATGACCCCAATCTTGACAGCTGGCCTGATCCAAAATATGCCCCTAAATACGTGTTGTGCGGAAGCAACACACAAGTCTGTGATATTATCAAAATATGTTTTCTAGCAGCTGTATTAATTCTTTGGGGGGTGGAGCCAAAGACTCCTCATATTAACATTGTGTCAGAATCCAAGTATTAAATTCAGACTGTATGACTGGAAAAATTGTGTCTGGCTGTTATCGGTACCTATTAGATGGTTCCAGTAGCCAATTGGCAAGTTCGATGGTTGCAGGCAGCTGTATGTAGAAGCAGATCATGTTGCTTTTGGTATACCTTTGCAGCAGCTGTATACAGAAGCAGCCCTGTAGTATTTGAACAATACTGTTCTGCAGGGCTTTTTTTGTAGAAAAAGCCCAGCAGGAGTTCATTTGCATATTAGGCCACACCCCCTGATGTCTCCAGAAGTGATGTTACCTGTTCCATGGATGTGTGTTCTCACACAGCCCAATGAGAGATCTTGTTTCTGCCCCCCCCCCCCCAACATGGCTGGAAAGAGAGAGCCAAATGCAGCAGAGTGGGCAGCGGCAGGCCCAGCTTCTCCTGGGAGGAGGCACTCGTGGGGAGCTCCACGTCTCTCGCTCTCTTTGCAAGCCCGTTGGAGGCTGGAGGTGGCAGAGAGGATGGAGCACGTGGTCTGGGAGTATGTGGCTGCCTAGTGCCTTCCCTTAGCTGGAGACCTTTTTTTGAGCTGGAACCCTGGCCAAGCCAGCCGGAACTGCATTCTTGTGCACTCCTGCTTAGGAAAAGCCTTGCTGTTCTGACTGTTATTAAGCACAGGATCTTGCTGATTTTAGCGTCTGTGTTGTGAAGGTGGGGATGCATACTTGTTTGTATTTCCGTCAGGCTCTTTTTCTAGCAGGAGCTCCTTTGCATATTAGGCCATGCCCCTGATGTAGCCAATCCTCCTGGAGCTTACAGTAGGCCCTATACTAAGAGCCCTCTAAGCTTTTGGAGGATTGGCTACATCGGGGGCGTGGCCTAATATGCAGAGGAGCTCCTGCTTGAAAAAAGAACCCTTCCATGCAACTGGACTGGTGGGTGGAGTTCTCTCTACAACAAACTATGGTATGGGGAGTACTGTAATGTTGTCCCTTTAGCCTTTGAACTTGAATCTCTGAGCAATTCTTGGATTTCACCCTGTATTTGCGTGTGACCAGATGATTGTGAACTTCAGATTTCCAACTTCTCTACAATTTCCATATTACTATCATTTTATAATTCCCTTGCTAAGTTTTCCTAAGGATATTGTCTAGTTTGTTTAACCACAGTCCCTTCTCGGCTGGCATACAGACTATTGACTTCGTTTTTCATTATGTAGGGTTGCCAACCTTCAGGCAGAACTTGGGAATCTGGAATTATAGCTGATCAGATGACAGAGATGAGTTCCCCTGGAGAAAATGGCCACTTTGGAAGGTGGGCTTGTATAGCATTATATAGAGATCCAAGTGGGCAGCTGTGATGCAGTAGAACAAAGCAGGAGTCAATTATCACCTATAAGACAACTAAGTTTTATTCAGAATGTAAGCTTTCATATGCATGCATACTTCTTCAGACAAGGGGATAGGGTACAGTTTGGTTTACTGGTTATGTGTAAGGACTCTTATTTGGAAGAACCGGGTTTGATTTCCACTCCTACGCTTGCAGCTGCTGGAATGGCCTTGGGTTAGCTATAGCTCTCACAGAGCTGTCGTTGAAAGGGCAGCTTCTGTGAGAGCTCTCTCAGCCCCACCTACCTCACAGGGTGTTTGTTCTGGGGGAGAACGATAAAAGAGATTGTGTGCCACTTTGAGATTCAGAGTAAAGGATGGGATATAAATCCAATATCTTTTTTTTTTAATACCCCTCCCTTTTTAGGCTCCATTCCCAGAGCAGCACAAATTTCACAGCTGACAACCCCATTCTCTATTTCTGATGTGCCTGAAATCATGCCTTTTGACTTTGGATTCTCCTAGAGGTTTCCCTCCAGTCCTTTTCCGTCTTCCTTTTGAAGAAAACTGTAGCACACCAAAGAACTTGGTGCTGTTCTGTCTCTGTGGCTTCATTTTCTGACATGAGTGTGTTGTGTGTGACCTCAACCTTTCCTTTACCCTGTTGCTTTCCTAGTATCTCCACCAAAGGAGCAGCAGCTATGTGGGCTGAAATGCGGTGTCCCATTTTTAAACTGGTGTGTGGGGGCGTTTTCTCCTGGAGGCACTTGGTGCATTGGAGCATTGTTTGCTGCCATTAAGTGCTGTGCTACATGGAATGGTGTTTGTTTATTTAACTGTATATATTTTTAGACTGTCCTTATCCCAAGTGCTCAGACCGGCAACCCCTGTTTAACCACAGTTAAATAGAACACAATATGCAGCATATTCATACCGTAAGCTACAGTGGTTCCATACCAGGGGTGGAATTCTAGCAGGAGCTCCTTTGCATATAAGGCCACACACCCCTAATGTAGCCAGTCCTTCAAGAGCATACAAAAAAAAGCCTTGTAAGCTCTTGGAGGATTGGCTACATCAGGGGTGTGTCACCTAATATGCAAAGGAACTCCTGCTAGAATGCCACCCCTGTTCCATACTAACTGAGAGCTGTCCCAATGATGAGTTTCATTTAGGAACATGGTGGAACATTTGCTTTATATACAGAGGGTCCCAGGTTCAGTCCTTGTTATCTCCAGTTAAAAGGACTAAGAATCAGGTGATGGTGAATTTCCTGTTCCTGAAACCAGGAAAGCCATTGCCAGTCACAGTAGACTGAATCACCATGTTACACTGAGCACCTGTACAATTGATTTTTCTTTATGTGTGCAGTGAATCCATCTCAGTTTTCCATTTAACGCATGTACAGCTGAATGTGTGATTTAAACCCTGCATTTATCCAGATATTCAATTGTAAATTGAATTTATATCGGTCTCTTTCTCTCTCCCCTCCCTTCAGTGGGGACCCAAAACACATACATCATTCGCCTCTCCTTCATTTTATCTTCACAACAACCCTATGATGAGATAGGTTAGGCTGAGAGAATGTGACTGGCCCAAATGGTTTCCATGGCACAAGTGAGGATTCAAATCTAGGTCTCTCAGATACTAGTCTGTCTTAACCACTACACCACATTGTTTCTTACTTACAGATGTGTGTATGTACATGCAGGATGAATGTGTGTTCACTGTTAACATGTGAACATGACTTTTGTAAGCTGGCTTCCAGTATTCAAGAAATCTTAAGGTTAGATGCTGGAGAATTTGCAAAGGCTAAGGGTGTGTATGTTTATATGCATTAGAAGAACTTGAGTGATGTGGTAATGCCCATGAAAACCTTCTCTAGTGAGTTACCTTGGCTTTTATCAAGTGGGGTTTTCTCTGAATGCTGGTTTAGTCAAGATGGTTGTGCAGCTAAACCATCATTAAAAGACTGAAGCCATTTCTAATTTCTCCCAGTTTGGAGGAGGTAGGGGAATCCTGGCAACCAAGCTGTGTTTCCTGCTTTTAATGGGCCGCATTGGTCTCAAAGGAAAGGAAAGGGTGAGAACAATAATCATTATCTTTTTGAAATGTGTGTATTTGTTTGAATGATTGCCTATTCAAATGCATGCAATTAAAAATAATAAAATATTGCCCAAATAATTATAAAATTATAAATGTTGCCTCGTAGTAAAACCCGCAACATTTATTCATAGTGTGCGAATTTGCTTCATTTCTTGCTCAAGGTGCAGTGCACAATTTACCTTGGGACTCAAGGTGCATTACACAATTTGGGACTCAAGGAGCATTGCACAATTTAAAACAATGCAATTAGAACAAATGACAACAACCAATAACAAATAAGGCTGTTACAAAATGAGAGCAATGCACTAAATACGCTAAAATTATGTAACAGAACTGAACCGCAAAATAGGTGAACAGTGCAGAACAATATACGGGGAACAAAGCAATGAAAAGTGAATAAATTTCACGGACATTACGCAACCATGTTCCTTATTATGCAAACACCTTCCTGAGCAATTTTATACATTCTGTGGTGTAAAAGCCACTGTGTGGCTGCCTGCATTTTACACATTCTGTAGAACAAGAGTCACTGTGTGGCTGCCTACAGATGCCAGTATAAAAAAGGAGATTTGTGTAGAAAGCATAACACTGCAAGGAACCATGGGATGCCATCTGGATCATGAAAAACCCTTGGCAGAATCCAAAGAAGACATACAGTCACCCTGTGACAGTGGTGTATGAATACGATTTTATCAGTGTGCTTCTTGTGTGCCCAATCTTGATCCAGGTGCACACAGCAGTAGCATGTGAAACCTGCTTATGGAAACAATAATGTCTGGTTAGACCTCAGCTTACAAGTTGACCAATGTACACCACTTTCAGCTCCTTGAAGGAAGCGGTAGAATCAAAATAGATTACCTCCCTGCGTGCCATTTGCGCTAAACAGTTTTTCTCCCAGCATGGCTTACTTCTGGTGCTGGAGCTGGGCTGAAGGAGAAATACTTTGAGTTTAAAGTATGCCATCAAGATAGGAAATAAAACAGTCCTCTGCAAGCATGTGAGAGGCATGTAACCCATCATTCTGCAGGAGGAGGGAAGAAGCCATTTCTAATTTATTTCTAAACTAGGAATATGGCCCATTGTGAGAGAAATACAACAGACTCTAGAAAGGACGGTGGGGTGGATAAATGTCCCTCTCAGGAAAGGTGGACTTTTTGACTATTATGGAACAAAGTTAGTGTCCAATGGCATGCTTGAGACCAAGAAAGTGTTATTCAAGGTATGAGGTTTTGTGGGTGAGCACAGTTCTTCAGATACAAAGGTACCAGTGGATTGTAAGCATGTGAAAAACTGTGTGTGTGTTCAGAAGATCATACCTTCAGTAACATATTAGTGGCCTCAAAGGTGCCAGTGGAGACCTTGTTATATTTCTGCAGATGAATGCTGCTACCCACCTGCCTCTACCCTGGTGAGACCCAGGTTCTTTGGTAGGAGTGAAGACAGGAAAGGTTAATTATCAGTGGCTTAATGAGGATGGAAATGAGGTATATTTGGAGTGTGTGTATATAGGCATGTATGTGGAACACCGATGAAGAGATCCAGTTCTTCATTGGGCCCAATTATCACAAAGGAATTGACTGTTAAGCATGAAGGGACCTTGAGTTTCTTTAGGGAAACTTTTTCTGGTCTGTTGTGATGGCAGACTGCTGGTTCTGGGGGAGAGCAGTAGGATGATGTTGCTGAGTATCAAGGGCTTCAAGGCTCCCCCCTTCTTGGGGGAAGGGGGCAAGGCTGAGGGGAGGAAGGAGGGAGGGACAGGAAAGTTGCTAAGGCCTCTGAGGAAACACTCCTGGTAGAGCCAGGCCTTGCCACCTAGTCATTCTTTGTCTCTTCACAGTCTCCCTGCCCCTGCTGCCTACTTTTCTTTTCTGAATACCACAGAGAGTGGGTAGGCAACAGCAGGTGGGAGAGAGGAGGAGCAGCCTCAGCCAATGGCATGCAAGTTCTCTTGAGTGGCAGTTGATGGGCCAGTCACTGATGGAGTGCACACCACAGCCAATGGGAATGCTGGATTGGCCAATTCCATTAGGGAATTATTATCTATGATGATGATATTTCTATACTGCCTCCTTAGAGTCCTGCTTAGTAATTTAACAGAGGGATAATAGCAATTTCCACTGCTTCCTCCTCCCTCTGCAGACCCCTCCACTGTGCTGTTCGTGATGGAACAAAATGTGGGAGCAAGTCCTTAGAGGACTTCACTAGAAAGGGGGAACTGGTGGAAATTGCCAGACCTTCTAGCAAAGGCTCAAAGCACCTACGAATTTGAAATGTACATCCAATAGTAGAATATAATGGAGCTTGACTGGGATTCTTTGTCTTCCCCCATGCATTTAATGTCTTTTTAAAAAATACCCAAACTCTGCAATAAATGTACACAAGGTGAACACTTGAGTCAGAAGGTGTGGCTGCTTTCCCATCACAGTGCAAAGTTGAGAGTTTTAACCTTGAGTTCTCCCTCAGAGGTGGAGGACATCTCTGTGGGTTATTCCCATCATTCCTTTAGGGAGGCAGGAAATACATTTTTTCTCTTTCTTTTGGCGCCTTCGGAATAACCTGCCCCTTTCAGTCTCAACTTTGCACCTTGGTTCCAGACCCACAACTATGGGGGGCATTTGGAGGCAATGCCCCATGGATGAGTGCTGCCCCCCCCCCCCCACGCAGAATATATAATTTCAAAACCTATAAAATGGGGTGGTGGTTTCCAAAATGACTCCAGACACATACAGGGAAGCTTCAGAAAAGAGGGAGAGTCAGAGATTCCGCCCCCCCCCCCCCGACTCATGTAGATGAGGAAGCCAGTAGAGTCACAAGGGCTGCAGACAGGGAAGCCATTCTGTTGGTAGCTTCCAACGCTATTATTTCTCGCTCTCTTTCCCCTGCCTTCCTTGCCCCACAGGATTTCCAAATGTCCTGCCACCTAAAATTTTCTGGCTACACCCCTGCTTGGTCCTTTTTTTCACCTACCCACTGAACATATGAACATATATGAACATATGAAGCTGCCTTATACTGAGTCAGACCCTTGGTCCATCAAAGTCAGTATTGTATATTCAGACTGGCAGCGGCTCTCCAGGGTCTCAAGCTGAGGTTTTTCACACCTATTTGCCTGGACCCTTTTTTGGAGATGCCAGGGATTGAACCTGGGACCTTCTGCTTCCCAAGCAGATGTTCTACCACTGAGCCACCATCCCTCACCGTCTGCTCCCACTGGTGCAGCCTCATCTTCCTGCTTTCTCATCACACCTTGCTTGGTCTTAAGCTAATGGAAATTAGTTCCTACAGTTGATGCTTCTTAATCACATCCTTCTGCTTAGTTCTTCTTTGAAGTATTTTATTCCTTCAGTCAAAATATCTTCTCAAGCTCGGGTTAAGAAAGCAGGCAAAGACCAGTATGAAGTTGCTCTAGCTAAATGTTTAAGCAGATTTGTCTAGATACATGCTTTGCAGGGATTAGCCCATATATTAGCACTACTGTATTAAGGCAGTCTAATGCTAAATCTTTGACGACTAAAATCACTAGTCACTATGTATGGCAGGGGGAGAGTCTTTTCTGCAGCATAATTGCAGGTTTTGAAAAATATATACGTCAGGGGTCGTTTTGTAGAAAAAGAGGTGCTGGAGCTCATTAGCACAACTCATTTGCATAACTCAATTGTATATGCCACACACCCCTGACATCACCGGAAGGGGTACTAAATTATATCAGCTCAGCTTCTGCCTTAAAATGCTTCTTGAATTATAATTGTCATAATAAAACTTTTCTCCCCTCATACTTTTAAAATTACTTTCTCCTATGTGGCCACAGGGGCATGATGAAGATTTCCATCTGTCTGCTTTATATGTTTTGGTTATTTCCCCATTTTTTTGTGGGGAAATATTAGAAAGTTTGTCCAATTTTGGAGTTCAGCAAAATTCTCACAGGGGCTTTAACAGTGGAACCCAGAAGCAAGTATTTTGGTTGCGAGGGGAGAAAGAGCACAATAAAATTTAGAGGTTCTGGAGCTCCTACTCAAAAATGAGGCCCCTCTCTCTCTCCCCTCTCTCCCTCTCTCTCTCAGACCTTTTAAAAGATATAGCATTGAACACTGTGGCTGAGTATGGTCATGGTTCTTAGACCTTTCAAACAGGACTACAAGAAGAGAAGTCAAAAGTTTGCCTTCACCTTTGGTGGCCTGTGACTCCTCCATTCTCATCCATAATATTTCTGTAACCAGGGCACACTTCAATCAAGAGACCAGTAAGTCAGAAGACATTGTGCATAACAGCTGTTAAGGCGTAGGGGCATTGAGGTAGGAATTTAGATTCCTAAATTCCAATTTCTAGGGGCCATCTCAGTGTTTTAGTGGTATATGTGTGTTTCTCACTAGAAAACTAGAACAAGATTTAGCCCAAATGATGGAATCTGCTTAATTTCAGTTCTGTTCTTGCTCTTCTGTGCTAATATTCAGGAAGCTTTCATTCTAACATCCTCCTGTATTCAGAAATCTGATTTCTCAAAAGCTGTCAGTGCTGCCCACTGCTGTGTGCAAATACATCATGTGCCCTTTGCAGTTGAGTGAACTGTGAACACTACTATATCGGTGCCATATTGTTGCTTAATAAGGGCTGTGATCTATGCTCTGCAGGATTAAATTGAATCTTCCCTAGCCTAGTATGAGACTATAATCCTATGTGCATTTACTTGGGAGTAAGTCTCACTGAACTGTGTGAGACTTATTTCCAAATTGCCCCTGTATTGCTGGAATGATTTTGTGGTGAAGGACGTTTCTTTGGTAGATCTGGCTATAGTAATGGCCCTTAAATCAGCTTGGTGAATTTGAGGTGTAAATGCACATGGAAAAAGTATGGATTATAGCTCTTCCCCCTCACCATGTGTAGTCAATAAGGGAAAGGAAGCCTGGCGATATGTGACTATCCACCTCACTTAGCTAAGTCAGAAATGCAATTACAAAAATTTTGCTCTTGGGAGCATCAGATGGCTTTGGTGGACCGTGGAGGGCATGAGTTCAGAAGGCACTTTTATTCTATAAATCACTTTTGTTCTATAACTCTAGCTTCTAGTGTGCTATTGATCCTTCACTTAACCTCTTTTTTTCATGACTCCCATCTATATTGGAAAACAAATGTGACAGCATGGACATTTCTCAGAAGAATGCAACAGTGATATTTTGTGTGTAGGGTTTTTGAAAAGATCTTGCACTACCTACTTTGTTCTCTTGTCTGTTGCCCTGGTGGCTCTTAGACAGGGTCTCCAGTCATGCTGGGCCTATGGACACTTTCGAATTTTAAGTACAAGCAGTGTCTGCCATGACAAAATGGCCGCCACAGAGAGAAAATCCAAAATATCAATTAACATTGGCTACACACAGTAATGTGCCAGCAAACCGAAAAGGAAGAAAGATGACAGGTTTATTGTCAGCGAAAGCAGACAAAAATGACAGCTTTATTGTCAGACAAAGCCTTTACGTGTTTTGCCATACAAGTTTCATTGGAGATCTATAAGGAAAACCCATTTTACATTAATCACAATTAGTAGAAGGACCCCACAATAACATTATTACAAACTATCAAAATTAATATCAGTTTTTACAAGCGTTAAAATTATGCTCAAGAAAGGGCAGAGTAAGATGAATGGACTATACATTGGATGTGAAGCAAAACAATGCAAATATATGGATGTGTAAAGCAAATACTGACCAGAGAATTCCATAGAAGGCAGTCACAAAATGGCCAACATGGGGTGCTGAGCCCAATCACAAAAATTCTGGGAGGTTCCAGTAAGGTTCTCCGCAGTCCTGGAGAAAAATGCTCTGTCCCTTTAATGGAGACTTAATGTGTGGAAATGGACTGATGAAACTTTTCATGTCATGGAGTTACATAATACCCCTTTCTTAATGAACATTTTTCTTTAGGCTGTTGTCAGCCTTAGTTGTCAGTCAGGCATCTTCTGTGATGGAAACTGCTTGCAATCTTAATGGACCCTCACTGCATATAGAATGGTGATACCTCCTTCGTTTTTCTGAAGCATCACCCATTGCAATGAGATGGAGGAAAGCCAGTTTGACTCTTTGCTTTGGGGAAGCGATCTTTCATCGAAGAAGCAAAAGAGCACCAAGAAACATGGGTGCTATGTTGGGGATCGGTGCTCTCAGGGGTGAGTATCAGGGGTTTTTTTTAGTAGGAACTCATTTGCATATTAGGCCACACCCCCTGATATAGCCAATCCTCCTGGAGCTTACAGTAGACCCTGCACTAAGAGCCCTGTAAACTCTTGGAGGATTGGCTTCATCAGGGGTAAGTGGCCTAATATGCAAAGAAGTGCCTGCTACAAAAAAAAAGCCCTGGTGAGCAGCATCTCATCTCTTCTGCTGGTATTCTAAAATGAGCAATCAAAGTTTGTCATTCTCAGTACACAGCAATGTTTGGGGGTCCGAACCCCAAATCATGCTAACAAATGGCCAAAGTCAAATCAAGAGTCACAGTGGATAGATGGGAAAGGTAGCCCACTTAATTCCCCACCTCCTAATCCTCTCTCTGCTGGTTGAGTAGATAGGTAGGATCCCGCAAGGCATAGGATTGCCAGCTCCAGATTGGGAAATAACTGGAGATTTGATGGGTGGAGCCTGAAGAGGGTGGAGCATGGGAAGGGGAAGGACTTCAGTGGAGTATAATACCATAGAGTCCCACCTCCTAAAGCGATAGGGTTGCCAGGTCCATCTCAAGAAATATCTGGGGACTTTGGGGGTGGAGCCAGGAGCAAGGTTGTGAGTGTGACAAACAGAATTGAACTCAGAAGAGAGTTCTGGCCATCACATTTCAAGGGACTGTACTCTTTTTAAATGCCTTCTTTTAATTGGAAATAATGGAGGATGGTGACACTTTCTTCTGGGGCTCATGGAATTGAACCCCCTGTCTTCAAAGGTCAATACCAACACCTTTAATTGAGCCTGGAAGCTAATTGGAAGCCAGTGTATGTGAAATAAGACTGGGATCATGTGGTACATATGATCCACTCCAGTTGGCATTCTGTACCAACTTTAGCTTCAGAAAAGTCTTCAAGGCCAGTCTCATGTAAAGTGTATTGCCGTAGTCTAACCTAAATATTACCAGGCATGTACCAGAGTGGCAAGACCTTTTTCACCTAGGAAAGGCCACAGCTGGCTCACTAGGTGAAGCTGGTGAAAGGCACCTTTGTCCACTTAATTATCCAACAGATTATCCCAGCAACATTCCCAAGAATCTGCTCATTTAGGGGGTGCGTAACCCCATTCAGAACAGGAGACATTCCTATTCCCAGTAGCACCTCTGTTTTGTATTAGAAGATGTTTAACATATATGCCATTTTCTTTAAAGAAAAATTGTTTTGGCACAAATGCATTTATCTATATACTCACAGAAATATTGCCACACATGCTGGAAATATTTAGTTCATTGCTAATTTTCACTCTTTCTGGATTCACAAATAGATGACAACTGCTGACTTCTTTCCCCTCTTCTCTGCCAGTAGGGAGGTTTGTATATGCCAGCTAGAAATATGAAAATGGTGATAATTGTAAATGTAGTTATATTTTGCTGTGCAGTTAACATAAATGGACTATTGGCTTGTTGGATGTTACACACTAGCACCATTTATGCTATTTTAAAAAATCTACATTCCCTGTAGCTTGAAGGAGGAAGGTCTTTGCTTATTGAAGATCCTGCTTCTGAAGCAGCAACTCCTTCCATTATTCCAGCTAACATTACTTACAAAAAAAGTAGTCTCTCATTTATGCATTCAAAAATATCTTCCTGGCTGAATATAATTTCACTTAAGGGAAACAATACTAATTACAAACTGAATTGCTTTATATAGTGGCTTAGTTTTTCCCTTGCAGGTAGGCTAGCCTGTTCTCATCGGATCTTGGAAGCTAAGCTGGTATTCCTTGGATGGGAGACCTCCAAGGAATACCAAGGGGGTGATGTAGAGCCAGGCACTGGCAAAACCACTTCTGGACGTCTCTTGCCTTGAAAACCCCATAGGGCGGCCACAAGTCAGCTATGATTCATCAGCACTTTCCACCACTACACTTTGCAAATGGAAGGGTGGCGTTTTTTTGCACTTTCACACCATTTTTGAGGAGATATAATTTGAAAACAACAACAACACCTGGAGATGGAGAATGGCAAGGTGATCAGTGGCTCCTGTGTTGATGTGGAGTCGCAGAGAGTTAGCTTGCTGTTGGGCATGACAAATGTGAGAAATTCTCATACTTCTGTTTACTAATAAGGCAATATTTGAACCACTGACAAAAGGTTCTTGCTCTCCCACTCTAACCCTATTGCAGTCTTCTAAAAAAAACCCCTGAAAAACCTTCATGGTTCTCTATAGTGTAGGGCTGACCAAACTGTGGCTCAGGAGCCACGTGTGGCTCTTTCACACATATTATGTGGCTCTTGATGTCCCCACCACCCATTTTGTTGGCTCAGAGAAGGCACTTGTCTCTTTAAAGCACTTCCCCAAGCCAGCTGGTGGCTAGAGAATGCATTTAAAGTTAAAATTGCTTTCTTTCTAGATCTTCCTCCCTCCCCCATCTAAATGCCTTCCCTCCTGCCCTCCCTTACATTAAGCAAGTTTGACCACCCCTGCTATAGTGTGAGTCCAATGGCAACTTTAAGACCAACAAACTTTAATTGTGGGTATAAGCTTTTGTGTGTGCTTGCATACAAAAACTTATACCCAGAATTAAACTTCGTTGGTCTTAAAGGTGCCACTGTACTCAAATGTTGTTCTGTTGCTTCAGACCAACATGGCTACGCCACCTGACTACGTCTGGTGTTAGTATTATACTTGAACAACAGAAGAGTTTTCTGCAAGGCATGAGCGTATTGGTAGGAAAACTGCTGTGTCACTAATATTTCTTTTATATGGTAAGGTGTGGTCATTGAGTTGCAACTGACTCAAGGTGACTCCATGAAGTTCCACCTCAAGAGGTGTTCAAGACAAGAGATGGGCAGAGATGGTTTGCCATTCCTTTCCCCTGCAAAACAGCTCCAGTCATCTTGGGTGGTCTCCCACCCATGTACAGACAATAGTCAGCCTGCTTTTGCTTCCAAGCTCTGAGGAGAATCCTGCCAGTCTGGGTTATCAGGGCTGTGTCTTCCTTTGTAGACTTAACCAATGCGCTATTTGATTTGACAAGGTTGGCCTGAATACTGAATACAGCTGGTATTGCCCTGGATTTTTAAACTTTCTAAGTTCAGGTACGTACACTTGATGCACATGTGGAGTACTGAAAACCTAACTCCTTTTGCTGTTTCTATGGTAACACAAGCTGGTTTCGGAACACATATCAGAATACACAAAAATCACTTCTGTATTGTGACTTTTGTATTTGAATCTTTAGATTGGGGGGGGGCGTTATTTGACAGTGAAATGTGAGCTCTTATTAGAAGTCTCAGTCTAATGTTCCATGTATTTTGTACTCAACTATTAGTAATCATGTCGTGACTCTTGACAGAGAGACTTAGTCATTGGTCAGGCACATCTCTGGATTTACAGAGTACATTTGTGTGTGCCTCGTTCTCTATGTCCAGAGAAGTTACCAAAAAGAAAAAGAGACTATTTATACCTCGTCGTTCACTTGAAGTCTCAGAGTGGCTTACAATCTCCTTCCGCTCCTCATAACAGACACCCTGTGAGGTAGGTGGGACTGAGAGAACTCTCAGAGAACTGCTCTTGAGAGAACAGCTCTGAGAGAACTGTGACCAGTCCAAGGTCACCCAGCAGCTGCATGTGGAGGGGTGGGGAATCAAACCTGGTTCTCCCAGATTAGAGCTCACGCATTAACTACAACACCAAACTGGCTCCAAGCATATAGGAATATTGATATAGTATGCTCAGGTTCCCCCCCACCAAAACTGTGGTTGAAGGCTGAAGATTATATTTATTGTAGGGAGCATCTGAACATAACTGTTTGCACAAGGGAAAACTAGCATCTTGAAAGCCAGTGTGGTGAAACAGTGTTGGAGGAGGATTTGGAGACATCATTCAAATTTTCTTTCAGCCATGAACCTTATTGGATGACTTTGGATCAGTCACTCTGGCTGCCTAATCTACCTCGCATGGTGGTTGTGGCGGTAGAATGGAGGAGGAGAGAGCCATAAACACCATCCCAAACTCCTTGAAGAAAGGACAGAATAAAAAATCCGGCAGATTCAGTGACACAATAGGCCAGTTCGCTGCCATTCGTATTAGAGGCTCTCTTTCATATATAGGGGAGCAGGGCTTTTTTTTTAGCAGAAATGCTCAGGAACGCAGTTCTGGCTGGCTTGGTGTCAGGGGTGTGTGGCCTAATATGCAAATGAGTTCCTGCTGGGCTTTTTCTGCAAAAAAAGCCCTATAGGGGAGTATTCAAACATGTGGTCCTCCCTGCAGTTAGAAATGATGTAACTAAGCAAAAGCTGCATGATTCTCTCATTCATCCACATCAGCTCTGATTCTCGTTATAATTGGAATTCTCTGTGTGTAACACATTCATGGGCTGATAACAGCCTTAGTGTCCCCTGAGCGGGAATAAGAAGTGCATTGCATATATCCTTTTTAAAATGCAGCATTAAGTAATGCCTAATTTAGTCCTCTGCTAATAAGGTTAGACTTGTGCTGTAGTTTCATTCATTAGTGATTATGTCAGTTGACTTCTCTGTCTCTCTCTCTCTCTCTCCTGCCCCAATCTATTCTGATTGCTGGAAGGAAAAAGAGCATTTGGAAATGACATGAACCCTCTAGCCATGAATTGCTGTTTTGACTGATGAAAACATATCGGTTCCTACTTCAGTCCTGCCTGTAAAAATTGGAATGCTGTCAGCACACATCTCTAAGTGAATGTGCATGAACTCTCCAGGATTAGGAATGTTTCCAAATCTCAGTGAAAGGTCCCCCGTGCAAGCACCAGTCGTTTCCGACTCTGGGGTGACGTTTTCACGGCAGACTTTTTACGAAGTGGTTTGCCATTGCCTTCCCCAGTCATCTACACTTTCCCCCCAGCAAGCTGGGTACTCATTTTATGAACTTCAGAGGGATGGAAGGCTGACTCAACCTCGAGCCGGCTACCTGAACATAAGAACATAAGAGAAGCCATGTTGGATGAGGCCAACGGCCCATCAAGTCCAACACTCTGTGTCACACAGTGGCAAAAATTTTTATATACACACATACACTGTGGCTAATAGCCACTGATGGACCTGTGCTCCATATTTTTATCTAAACCCTTCTTGAAGGTGGCTATACTTGTGGCCGCCACCACCTCCTGTGGCAGTGAATTCCACATGTTAATCACCCTTTGGGTGAAAATCTAGCTTCCACCAGGCATCGAACTCAGGTCGTGAGCAGAGCCTAGGACTGCAGTAAATAGTTCTGCAAGGAAGTGGAGATGCAAGCCCTGCTGCTCCAGGAACAGGCTGCTCGTTCTTAAAAGCAGTGAGTGCTCCATCATGACTGGGGTGGCTCCTGGCTTTGTGGAGCTGGAGGGGTCAGTTTGGGGAGAGGCAGCTGGTGCAGCAGTCTTTTGGATGGGTGTTGAGAGTCTGAATCTGAGGAGGAAAGCTGTCTCCAAGGTAGGGAGCTGTCTCAGTGTCCTGGTGTTCTTCTCGCGTGGCAGAGGCTGAAGGGAACTCAGCTGCTTCTCCTTGGGGTGGGCCCAAGTGCTCATCTGCCTAGTTAAAATAGCAAAGAATCCAGTAGCACCTTTAAAACTAACACATTATATTGTAGCATAAGCTTTCCAGAAACACAGCTCTCTTCATCATCTGCCTAGTGCAAAGGAGTTAGTGGTCTGGTCCATGATATCGTGTCAGATGACAGCATGGAGAAGCCTGTGTGGTATGGGTGCTGATATATGTGAAAGAGGCCTCAGGCGGATAATAAAAGCCACTTCATAGTGGGCTGAGGTCTATGGAAGAATACAGCATCCCCTTTGATAATGGAGATGTGATTTTTGTGGAGGAAACGTGGTGGGAGGCGGGGTATGAGAGGAAAGAAGAAAATTTTATGCTCTGCTTTTCTCTACTTTAAGGAGTCTCAAAGCAATTTACACTCATTTTTCCCTTCCTTTCCCCACCACAGTCACCTTGTGAGGTAGGTGAGGCTGAGAGAGTATGGAAAGAACTGGGACTGACCCAAGGTCACCCAGCAGGCATTATGTGGAAGAGGACTGGGGAATCAAACCTGGTTCTGCAGATTAGAGTCCACCGCTCTTAACCACTACATCACCCTGGAGAGAAACTGTGCACACTTAATTCAGTCTCTCTGCGGTTTCAGCCACTTACGGTACTTTCTAAAATGTGCCTTTGCATTCCTTGAAAGGTGTTTTTAGTTAATTACAAAAGCTTTTGAGCAACTTTCATCTTGTACTTTCATTGGAGACTTAACACAGTCAGCAGTAAATATAAATCAGTTAGTATCCATTATAGTTTAAAACTAAGACTAATGGAAAAATGGATGTTTTGGTCATATGGGTAGTTTGTTTTGTGGAACCAGTTTCTAGAAGTGGTATATGACATCAAAAGGAACACCTTGATAAATTTTAATGTAACAGCTGTTAAAAACGTAGTCCACAGGGAGGAAGATAACTGAAAGATGATGAGCAAAAGTGTTCCTCCTGAGTGTTTTAAATCTGGACCGGCAGGTTGAATCAGAGCAAAAGGATAAATCAGTGGTTCACAACCTTTTTGGTAAGGTAATCCACAAGTCCAGTTTTACTTTGTACATCTGGGGCTGGCCCAAGATTTTTTGGGCACTCTAGGCAAACTATGACCTTGACACCCATTGAGTTCAGAATTCCATTTTCTATAGTATCCAAACCAGTTGTTTTTAAGAAACCAACAAATATAACACAAAGGTCCTGTTCAGACGGACAGTATAATCAGATGTCACTGCTGTTTCCTACCGGATTAAAAGTGGCTGATCAGCAGCAGCATCCGCCTCCCGGTAGTCAATCGTGGTAGCCCCCCCCCCCAATCCTTCTTGGAACCGGATTATTTTGTTACCTGCTCCTTTGCAGTGTTTTTTGAGTCGTCTGGTTTCACCTCATAGTTTTCTCCGTCTGGATAGTTCTGCTATGATATTGACCAGCTTCCGGATGTCTGAAGGCTGTCCCAGAGCAAAAGGAGCCCCAGACATCCGATTTACAGTCACCATTTTTTTTACTACTTAGCAATATGCGCATAATCACATAATGTTTTCTGACCTATGCACATATGTGCATGTGCACACATGTGCATTATGTGCGCATGCACATTTTGCACATAATAGTGGGGGAAACAAAAAAAGAACTGCCGTGTGGACAGCAGAAGACGGTTTCACTGTGGAGTAATTTGAATTGCAGTATGGCAGTCTAGTCGATAATATCCGGAACAAGGAGATTCGGGACAGAACCGGGTCAGTTTAACATGGACTCAACATGCTGTGTGAACAGGGCCAAAGGCTGCAGATGCCCCCACTCTGAACCCCAAGCAAGCAGGAATTTGTTTCATCTTCCTTTGCAAGCTGGGCCAGAGCTGAAGTTTGAGGGGTATGCTGGGAAGGGGGGGGGGTACTGGGTTGAGAAGATATGCAAAGATGGTAGATAGAATCACAGATTTGGAAGGGGCTATACAGGCCTCTAGTTCAACCCCCTGCTCAATGCAGAATCAGCCTAGACTAGAGCGTCCCTCACCAGTGTTTGTCCAGCCACTGCTTAAAGACTGCCAGTGAGATGGTGGTGAAGAGGCTAGAGTAGCAAGGGGCTCAGTGCAGTACATCTCCCACAGTGGGTAGAAGGCAATGAGGCCCCACTGATGGACCTTTGGATGGCACCTGGTTTTTTTGGCCACTGTGTGACACAGAGTGTTGTACTGGATGGACTATTGGCTTGATCCAGCATGGCTGCTCTTAAGTTCTTAGGCACTACAGGGACCTCAGTAAGAAGCTGGGCTGCTGAAGAAGCAGCACCAGGCAGAGGTGCCCCCCCACCTCTTTCTATCCTCCTTTGGTTTTCCCATGGCCTACCAAAGAGCTCCCTCCTCCTCTTCCAACCTTTCTCCCCACTCCCTTCTTTTGTCATGAGAACGTGACATTTTCCATCTACTACTGTGAAGTTACAAGTTGCTGGATGACTTTCCCCCCACAAAGAAGGAGACGATCAGCATGTGAGAAGTTGGCAAAGAGGGGAGAGAGGGAAAGAAAGATGCAAAGGGCAGGAGCTGCCATTAGGGAGGGAAGACCTGAGATCCACTTTCAGAGGCTTCACAATCCACATTTGAGTTCTGACCCAGAGACGAGGAAACACAGGGTTAAATTAAAGACTTGTGGCCCTGGCTTGTCATTGCAGTGGCTAAAATAGAGCTTTGCTTCTCTATTCGGGTCGGTGTGAAAGTCACAACTTGCCCTAAAAGCATGAATATAGTGTATTTAGAGATTTGGTGGTGGTGTCACAGTATCATTTAGTGATAGACTTAGCTGTCACAGAATGGCTGGGCTGTTATTCTAAGCAGGCTTCAATTGTCACCTGCCGGAAAAGCCATCTCTTAACCCAATAACCATATAGATAGATCCAAGTGGGCAGCTGTGTCGGTCCAAAGCAATAATACAAAGCAGTAGACAAATTGCACCTTTAAGACCAACTAAGTTTTATTCAGAATGCAAACTTTTGTATGCTCTAAGCAGACTTCATCAGACAAAAATGGAATGGCAAGCAGTCCTAAATATAGAGAAAGTGGGTAGTGAGTTGGTATGTAGAATTTAGGGCAGGGAAGATGAGAGATCTGAGGAATGGTTGAGGTACAAGATTCAGGAGCCGTGAAGAGGAAGGTTGAAGGAGGGGATGGTTCTAAGGACTGTGGAATAGAAAAAAACAGCCAAAGTAATTTGAAGGATTAGAGAAAGAGAAGGGCAAGAGAGAAGAATGAAAGCATGGCTAGTAGTTGCTCAAATTAACATGAA
This sequence comes from Heteronotia binoei, assembly GCF_032191835.1. NCBI lineage: Eukaryota > Metazoa > Chordata > Lepidosauria > Squamata > Gekkonidae > Heteronotia > Heteronotia binoei. The sequence continues at coordinate 100,296,287 of NC_083230.1, forward strand.
TTTGAAATAATCACTGCTATCTGCCATTCCTTAATTTGTGGCTGCATGCATCAAACAGTTTTGGGCTTGAAGCATTTGGAAATAAAGGCAAAGCCGTTTGATAGCTACTAGTTGTGAAAAGAAGTAATTAATACTGGACTGTACGTGATAAGGATTATATTAAGGGGGAAATGCTGGGCATGACTGTCTTTCTAGTTCCATTTTAAGAGTAATTCATGAGTAAAGGTTGGCCAGAAGGCAATTGGACAGATTAAACATTCCTCCTACCACTGTCTTCACTTCTAATTTTGTCCAGAGGTTGTTATGGCTACTGATGCTTCATCAGTAATTGCAGGCCATTAAAAAGGCTTATCTCTATCTCTTCGAGAAGGCTTTTCTGCATGTTGTGCTTGAGTTCATAAGCAATTATGTCATGTGTGGTTGCAGAGGCTGTGGGTGAGCATCTCTCTACGTGCTGCAAATTCCACTGTGGTGATGAAGCTGGCGGAGGTGTCCCCCCCCCCCCCCCCGCAGGACCTGCAACCGTCTTCTGGATTCTTGTTTACACAGATTGATTTAAAATGATGGCCATAGGACAGAAAGTTTAAAAAGGGAATTAGATAGATTCATGGAGGATAAGTATCAAAGACTACTAGCCATGGTGACAGAGGGGAACTTCTGCACTGAGACGGATCTCCCACTCACCTTATGCCACCCTCACATTCGTCTTCTCAATGCAGCTTCCTCCCGATTTCAAACCATCTGCCCCAGGGCTGCAGCAAGCGTCAGTGTTTTCATACAGCAAACAAACTGGTTTTTAGTGGTTTCTGTTTGCTGCAGCCCTGAGGCAGATAGTGTGAAATCGGGAGGAAGCCCCACTGAGAAGACGAATATGAGAGCGGCGTAAGGTGAGTGGGAAATGGGTCTGAGAGTCACTAAATTTCTGAATCGCAGAGCCTGGAGGCAACATCAGGGGAAGGTCTTGGCCTCTCTGCCCTGTTGTTGGCCACTGTATGACACAGGATACTGCACTAGATGTACCACTGGTCTGATCTTCTTACCAACCAGATCTGCACCAAACAGGCCTACTTTCATTTGGAAAAGGCTAAGCTCTTTCTTCACACCTTTCAAAGAATAAAAAAAATAAAATAAATGCCTCCACTCTTCTTACCGTAAACAATTGGAATCTGAAATACCATGAACAATTTTTGTAATATATGAGTAGGATGGAAATTTGGAGACAATGGCTTTAGACATTACCTTGTCTCTGGTGCAGTAAGCTCTCTTATTGGCCTCCGCTCACCCTATTGGCCCATGAAATGGATATTGGGCAGGGGTTAGGTGTATCTCTTGCACGGTGAATGCAGAAAGTCTCTTTGTTGTGGGGAAAACCTTACCAGAGAAGCAGAAAAGCACTGGCTCTTTCCAAAGAGTTTTGAACTGATGTTCCCATGTGCAGTTAGAATGATGCACTCTTGCTTTGAAGTCCTGCAGTAGCTTACTTTTAATCATTTCATTATGAAGATGGTAATTTAAGGGATTTGGAAAGTCAGATGATTTGTAAGGCTTATCCAGTTACATAATCTTTATATAATTGAATGAGAGTCACCATTATCTATCTATGGCTTATCTCTGATTTTTAGCAAAGTCTGAAGACATCATTTTTTTTTGTTCATAGCTCCCTTTCTGAATATCAAGCAGGATTTGAGAAAGAGAGCCTTCTCATGATAAAGTGATTTTTTTTTTGCTGCTTGATTGTCATAAATCTTATCAAAAAGGCCATTTAAATTTCAGAAGTATAGGGAATGAAAGTGGTGCAAAGATCAGGGGTCTAGAGTAGGGTTGCCAGCCTCCAGGTGAGTCCTGGAGATCTCATGCTTTTACAGCTGATCTCCAGCTGGCAGAGATCAGCTCCCCTGGAGAAAATGGCCACTTTGAAGGGCATTGTACCATGTTAAGGCCCCTCCCCTCCCCAAACCCCATCCTCTCAGTCTCCAGATATTTTCCAACCCTAAAGGTCTGAGCTGTTGTGCATTTCTCTGTCTGTGCCTTTAACAGCAATACGTTCAAGCTCATTTTCTTTGCATAAAACTATAAGGCCACAAGTCATAACAAAACAATATTAACAAAGATAACTCACAGAGGAGATTAATACGGGTATTGCATCAGCTTGCCAACAAACCAGAAAAGGAAAGCCTCTACATACCTGTTCACCATATTTGGGAAAACGTAAATTAAGTGGCTACTTTTACAGAAAACAGCAATAGACTGTAACTGAGAGATGGGCAAAGTTAAGTGACACAAAACAGAGTAAGGAATCTTTTCCCTGTTTTCACGTTACCAATTGCGAAGCTATTAGAGGCATGGGAGCTATGCCAAATGAAACATGACATCCTAGAATGTTGTTGGGAGATATATATCAGCACTGGGATTGCAAAGGAATAGGAGCAAAATTGTAAATTCCATTTTCAGCCCTGCCCCCTCAGCCTTTTGATTAGCTCTTATCATAACATCTAACTGAGGGTGCATTCACACCACACTGAATAATGTGTTTTGCAACTGGATTTTTACTCTGTAAGAATAGCAAAAATCCAGCTGCATAACGCATTATTTTGTGTAGTGTGAATGCGCCCTGAGAGAATCAGGCATGACTGTGGTGTCTTCTAGGATGATGGGCAGTTTCCTGAGATGCGGATGAAGTCTGGCAGCAAACAGAGGTCATGTTTGCAAGATGCCACCACATTACGTGCTGTGAGGGCCAGTGCGGTGCAGTGATTAGAGTGTCAGTCAAGGATCTGAGAGACCCAGGTTCAGATCCTCTCTCTGCAATGAAAACTGCTATGTCAAATAACTAAAGTTTCTAGTTGGCACATGTTTCCCCTCCCCCATTAATTCTTGCAGAGGAGAATGTGGAAGTGAGAATGCAAGGAGTTGGCAAGGAGGGAGAGGAGGGAAAGAGCGATGCAGAAGGCAAGAGCAACCATTAGGGACGGCTGGCTTGCAGCCCACTTCCAGAGGCTTTGTGACCCATTTTCAGATCCTGACCCATAGGTTGGGAAATACTGCCTAGGGATGATGGGATGACAGAATGGGCTGGTCTATAAGAACTTGCCTGTTGGGAGGAATACATGCATGACCATCTATATTCGTCAGTACTGACATGGTATCATATGTACAGGCAAATCATGTACATGAGAAACCAGATTAAAACAAGCAAACTTGCTGATACATGTTGACACCAAAACTTGGGGTAACAGGAAGATATACAGTGTACAGACATACAGTATATCTGAGAATCACTTTTGCTGCTTTGAGAATGAAGATGTAGGCAGTGTGTCCCTACAAAGGCATTCTGTATATTCCTTGGTGCCACTAGAGAGGGCAAGGTTATATTCTCCTAGTATTAAGGCAAGGCGGATAGAAGAAGAATATGCAAAGCTTCCTCCCAGTTGTCTGGAAGGCATGGTTAGCCATGCTGTCAAATCAAGCATCAAGGAAGAGTGGAGGCAGGTCTTAAAAATATTTATGAATATTACTGAAATATTAATTTCCACTGAATCAAAGTGAAATTTGCCATACCTCCTCAAGTTCCTTGCCATGGCTTTAGTAATGGACACACATGCACACATTCACAATGCAGCCAAAATAAACACAGTTTGCAAGTCCACGCATTTGTGATCTCACTGGGGCAGTTTACTCACAGGAGTGTCTGAATGTAACACTCTGCTGTGTTTCAGCCAGCTTCTTCAAACTAACAGGAAAATTAAAGTAAAGAGCAAGCAGTCTAGGGGGTGGAGTTTTCCTCCATCCCATAATCAGGTCCTAGCTCTTTTCTGTCAATTTTACTATGCAGATGTCTTCTGAAACTCAAGCTCTCTTACTTTCTCACAGCCTCACACACTCACTGGAAAGAGAGACTGGCTCTGCCTGTTTGCCCCACCCCCATCTAGCTTTCCTCCTACTGAGATTTAAAGGCATATACCCTTTCCAAAACAGAAACAGTTTCCAAGCTTCTTCTAAGCCTCTCAAGATTTAAAGGCACATGGTAGCTGTTGGGGTGGAACTCCCCCCACCTCCGCTGGCCATCTGGCTGGCAGCAGGAAGGAGTGTGCAAAACTGGAGGATCTCCCACCAGGACCTGGGAACTGGCAAGCCTAGTTGCATGACTTGATGCTGCGAACTCTGAATTTTCAGAGAAGGTGACTGACTTTGGTTGTCATAAGAGTGTTGCTGCTGTACCCCTGTTCATTTAATTAAAAGGTTCCCACTGGAACCAGGGGAAGTTATTTTGTGATGTTTGTGGGTTGTACGCTGTGTCTGTACTTACTGGGCTGCTTTTTATGGGTTTTCTGTGTGTTCCCAACAACATTAAACAGTGTGTGTGAGCATGAGTAGCAATAACCTGTGGGGATTTCTGGGAACTGCTGATGTTCTGCAGCATTAAACAGCTGTGTTTGCCAAGAGGAGAAGCTGATTTTCCTGCAGGGCTTTTGTGAGATAAATGATGGCTCAGAGCCTCTTTGTGCTTTATTCTTTATTTATACGTTCAGTTCCTCTTTAAATAATGCATTAAACCATGTTCTTATTTTGGGAGAGAATTTCAAGGATCATGGGGAATCTAATTTTCTCCTGCTCTGCTCACCCAAAAGCTTGTTTTAACCTCTGGCAGTCCTCTTAACTCCAGTGGCCGTGTCCTTCCTCAACACCTCTCGGTGCTACCTCCTCTAGCATTTCAAGACATCCATATGCTTCTTGTTTTCGCCTTGGCCTCTGTAAACAAGAAAAGAGTTCTCCCGCATTGAGGGAGAATGTCTGCAGCTGCTGGCCTGGCCCCTGTACAACCCTCTTTGCTCATTCTTTTCCTTGGCAGGCGGAGCCTGTGCCAGAACCCTGTCAAGGCTAATCGGCATTAAGCCAGCGCTCTGAGGGCTTGCAAGGAGCCTGCCCTGCAACGCAGCTTCAGCATGGAGATAGATCCAGGTGGGCAGCCGTGTTGGTCAGAAGCAGTAGAACAAAGCAGGAGTCAAGGTGCACCTTTAAGCCTGACAAACTTTTATTCAGAATGTAAGCTTTCGTGTGCACGCACACTTCTTCAGCATGGGCTAGAGGTTGGGAGAATTAACAGGGGCCCTGCTTTGGATACAGCTCTGTGCACTCAAGTGGGTAGGGAATGGCACTGTGAGAACTACTTGAACTGGCATCCATGGGCTGCCAGGTCTCTGTGGCTTCCCAGTGGTTGGTTCATAAACAAATATGGCATGATCCGTGGGAGGGGAGGCCAAAAGCAGGCCCTGGCCACAAAAGGCCATTTTTCTATTTGGAGAGCTCTCTTTTTTCTCCTCCTCAGCTTGTCCTCCTGTTGGGGGAGGGGGGCCTGCCAAATGATGTTACTTTTGGAATGCAAATTCTAGCCTTCCACTTCCTAAGCAGCGTGCCAATTAAGTCAGTAGTGCCAATTGAAATAGATCCGGATGGAGAAGGAACGCCGCAGCTGGAGATTTGCTATTAATAGGAAGTGCCTTCCTATGATAAACTTTTTTTTTTGTTTGCATTTCAAATAGCATGCATCTCAAGACCCAACGGTGGAGAGACAAGTCCATGGGCTTTGCTTGTGACAAGTGGATGGAACAAGCCAGTATTGTTTTCTATTCTTTCTTTAGCCATCAGTCTCTTTAAACTTGATAAATGTTTTATGGTTTTATATGTTTTATGGAATTGACTGTTTTTATGATACTGTAAGCCGCCCTGAGTCCGCTTGCGGAGAGGGCGGGATATAAATGTAAAGTAATAAATAAATAAATAAACATTCATTTGCAACCAAGTGCAAGAGAGAAGAATGGCCCAGGAGCCTGTAATTTGCACAAGTCTCTTCCATCTTCTCCAGAAGTCTTTATTTCTTTGGGACAGGAGCAGGCCACAGATTCAGCAGGAGCTCACAGGAGTTCAGCTCCTGAACCTTTCTGAGGGTTCCCCTTTCTCCTTTCCACCTTGTCACCTTGAATAGTAGGTGCAGCTGCATAACAATTCCTGGATGAGCTCCACCACCTATTTTTCTACAAAATGACCCCTGGACAGGAGTAATGCAGAGCTCTGAACATTTGGTGCCATTCGGTGGGCATGAGCAGAGTGTGGATAGGAAGAAGCTGTTCTACTCCCTCTTTCTCTGGTGCTTTCCCCTAGTGCCTATCTTTGTTTGCAAGCACAGGAATCCAGCTCAAGGTTCCCCATAATGCCCATGGGCGCTGTGGCTCCCACCAGTACTTCTTTTGGTGTTTGCTGAGCTTCTCAGAAAGAGGGTGGGGCCATTGTAAGGCAGGGTTTGTTATTGACTGCCCTCATTCAAATGATTTGGGGGGGTTTTTTGTGTGGTAATCAGGAAGACTGGTAGACACCTGCACTTCCCTTAGTCAGTGTGTGGTTCCATTATCTCCTGAGGCTTTCCTTCTTTTCAAGAGGTCTGAGGAGGGAAGATATTGCTTTTAGTTCAGCTTCCCATGACAAACATTTTGAGGTGTCACTCTCCACCCTGTCTCAATTGCAGAGGTGCCTGCAGACTCAAAAAGGTTGAAAAAGACGATGATATTGGATTTATACCCCACCCTCCACTATAAATCTCGGAGTCTCAGAACGGCTTACAATCTCCTTTACCTTCCTCCCACACAACAGACACCCTGTGAGGTAGATGGGTCTGAGAGAGCTCTCACAGAAGCTGCCCTTTCAAGGACAGCTCTGCAAGAGCCATGGCTGACCCAAGGTCATTCCACTAGCTGCAAGTGGAGGAGTGGAGAATCAAACCTGGTTCTCCCAGATAAGAGTCCGCTCAATTAACCACTACACCAAACTGGCTCTCTATTTCTGGGGATCTCTGGGGATGTGTGGTCCAGTTGATACATAGGGAGACTTCCTATTCCCTTTTCTCTCAAACAGGAATTTCTATTCCTTGGGCCTGGAAACAAGAACTTATCTCTGCACTCCAGCTCACAGGTTAAGGCATATCCATTACAAGTAGGAGCAAATGCTGCTGGTATGCCAGACTTAGCTTGCCGTGCATATGTGGGTGCAGGATATTGGAAGACAATCTGAGCGCTTCAAAAAATAATCCCCCTATATCCTCACAAAGCACTTCTCTTTGATTTATTTTTGGCAGCTAAAATATCAAAGACGAATGGAAACATAATACTTCAGTGTACATTAAGGGATGGGGTGAACAAGATTTAGAAGATCAAGAGTATACATACATTTGTGTGCAGCTAAAGCTTTGCTGGTACAGGAGTGTGCAGCTAAAGTTTTGGGGTGCTAGCAAATATTCCATGGTACCTGCTTTTCTTTTTTCTTCTGGCACTGACTCCCCAGAGGAGCAGGAACATATTCCTCCACAGTGTAAATGTGCCTCCTCCCTCTTCAACATTTTTAAGTTCTTATAGCTCCAGAGCAATGTTCCCTGTAAGCTGCAGAGTCTTGTGAGCAAAAATTCTACTTTGTGAGCTGCTGGCATTCAAGTTGTGAGCTACAGCATAAATTATTGTGCCCAGGGGCCATCCTTCCTGAGCTAAAACAAAAATGTGTGAGCTGAAGGCTAAAAATCTGTGAACTAGCTCACGCTAACACAGCTTAGAGGGAACAATGCTTCAGACTGTGTTTTTCGATATGTGAAGAACCCTGTGCTGTGTAATACATACCTCAATTTTTGTAGCAATACTTCTTAGACCCCATTATGTGTCAGATATTCACTGATAGGCACGTGTATGCTTTTTTTGTGTTTGATTTTTGCATTATTCTTGTTATGCAACCCTGAAAACCTTCAGTGAACATGTTTTCAGCCCTTATTTCTTCAGAAACTTTAAGAGTTCAAGGGATAATACTTATTTTCTTTTTCAACTGTTGGCACATCTCTCTCATCCACCATTCCCTTCCCATAGCTAGACATAACTCTTACTCACCAGTGGTGCATACCCCTCTTCCTTCCATCACACTCATTCCCCCCCCCCCAATGAAACAAGGATTGATATATAATGATATAAAATCTTCAGTAGCATGCAGATCAGGGCAAATCTGCACATGCTATATGTATAGATTTGCACAACTGAGGATTTTTGTCTAGTAGCTAGCAAAGAAGTATGATGTATGCCTCATGAGGAAAACTCTTGTCCTGAAACACTTTGGCTTGCACTGTAGATGATTGTTCTTTGACGGCTTTCAGTATTGCAGTTCAGTCCCCATGTCCTTCCCAGTCACAATCTCTGTCTTCTCTTAAATTTAAAACCGGTACAAAAACTGTTTTATTTATGCCTCCCCCCCCACCTTTCCAGAGTCCTGCTTGAAGTGTGTGGAAGAATAGAAGTCTCAGAGGTTCAGAGGAAACACCTTTATTCTCAGTCACATTCATTTTAAAATCACCATCCATTGTTGAAATTAAAAATGACATAAAGGTACCCATAAAAAAATTCTTCAGACCTGAAACAGCCCATACACTGCTAAAAGGAGTCCATAGTTAAAAGCCTGGGTAAAAAGAAATGTTTTGGCCAGGCACCTAAAAGGCTGTAATGTAGGTGAGGTTCAAAGGCAAAATGCCACCACTGAAAATGCCCCTGTCTCTAGTTCCTACCTGTCTCACCTATAAAGGTGAAGGTACAGAGAAGAGAGCTTGGGAAGCAGAATCCTAACTGGTGGGCTTAACAGTATGGGAGGAGGCAGTCCTTCAAGTACTCCACCTTCAAGACATTTAGGACTTTAAATATAAAGGCATTTAACTTTGAGTATTTGGAACTGGGCCTAGAAACGGCCCCATAGCCAGTGCAGGGATTTCAGCACAAGAGTGAAACAGTCCCTGTAATCAAGCCTTGGCAATAGCCTGGGTACCACAGTTTGGCCCAACTGAAGTTTCTGGGCAATTTTCAAAGGTGCATTTCATAGCATCCTTGGTTAATTGATAGCTGAGCAGCATCAGGTGGAAGAGAGCATTCAAATGCATGCAGACCAATTATAAGTTAATTAAGAAATAGTACTAGTTCTGGTGTTCAAATATGTAGCAATTATGCTAAACTACCAGGAATATGGAGGTAGAGACATCAACATAAGCTCCTAGCAATAGTTTTACCATTGATGTTTCACATGTGGGGCAAATATCAAAATACTATTAAATGCTTAAATCTCACTAATTCACACACCAAACATGCAAGTTGTTGACAACTAGAATTGAGACATGCCAACCTTCCCAACCAACTATAAAGTTCTCTGTGTGTCTGTGTGCGCACATGCATGAATTTCAGTACTGTAATCTTGGTGTGCTGAGGGTATGGAACATTGTGGCCAAGACATGCTTTTTGAGGAATGGCCATAAGTCATCATTGAACCTAAACTTCCAGACATAGGCCAGGATCCAGCAGTGTTCCCAAGCTATGAACCTGCTCCTTCAGGAGGTGACATCCCTTCCAGAACAAGCAAAACCCTACAGTCCTCAAGCAGTTGCTTCAGTGATCAACAGCACCTTATTTATTTACTTCTTTTATAGCCAGCCATTCTCTCCAGTGCAGATGCAAAGCAGCTTACATCATTCTCTTCTCCTCCGTTTTATCCTCACAACAACCTTGTGAGGAAGGTTAGGCTGAGAGTGTGTGATTGTCCCAAAGTCACCAGCAAGCTTCCACAGCGGAGTGGGGATTCGAACCGGTATCTCCCAGATCCTAGTACAACACTTTAACCACTACACCATGCTGGCTCTCAGTCCATAGTGTTGTCTAAAAATAAGTTTGCAGAACATGTATTTGTACAGTGGGGTTTCTCAGGTACAAAAAACCCTATGATTTGACTGTAGTGATGCCAGCATTCAACCATTCCTTATGGCACATTTGATAGAATGTTATAGACAAATTACCCACTCATTGCTTAGTACCACAGTTATCAGCCAGTATTTCTAAGCATTGTGATTATAGTGATTTGGAATACAGTAATAACTTTAATACAAAGTTGACAGAATATAGTGAATAAAAATGTTTATTTCATATCTTACATCGGCTTACTGGTCATTGCTAGGCATGTTGTTGTTCTGTTGGCCTCTGGCCCTATATGGGCCATGAAATCTTGTGTAAAGAAATCCAGTAGGCTGGATCCAACAGATCTGTGCCCCTGCTAGAAAAGCTTTAGTCTGATGGAAGAATAATTTCTCTGTTGCAAGACATGGTAACAATCCTCATACAGGAGGAAAGTACCTCCACCAGTGAAACAAATCTGCAAAATCCAACCAAGTAAGGGGTAGTGAATGCCAGACTACTAAAGACTGGTTCGCTCGTGGCAAAATCATTGAGGTAGTGATGCCAGCCTCCAGGTGGGACCTGGGAATCCCCCGGAATTATAGTTCATCTGCAGACTACAGAGCTCAGTTCCCCTGGAGAAAATGGATGCTTCAGAGAGTGGAGTGTATGGCATTGTACTTCACTGAGGTCCCTGTCCTCCTTAGGCTCCATCCCCAAATCTCCAGGAGATCTTCTTCGTGGTCTCTGTGCAGTCCCACACATGGGTCTTGCCGCAGGCAACGGATCCATACCTCGGAGCTCCAATAGCTTGTTTATAACGTCTTTTGGCGCGCTTTCCTCCCGCCCTGGGGAGCAGGCAGCGACTGCGCATGCCTGGAGCGGGGGGAGAGCGCCCATTCCACTCAGTTTCTTCCCTTCCGCCGCCCGGACAACACCTACCTCGTTGCGTTCCTCCTCTGGCTCGTCTCTTGGTATCGTACTATCTCTCCTATTTTTCTTCTCTACTTTCTCTTCCTTCGTCCCATTAATATAAATAATAAAAAAAAAAAAGGTAACCCGATTCTGCGCTTTCGCCTTTTTTCTTTCTACCCCCCCCCCCTCCCAACCCCGTCTCTCCCTTCCCTCCTTCCCCTGTCCGGAACGAATGGAAGGGAAAATCACCTTTAAAAGGTGCAGGCAGTGTGCTTCGAAAATTCCGTCCTCTGACGGTCACTCACTCTGCCTTTTTTGCTTGGGGGAATCCCACAGAACCGATAACTGCCACCACTGCGCTTGCTTCGGTAAGCAGGCGCGCAAGAACAGAGCAGCCCGTCTTCGTAGTTTCCTCATGGAATCCTCTCTCCGCGCAATGCCTACCTCAGATCCGCCGCCTCCCCCATTGAGAGCGGGAGATTTGGCAGCTTCGGCCCTTCCTATCGTACCTAGGAAGCATAAGTCCGATAAAAAGTCTTCTAAGCACTCTGAGGGCCACAAGGCGCCTAAACAGACTCGTCAGGGCGAATCGAGCCTGTCGAAGCCACACCACTCGGGTCCGAAAACCTCCAGCCCGACCACTTCGGCGCCTAAGAAGCACCACGACCCGTCGGCTTCTACCTCCGTGCATCCCAGTACTTCCGCCTTTGCTACGGCTGCGCAATCGGCTTCGGCGGCTACGCAATCGGTTGCGTCGACTGCGCAAGCGGCTTCCGCGCAGTTGATTCCGATTCTACCTATCGAACTCTCGGCTCCTTCCGATGTCATCTCGGAAATGCCCCGCCTCACTCAACCCTCTATTGAAGTGATCCTGATTGGCTCGAGATCGCCCTCGGTGCACAGCCTTCCTCCTAGTGATATCCTCGACTCCGAGGCTCCACCTCTCAGACCAGAATCCTTCCTCGACATCACAACGCCAGTGCTGAAGGACGTTACAACTCCATTGCTCAAGGATACTACAACCCCAATGCTTAAGGACATTACGACTCCATTGCTTAAAGACACTGCAACACCACTGCTAAAGGAATCTTCTACTCAAGTTTCCTCTCATCGGCTCCGATCTCGATCTCCGCGGCCCCGCTCTCGCTCGCGGTCTCCGCTTCGTCCGAGGTCTCCGATCCGAGATCGTCCCAACTCTCCGCATCGACATGACTACCAGGACCTTCGCCGCGATCGCTCCCGGTCCCGGTACGGTGACTACCATCGTGACTATCCACGAGACTGCTCTCCATCCCGGTCTCCGTCACCTAGGCTCCACTCACGTTACCATCGGTACCTGCGTTCGCCATCGCGCCACAGCTACAGGCATCTCCCCGACTTCGATCCCGAGTCTTTCCCCAGAGATGTCTATATGCCTCGACTCAGGGATTATTATTCTCCCGGACCCCGCGACTACTATCGTTCACGCGACCAGCGATCTCCTTATTACCGCCACCTGTCTCCAGATTGCTACGATGATTACCAGCACCACTACTACTCTTCCCGAGAAGAGCCAAACCCTCGCACCCGAGATGATGCGGCAGTCCTACGGACCCGAGACGCTTTCGACTCCCAGACTGCACCTGGTTCCCTCCACGTTGTGCAGCCTCCTGTTCTTCCTCGGAACCGAGATTCTCCCAGAACAGCATCCGCATCGGTTTCCAAACCGCCTGCTTCGCCGCTAAAGCGTCCTCGGGACCCTTCACCTGTCGAGCCCAAGTCTCCACAACATCCCGTTTCGACTTCGGATAGAGACACTTCTGATCACTCCGACTCCGAGGAGGCCCCAGCCTCGCCCTCATTGGACCAACCTCCTAGGCTTTCACCATCCGACAGTTCTAAGGCTTACCTTAATCTCATCACAACCATGGCTTCCGCACTAAACATCCCTATGTCCTCTGACTCACCTAAAATTTCGGATGTGGTACACGACCTGGTTCACGCAGACTTCCCTGATAGCTCTACGCTTCCTATGCTCCCTGTACACCTTGAAGGCCTCCAGGAGGCCTGGGAGAAGCCGGCCTCGATCCCTACACTTTCCCGCCGCCTGGATTCTCTTTATAGGGTGCACGTAGCTGACTGCAAATTCCTCGCATCCCACCCGGCACCCAACTCTATTGTTGTTCATTCCGCCACCAAGAACAAACAATCTCGCCACCCTGTTCCTCCGGACCGGGAGGGCCGAAAACTGGACACTCTGGCTAAGAAAATCTATAGCTTCTCTTCAACCAACTCCAAGTTGAACAATTACTTAGCCTATTTTGCGGCTTACTCCTTCAACTTGGCAAACCAGATTACCCCTCACATCACATCCATGCCTGACTCATCTCAAAAGGCGGTGTCGTCTCTCGTCTCTGAGCTCTCCCGTATCACTAAACAACAAATCAACTCTATCCGCCATGCGGTTTCCTGTTCCTCCCGAATCTTTGCAACCTCGGTGGCTTTACGTCGCCACGCCTGGCTGCACTCGACGAACTTGCAGCCGGACATCAAGCAGCGTATAGAAGACCTTCCTTTCGACGGTCTGGGACTGTTCCATGCGTCCACGGACGAGGTCCTTGCATCGGTCGATGACGGCCGCAAAAGAGCGAAACGTCTTGGGGTCACACAACCAACCTCACTGCCCTCTAATAGGCAAAGACCGTGGAAGCCATCCTTTCAGCGCCGTCAACGGTCTCCTAAATCTCAAGATTTCTGGAAAAGGAAACCTCTCCCAAAGCAGCCTTTTCATCAGAGGCCACGGGCTCAACCTTCTAAGAAACAATCCCAGACAGGCAAGCAGTCTCTTTGACTCTCCCATCAGGCATACCAGACTATCCCCTTTTTACCCAAGTTGGAGTTCCATCACCACCGACTCTTGGGTCCTTACCATCGTGCGTCTAGGTTACGCAATAGAGTTTGTTTCGCCACCACACCACCACCACTTCATAGCCACACCTCCATCTGCACTCCTGCAGCAGGAAATTCTGGACTTGCTCCAGAAGAATGCCATAGAACCCGTTCCTCCTCAACATCGAGGGACGGGATTCTACTCAAGATACTTCCTGGTCCCCAAACGCGATGGAGGAAAGCGCCCTATCCTAGATCTTCGGAAGCTGAACAACTTCATCGAATGCAGGAAGTTCAGAATGATCTCCCTACACGCCATCCTGCCTCTTATTCCCAGGAATTCCTGGATGGCTTCCCTAGATCTTCAGGACGCTTACTTCCATGTGACAATCCGACCTCATCATCGGAAGTATCTGCGATTCGCTATGGGGCGAGACCACTTCCAGTACGTATCCCTGCCCTTCGGCCTCTCCACCGCGCCAAGGGTATTCACCAAGTGTATGGCGGTGGTGGCAGCGGCTCTCAGGCTTCGAGACATCACAGTCTTCCCGTATATCGACGACTGGCTTCTCATAGCACCGACTCAGCGTCGTTTGCAGACCAATATCAGCACAACGCTCTCTCTTCTCGATTCCCTGGGGCTTCGTGTGAACACATCCAAATCCCATCTCGAGCCTACTCAGGACATCAAGTTTATAGGAGCTCTCCTACGCACTTCTCTCCACCGTGCTTTCCTTCCAGAGGATCGAGCAATTACGATCATCACCTTAGCCAAGTCAATTCAACGACAGCCTTGCCAGTCTGCATTCACAATACAACGCTTGCTGGGCCTCATGGCCGCCACGACTTCCGTCATCCACTTTGCCAAGCTACGGATGCGACAACTACAGCTTTGGTTTGTAAGAGCCTACCATCCTCAGTTGCAACCGCAGAGTGTCTTACTCACGGTTCCCCAGAGAGCACTTTCATCCCTTACGTGGTGGACGGTACCCAGCAATCTCCTCGCGGGCATGCCGTTTCTACCGGCGCCTCCAGTGGCGGTTGTGACAACGGACGCCTCAAAGTGGGGGTGGGGAGCCCACTTAGAGGACAAGACCGTCAGAGGCCTTTGGACTCCCTCCGAGAGGGCCATGCACATAAACTGCTTAGAACTGATTGCCGTGCACAGGGCCCTCTTATCTTTTCTCCCGCTGATCAACGGGAGCCATGTCCAGATTTCAACGGACAACATGGCAACGGTCTACTATATCAACAAGCAGGGGGGAACCAGGTCTCTCCGGCTTTGCCGTATAGCCATCTTGCTCTGGGAATGGTGTCTGGAGCACAACATTTACTTGACCGCTGTTCACCTCCCAGGTGTCGACAATGTTCTGGCCGACTCTCTGAGCAGGTTTCGTCTGGACGACCACGAGTGGTCCCTCAATCCGACCTACCTCCGACGCATTTTCAGATGCTTCGGAACACCCAAGGTGGATGCCTTTGCTTCAAGGGACAATGCCAAATGCCCACGCTATTTTTCCAGAAGGGGGAACGACGCCTTCCTACACAGATGGACGGGCCCTCTTCACTACATCTTCCCACCAACACCTCTACTGACTCGGGTACTGATGAAGATCACACGAGACGGCACGGACTGCATCCTGGTAGCCCCCTGGTGGCCACGGCAACCATGGTTCACGAGACTTCTCCAGTTATCTCATCACACCGTCGCCTCCCTCTCGTGAGCGACCTCCTGTCCCAAGCCAACGGTCAGATATTGCACCACAATCCTCAGGTACTGGCCTTAACGGCCTGGAGAATTCGACCTCCCACCTCTCCGCGGAGGTAGCCCACGTTATTCTAAACGCCAGGAAGCCCTCCACAAGGCTTTCGTACCAAAGGAAATGGAAACGCTTCTGTTCATTCGCGACTGCTAACCATCTACTTCCAGAATCAGTACCTCTCAATATGATCCTGGAGTATTTACTTTCTCTACAGAAATCAGGACTCTGTTACTCATCCCTGAAAGTTCATCTGTCTGCCATCTCTGCGTTCCACAATACGGTAGACGGCAAAACAGTTTTTTCTCATTCCTTGTCCAAGTCCTTTCTCAAGGGCATGTTGCACCTCAATCCACCCGTTAAACCCCTTGTCCCAACTTGGAGTTTATCCCTAGTTCTTTCCTCGCTTATGAAAGCACCATTTGAACCTATGGCTACCATAGACCTCAGCCTTCTTTCCTGGAAGACAGCATTGTTGATTGCCCTTACCTCTGGAAAACGGGCAAGTGACTTATGTGCCTTCTGCCACGATCCTCCCTACACCACTTTCCACAAGGAAAAGGTTGTCCTAAGACCGGACCCTGCGTTCCTTCCTAAAGTTGTCTCCCAGTTCCACTTATCGACTGCAACCTCTCTGCCGACCTTTTTTCCCAACCCAACCGACCACGGACAACGGGCCTTGCATTCTTTGGATGCAAGAAGGGCTTTATCTTTCTACCTTAATCGTACACGGCCCTTCCGTAAGGACCCTAATCTATTTGTGGCATACGGAAACCCTTGCAGGGGACACAAAATCTCTACCCAGAGACTATCTAAATGGGTAGTTAGTGCCATTAGGCTGTGCTACGAACTGGCTAAGCAGCCTCTGCCCGAAGGCCTTAAGGCTCACTCTACTAGAGCGGTCTCGACGTCTTCGGCTTTCTTGCACGGCGTCTCCCTAGAGGACATCTGTGCTGCTGCATCGTGGTCCTCTCCTTCCACGTTCGTCTCCCATTATGCGTTGGACGTTCGTGCAAGACGTGACGCCTCCTTCGGCCAAGCGGTCCTCAGATCCATCTTTCACTGAAATGGGGGTGAGTGCATCCGCTTATGTTCCTATATCATACAGTCTTTGCTTTGGGCCACGTGACTAACTTTTTCTTTTCCAGCACCCTCCTCCAGGACACTTAGCTGGCTAGTCACCCATGTGTGGGACTGCACAGAGACCACGAAGAAGATAAACAGGTTGCTTACCTGTAACTGATGATCTTCGAGTGGTCATCTGTGCAGTCACACACGCCCACCCAGCCTTCCCCGCTGCTGGCTTTTGGTACTCTTGCTTTAACCTTTCTAGTCTCTCTGCCAGTGGCGGCTGGAAGAAACTGAGTGGAATGGGCGCTCTCCCCCCGCTCCAGGCATGCGCAGTCGCTGCCTGCTCCCCAGGGCGGGAGGAAAGCGCGCCAAAAGACGTTATAAACGAGCTATTGGAGCTCCGAGGTATGGATCCGTTGCCTGCGGCAAGACCCATGTGTGTGACTGCACAGATGACCACTCGAAGATCATCAGTTACAGGTAAGCAACCTGTTTTTTTCCAACCTGGATCTGGCAACTAGTGTTTCCTTTAACTAGTGTTAGTGTGAGCTAGCTCACAGTTTTTTAGCTTCCATCTCGCACATTTTTGTCTTAGCTCAGGAAGGATGGCCCCAGAGCAAACTTAATTTATGCTGTAGCTCACAACTATAATGCCAGTAGTTCACAAAGCAGAATTTTTGCTCACAAGACTCCACAGCTTAGAGGGAGTATTGCTGTCAACCCTACCCGCCTCTGCATCCCCTGCCAGTGGCCGGGGGTGTGGGGGGACTTGGCAACCCTGTCTTGAGGGAGACCACGAGGACTTTTGATCAGGCATGCCCTGGGTGTTTCAGGTGTGGAACTTCATTCTCAGGCATGTGAGGCCCAATTAGTTGGGTTTTTTTAAAAAAAATAACTTTTATTAAGGTTGTTTTATACATTAAATAAAAAAGAAGAGGGGGAAAGCTAAAGTAACACAAGAAGAAATAGAAACTAATAGATCAACTAATGCAAACTGAAAGCAAAAAAAGAGGAATATTTGGTTTTCTTTGCTACAGGAATCCATACATTTACTTATTATCACCTTAGTCTGAAATCAGACGAAGGGAAATATGTATATCTCCTTTCTGTGTAAGCTTATTATCTTTGTCTTTTAATATTCAAAACCATAAATTATCAGCTCATTTCTTTTTAATGTGAGAAGTCGTATGAAGAGTTTCCATGTAGGTATAAATTCAGGTAAAGTCTTTAATCAAAGATGTAAGTTTTTGTGGGGCCCTCCTCCCCGGTGCCATTTTTTCTGACCTGAAATGGGGGGCCTCAGTGTGATAATTTTCGTGTGACCGTCAGTAAATGTAAGTTTCCTCAGTGTGGCAAAAAGCCCCCTGTGGTGTTTCAGGTCAGAATAATGGTGTGGCAGGCGGAAAGGCTTAAGCTGCATCTCCCCACACTCCATGGTCTTCATCAAGCCTCAGGTTCCTGGGAAGTAAGTCCGTGTACAGAACTTGTACAGCCCATGTGGAGGATGTACAGACTTTGTAAAGTGTGAATCATCCCTGAGTCTGGGGGAAGGCCTGTGTTTAGATACCCACTTTGTCTTCAGTCTCAGTGGGTGGCTTTGGGCCAATTGCTCTCAATCTAATATGTCTCAGAGGACTCCAGTGGCACTTTAAAGACTAACACATTTAATTGTGGCATGAGCTCTTGTGAGTCACATCTCATAATCAGATTCACAGACCTTTAGTCAGATGTATTTATATTAAAAGCTGCAGACTAACACAGCTACCCATCTAGGACATATCTCATAGGCTTACTTGTGGATGATGAAGCTGGTGGGGTGGGCGAAGAGCCACATGTGCTGTGGGGGAAGGAGATAAAAATGTGACAGCTTTGGGAGGGTTGTTGAGAATTCATGTGAAGTACTTTAACATGCTCAGAGTGCTTTTAGAAATATTTTTGTTGTAATTGAACTGTGGTGATGAGTTCCCTCAGCATTGCAAACACATAGCCCTTTCTAGCGCTCCTGAGGAAGGTTCAATATCCTGTGTTGTGAATTTGTATGAAGCTGTTTAATGAGTTCAGAGTGCTTTTAGAAACTGATTGCCTGAGAAAGTAACTGAACAAAGTTTGAGTCCAATGGCACCTTTGAGACTAACAGTTTTAGTCAAGGTATAAGCTTTTGAATAAAACCTTGAATAGAACTTTATTATTAAAGGCGACACTGAAGTAAAACTTTGTTCTTCTGCTTCAGACCAACATGGCTACGCATCTAAGAAAGTGACTGCTGGTGATAAGTCGCCTCAGTGATGCAAACAAGTGGCCCCGATTACTTTTTTAGCAATTGTGTGAGGAAAGCTCAATATTCATGTTGCCACCATCTTAAAAGTAGCTACTGCAATGTTGGGTTTAATTGTCAGACAGCCAGATAATAGGCAGATGGCTCAGTCTCTGCATTTAGGTTTCTTGGCAGCAAGCCAAACTGCTCTTTTTCTTTTTTGTATTAAAAATACAAGATAAGCTTCTGGAAAAAAGGGGGAAATAAATCTCACAGCTGCAGGGTCTGTGGCAGTTGTTGTAGCTGATAAATATGTAGAGTGCCTCAGAGCATTCCCTCTTGTGTATATTGTGTCTGCGTAAACGTATTTGGAGAACAAATAGCAAATCCCTAAGCAGGCATTTTAGACACAGACATTTCATCTTTCAGAAAGCCAGTGACTTCCTCTCCCCCTCCCCATTTGTTGCGCTTATATTTCTGCAAGGGGTGAAGAGGGGAACAGAGACTGGCAAAAGTATTTAGCTGTGCCCACCATCTCACCAAAGAGGTGGGTGCTAGCTGGGCAATGTGTACCCATGATGAGCTTCTGGTCCAGGAATGGTAGCATGCAAGCACTGTGGTCAGAGGTCCAGGGCATGCGTTAGCAGCTGTTAAAACACTGTGCCTGGCTGCATGTGAAACACTTTATGGGGAAATGCTTTTCTTGCATCCCCAGTCTTGTATAAATGGACAACACCAGAGCCCTACCAATCTGTATATCACTAGACTTCTTTCCACCCTTGGCTATTAGGTGTCCTCCCTCCAATACCTAAATCAGTGTGTGATATCACCTCTTCTAGAATCTCCTTGTATGCTACCTGACATGGATATAGCTGGTAGAGAAAATGGCTAAGACCTGTACCACTGGAGTTCTTTTATGGGCAGAAGGCAGGTGCTTTCTGCCCATAAAGGAACTTCAGTACTTCAGGCAGCCAGTTGCACATACTTCATTTGCTGCTTTCTCATATGACCTAATGGTTTCCACCTCTAGACTGTTGCATCTTGCATGTCTGGCTTTAGGCAGTTCCTCACAAAACCCATTGTTCAGAGACTCAGTGAAGGGTTCCAATAAGGCATCCTCCCTAGGAGGGCATTATAGTTCCTTGGAGGAACTGGGAACTTTGAATTCTTGTTAAATCCTTTATGATCGTCTTTGTGGTCTCTGTGCATCACACTGTTGGGATTAGTCGCCAACGCTGATCTTGATTGGTAAACTTCAAAGCTGCAGATTTCCGCGCCCACGCCTCAGTGCGCATGCCCAGAAGCCCCACAGCGCATGCTCACTGAGGCGGGAGCGGACATCCTGCCAGGTCGCTTCTGACCGCCACTCAGATCAGTCGATCTTTTTCGCTCCGTTTGGTGAACTTCTGCTAGACTTCTTCTAGACTTCTGTTAGCCGCCTTCTTTCTCAAAACCCCTTTCCTGCAGGAACGGTAAAACAATTTCTTGACTACTTCACCAGGGAACGTCTCCAACTCTTGCCGAGGAAGGGGGGGGGGATTCCTTCCCTCACCCACTTTACCATTTCAAATGGAAAGACACTGGGGATTTTTCAAACGGTGTGTGGGAATAAAATCGCCCCACCTGACCGTCACGCACTGTGCCCACTTTGTCTCTGAGAAATACACAGGACCGACTTGTGCGCTCACTGTGCAAAGTTCTCCAAGCAAACGAGGAAAAATAGAGCAGCCCGCCTTGCCGCAGCCCTCGTTGAACAGGCACTCTCCCCACGAAAAATGTCTTTGTCAGCGTCGACAAGTCATGCTTGAGCCGACCAACCGATCCCGACCACCAGATCAACAGCTTCGATATCGGTCGATGCTGATCATACCCACTCTTGACGCCGACCGCTCTTGTAAACGGGCTAGCTCGGCAACAAAGTTGGAGTCCTCTACACCTGCCAAGAAACGCAGAGAGGGTAAGAGGTCGCATTCGGAGAAGAAGATGAAGCAAAAACATAGCTCCGAAAAACACCGGAGCAAGACTTGCACTCCGTTCTCTCCGAAATCACCATCGGATCCGATGGCACCAATCATCCCACCATTGAAGCTCTTCGCTTCACTGGTCTGTTGGCAAAGCCCTCCGACGCTCACCTCGATGTCCACGCAACCCGTAATCTCCGAGTCTGACCGGGACATCGATCCGGAATTGAAGGCAGTCCTCCGTCTGACCCTTCCCAGGAAGTGACCAACACACCTCGACCCCGAAGCCTTTCACCTCGAGACCGAGCGAGGGGAACGCAGAGAGATCAATCCCCGCTGAGAGACCAATCCCCAAGACTCAGAGGCAGAGATGAATCTCCATCCCGTCTCCTGCCGCCACCGATCCCATGGGATCAATGACAATGGCAATATCTGTACGGTGTATACCCAATGCACTCGACTTTTCCTTGGCTCCCTCCACACCCAATGGACTGAGACCAATACTCCGAAGCCTCCTGCCGATCCCGGACCTCATACCGACCATTGCGCCAAGGTCCGTCGGCATCACTCTCCAAACCATCCGATACCGAATCTGTTCGAGAACACAAAAACACCTCCCCACGTGAGGCTTCTACCAAACCAATCCCACCCAGAACTAGAATGCCAGAGCCTGATTCAGTATTGACGCCACACCTTTCAGACCACTCTGATTCCGCTGACGCCCCCCCGAGATTAGAGGAAAGATCAACACCTGAGGACTCAGAACTGCTCTCCTCTCCAGAAGAACCTTCTCCTTCTCAGAAAGTGGTGGAGGAACAACCCATCTCTCCATCAGAGGATTTAAAAGCATACGCAGATGTGGTCGAACACATGGCACAATCGCTATCATTACCAACGATTCAACCACAACTTACCATCACCGATACCATCTTTGATATTGTACAGATGGACACTTCCACCGGGATAGCTCTTCCCCTGACAGCAGTCATGCTTCATACAGCCAAAACATCCTGGGACAAACCTGCCTCTACCCCAGTCTCTTCTCGCAGACTGGACCATATGTACCGGATACAAGAATCCAGTGCAGATTTTCTCTTTTCACACCTCAAACCGAACTCAGTGGTGGTGTCATAAGAACATAAGAAAATAAGAGAAGCCATAAGAGAAGAAAATCAGGCCAATGACCCATCCAGTCCAACAGTCTGTATCACGCAGTGGCCAACACACACACACACAAACTGGCTAATAGCCACTGATGGACCTCTGCTCCATATTTTTATCCAATCCCCTCTTGAAGCTGGCTGTGCTTGTAGCCGCCACCACCTTCTGTGGCAGTGAATTCCACATGTTAATCACCCTTTGGGTGAAGAAGTACTTCCTTTTATCCATCTTAACCTGACTGCTCAGCAATTTCATTGAATGCCCACGAGTTCTTGTATTGTGAGAAAGGGAGAAAAGGACTTCTTTCTCTACTTTCTCCATCCCATGCATTATCTTGTAAACCTCTATCATGTCACCCCGCAGTCGACGTTTCTTCAAGCTAAAGAGCTCCAAGCGTTTTAACCTTTCTTCATAGGGAAAGTGTTCCAAACCTTTATTCATTCTAGTTGCCCTTTTCTGCACTTTTTCCAATGCTATAATATCCTTTTGGAGGTGCGGTAACCAGAATTGCACACAGTTCTCCAAATGAGAGGGGCATTATGATACCGGCTGATTTGTTTTCAGTTCCCTTCCTAATAATTCCCAGCATGGCGTCGGCCTTTTTTATTGCAATCGGCAATTGCACACTGTCTTTACATTTTCAGTGAGTTATCTACCACGATCCCAAGATCTCACTCTTGGTCAGTCTCTGCCAGTTCACAACCCATCAACTTGTATTTGTAGCCGGGATTCTTGGCCCCAATGTGCATTACTTCACACTTGGCCACATTGAACCTCATCTGCCGCATTGATGCCCACTCACCCAGCCTCAACAGATCCCTTTGGAGTGCCTCACAATCCTCTCTGGTTCTCACCACCCTGAACAATTTAGTGTCATCTGCAAACTTGGCCACTTCACCACTTACTCCCAACTCCAGATCATTAATGAACAAGTTAAAGAGCATGGGACTCAGTACTGAGCCCTGCGGCACCCCACTGCTTACCGTCTCCCACTGCGAAGACTGCCCATTTATACTCTTTTGGGTCCTCAGGTCTTTATCATCCAAAGCTAGGAAGACTCAGTCTCCCCCACCCCTCCCCCAGACAAGGATGGGAAGAGACTAGACAACCTGGGACGTAAGTTTTACTCAGATGGAGCACTGAGTATCAAAATAGCTAATTATTCCACCTGTATGGGACGCTACCCATATGCTCTCTGCAAACAACTATCCACCATATTAGCTGACCTTCCAGAACAGAGTAAGTCTGCCTTCAAAAAGATCCAAAGGGAAGGTATGACTTGCCAAATGACAACTAAACTCATCTAAACACTCCAGCGATATCTTTGCAAAACCCCTGACAACAGTCATCACACTAAGACGCCACTCTTGGCTTCGCTCTGCTGCCCTCCAACCTGACACACAGGCCTACGTAGAGGACTTACCTTTGACAACAATGGTCTTTTCAGTTCCAACACCGACTCCATCCTACAAGAGATGGATAAAAGCATCAGGACCTCTAGAAACCTGGAAGTCTCTTCTTCCTCCCATTCCCAGAGCCAAACGCCCATGGTCCAAACCATGGAATAAGAAGCCATATTCAAAGCCACCCGCAGAACAACTGTGGCATTCCAAAGGCTCAGCATCGTTTCCCAAGTCAACTTTTGGCTCCAAGTCTAAATATTCGCCATCATCTTCTCAGTCCTCCCGCCAGGACCCTAGACAGCCTAAACAGTGTCTTTGACTGTTTCCCCCTCCCTGGCCCCCCTTTCCTCCAACCTTCCTCGGATCATACCCGCCTTTTTCCATTCCTTCGGGCATGGACCAGAATAACATCAGGCCAGTGGGTCCTGTCTATCGTCCGAGAAGGGTATGTGATCGAATTTTTTCAGAGTCCACCCACCCCAACCTTCTTCTCCACCACCCCTTCCTCTACACTCCAGGAAGAGGTTCAGGCACTCCTCCTCAAAAAAGCCATAGAACCGGTGCCCTCGAACCAACTAGGCCTTGGGTTTTACTCCCATTATTTTATGGTTCCAAAGCGAGACGGAGGCCTTTGGCCAATCATGGATCTTCGGGCCCTGAACCTATTCATCATATATCACAAATTCAGAATGACCTCACTACCCAACATTCTTCCTCTCCTCAATCGCGGAGATTGGATGGCCACGCTGGATCTTCAGGACATGTATTTTCATGTCAGCATCCACCCATCTCACAGGAAATATCTACGATTCACCGTTGGGACAGCCCATTACCAATATCGAGCCTTACCATTCAGGATCTCCACGGCCCCCAGAGTCTTCACGAAGACAATGATGGTCTTTGCAGCTTACCTGAGGCTACAAAGTATAACACTATTCCCATACATAGACGACTGGTTACTAGTTGCAGAGTCCAAACCTCGTCTCTTGCAACACATCACCATACTCAACCTCTTACAAGAGCTGGGACTGCGAATCGAGAAAAAATCCTATCTTCAACCCTCCCAGAAGGTACAGTTCATAGGAGCCATACTGGATACTCGCTCCTGCAAGGCCTCTCTACCACCAAAATGAGCAGACGACATAGTGTTTCTGGTCCAGAGCTTCCTACACAATCCTACCATCACAGTGCGCCAGGTCCAACGACTCCTGGAACTCATGGCAGCCACTAACTCAGTGATCACCTTTGCCAGATTTCACATGAGGATCCTACAACTGTGGTTCCTCAGACAATTCAGGTGCAACTTCGACCCCCCCCCCATCCCATTGGTTGGCCATTCCTCAGGATGTCCCCGCATCCCTCATGTGGTGGCAGCAACGGCATTACCTTTTGGAAGATGCTCCTTTCCACAGGCTGTCCCCATCAGTTATAGTGACCACCAATGCCTCCCTCTGGGGCTGGGGAGCACACATGAATGGTCTCTGTGTGGGAGACAGGTGGCCCAAGCACCACACTCACCATCATAAACTTTCTAGAGCAGGGGTCCTCAAACTATGGCCCGTGGGCCGGATGCGGCCCGCTGAGGACGTTTATGCGGCCCGCCGGGTTATGGCAAAATCAGACCGGAAGTGACGTTCGACCTAAATTCGCGTTAGCAACGCACACTTCCGGCACTGGGCTGAGGCGGCGGAGACAGAGTGTGAGGCGATACCGAGGTGAGGTGAGTTCCCAGGCCGGGGTGTGTGGTGTGGGGAAGGGAGAGATATGCAGAAGACGGAGAACTGACGGCCCGCGGCCTTGTACAGTAACGGCAGTCCGGCCCTCCAACAGTCTGAGGGACAGTGAACTGGCCCCCTATTTAAAAAGTTTGAGGACCCCTGTTCTAGAGCTTCTGGCAACTCACCATGCCATTCAGTCCTTTCAACCATTGATAATGGGCAGGGCGGTGGCTATTCTGATGGACAACACAACGGCGATGTCCTGTATCAACAGACAAGGGGGCACAGTCTTTTGGAAACTGTTTGCTGGCGTTGGACATATGGAATGATTGCAGAGAAATGGACTCCACATTGATGGTGACCCACCTCCCTGGAGACCAGAATGTACATGCGGACCTCCTCAGTTGAGGGGGAGCATCCCTCCATGAATGGGAGCTCAGTTGGAAGTTCCTACAGCCCATCTTCCGAGTCTGGGGAACCCCAGAGATAGATGTGTTTGCCATGTGCACCAACAGGAAGTGCCAATCCTTCTGCTGCAGGGGAAGGGTGGATCCCCTGTCCATGGGGGACGGTCTTCTTTTCCCATGGCATCAGCGACATGTCTACCTTTTCCCTCCCATTCCCCTAATTACCAGAGTGGTTCAGAAAATATTGAGAGAACGGCCAGTGGGGGGCCTCATCACTCCTTGGTGGCCCAGACAACATTGGTTCTCCCCGATCCTTCACCTGTCCAGGGGAATTTTCCACCAGCTGCAACCAGCCACAGATCTCCTATTCACCTACCAAGGTTGGGTAGCACACCACGATGTACCACATCTAAAACTGATGGCATGGCATCTGCAGTGAGTCAGCTATCTGACAGAGCTCAACACATCCTCCTGAACAGCAGGAAGCTGTGCACTCACAAATCGTATGCCTATAAATGGTTCAAATTTGTACAGTTCGCGACCCCACTCTCCCTCAACCTGCATTCAGCAGGCTTATCAACCGTCTTCAACTTTCTCCTTTCCTTATTAGACAAAGGTCTATCTGTCTCATCACTTTGAGTGTATCTGGCGGCCATCTCGGCCAATTGCTCTCAGATAGATGGAGATTCAGTTTTTACCCATCCTGATGCCAAGAAGTTTATCAAGGGCCTTACTAGGCTGTATCCTCCTACCAAACAGCCTGCCCTGGCATGGGACCTTCCCATGGTACTACATAAGCTCTCAGGAAAGCCATTTGAGCCCATGGCTACATGCTCCCTGCAACACTTATCTTGGAAGACATTTTTGGTGGTGATCACATCTGCTCGCAGAGTGGGTGAACTTATAGCCCTACGATTTGACGCCCCATACTTACGCTTCAGCGATGAAGGTGTCTCTCTTCGTCCGGACATCACCTTCCTTCCCAAAGTGGTGTCCGCATTTCACCTCAATGCTGAAATTTCTCTGCCTGTGTTTTTTCCTAACCCAGCTGATGAGTCTGAACGGAGGTTGCACTCCTTGGACGTCAAACGAACATTATCCTTTTACATACATAGCTCAAGTCCTTCTCGCAAGGATTCCAGGCTCTTCATTTTGTATGCTCCTACATCCTTAGGACAACTGATCTCTTCCCAGAGACTTTCCAAATGGTTGACTGAAACCATAAAGCTATGTTACCTGTTGGACAAGAAGCCTCTCCCAGGCCCTATCCGGGCCCACTCTACACGGGCCATGGCTACCTCCATGGCCTTCATGAGAGGCATTTCCTTCCAGGACATTGCAAGGCTGCCACCTGGTCCTCCTCACATACCTTTGTGAAGCATTATGTGCTGGACTTATCTTTGCATCACTATATGTTGGTGGGCCGTGCTGTTCTACACTCTCTTACCTGCTGATGGACCATCGCACCCTCCTCCAGGTAGGCTTTTTGTTGCTTGCTAATCTCCCAACGGTGTGATGCACAGAGACCACAAAGAAGATGAACAGGTTGCTTACCTGTAACTGATGATCTTCGAGTGGTCATCTGTGCAGTCACATTGCCTGCCCTCCTTCCCCACTGCTGCCGGTTCCTTCTGCAGCGGTCAGAAGGAACTGGCGGGATGTCCGCTCCCGCCTCGGTGAGCATGCACAGTGGGGCTTCTGGGCATGCGCCCTGAGGCGTGGCCGCGGAAATCCGCAGCTTTGAAGTTTACCGATCGAGATCGGCGCTGGCACCTAATCCCAACGGTGTGACTGCACAGATGACCACTGTGCAGTTAACATCAGTTACAGGTAAGCAACCTGTTTTTCCTCTAGAGATTGCGTTACTAGGCAACTTCTCCATATCCACTCACTTCTGGGAATCTGTGTTGTAGTCTGTCAATTTGCTCCAGTCCCCTCCTCTAGTGTGAGAGAATGATGTGATGCAGAGTGGTGAAGCTGTAGTACTGCAGTCTGAGCTCCCTGCTCACGACCTGACCTGAGTTCAATCCTGGCAGAAGCTGGGTTCAGGTAGCTGGCTCCAGGTTGACTCAGCCTTCCATCCTTCCGGGTTCGGTAAAATGAGTACCCAGTTTGCTGAGGGGAAAGTAGATGACTGGGGAAGGCAACGGCAAACCACCCCATAAAAAGTCTGCCGTGAAAATATTGTGAAAGCAACATCACCCCAGAGTTGAAAATGACTGGTGCTTGCACAGGGGACTACCTTTACCTTTTTTTTAGTAGAATTTCCCATCTTTTGCCTTGAAAACCATAAATTTGAGAGAGCTTTCCATACAGTAGAATTTACCTATTTAAGGCATTATTCCTGTGTGAATGAATCTTTGTAGATCAAGCATGACAAGATAAAAGCTTCATACCACTCCAAACAGTGTGCTTCCCGTTTGACTTCCAGAGCTACCTAGAAGAATCGAGCTATATACAATACATTAAAACCTGAACCAGCCCTTTAGAGATGCAAAGCCGTTGTTTGTCTCAGTTTTTCCTTTCGTGCTTAGCATTGGCACTGTTGCCAGTAGGCACTACACAGACTGGATGAGCCGTTGCATCTTGATATCTGCCTGTGGCTTCAAATTCTGATTATTTAAATCTGTCATATTCCAGCAAGATTTGGTGCATGCCAACCTGTCTGTTATAAACAGCTGTTGATAAATGCATAGGTCAGGGGTGGCCAATGGTAGCTCTCCAGATGTTTTTTGCCTACAACTCCCATCAGCCTCAGCCATTGGCCATGCTGGTTGGGGCTGATGGGAGTTGTAGGCAAAAAACATCTGGAGAGCTACCATTGGCCACCCTTGGCCAACTTGAAGCCACAGGCAGATATCAAGATGCAACGGCTAATCCAGTCTGTGTAGTGCCTACTGGCAACAGTGCCAAGATAACAAGAAGATAACATCTGCAAACACAAGCCTGCCTTCCCATTTATGACAATACTAGTATGGATACCTATAATTAGCCTTTCCTGTTCTGTATCTGATCACATCCTTTGCATTTGCCAGGATTTTTGGTTTGCGAGAGAAGTGTTTTTCTCAATAAATTGAGAGATGAAAGGACTTGACAGCTAGCTCTGAGTGCACACCCTGGATTAAAATAGGATTAAAATAGGTTTTATGTTGATGGGAGCGGGGAGGCCAAACAGGAATGCTGACTGCTAGAACGAAAGCTGACAAGCCCCTGGAAAGGAGGTCACGGAGCCGTGGATTAAGAAGTTAGGCATGAGGGAAATCAACTCTTACCTATAAGCCTTTTGGAGCTCTGTTTGGAGATTTAGTATGTTAAACAAAGCAGAAATAATCCTGGCATTATTTTTAATATTCTACCCCCCCCCCCCCTTTACTTCTCACTCCCTAATGGAACCCCCCAAAGCAGGATTTAGGAAATCATGAGCATGGCTTCTGCATACTGAATGGGTTCTCATGAATATCCTCTTTCCCCCCCTCCTAGAATTGAAAAAAAATTGGCTTCAGCTCAATGCTTGCAACTTTGGTTAAGGGAATGCTTGGTGATGCAGAACTCCAACAGGCCTGGTGGTTAGAATTCTATGCATGGCTCTATGCTGCTGCTTCTACTTTTGATATTTTTGTATTTTTATATGCATGTTTGTGCACGTGAGTTCATGTGCGCACCTGGCAGTCACGATGACCTCTGGCGATTGACCCCTACTGGGGGCCTGGAGGATGTTCAGGCAGGTGGCTGAATAAAGCTTGCCCCTGTCTCCAGCTCTGGTATTCCAAGGAGGTCTCCCATCCAAGTACTTGCCAGAGTCGAGCCTGCTTAGCTTCCAAGATGTAATGTAATGTAAAATTTTATTTATATCCCGCCCTCCCCCGCCGAAGCAGGCTCAGGGCGGCTAACAACATTTCAAGTAAACAGTACAGTATTAAAAACATTAAATTCACATTAAAATTCACATTAAAATCAATCAATAATTAAAACATTCCTAAATCAACACTGGCAGTAACCGTTATTAATCTGGCGGTAAACATTACTTCAGTTATTGGTGAACGCCTGTTTGAAGAGGGCGGTCTTGCAGGCCCTGCGGAACTGATCTAAGATCAGGGTTGCCTGGGCTATCCAGGTCAAGACCAGCTCTATGCTTCTGACTTGTTCACTGCTGCCGCCTGTGATGTTGTGTGTGCATTTTAGGAGTAGAGGAGGCAAGAGTACAGGGCTTCATTGGCATCTCTGATCAGGGCAGTGGTAAGAACGGCCCCTGCCATGTCTAACAGCTTAGGGTTGCTACCAGTGTTCCCTTTAAGCTGAATTAGTGTGAGCTAGCTCAGTTTTTTAGCCACCGGCTCACACATTTTTATCTTAGCTCAGGAAAAATGGCCCCAGAGCAAAACTCATTTGTGCAGTAGCTCACAACTTTAATGCCAGTAGCTCACCAAGCAGGATTTTTGCTCGCAGGACTCTACAGCTTCGAGGGAGTTTTTGTTGCTACTGGTTGATTACTTCAAGGAGCCCTTTCTTCTTTATTTCAGAAACATCTGTGGATATATTCCATAACTACACAAAGTAGCTCCCAATTTAACACATTACTAGGTGGTGCATTCAAGGTGCTTTCAGTGTTCTGGGCACGCTTGAATGTTGGTTTAATTGCTGACTCATAATGTGTTCCTTGTTTCGGAACTCTTGGGGAGGCAACCTAACAGGAGCCCTGATAGGCTAGTGTGACGGACAGGAGGCTGTCCTGCCTCAGAAGGGAACAACAGCTGCTCAGATGAGCCAATGGCAGTGCTGCTCCAGTGTCCAGTCACCTTTCAGAGGGGAAATGGAATGATGGAGGGGAGCACAGCAAAAATTAAGTTCAATTCAGATCTGCGTTGAGGAGAGTGCAGTGGTAGATTTTGGGTCTGCCTCAACAAAAGATCAGAGAGTTCGAAGGGCAGCTCTGCCTGCAAGTGTAGCAGAGACGGTTTATATCTACCTCTGTTTACAGTTTAAAATAAACCTGGTCCTCCAAAAGATGACCAGAGTGGACAGGTAGATTCATATAGAAATAGGCAGTTGTTTAGGTATGCTGGGTTTAGACCATATAAGGCTTTAAAGATCAGTAACAGCACCTTGAATTGGGCTTGGAAGCAACCTGGGAGCCAGTGTAGATGGAACAAGACTGAAATGATAGGGTCTGTATGATCTGCTCCAGTCAGTGTTCTAGCTGCAGAATTCTGAACCTTTTCCAGTTAGTCTTCAAGGCCATCCCCATGTAGAGTGCATTGCAATAATCTAATCTAGATTCACCAGGGCATGCGCCACAGTGGAAAGGTCTCTCCACCCCCCCCCCACCTCCCCGGGAGACCCGCAGCTGGTGAAAGGCACCCCTGGCTACCACTGCCACATATTTATCCAACAGGAGGCCTGGGTCCTAGAGGAACCTCAAGCTATGAACCTGCAGCCCCATCCATAACAGGTGACACTGCAATTCCTGGCTCAGGCCTTCCCTCCGTTTTGTTGGTATTAAGTTCATCCTGAGCTCCTTGGAAGATCAGGATGCAGATAAAAATAAATTCAAGACGCTTACCAGTTTTCCCAGCAAGAACAACAGCAATGACTTTTTAAAGGGGTGTATTTTAAATGCCAAGGGTACGTTGTGTTTTAAGTAAAGACAGCATCAGTGATCCGTACTTAGAATGCAGCCTGCTAGAGCAGAAACGCAGCTTGGCAGCAAAGACGCAAACGGCTCAATTCCACACGTGTTTGTTCCCGATAAAAAGAGGCTGGCGGCTAGAAGAAAATTGCTCCATGTTTAGAATTCTCTGCACCTGCTTGCTGGTGCTTTCTTGGAAAAAGAAACACTGTACCCTGTAAATGTGATAGCTCAGTAAGGAAGGGCAGCACAAAATTGCCTGGGCCTAAACACAGTGATATTTGGGGTTGCAGTCAGTGTATATGTGAAGTGGACGTGATTACGTCTTAAGAAATTAGGCATATGATGATAGAACATGAGTTTTTCTTAAGGCATAACATATTTATTTCTGATCTCTGAACAGCACTATTGTGTTTGTGTGTCTTTTATCCAGGGTATTCTTTGGCTGAAACATTTTTTTAAAAGTATTATGCAGGGGCTGTTAGCAGGCTCCCAGCCCTGATTGTGGAGACAGTCCACATCTGTATGAGCAATGCTGAGGCACCAGAGGGTCCCAGGACCATACTTGGTACTCACTGAAATGCTAGCCTTGTTCTACTGTTTGGCTAAATGTTTCCCTTTGTGTATCTCTGTTGATCTGCTGGCTCTTGAGTGTGCTGCTATATTAAGAAACCAAAGCTGTTGGTACATATAACATTACTCCCTAGACAGGCAGTGGAGATACTTCAATTGAGGTCAGAAGGAGGGAGAATGCAGGAACTGGGATTAAATGCCTGTGTTGAGTTTTATTGTTAAAGCTATTGTGGTCTGGAACAGTCAAGTATCTGCTGTGGGTTGGCTTTTAAAACAAACACACACACACACATCCTTTTACAATGATCAGTTTCCATTAATTATATTAAACTAGGAGTAAGGCCCATTGTGAAGAAAAATACAGTGGGCTCTAGGAGGCGGCTCTCTGGGTGAGTGCCCACCACCCTTGCTGTCTTCCCACCCACCCAAGTGAAGGCATTGACTCCCCCCCACACACACACCTCAAGGAGAGCTGATCTCTGCCATCTTGAGAGCAATTGTAAATCTGAGTGATCTCTGGTGGTTCTCCAGTAGAAAATGGCATTGTACCTGTCTGAGGTCCTATCCCTCCTCAAACCCCACCCTCTCCAGGCTCCACCCCTTAAATCTCTGGGATTTTCCTAACCTGGAGTTGGCAACCCTATCTCATTCCATTTATTTGCCCCTCTGACTTCAGGTTTCCATTGCCTTCCTCCTCCCTTCAGCCTCTACATAGGAAAAGGACAGTCTTTCTTCACAGTGTGTGTGGGGGGACCAAAGCAGCTTACATCATGATGAAGTAGCACCATTGTGATGTTATCTGATTGTTTTACTGTTTTACTTTTTAAACACTGTTTTAACATTGTTTATCTTATGTTGTTAGCTACCTTGAGTCTTTGTAGAATGGGTGGGATATAACTATAACCAAATAAATAGTTATCCCGGCGGGGAGGGCGGGATATAAATTGAAAATTATTATTATTAAATAAATCTTCTCTCTCCCCGTTTGATCTGAACAACAACCCTGTGAGGCAGGTTAGGCTGGAAGTCTGTGACTAGTCTGAAATCACCCAGTCAGCTTCCACAGCCCTCCCCTGGAGATAGGCGGCAGTGGTTCCCCAGGAGGAAAGGCCTCTCCCTCTGAGGCCTGTAGTGATACCTTAGGAATTTCTGACCAACCTGGAAAGGTATCACTAAAGACATCTGGGTACGTGCGCCCCCACCCAGCCTTGCTGTCTTAACAACCACCCAAATGAAGGCATTCATTCCCCCCCACACACACACACAAGGGGAACTGATCTCTGGAAAGGGGGCAGCCTGTTTACCTGTTGCTGTGGAACTGGCCCCTCCCTGCTTTGAACAAACATTCCTTTGGTCTCAGTTGAATTGAAGGAATTGCTACTGTTTTGTCTCATGAACATGTCTCTCACAGTTTACTGTTTGCTTCACTGTTCCCTTCCTGTCAGTGTTGTTGTTGTTTTTTTTTTGGGGGGGGGCTGTCCTGGGCGTCCTACAATGGGCCCTGAGGAGAGGCAGTAGTGATCAATAAGCGCCCAGGAGAACCTGTCAGCAGAGAACTGTTTCCCTCAAAGGTCAGTGGCCTTCTGGTGGGGTTCTTGCCTGATTAGGATGGTGGTGTGTGGGGGAGAGCAGAATCAGCCAATGGCATTCCAGAGACAGTGCAAGCCAATCCTGCACAGGCCACATCCAACCAATGAAAATTCTTAGATTTGCCACTGGGGTTGGACTTTTATTTATTACTGATGAACATATGAACGTATGAAGCTGCCTTATACTGAATCAGACCCTCGGTCCATCAAACTCATTATTGTCTACTCAGACTGGCAGCGGCACTCCAGGGTCTCAAGCTAAGGTTTTTCACTCCTATTTGCCAGAACCCTTTTAGTTGGAGATGCCGGGGATTGAACCTGGGACCTTCTGCTTGCCAAGCTCTACCACTGAGCCACCGTCCCTCCCCAATGATGTTGTTGATGTGAGGCTGATTAATTCTAAGCACTTTCTATTTTAATGTATCCATCCATTGTAATGAACTTTGCTTCTTGGGTTTGCAGAAAATGAACACCTGTTGGGCTAAGCATTTGTAGTAAACTGTTTTCTGTATGTCTGAAAGTTTCCTTCATAGCAGAAGGAGGCTGCTCTCGATCATAAATCACTAGCCTTCCATTCCATCTAGCAGAATTTTAAAAAGGTTTTAACAAGGGAGCTCTTTTGGAAAATATTGAGGCGCCTGGTCCCTAAGTGCATTTGTAGATCTTGCTTGCATGTGCCTTAGTTCTGTGTAGATGCTAATGAAAGCAGAATGACTTGTGGTAATGAGATCTCAGAGGCCATGTAAACGCAACCACTTTGTAGTCATAGCGCCGCCAATTTATTCATTTCCATTGGGTGATTTAGGGTTTATTCTTGTGACTGTTCAGCCTGCCTTGTCAGAGTTGGGGTTTTTTGAGGGGGTGGGTAAAGCTAGATAAATTAAGAACTAAACTGTACTAAGACTAATTAGGGCTGTTGGTTGATTATGCTGACTGTTATCTGATGGATTTTAA
Organism: Heteronotia binoei; assembly: GCF_032191835.1. Taxonomy (NCBI): domain Eukaryota; kingdom Metazoa; phylum Chordata; class Lepidosauria; order Squamata; family Gekkonidae; genus Heteronotia; species Heteronotia binoei. Next base: position 100,330,275 of record NC_083230.1, read on the forward strand.
ATCATTTGCATATGGCAGAATTTCAGTGAAAGTGCCTTTTATTTAGTTGTTTCTGAAGGATTCTAAAGGAAGATGATAGCTTCTGCTTAAAGGGTGAGATAATTTAGAATTCAATAAATTATTTAAGGGCAGCTCCATGATTTACATGGCAGTTATGTTCACTGTATGTGTATGTTAAACATATATGTTCCTTTAACACCAATATACATGCAGCTAGGAATCTAGGATTCCAGTGAGGCATGTACAGGGGTGTTTTGAAGACAGTTAAGCGTCATCCCTTCAAGTTTGTTTGTTGACTTCATTTGTACCTGACGTTTATCTCCACTGGGAGCCCAAAACAGCTTACATGTAACATAGTTCTCCCCTCTTCCAGGGGAAACCAGTGTGGTGTAGTGGTTAAGAGCAACAAACTCTAATCTGGAGACCTGGGTTTGATTTCCCCCTCCTTTTCCACATGAAGCTAGCTGGGTGACCTTGAATCAGTCACAGTTCCCTCAGAGCTCTCTCAGTCCTGCCTAACTCACAAAGGTGCCTGTTGTGGGGAGAGGAAGGAAAGGAGATTGTAAGCTGCTCCTAGACTCCTTTGGGTAGTAAAAGGCAGGATATAAAAAACAGCCCTCCTCCTTCTTCCATTGTATCTTTGCAATAGTCCTGTGAGGTAGAATCAGGCTAACAGTGTGAGACTGGCTCAAGGTCACCCAGCAAGCTTCCATAGCGTGGGGATTCAAACCCGAGTCTCCCAGGTGCACTACAGGAAGTGCCTGTCAGCACAGAGCTGCTAGGTTGCTGTTGGAAGAGCAGAAGGGGGAAAACACTGAGAGAGACTGGAAATTTGTAGGTAGTCCTCCTGGTCCTGATAGCAAGAAGTTGGAGACTCAGCAGGTTTAGCTTCTTTTAGATGAGAGTATATTGGTGACCTCTGGCATTTGTTTACAGATATGCAAATGGAACCTAAATGGGGTCAAAGGAGGCACTCCTATAGAGCAGCAGCTCTGCTAACCCACACCAGGTCCCAAGAGAGAGACCCTACATCTCAATTGCTTCACCTTTCTGCTAATTTAGGGGTTTTTCTCTCTGTCCATTTCTCTTTCTTTTCTGAACTCAAAATTGCTGTTTTTCCATGAATGCTCACGTCCCTGCTCTTAGGTGGGAGGAATGGGTATTGCCTCTCCCAGGCAGTCATTCACGGACAGAGCTCAGTTATGGTTTCCTTACAGTTAGCTCCCACAGAGGAATATCAGCGTTCATTTGGCATAGGTCTTGACTCCCATCATATGCCACTTTAGGCAAACCTGTAGTTATGGACCCACTCACAGTGCTTGGGCAGAAGTCTGTCAACAGTTTGTGAATATAAAGATGAAAGCCAAATGTATTGTGCTTGACATTCCAAATAGCAGATGCTTGCATGTACCCTTAAAGATGCTGCACTTTGTGATCCATTTTGCATTCAGTTTTCTTAGCTGGCTAACCATAGAGAATCTTAGACTGAAAGGCAGGGAAGATATTCAGCACATTTGTAGCTCTAAAGCTAGCACAAAGATGAGAGGGGAAATTCATCTCATGTCTATTTTGCAGTATTCTCTTGCTAATTTTTCTGTTCCCTCCATTTTGCACGATACTATTCCTCCACTCTTTTTGTAGCTGTTAAGCAGAGAATGTTTAAACTTCAAGTAAATTTAGCAGTACAGTGTAGGGTTTTTTCCCTCACATTCTGTTCATCACTTCAGTAGCATTCTTTTCAATGTATTAAGTGTTTTTTACGCTTTTGGGTGTATGTGTCTTTTTTCCTACTTTTCAGGCTGGGGAAAACACAGGCATATGCTCAGGGCTGTATACACACACACTGAAACTTGGCAGTGGTAAACCAGACTGTGCCAAGCTGAATTCTGCAACATGTGTAGATGATGCACATTAGAGCTGAGATGCATGTACCTTGTAACTTTTTATCATGGATGATTTGTTCTGCTTCTACCTGTCACCAGGAGTATCAAATTGCTGTGTGACACATGGAAGCTGTTCCGTGAACAGAAAACACAGTGCCCACGGGACCAGACATTGTCCTAAAACTTTCGTGACTACGCACAGTCAGAGGCTACATTCAGGCATCATGAGATACCATAGTTTGATTAAACCCTGGCTACTGATGACAATGGTTCAATAAACTAGGGGTGGGTTGGTTGTTTTGTTTGTTCACTTTTGTTTTCATTGACATCAAACTGAGGTTTCCAAGTAGGATTTATCACTTTTTGGGTCACTGCAGTTGGTACCAATTTTTGCTTGTTATTCCACACTTTGTTCACAGTCCTCAAGATAGCATGCCTGTGGTTAGTTCATTTATTCCCATGTGAATCTTATTTGAGGCAGATTCTGCTGAGTAGGAGAGAGGGGCTGATTGACTTGTTTCATGTGTCCCAAAATTTAACTGTACCACTGTTCTTCGACCAGGAAGTGGAAGGCACTGTAAGTTTGTAGTCTGCTCTATGAGGGAGAGTGCTTATACACTACAAATTTATTTTGGGTTGGATCCAACCAGCTGTTTTGCTAGATCTTGGCCAATTCCCCTCTTTGTTTGTTTGTTTTATTCGATTTTTAGCCCGCCCTTCCTGAGAACAGGTTCAGGGTGGGTTTCATCATAAAAACAATCAATAGTAAAAAAAAATTAAAAATATCTAAAATTATAGAATAACAGTAGGTACTATTGCAGTCTTCCTTCCACTTGGTAGACCTCATGGTCCCAAACATAGCCTTTTTTGATAGTAAGTAGGGAACCCCCTCCTCCCACTTCCACCTTTGGAAAAACTGGTTTTTGAATCCTGCTTATTAGCTGAATCCGGGGGAGTGTAGTTCAGTGCAGATGCAAAGAATTGTTAGAGATTCACCTCCTGGTCAATATCCAGAAGGAGAGGAGTAAAATGCATTTAAAAATCATTCTGTGTCCCACTTTGTCAGTTTTATGGTAAAAGGGAATTCTGGGTCTTAAACCTATTTAAGTGGAATGCCTTTCTGCACTGTTTGTGCACTGAATGTAATAAATCCATGCCCTTTGGCTGTTTGAATTAATGGAGGTGACTGGACAATATGTGGGCTTGTTGTCATATGGCAAATGCCATTTTATGAGATACCGTTGATAATAAAATATTCTGAAGTGTTAGGCTGAGAGCTGGTTCCTTGGTTTTGAAGCATCCAGTTAATACCTGTGACTTGGCTCAGACCCCCCCTCCCTTTCACTAAAAATCACTAACTTTCATTGCTAATTTAAACATCTCACCTCATTCTGTTTGTCACTGGTCTAGTTCAGATGTTAGAACCGGCAGTAGGTTCCTGGTCACATGCTGGTGATTCACATGGGAGTAATGCATTTTAATTTTGCTTATTCTCATGCATCTCTGATGAACTTGGAATGCCAATGCCATGACTGCTGGGGAGACGTTGGCACTGATGTATGTAGACTCCATGCTGTGACCAGATGATGCAGTGGGCAAGGAGCCTTTAAAACCAGTGTTTCCCAAACTGCAGATGGCTGCCTAGAACTTATGGGCATGCATCCTTATTGTAAATGCCAAGTAGTCCAGTTAATACTGCCTTTCCCTGTCAGGAATACTTTCTGGGCAGTGTTTCAGGGATTTCCCCCTGTGGCTGTCAGCTGCTATAAAGGCAGAGGAGGGAGGGAGTTGATGCTGTAAAGGCAGCCTCAAAGATGGCAGTTTAACTATTCAAGGCTCACAGCAGCATCTTGGTTGGCAAACAGGGCCAGCGCCAAGGTGCCTGGCACCCTAAACCCTGCCAGCCCCCACCCTGGGCAGACCTGGGAAAGTGAGAGTAGTGGGGCAGTATGTGCCTTCTTTGGAGCCCAGCTTCCCTTGTGGGAGGAGGGGGCACCTGGTGGCACCCCTGTAGGCCAGGTGGCACCCTAGGCGGCCGGCTACTTGGCCTACTCCTATGTGCCGGCCCTGTTGGTAAATGAGCATGCTGCGTTGGGGACTCCTTGTTAAATGTTCCTATTTCTATGAGGAATATTGCCATACCAGGCTTTCATTGGCACTCTGGCCATTGATATGCTCCAGTTGTGTGTACTATAGAAAAAATATCAGGGAATACAGTGTAACAAAACTAGGGAACTAGAAAATAACAGCATATGAAATATTATTCAATAAAGACATACCCAACCTACAATTTGTAATGTGTTACTTATTTATAACTTCTACGTTTGTGCCTTCGAGAGTGGGAGAATAGCTTTTGCATTACTTGAAAACTGTCTTGAGGCATTAGTTCTAAACTGAACACAAGAAACAAGCATGACCAGGAAGAAGATTTAGAAAACACGGCTAAAGTCCAGGTACATGTTGTCGCTTGCTGTCTTATTATACATCACCGATACCTCAGTAACAGTCCTGTTGGAATTTTTTGAATTGTCTGTACATCTGTTAGAAAATTGGGACTGTGAGAGCAGTGTTGTGAGCACTGCTCTCACAGTCTCTCAGCTGTGTTGCAGCCACATCTGATAAGCTTTGTCTTTGGTATAAGAACTGGTGGTTATTGCTGCTGCTGTATTATTCTGTTTATGATTGTGAACTGCTTGACAGAACAAAATAGGAATAGGAATAGACTAACACGGCTGCCTACTTGGATCTATCTGCTTGATAGAAGTTATAAATAAGTAACAGGTTTAGAAGATATGTAGAAAAAGAGTGGAAAATAAAAGGACATTGGACAATTTTTGATAATGATTAAGTTTTAAAAAGAAGAAGAATATAAATTTTTGTTTTAATAGTTAAGGGTACCTTTAAATATTTGCATTTTAAGTAAATAACACCGGCGGGGGTCAAGTAATGGGGGGAGGGGTGGGTAGAAAGCAATATATGGGGTAGATAAAAGAAGTTTTTAAAGATGTAAGAAATAGATTTATTACCATATGTTACCAATAAAATTGTTTTAATTACAAATTACAAATTGTCAGTTGCATATGTCTGTATTGAGTAACATTCCATACAGTATATTTTCTAATTGCTCAGTAGTGTATACCAGCATTGCTAAACAACAGTCCCTTTGCAGTGTTGACATAAGCCAGGGATCCCTAGCTTGGTGCCCATGGGTGCCATGATGGCTACTGACAAGCTTTCTTGGTGCTCACCAAGTGTTTTTAAGAACATAAGAGAAGCCATGTTGGATCAGGCCAATGGCCCATCCAGTCCAACACTCTGTGTCACAAAGTGGCAAAAAAATAACACACACACACACACACACACTGTGGCTAATAGCCACTGGTGGACCTCTGCTCCATATTTTTATCCAATCCCCGCTTGAAGCTGGCTATGCTTTTAGCCGCCACCACTTCCTCTGGCAGTGAATTCCACGTTAATCACCCTTTCGGTGAAGAAGTACTTCCTTTTATACGTTTTAACCCGACTGCTCAGCAATTTCATTGAATGCCCACAAGTTCTTGTATTATGAGAAAGGGAGAAAAGGACTTTTTTCTCTTTCTCCATCCCATGCACAATCTTGTAAACCTCTATCATGTCACCCCGCAGTCGACGTTTCTCCAAGCTAAAGAGCCCCAAGCGTTTTAACTTTTATTCATAGGGAAAGTGTTTGAAACCTTTAATCATTCTAGTTGCCCTTTTTTGCACTTTTCCCAATGCTATAATATCCTTTTTTAGGTGCAGTGACCAGAATTGTACACAGTATTCCAAATGAGACCGTTCCATCGATTTATACAGGGGCATTATGATACTGGCTGATTTGTTTTCAATTCCCTTCCTAATAATTCCCAGCATTTTATTGCAGTCGCACACTGACTTGACATTTTCAGTGAGTAATCTACCACGACCCAAGATCTCTCTCTTGGTCAGTCTCTGCCAGTTCACACCCCATCAACTTGTATTTGTAGCTGGGATTCTTGGCCCCAATGTGCATTACTTCTCACTTGGCCGCATTGAACCTCATCTGCCACATTGACACCCACTCACCCAGCCTCAACTGATCCATTTGGAGTGCCTCACAATCCTCTTTGGTTCTCACCACCCTGAACTCTCAGATGTATGCCATCCAGACCCAGTGACTTATTAGTTTTTAATTCGTCTATTAGTTGTAGGACCTCCTCTTTTGTCACCTCAATCTGACTCAGATCTTTCAACACCCCTTCCAACATTAGTGGTTCTGGGGCGGGCAGACACTTCTCATCTTCCACAGTGAAGACAGAGGCAAAAAAAATGCATTCAGCTTCTCAGCCATTTCCCTATCCTCCTTCAGTAATCCTTTGACCCCTTGGTCATCCAAGGCCTCCACTGCCTCCCTGGCTGGTTTCCTGCTTCTAATATGTTTGAAGAAATTTTTATTATTGGTCTTTATGTTTTTTGCAATATGCTCCTCATGGTCCCTTTTTGCCTGCCTGATCACAGTCTTGCATTTGATTTGCCACAGCCTGTGTTCCCTTTTTAAATCTCACTTGGACTAGCTTTCCACCACTTAAAGGAGTCCTTCTTACTTTTTAGAAAGTAGACAGGACCAGAGGGGACTTTTGCCCAGCAAGGTTTCTGATTGACCATTTTAGATTTGATTGAGTGGTGTAGATTTTTAAAAAACATTGTTGTCGCAGCACTTGTCACTACAGTACAAGGATCTTTTCTGTGTGATTCAAGGTTAGCTGTAGCAATCATTTTGTGGCTGGCTGTGCCTCCTGTGGCCACCATTTTGTGGCTGTGCCCACTATGCTGTGCTAGAATTCTAAATGTGCCTGCAGGCTCCTGAAGGTTGGGAACTCCTGGCATAAGCATGTTTTATTGGTGTGTCTAAGAATCCTTGTTCATTTCCATCACACTTCCTGGTGGGCAGAACCTTGTGTCTTATGTGTCTAACATTCATTGTCCTGCATTTGACTTTCCACTGGAAGTAGTGGAAGGAAACATCACTGCTTCTTAGCATGTGTGTATGCTTAAACCATGTTTTCATGTCTCTCTGTGTGTGTGTGTGTGTGTGTGTGTGTGCGCGTCTGCATTTTCTGTTCATTTTGTTCATACCTGCTTTTTGTTTCTGTTATGTTATGTAGTTTTATACCAGTGGCTAGAAGCAGATCGCCTTGGCAAGAGCTCAGATACTGCAAACAGAAAATCAGGTAAAAAAACAAAAGGGGAGGGGAATGGGGCTTACCCAGTTAACAAGAATTACTCTAAGCTGTCTATACTTTCTCCCATCTTTTAGTATTCTCCTAAATGATCAGCTAAATATTCTTCCTTTGATTTGTAGCTTTAACAATATTTATCAATATTGATTTGTAACTTTAAATATTCTTCTTTGATTGGTAATTTTAACAGATTAATCCATGTTCAGATATGTTTTTCTTCTTCATCGTGTCCTTTAGTTTTCATGGAAGATGACCAATTAGAAGCATCTTGGTTCTTTTTCTAAATCTTATAATGGTATAATAGGTGCAACAGTGGCCTCAAGACACTCTTAAGAACCTCCTCAAGTGCAAAGATTTTTGGTGCATTTGATCATAATAGCACAAGGGCTCTGCTGGATCAGACCAGTGATCCACCTTGCCCAGCACCTTGTCTCATACAGTAGCCAACCAGTTCCTCTGGATGGCCAGCAATAGAGCATAGAGGCCAAGGCCTTCCCCTGATGCTGCCTCCTGACTCTGGGATTCAAGGATTCCCAAGTAATCCAGATGGAAGAACAAGAGCACAGAAATAGCACGGGCAATACATGAGGATGTTGCATGAAAGATTGTAATGCTGAAAGCTAAACTGGCAGCTGTCAAGACTTGAGTTAGCTGGGACCTGCTTTTCTTGGAGATGTTGAGTGTGGATGCTGCTGAGGACTTCCAAGCAGAAATTTGGCTGGCTGGCTGGCTGGCTGGCTTGCTTATCTATCTATCTATCTATCTATCTATCTATCTATCTATCTATCTATCTATCTATCTATCTATCTATCTATCTATCTATCTATCTATCTATCTATCTATCTATCTATCTATCTATCTATCTATCTATCTATCTATCTATCTATCTATCTAATCTCCCGCCCTTCCCACCGAAGTGGCTCAGGGCAGCTTGTGCACTGCCAGTAGTCCCGGGAAAGATAGGACTATTAAGATGGACAAGAAGTTCCTTTTTCATTGCCTATTCAGATCCTGCCCCCTATGGAAAACCCAAAGTAAGCATGGTCTTTGGCCCCAGCAAAAATACGAAAACCTTGACTAACAGGCACTCCACAATAATAAAGAATTCTTTTTGTAAAAAGTCTACATGTATTCTTCAAAATTAATGAATATTATGATGTTATATTTGAGGAGTGAGATTAGAACGATGCATTAGTGGTGCACTCTACATTGTAAACATATTCATTAATTTTGAAGAATACACAACTTTTAATAAAAAGAATTCTTTATTATTGTGACATGCCTGTTAGTCATGGTATTCATATTTTTGATTGGACTCTATTGTACTGTGTTCTCCTTACTGTGGACTTTGGCCCCAGCAACCAGGGTCATGTAGTTGCCACTTTGCTTTGCCTGAATTAGCTCACTGCAGGTTTTTTCTATAAAATTGACAACAAGAGGGTCTGGTAGAGACATGAAAAGCTCCCCTGTGGGCATGCCCACTCTGTGCCAGCAGGTTACTGTGATTTCTGTGAAGTTGTGTAAGGCTCTAACCAGCAGGAGATGGCAAAATGTAGTGTGGTCATTCCCAACATGTTTTCTGTAGGCAGGAGTGGAGTTTTAGCAGGAGCTCCTTTGCATATTAGGCCACATAACCCTGATGTAGCCAATCCTCCTAGAGTTTACAAAATAGAGCCTTATAAGCTCGGAGGATTGGCTACATTAGTTGCTGTGGCCTAATATGCAAAGGAGCTCCTGCTAGAACTCCACCCCTGTCTATAGGTATCATGGTGTCCTCTGATGGGTTTCCAAGAGCCCATTTACTTTTTGTCTTCCATGAATTAATCTAATCCCCTTTTAAAGCTGTATATTTCTGTGGCCAGCACTACGTTCTCTGGCAGCAAACTCCACATTTTAATTACTCCCTGTGTAAAGTAATATTTTCTTTTGTCCATCCTGAACCTACTGTCCATCAGCTTCATTGGATGTCCTCAAGTGGTAGTATTTTGGGAGAGGGAGAAAATTTATCTTTGTCTACTCTCTCCACTCTGTACATAATCTTATAAATCTCTATCATTTCTCCCCTTGCTTGTCTCTTTTTTAAACTGGAATGTCCCAGACTGCTCAGCTTTTCCTCATAGGGAAGGTACTCCAACCCCCTAATCATCTTGTTTGCCTTCCTCTGTACTTTTTCCAGCTCTTCAGTGTCATTTTGGAGATAGGATGACCAGAACTGCATACAGTATTCCAGATGAGGCCACACAATAGATCTATACAGGAGCATTACAATATTGGACATTTTATTCCCAATCCCTTTCCTAATAATCCCTAACATACAGATTGTCCCTTTCACCCCTGCAGCACACTGAGTTGACAGTTTCCTTGAGCTACCCACTATGATCCCAAGATCTTTTGCTCTCTCAGACTCAGCAAGTTCAGACCCCATTAGCCTATACTTGTAGTCAGGATTTTTTTTTTGTCCCAGTGTACACCACTTTACATATACCAATGCTGAACTACATTTACAATCTTGTTGCCCACTCACCCAGTTTATGGAGGTCATCTTGGAGCTCTTCACAGTCAGCCTTAGTTTTCACCATCCTAAATAACATTGTGCCATCTGCACACTTGGCCATTATACTGCTCACCCATAGTTCCAGATCATTAATAAGTAAATTAAATAGTACTGGCCCCAATACCGTTTCTTGTGGAACCTCACTGCTTATTTCCTTCCACTGTGAGATCTGTCCATTGATTCCTACTCTCTAACCACCTAACCCGTCCTCTCATCCCATGACAGTTAAGTTTACTTAGGAGTCTTTGGTGTGATGCCTTTTATTTATTTATTTATTTATTTATTTATTTATTTATTATTTATTTATTTATTACATTTGATTTATATCCCGCCCTCTCCGCAAGCGGACTCAGGGCAGCTCACAGTATCTACACAATTAAACAAATAAAATATATAAAACCATAATTTACATTTTCAGTTTAAAAACGTATTACAATTCAAGATTATTAAAACCATTATATAGTGCTGAATACATTATAGCGGCATTAGAATTCCAAGCCGTGAACACCGGCGTTCTGTGTGATGTCCGGTGGCAGCCATCTTCGTCAAGCCTCGAAGGCCTGCTTGAACAACTCGATCTTACAGGCCCTGCGGAATGCAGACAGATCCCGCAGGGCCCGTATGGCTTCTGGAAGAGCATTCCAAAGCTCTGGTGCTGCCACCAAGAAAGCCCTAGATCTTGTCACGCATAGCCTGGCTTCTTTTGGTCCGGGGACCGAGAGTAGGTTTTTTGCCCCTGAACGCAGTGCTCTCTGGGGGATATGCGGAGAAAGGCGGTCCCGTAGATATGCAGGTCCCTGACCATAAAGGGCTTTAAAGGTCAATACCAACACCTTGAAGCGAACTCGGAACACAACAGGTAGCCAGTGCAGCTCTTTCAGCACTGGCTGGATGTGCTCCCATCGTGGCAGCCTCATTAGCAGCCGTGCCGCAGCATTCTGCACTAGCTGTAGTCTCCGGGTTTGCGTCAAGGGTAGCCCCATGTAGAGAGCATTACAGTTGTCTATTCTTGAGGTGACCGTAGCATGGATTACCATCGCTAAATCGTTGTGCTCCAGAAAAGGAGCCAGCTGCTGTGCCCGCCAAAGATGAAAAACTTTTGAAACTCCAGGTATGTAATGTCTACATGCTTGTAATAGGGTTGTAATAGGCAGCAAGAAATTGAGAACTTGCTCAGAGCAGCTAGCTATCCAAACATTTTACCATCCCTTCCAACAAGAATTTAATGCTGTTGTGTATTTTAAATATAACCCCAAATCTAGAGTGAAAGGGCAAATCACTGGGAGAAAAGACATTTTCTAGAAAATGTTGAACCAGTTGAATTAGAAATGAGAGTGTGTGAAAAGATGGCTGATATAACACGTAAGTGCTGTAGATGCACTTAAGGCAGCAGGGGATATTTTTGTATTTGTTAGCAGCAGACAACCAACATTTTCAGCTTAATGTAAGGGCAAAAATGTTTGACACTGAGTCTAAGTAGACTATGAGTGTTTGCTGTTGTAATCAGCATCCTTTTCAAGCAGGGATCCAGGCAGAATTTCCTACACTTTGCTCCAAGCAGCAGCTCTAAAAATAAAAATATATAGCGGCTAACTGTCTTGAAACTTTTATCTGAATTCCCCATCTTAAAATGAAATATTTATTATTTAGCAGCTTTGTGAAGATCACTTAGCATCCCAAACAGAGCGGAGACATGTTAATGGAACAGCAGCACATGTATTTTGCAATCCTGAATTACATGGGATTTCACAGGCAAACCGCAGAAAGGGTCTGGTTTAATAATCTTTCCTGCAGTGTGGTACTGCTAAATATTTATTGAATATTTATTGCAACAAATCTTTGCTTTACAATGGCATTGCAGTTTTGCTTTAATGATACCATTGTGCCTTTAGATCAGCCCCCCCCCCCCAAAAAATGGTGCTTGCCAATCTCTTTTCTGGTACTCACCAAGTATTTTGAGAAAGTGGGCAGTGCCATGTGGGGGTTTTGCCCAGGAAGGTGGTATAAATATATTCTCCAACTGTGCATAAAGTAAGTTCTCAACAGAATTTTGATTATTATATTTCCCGTTTCGATCTTTGTCAAGAGATGTGCATAGATTATTCATATGTGCATCTCTTGGCAGATATTAATTGAAACGGGAAATATAACGATCAAAATTCCATTAAGAAGCTACTTATGCACAGTTGGAGAATATATTTATATCACCTTTGAGTGTTGTACAAGTCTTTACATATTCCTTGGAAGCCTGATTATCTTTTGCCATGGGAACCTTACAGAGTCACCCTAAGTAGGGTTGCCAAGTCCTACCTTGGTGGGGTGGGAGAGTCCACTTGCACACACACAGTGCGCTGACATCACCCAAAGTGATGTCATCACACTAGGCATTTGGGGTTAAAAACTCAGTTATCAAAGAGTTTTAACCTGAATGCTAGAGTATCCCCTGCATGACATATGTCTGGCACAATGACGTCACCCGGAAGTGACGTCATTGCATCAGGCACATTGTGGGACGATGGAGCTCTTCAGGGACTGGAGTCCCCCCAGCGACCATCTCCATGCTGGCGGGTTGGGAAGACATGCCCATCTGATTTGGCTGTTACTCAGGACACCATAGGGTAGCAACCTTGGACTCCACATGTCCTTCAAGTTACATGCAGCTTGGATACTTTACTTTAGAATTGTGTGACTTTAATATCTACTGTTTATCACTCTTCCACATTGGCTCAGCTCCCCAGTTTTTGTCATTTCCTGACACATCACTGGAGATGTTATAGTGACTGTGTGCCCATTGTGCCCTGATCTGGATGGCCCAGGCTAGCCCAGTATCATCATCTTGAAGCTAAGCAGAATTGGCCCTGGTTAACACTTGGATGGGAGACCACCAAGAAAGTCCAGGGTTGCAACTCAGAGGCAGGCAGTGGTAAACCGCCTTTGCACATCTCTTGAAAAACTTCCTTACGTCAGCTGTGACTTGACAACACTTTCCATCTCCACAAGCCAATATTTGGTGTGACGAATGAGTGGTGTGTATCTGCTAGCAGTTGGATTACTTCCTTTTTTTGGTCCAGCATTGATCTCAGCTAATTTTCCCGCAGTGTTTATGTCCCAGGTTTCGACTAAATATTCTCTTTTAGGTTTGGATGTTTTGGGAGCTCCAGTATCAGCTGAACAGTATTATAGTTGATGTGACCAGGTTTATCAATATACGTGGTTGCTATGGGATTTAATAGGTATTTACGTGGAGAAAATCTTAATTCATAATCTGTTTTATATATTGTTCCCTAATATTTTCTGGTACTGGCTCAGTATCACCATATGTGAATGAGGTGTCCCTTTTTTGATCAGTACATGTCCAGTGGTTCCTGTTAGCTGTATTATATATTTTACTTCACCATCACTGTAAAAATATTTTTAAAATCTTCTCTCTTGGTTTAGGAAACTATGAAAAAATTTTTTTCCTGGTATTTCAGAGAGGTTAATGGTTGGGTGGGTTGGGGTCTTGAAAGACCCATATTATAATTTTGCCATACTCATTGTATCCTAAATTGTGCATGTTCAGTACCTGCCAAACACTATTTTAGCTGGTATGATCAGAGTTTTATGTCAGTACCTACAAAGTTCCTCTGGTATATCTATATCCAGGACTTTTTTTGGTAGAAAAAGCCCAGCAGGAACTCAGTTGCATATTCAGCCACACCGCCTGATGTCACCATTGTTTCACACAGCTTTTTCTACAAAAAAGCCCAGCAGGAACTCATTTGAATGTTAGGTCACACCCCATGATGCCAAGCCAGCCAGAACTGCGCTCCTGCTCAAAAACAGCCCATGGTATATCAAAAGTCCCACCTTCTCTCAGCATGGTCTTGTTTTGTTACTTCCATGATTGGCATAAGAACATAAGAACATAAGAGAAGCCATGTTGGATCAGGCCAACGGCCCATCAAGTCCAACACTCTGTGTCACACAGTGGCAAAAAATGTTATATACACACATACACTGTGGCTAATAGCCACTGATGGACCTGTGCTCCATATTTTTATCTAAACCCCTCTTGAAGGTGGCTATACTTGTGGCCGCCACCACCTCCTGTGGCAGTGAATTCCACATGTTAATCACCCTTTGGGTGAAGAAGTACTTCCTTTTATCCGTCTTAACCTGTCTGCTCAGCAATTTCATCGAATGCCCACGAGTTCTTGTATTGTGAGAAAGGGAGAAAAGTACTTCTTTCTCTACTTTCTCCATTCCATGCATTATCTTGTAAACCTCTATCATGTCACCCCGCAGTCGACGTTTCTCCAAGCTAAAGAGTTCCAAGCGTTTCAACCTTTCTTCATAGGGAAAGTGCTCCAGCCCTTTAATCATTCTAGTTGCCCTTCTCTGCACCTTCTCTAAAGCTATAGAGAGTCATGAGTCATCTACTTTACTGTTTACTTTACTGTTGGATATAGCAATAAAGCCACTGTACTAGGACTCTGATAGCAAATGCTCATATGTTTCTCAAATGACGATAAGCACATCCTTTAATATAGAATCAGCACCTGGGATTGTCAGGTCCGACTCAAGAAATATCTGGGGACTTTGGAGGTGGAGCCAGGAGTAGGGTTGTGACAAGCACAAGCACAATTGAACTCTGAAGGGAGTTCTTGCCGTCACATTTAAAGGGAACTGCATGCCTTCTTAATGCCTTCCCCCCATGTGGAAATAATGAAGGATAAGGGCACCTTCTTTTGGGGCTCCTAGACCTGGTCCAATCTTTTTGAAACTTGGGGGTGTTTTGAGGAGAGGCATCAGATGCAATGCTGAAAATTTGGTGCCTCTTACCTAAAAAAACCAGCCCCACCCCAGCCCCAGATACCCATGGACAAATTCGCCATTATGGGAATATCTCCATAGGGTATAATGGAGTTCCCAGCAGACATTTCCCTCCCCCCTCTTCAGATAACCCTGTAGCAGGGGGAGGGACTCCAAACAGAGGGATCCCCTGCCCCTAACTAGAGATTGGTAGGCAAGAGAAGCAATACTTCCGTGAAAAACATCCAATACTATTAAAGAAATAACGACCAATAACCTGAACTTAGAAGTGGCTGTTATTGGTAGTTATTTTTTTAATAGTATTGTTTGGACGCTTTACACTGAAGCATTGCTTCTCTTGCTTACCACCTCCATCCGTGAGTCTCATTTTGGTTGTCCTAACTGTGGATTGGCAACCCTGTCAGCACCCCTTATGACTTGCAAAGTTGAATGCCAGCTGGCCCTTTCATCCCTGAAGCTACATATTGTGATACTCTAGATTGGCATCCTTGACTTGGTGCCCACCAACACCTTTTGTGGCAAGTATTTTTAGGAGGTGAGTAAGTAAGGCTTTTGCCCTGCAAGGCTTCTAATTGGCTACTGGAAATTTGATTGGCTGTGCAGATTTTTTTTAAAAATGTTGCTTTGGCAGCAGCTGCCACCACAGTACAAGGACCTACTCTGTATTGCTGAAGTCATACTGTGGCAATCATTATGTGGTTGGCTCCTCATCCTGCAGCATCCATTTTGTTGCTCCACCCATCATGTCGTGCCAGCATTCCCAATTTGCCACAGGCTTGAAAAGGCTGAAGACCTCTGTTTTGCAGCAAAAAGCAGGATGGCCATCAACCCCTTGAGAGGCTGGCAGGCCAAGCTGCTTAAGGCTTCATGACTTATAACTTGTGGGGGCTTGGTTTATGCTGTATGCAAGAGAGTTGTAAACAACAGCAAACAAACAGCAGGAGTTCTGGGGGGGGCGGAATTTAATTTCAATGTGTGTATTTCTTTACTACCTAAAAGAAACTTCCATTTGCATTGTAGATATCAAAAGCCAATGTCTGTCTTTGGGGAACGGGGCTTACACAAACATGGCTATTCTAATATTACCGTTTTCAGAATTTCAGAATGCTGGCTGCAGTCCAGCATTCGGTGTGCACCCTGAAGATAAGCCTGCATAGAACTTTGTTCTACATTGCAGGATAATCTGTTTCGTTCCTTGTGGAATTTAGGGTCTTTTGGTTCAGTGTATCCCTGTCCTTCTGCGGAACACTATAGACAGTCCTTTTTGCTTTTTCTGAACCATCCGCTGGTAGTGAGGATCTGCTTTTCGGAACTGTCCATTGGTAGTGAGGATTTTTAAAGTAAATGAGGCTGAATAGGAAAAATCACACTGATTCCTCAGTAGCAGTTGCTCTGCCCCTGGGCTTCTATTTTCTGCAGCTCAAGCAATCAATTCCCCACCAGTTGCTGCACAAGTAGTTTTTGACTTGCAGCTCCCTCCAATTTCTCCTGAGGCTTCTTGATCTTGTTTTTTGGAGATCAGGAAGCCTCAGGGGAAACTGGAGGGAGCTGCGGGTCAAAAAGTGTCCATGCAGCAACTGGTGGGGAATCAATTGCTTGAACCATGGAAAGCAGAAGCCTGGCAGCAGAGCAGGTGCAAGTGTGGAATCGGTATCAGTCTTACGGAAGTATAAATAGCAAGATCTGTGCAGATTATTATGTTCCCCTTCCTCCAAAGCCATGCAATATCTGATGCTACAGCAAGAAAGGGGAATTGTCTGAAACTAGGTCTCCACACTCTTGGGCTAGGTAGAATTGGAGCTCACAGCAGTCACTGTTAATATGAGTGTGTGTGTGTGAGGGTGGTATCTTGAGTTTCCCCCCTTTAAGGATATGATAGATAGTCTTACACTGCCCTGACCCTCAGTGGTTTTTTAGCGGTGCAGGAGATGAAAAGCAGGAAATACCTGTTTCTGCAAGCTCACTCCATTCATGGGAGGTTGGATGCAACTTAGTATGTTGCTTGTAAAGTTCATCAGTTCTGAGTTAGGAAATTCCTGGAGATTTGAGGGTGGAGCCTGGGAAGGGCAAGGTTGGGAGAAGAGAGGATGTCAGTGGGTGTAGTGCCGTAGAGCCCATCCTCCAAAGCAACCATTTTCTCTGTAGTCAGTTGTAATTCTGGGAGATCTTCGGACCCCATATGGGGGAAAGGGAAGAGGAGGAAGAACATAAGAGAAGCCCTGTTGGATCAGGTCAATGACCCATCCAGTCCAACATTCTGTGTCACACAGTGGCCAAAAAGCCAGGTGCCATCAGGAGGTATCAGTGGGCCAGGACACTAGAAGCCCTCCTGCAAGCACCAAGAATACAGAGCATCACTGCCTCAGACAGAGAGTTCCAAGGAGGAGGAGAAGGAGAGAAGAAGAAGAAAAGGAGAAGTAGTAGTAGTAATTGGATTTATACCCTGCCCTTTATTCCCCAAAGGAGTCTCAGAGCGGCTTACAATCTCCTTTCCCTTCCCCTCCTCACAACAGACATCCTGTGAGCAATGTCTCTCTAAGCTGTGGAGTTTTGTGAGCAGAAATTCTCCTTTGTGAGTTACTAGCATTAAAGTTGTGAGTTACTACATAAATTAGTTTGCTCTGGGGCCATTTTTTGTGAGCTAAGACAAAAATGTGTGAGCCAGAGGCTAAAAAACTGTGAGCTAGCTCACACTTAACTCAGCTTAGAGGGAACACCAACTGTGAATATGTGGGGCTGAAAGAGTTATGACTGACCCACGGTCATACCAGCAGGTGCAGGTGGAGGAGTTGGAAAGCTGATAACCCCAATAGCCTGCATAGTAGTTTCCCACTGTTATCTAGTAATAGAATAGCTAAACCTTAAAAGTTTGCTGTTCAGGCATACCTGCAGAGGAGCTAATGAGTGTCTCCCAGGCATGATGTACCTTAAGATTTTGTGAGTGTCTTGATAATCATTGATGTGGAGGTTTTGTACACTTCTTATGCCGAGAAATTAGTATTGCTACATGATAATGAGGAGTCCTCACATTATCCCACTCTGAGAAAGCAGGTTTCCAAGTGGACTTCAGATCTGCAAACAAGCTGGGGGCTTGGAGATAGAGTTACCCGCTCTAGGTTGGAAAATACCTGGATTATTATTTTTTTTGGGGGGGGGGGGTGAAGCTCGGGATGGGCAGGCTTTGGGGAGGGGAAGGACCTCAATGGGGTATAATGCCACAGAGTCCACCTTCCAAAGCAGCCACGTTCTCCCACGGGAACTGATCTCTGTAACCTGGAGACCAGTTGTATTTCCAGGAGATCTCAAGCTGCTCTATTTGGAGATCAGGGAATGAGGGGCTGCTTGGCACAGAACAGTGAACTGCTTGTGAATTCTGGACAGTAAACCAAGGAGAGCCAGGGAAGACAGCATATGGAGTGGGACTGGTTTGGGCACATGAGTAAAAATCCAGGTATGCAGTTCAAAAATGTATTGGGAGTCAGAATGAAAATGAAGATGTGGCAGAACAAAGTTTGGGTCGTCCCCCCCGCATTGTATTGTGTCTTTCTAGTCTGAAAGCTGTTATTTTAAGATGTTCAGTGTTACCTTGCTTTTATTCTCTGGATGGGTTTTTAAATTCTGGATTTTAATTGATAACTTGTGCAATGCCTCATGGAAACCCCCTGAAGAGGTAGCTTATAAATATATTCTAAATAAATAAGCTACTCAGCCATTGAACTTTGTGGCTAAAATTGCAATAAGATAAAGTGATCTTCCTTCCGTATTCCTTTGTCTTGCAAATACCCTCTGGAATAACTCCCAGGAAAGGCTTGCTGGATGTTCTTGAAATTAGTACAGCAGGAAGGCTTGTCACAGGTGAAAAGTGGATATTGTCAACAAAAGAAGGCAGGAAGATCCTGGTAACATGTCAGGCAAGTCATTGTGGGAGCCTTTTGAGATTTTTGTCAAGAGGTTTGTAACTTGCCTGGATATTGCCAGTTATACCTTTAAGAGCCCTGTGGTGCAGAGTGGTAAGCTGCAATACTGTAGTCCAAGCTGTGCTCACAACCTGAGAACGATCCCGGCAGAAGCTGGGATCAGGTAGCCGGCTCAAGGTTGACTCAGCCGTCCATCCTTCCGAGGTTGGTAAAATGACTACCCAGCTTGCTGTGGGTAAAGTGTAGATGATTGGGGAAGGCAATGGCAAACCACCCCTTAAAAAGTCTGCCAAGAAAACATTATGATGTGTGACATCACCCTATGGGTGCGGTAATGACTCTGTGCTTTACCTTTTAAAACTTTTTTACGTTAAACATATCGCAGTACTTCCAGGTGTGTGCGCGCACACACAAAAATACAAAAAAAAGAGAAAGAAGGAAGGTGTGTGTGTGAGAGAGAGATTGATTTTCTGTCAAGTCTGTCAAGTCTGTCAAGTCACTTTTGACTTAAAGCAACCTAGCCTCCAAACACCCTATTGATGGGCCTTCCAAACTGAGTGGTATGGCGTCCTTTCTTTGAGTCACTCATGTTGAGCCCTCCTCTTTTCCATCCACCTTTAATTTTTCCTTGCATGATTGTCTTTTCCAGTGACTTTTCCCATAATGTGACCAAAGTAGGATAGCCTCAGTCTGGTGATTTTTGGCTTGATTTTATTTAGAACTCACTTATTTTTCATTTTTAGTGTCCACGGAGTGTGTAAAACTCTCCTCCAACACCACATTTCAAATGAACCAACTTTCTTCCTGTCAGAAAAGTACTGGGGTATTGTGCATATTCTTATTGTTCCTTTAAAGGGGGTGGAGCTGCAAGTGAAAAGATTTGTCTCTCTCCTCCCCCCACCCCCCCACCCCCATTTTGTTTTTGTCTCTCTACCGGAACAGGCTTTGAATATTTTGTTGTCTTCGTTAACAGTGGCTGTTTCTGTTTGATTTGTTACAGGAGAAAATTTTGACCAGAGTCCCTTAAGAAGAACATTCAAGTCCAAGGTTTTAGCGCATTATCCCCAGAACATAGAATGGAACCCCTTTGATCAAGATGCAGTCAACATGGTACGTACAGTGAAGCTCGTTGGCAGAACAGATTAATCCCACCCTAACAAACTCTTGTCTCCTTTAGGTCCCGCCACCCACAATCTCCTAGATGCTCAGTGTGAAACTTGGAGGGAACAAGCTGTCAATTTGAGATTCTGTTAATATGTCAGCTAATGTTTTGATTTTTTCGATCCTAAAACAAAAGGCTGGTTATAGTCATGCATAAGTTCATAGTGTGATCTCATCCATAGTTGGTTGAACGCAGGGTTTTTTTAGTAACAGGAACTCCTTTGCATATTAGGCCACACACCCCTGATGTAGCTAATCCTCCAAGAACTTACAGCAGGCCCTGTAAGAAGAGCCCTGTAAGCTCTTGGAGGATTGGCTACATCAGGGGTGTGTGGCCTAATACACAAAGGAGTTCCTGCTACAAAAAAAGCCCTGGTTGAATATTAGTCCTATGAAGTCCATTTGAGGCAAGTTCCCAATAAGTGTAGAAAGCCAGTTTGGTGTAGTGGTTAAGTGTGCGGACTCTTATCTGGGAGAACCGAGTTTGATTCCCTACTCTTCCACATGCACCTGCTAACGTGGCCTTGGGTCAACCATAGTTCTGGCAGAGGTTGTCCTTAAAAATGGCAGCTGCTGTGAGAGTCCTCTCAGCCCCACCCACCTCACAAGGGTGTCTTTCGCAGGGGAGAAAGATAAAGGAGATTGTGAGCCACTCTGAGTGGAGGGCGGAATATAAATCCAATGTCATAGTTTTCATCTATTTGGATTGCAGCTGAAGTGAAGTATTTATTTAAATTTGTAAGAAGATATCCTGTGAATTATTATGATGCTATCACTTAACTTGCTTGGCGTTTAGGCTCTCTTGGAAAAGTGAATAGCTGTCAATATTTCTTATTAAACAAACTGTCTAGTTGGTAAAGAGTTTTTTGAGTGTCTTTTTGAAAAATCTCATCTTTCATATTGCATTTATTAAGCACTGTTGGTAGAACATGCTGAAAATTAGAGTTTCTGATTGCTACTTTAAGCTGTTTGTGGCTCAAAAATAGTGCCAAGTGCTTTTAAAGTTTGTTCCCCCCTGTTTTAAATTTAGATCATAGTCTTGTTTGTTGGCCTATTTGCATAACTTCCTTTGTGAGAAACTGTCTTAATTATTCATTGATGGTGTTCGTTTTTCATCTGATCTGGAAAATATGTAACAAAATATTCTAAATAAACTGGTTTCAGCTGGGGGAGAGTAATTATGTCCCTGTCGTTACAGCATTGAAAAATGTCAACCACTGGTTAAACAGAAGCATTCTGCAAACTCTGGACTTTGTTTTGTAAATGAATGTACTACCTGTTAAATGCCCTTACCTGGATAGCCCAGGCTAGCCCGATCTCGTCAGATATCAGAACCTAAACAGGGCCAGTCTTGGCTAGTGTTTGGAAGGGTGACCTTCAAGGAATACCTGGGTGATGACTAAGAGGCAGGCAATGGGTTAATCGCCTGTGAATATCTCTTGCCTTGAAAACAAATCTAGCTCACCACCTAGTGGTGCATAACACTAAAAGAGTTAGAACTTCTGGCTGCCAGGCAATCTTAGCATATCTTGGCTATTCTACACACAAATTAATTAATTAACCAGTTAAACAGAAAAGCCCAAATGTTTGTATTTGCCTGTTTTACAGATGCTTTTGATCAATGGTGTCTGGATGATTTGTGCTGGTGATAATGGTTGCCATTGCTTTGTGGTGATCTTGTATGTTGATAACACAGACTGTGGGCATTAAATCTGTTTCAGTTGTTCATTTAAGCCTACTAGGGGGCTTTCTCATTGAATGGGAAAACTGGGTTAACTCTTTATAACAAATAAATGACAACTCAAGTTTTGGCTGGTTAGTTCAAATCAGTATCTGCTCTTCAACCTTCTCTCCATGTCAGAGGAGGAAGGTTATCCTTACTGGGTTGCCCGATGCTGCAACTGCATTCCCCCGTGATCCAGCTTGCTGCCACAATATCATTTCCAGTTGAGCAGGTGAAAGGAACATCACGACACCATCAGAGCTCTAGAAATTTCTTTATTATAGAGATGGGGTGAAGTCCTAGAGCACTACTGAAATACAAATAGCTTCTGCCCACTCAGTAGGAAGTGATGTCATGGCATTTGTGACACTGCCCCTCCCAGACTCTGCTCTCAATTGCTTCCAGGGTAGTAAGTTGAGGGCTAGCAACCATAGGTTAGGTCATCACCCTATTACTGTTGCTTTTGTACACCCCTTCCTCTCGTGTTGCTTTTGACCACAGTCTCCTTAAGCGTTCTTCCTAATGCCTCCTCATATCCTTTGAGCATGCTATAGTGTTGTTTTAAAGCTCTTGCTATGATTATTGCATTTTATGATAGAAATTGAGCATGGGGTATTAAACAGTGAATCTTCTCAGGCAATCAGTTCCATAAAGCTGGAACGGTACTGAAAAGGAAAAAGATCTAGCTGAGGGAGGGAGTTTGAGGAGACGAAGGCCTAGGTGAAAGGAGTTGATGTGCAGACTGGAATTGATATGCAGGCCGGCAGGCCTTCCCTGTCCAGACTAGAGGAGTTTAGGCCAAGGAAAGCTAGAGTGCCTTCTAAAAGCTGTGCCCCTTCATGGCCTTAGATCAGCACCACCAATCACCAGGGCTCTTTTTCTAGCAGGAGCTCATCTGCATATTAGGCCATGCTCCCCTGATGTAGCCAATCCTCCAAGAGCTTAGAGGGCTCTTAGTACAGGGCCTACTGTAAGCTCCAGGAGGATTGGCTACATCAGCGGGGCGTGGCCTAATATGCAGAGGAGCTCCTGCTAGAAAAAGAGCCCTGCCAATCACTGTTAGGCTTCAGCGTTGCATAGTCATTTCATACTGTCTGAATTGGAATATGTTTATTATTCTCTGAGTAAATCATTACATTTCAACCATATAAAACCATGTAACCCTACAAACCTAGAAGTTCTGTTCTTAGTAACTGACATAAAAAGGGTACAGGCTCATCTAAAATCCTTAGTAGAATCAAGTCAGAGACTGTTGCTGAATGATGCAACACGTGTTCAGGTAGGAGTAATCACAATTTGTGTGACTGGATGAAATGCACTAAGAGAGCAATAAGGGCTCTTTCCCTCCCTATCCCAGTCATCTTTACAAAATGTTGTCACTGTAAATAACCTTTCTTGAAAGAACATTTCCCCCCCTAACAATAATCGGAGGTATTGGCTGACCTGATTGATAAGGGCCACCAAGACAGCTAGCAAATGAAAACATATGTAATAAAAATCACATCTAAAAAGCCATTAAAAGCAACAAAAACACATCATTAAAACAATTGAAATTGGAGCTAAAATACGCAACAAAGTATAGCATAATAGATTTATGGAGTGAGAAGGGGCCATACATGGCATCTAGTCCAACCCCTTACTCAATGCAGGATCAGCCTAGGCTCTAGGCCCTAGAGCATCTCTGATGAGTGTTTGTCCAGCCACTGCTTAAAGATTGCCAGTGAGGGGGAGCGCACCACCTCCCTCGGTAGCTGATTCCAAAGCTGAACAACTCTTCCTGTCAAAAAGTTTTTCCTAGTATCCAGCCAGTACCTTCCCACCCTTAATTTAAACCCATTGTTGTGAGTCCTCTCCTCTGAACATATGAAGCTGCCTTATACTGAATCAGACCCTTGGTCCATCAAAGTCAGTATTGTCTACTCAGACTGGCAGCAGCTCTCCAGGGTCTCAAGCTGAGGTTTTTCTCGCCTATTTGCCTGGACCCTTTTTAGTTGGAGATGCCAGGGATTGAACCTGGGACCTTCTGCTTACCAAGCAGATGCTCTACCACTGAGCCACTGTCCCTCCCCTTTGCTGCCAACAGGAATAGCTTCCAGCCCTCCTCTAAGCGACAGCCCTTCAGAAACTTCAAGAGAGCAATCATGTTCCCCTCAACTTCCTCTTCTCCAGACTGAACATTCTCAAGTCCCTCAGCCTTTCTTCACAGGGCTTGGTCTCCAGGCCCCTGATCATCCTCATTGCTCTCCTTTGCACCCACTCCATTCTGTCACTCCGTTTTGTGTGTGTGGGGGGGGGGGAGGTGTCTGTTTTTGCAGAAGCAGGTGATCTTCCTTGAAGTAGGGGAATGCGCACGTTCATTGAAGGTTAACCCACAGGAACTTTCTGTTGTTGATGCATGCTAAAAAATACAAATAGCTTCTGAAACATCTTGTTCATTGTATGGCAGAATTCCACAGATACTTGCAGGCTCAAAAAGATTGGGGACCCTGTCTGTAGGTTCTGTTGTTTTCTTCCTGCTGTTTGAAGTGCCCTTTTGATAGTAGACATTTATTTCAGAAATAGGAAATGCTTTGACAGACAACTGGCTTGGGATATTAGTATTTCCCCCATATTGGAAAAATCTCCTTTTGCTCACATTGATGGAATGCTTACCAACGCTACCTCCATCCATATAGAAACATTTTGAACCTCTGAGTGGCTGCCTTCCAAAACTTTCCTGCCTGCAATTTGATGATTTATGTCCACGGAGTCCATCAGTTAAATTAAATCAAATCATGCTATTGATTCTCTGAGTCATTTTGTTAGCCTGTGAATTAACTTTAAAAGGGACTTTGAGGACTTGATATGGGTGATTCATTGGTCTGACAGTCCTAGACCTGAACATATTTTTTCCCCTTACTCTTCAGGTCAAATTCAGATTTTGGCATTAATGGAGGAATTACATTTGACATCTGATAAACATCCCAGTGGTATTGTGCAATCCTAAACAGAGATATACCCTTGTAACCCTGCTAAAGTTGGTGGGCTTGGAAGGCTGGAACTCTGCTAGGATTGCACTGTTGTGGTGTGGCTGATTCCAGATAAGATCATGTCTGTAAACCTTGGTAGAATGCTTTTTGTTTGTTATGTCTGGCTTGACCATGATGCCGTTCTAAGTGGCCATCTCTGTGTCTACAATTAGTTATCACCTTAATTATTGTTACGATGGCCCTGTGATTTAGAATTCCTTATTCAGGTCCTTCTCGGAACTCTCTCGCCTTTCCCCTGCTCCAGAGTGGTATAGATAATTAGCTCTGACATAACAGTGAAAGAGGCCAAGAAATGAAAGCCTAAATTAGACAGATGGTAGCAAATTTATGTGTTTGGGGCTGACCTGAATTGAATAGCGTAAAAGGTAAAGTGGTGCAGGAGGGACAGAATAATTGAAAGAGCAAATGATATTGAAGTCAGTTGCGGGGGGTGGGGGTCAACCTCAAGCACCATAAGTGAGAGTGGGTGGGTGGAAGGATTCTATATTCCATATCTGCATGCTTATTATATTGGATCTTTCCCCACCTTACTTTCTACATGATGATACCATCCGCCAGGAAGGTTGTGGGGAGGCAGTATGACAAGAGAAGATTTTTTTAAAGTGGAGCCTTAAGTACTTATTGGAAGTTTTGCCAAAAGTGACAAACGGGTAGTTCTAAGTAAAACTAGAGAGCAGGGGTGGCCAGACTGTGGCTCGGGATTTAAATGCATTGGAGAATGAATTTAAAGTTGCTTTCTTTCTACCCCCCTCTCCCTCCTTCATCTTTTTCCCTCCCTCCCTCCCTCTAACATCTGATGTTCTTGTCTTGGGGCTCTCAAACATCTGACATTTATTCTTTGTGGCTCTTTTTGGCCATCCCGGAAGTTTCTACTGATTCCTAGAGTTACCCTTTGTTAGAAATTACAGTAAGCAGACTTTATTTTTCTGAGGGAACACGGTGGAACGGAGTTTCAGAACCTCTTTATGGAACAAATCTTTAAAATGTTTAAAAGTCCATGAGGGACACCTTTGTTTCTCCATTTCCCTCTTGAGGGTTCTGGCACTCTTTTTTCCAGAAAAAAAGCCCTGCCAGTAAGTATACAAAGATGTCTTTTTTAGAGAATGTTTCTCCCACCATTTCTGGCAGCTATGGCAGGCAACGGAATCTGGGGGCAAGAGATCCCATATCCCCACTGGGGGAGTTTGGGAGCCCTATGATAGGAGGCAGGGAAAAAACGTAATACAATAATGAAAATAATAAGTCCAAAATTCAAAAAAATGTATTACAAAAGAACTTTTAAATAATGTGGTTTGCACACATTAAATTCATACAACAACTTAACTGGGTGAGACAATCAATTGAATTCCATAACAAAATGCACCTAAGCACACATATAATATTTCACAGAGTTTGATTTCATCAAAAAAGTGCTTCGTGCAGGAAAGTGCTTGTAGAATAAAGTACCATAATTAGTCTTATAGTCCACCCTTGGAAGGTTTTGAGTGCTTGTTTATGGTATTGTATATTCTTATGATGCGAAAGTTTGTAAAGACTTCGGACACCCCTCTTTGAGAAAGAGATTGGAAATGACACGACAAGCTACAAGCCGGCTCCAGGCTCCATCAGAAGTGGATACTGTGGAGTCTTCACGATATGGACTATAAGACTAACTATGGCACTTTATTCTACAAGCACTTTGCTGCACTAGCCATTTTTTTGATGAAATCAAACTCTGTGAAATATTGCATGGACATGTTCACACAGCGTGTTGAGTCCGTGTTAAGCTGACCCGGTTCTGTTCCGAATATCTTTGTTCCAGATATTATTGATCAGACTGCCATACTGCAATTTGAATCACTCCGTGGTGGAACCGTCTTTTGCCGTGCACATGACGGCACTATGCAGTTTTTTTCTTCACGTTTATGTGCATTGTGCGCACATGCGCATGCACGTAGGTTTAACATTATGCGGTTATGCACATATTGCTAAGTAGTAAAAAAAAAAATGGTGACCGTTAACCGGATGTCTGAGGCTCCTTTTGCTCTGGGACAGCCTTTGGACATCCGGAAGTTGGTTGAGAACTATCCAGACGGGGAAACTACGAGGTAAAACCGGAGAACTCAAAAAACACTGCAAAGGAGCAGGTAACAAAATACACTGGTTCCAAGAAGGATTAGGGGGGGCTACTACGAGTTAATACCAGGAGGCAGATGTTGCTATCTGATCAGCCGCTTTTAATCCGGTATGAAACAGCAGCGACAACTGATTATACTGTGCGTCTGAATAGCCCCTGCATTAGAGACTCTTGTACAATCGCAGAACAGAATGTTTGTACAGAAAAAGTAAATTCCCCACCCAACTTTGTCACTGATGTTGTTGGGCTCTAGACATGGTTCATCTTTTGTTTTTGATGTTCCATGTGTTGAAGCACTTTTGAGGCTGAGTGAGCTTTTAAAAGTGGTACATTGGATGGTTGAGGACAGGTCTGCTTTTCAGAGGAAAAAGTCAAGAATAGATATATACCCAAACTGTTTAGTGGGGCAGAAATAACTCTGGATCCTGACCCCTGGATCTCCTCCTTACGTAGCATTGTTCAGCTGTCTATCCTGTAAGCCAATTTCTCTCTTCCAAGCACAGATCTGTTTGACATCCAGGAGCAAAACTGTACATGCAGTATGGGCAATTGATTCCTTGCTTAGTTCTGCTTGGCTGACTCCAACCAGTAAAAGGGTTTTACAATCCACAGGTATCCTAATTTAGAGGGCAGCAAAGATAATACCTTTTACTCCTGTACTTCTGACAGATAAACCTTTGGTTCTGCACAAGGCATTTTCATTTGAGCTCTTTGATGCTTATAACTGGTTAGCAGAACAGTTAGATAAACTGCCTTGGTAGTGAAGTTCAAATTCTCAGGAGCCTGTGTCAGGTTTTTTAGATATTGCACATGTCAGAATTTTGTTATGCGTTTCTGGCAGCCTAGATTACTAGATGTTTAGGATTTTTCTGGCTCTCTGAGTAATCTGTTTTGAACATAGAAACAGAGTAGTTTATTGAACACTCCCTTCCTGGATGGAGGCACTGTGTTGGCTTTGTTGAAAATGCATCTGAGCTGACTTGAGCTTTAGAGGGCAGATAAAGCATACTGGCTAACAGGTATTAGGACTGCCAGCCTCAGGTGGTCTTTGAGTTCTCCCAGAATCAACTGGTCTTCAGACAACAGAGATCTGTTCCCCTGGAGAAAGTGTCAGTTTTGGAAGGTGGACTCCGGGGTATTGCATCCATTCTGATCTCTCCCCAAACTCCACCCACCCTGGACTCTGCTCCCAAATCTCCTAAGAATTTCCAAATCCAGATTTGTCAGCCCTAACAGGTGTGGATCAAGAAGCTCTGTGGCTTGAATATTAACACTTTTTCAGAACCTCAGTAGCTGGTCTAAGGCTAAATTCTCCATGTCTTGGCCTCCCCCCATCCCCCACATTAATTGCAAGTGGGAGATATGCTTGGCTCCTCCCACTTTTGATCTTTTGGAGGAAGCTGAAGACAGCTTTATTTAAGGCTGCATTTGATTAATTTACTAGCAATTCTAAACTGTGATTTAATTTTTTTAAATTTTATTTCATCTATGTCGTTAAGTTGCCTTGAGCTGTATATGAAAGAAAGACAGCTTAAAAACAAATGTTTAAAATATATAAATAAATATGGCTGTAATAATGCACATCTACCTTTTATAGGGCTATTGTAAAAAATTACCAAAAAAGATAACATACACAAAGGGCTTTTTGAATATTGAAAGCTCTGTATTCTTTTTAAGTATCAGGAAAAGCAGGATATAGATCTCTGCAAAATTTTGGTTAGTTTTATATTGCATCACAAAACATGAATACTTGTTTTCAGGGCTCTCTTTTTTCTTTTTACTTAATAGCTTCATAAGGAACATGCAGCCAGTGTTCCAGGATACAGCTTTCAAGAGAACTGTATAAACAGATTATTAGCTCTATAACTCTTAGTAACTCTTAGAGTTTTCTTACCGCACCAAAATCTAATACATCTATTTGTAGTTTGTATTGTTACTGTTATTAAGTCCTGAGAACCCTTGTTTCTAGGAAGGGTAACTGGCCCACTAGATTGAGCTTCCTCTTGCTGAAGAGCAGCTCTTTACTGGTGAATTAATTCTCCTTCCTTTTTAATTGTGTGTAGTCCATAATAGTTGCTAAGGAAATTAAATTTTTGTTAGCTTCCTTGAGATACTCACAGCCGAATGTGTCAAGCTCTAAATAAACATATGAACAATTGTGTGATTATAGTGAGATGGCTATTTGCTAAGTCATTCTGTTGGCTTTGTAAAAATCCAGTGTCCTTTAGAGTTTGAGACAGGAAATCTCACTTTTAAGATTTTAATCAGATGATTTAAGGAGATGGCTGCTGCAGTCCATTCTTGTTGATTATCGCTGCAAGCACAACCTTGTGGGTAATTTCCTGTGCAGACCTTTTTATTTATTGGGGAGGTTGTTTGTATTGTGTGTGTATGTGTGCATGCCTGGAAGTCATGGAGACTTCTGGTGATCCCTACTAGGGCATGGAGGATGTTCAGAGAAGTGGCTTAATTCAGCCTGCCTCTGCCTCCTGGTCCTGGTATTTCAAGGAGGTCTCCCATTCTAGTACCTACCAGGGTTGGACCTGCTTAGCTTCTGAGATCTGACGAGATCAGGTTTGCCTGGGCTGTCCAGGTCAGGGCTCCTGTGCAAATCTTGAAAAGACAAGTGAGAACTATGCCAATGCTGTACACTCTTTGCACATTTCATGGGGGGAGGGGTTGTACAAGAGTCTCTAATGCAGGAATCCCCAACCTGTTGAGCCTTTGGAATACTGATCTAGGGTGGTGGGTGCAGCCACAAAACTGCTGCCATGGGAGATGGGACCAACCACAAAATGGTCACCACAGAAGCCAAAGTGCACAGGACGAGAGTTGTAGTTTTTTTAAAAAATACATTGGGGGAGAGAGAGAGAGAGAATAAAACCAACCCTGTAGTGGAAGCAGCTGCTACCAAAGCAACATTATTTTAATCAGAAGCCCTGCTGAGCAGGAGCCCACTATGGTCCTGTCCACTTTCTAAAAACACTTCTAAAAAAATAACAGGAAAGGTGTTGGTGGGCGCCATGTTGGGGAACTGTGCTCTAGCGAATCAAACCCACTGAAGTTACCAGCTACTGACATATGTCTTTTTCTTCTTCCTCCGCCTGCAGTTATGTATGCCCAAAGGGCTGTCCTTCAGGACTCAGACAGATAACAGAGACCCCCAGTTCCACTCATTCATTATCACCAGGGAAGATGGTTCTCGTACTTACGGATTTGTGCTCACCTTCTACGAGGAAGTCACGAGCAAGCAAATCTGCACGGCCATGCAGACACTTTATCAGATGCACAACGCAGAGCAATGCAGCAGCGTCTGCGCTTCGTCATCATGTAGCATGGACTCGCTGGCGAGCAGCCTCGACGAAGGCGACTCCACGTCGCTCGCGAAGATGCAGCGCTACAACTCGTATGACATCAACAGGGACACCCTGTATGTCTCCAAGTCGATTTGCCTCATTGCCCCCCTGCCTTTCATGCAAGCCTGCAAGAAATTCCTCATCCAGCTTTACAAGGCGGTCACTTCTCAGCAGCCCCCACCTTTACCCCTGGAGAGCTATATCCATAACATTCTTTATGAAGTGCCCCTTCCGCCCCCAGGAAGGTCGCTAAAATTCTATGGGGTCTACGAGCCTATAGTTTGCCAGAGACCCGGACCAAATGAACTCCCGTTGTTCGACTACCCTCTCCGGGAGGCGTTCGAACTGCTGGGCTTGGAGAACCTCATCCAGGTTTTCACATGCGTTCTCCTAGAAATGCAGATCCTTCTTTATTCTCAAGGTAAGTGGAGTTTTGCTTATATATCTGTTGATTGCCTTGCTAAAATATTGGCATCTTGTTAACAAACAATACAATGTGGTAGGTAAGTTGTGGACCCATCTAGAAGTAAGGGTTCTTCTCCCCCCCCCCCCCCCCAAAAATGCCTTGGGATTCCATTTAGTAAGTATGTTACCTGATTGTATGCCTATTTGCACCTGAAAGGTGGTTCAGTGCGGATGAAATTTCCCAAAATTGCTACAAAACAGAACTTTAAAATGCTGTGGGGACAACTGATGGGGGTAAACGGGAGTGCAATGTCTGCGTTTTCAGGAATAATAAGTGAACTTCGGAGAGAGAGTATTGTGGAACTTGCAGTCCTGAAGCTTGAGTTCTTGGTTGAGAATTGCTGACATTTGGATATTTGCCATTCCATGAAAAAAAGAGAGGAAAGTAGTATCTTACGTTGTAGAACAAATTTGAAAACAATATGCTAAAAATATCCAGGAAATACCTTGATGTTGCCACTAAGGCAGTTCCTGACCCTGCTTTCTGTTTTTTGGCCCTCTCACAAAGTGGTATAAATTGATTCATTTGTTTTCAGTGGATTTCAGTGGAGGTCTTGAATAATTACTTCTCTGAACTATGATAAAGCTTTATGCGAAAGCTTACGGAACGGAAATGAGATATCATGAGACTAATCATTTTAGAACTAAACATCATGAGGCTAATCACTTTAGAACTAAGCATCTTTGTCTTGTCTTGTAATAAATCTAATCTGGAACACAAGATCAAGATGTGGTGCCAGATAAAGGGCCGGCGTCTGCATACCCTGATGTGGGGCAGGTCTCATGGATTCTGGCGGGGGCACACTGCTGCTGACTCCCTACTCACATGTCTCTTTTGATGTCTGCTTGTGGACACTTTGTCACCTGTGCTCTCAGGTGCATATGCTGTCTAGCACTGCTGGAGAAGGACATGTGAGTGGTGCACAAAGCATCAGCATTCCTGGCAGCCATGACAGTGGTACTTCCAGTGTCACCCAGCACCATCAGGGAAATCCCATCCAGGCGGTGTGGGCAGTTGTGATTGTAAGTTCTGGGAGAGCTTGCAAGTGGGCAGGTTGGTGGGGGCATGCGGGTGGGTGGGTGGGGGAGCAGGCAAGAAGGGGGGCATAGTAGTGGGCAGTGTCTGCCCAGGGTCTCCCCTTTACCCAGAACTAGCCCTGTTATCAGTGCAGAATGCAAAGGGCTGTATGCTCTAGATCAGGAGAGTTGAACTCATTTGTTATGAGGGCCGGATCTGATATAAATGAGACCTTGTTGGGACAGGCCATGTGAATACCTATTAAGATTAGGTAGCAGATATATAAACTTTATAAAGGACACAGACAAATGCAATTAAAGATTTTTTTAAAAAAATACTTAAAATAAAACATGCTTAAAACATTAGCACTTGTTGGTCTTAAGGGTTTCTTTTTATTTCTCCCATGGGATCCAGGGAACTGGGCAAAGGAAGCTCTGGCTCTTTCCTTCCTTCCCCAGGGGACCTGGAGGGGGAGGAGCCTCAACCAATAGAAGGAAGAGAGGCTTGGCTCAGTAGCACTGCTGTGCAATTGAGAGAGCCTGGCAAAGCAAGCTCTGCCTCCCCCTCTTCCTCCCCAAGGGAGAAGCCTCAGTCAATGGAGAAAATAGAGGTTTTGCTCTGCAGCTTCTATGCAGTTGAGCAAACTTTGCAAAGCAAGCTGTTATGCAGAAGAAGTAAGAGAGAAGGAGAAGAAAGCAAATGACAGCCAGTTGCTCGGGGGAGCCCTCCAGGGTCCTAATTTGGCCCCGGGCCATGTGTTTGACACTCCTGCTCTAGATAGTTCACTGACAGAGGGTAGAGGTGTTTTCACTGGATTGTCCTTGGTGTGGCCACCCAACCCATATAATTTTTTATTGTAAAAGTTCACTTGCCCCCATAAATGCCACTTTGGAGGTCACGTGGGGTGTGGCAGTAGGATACTGTCTGGTGTCTATCCTGGTCTGTGAAGATATCACTTCAGAAGTATGGCAACTTTTGTTCAGAAGTTTATAAATTATATACTTTAACTCTGCTCAAAATAAAACGCTTGAAAACAGATTATTAGAGCCTTCAAACCTGACTTTTAGAAAAAGCAATTACCTTAGTTTTTAAAGCGGCTTCTGTATCTGAATTTGTCTGCCATCCCTTGAAGTTTTCCTTTTTTAGTTAAACTGCTTTGAAAGTTTAGGTTTCTCTCATTACTAAGAAGGGTATGAACAGTTGGGGATTCCCAACAGGTTTTCAAAGATTAATCCTCTTTTGAGGATAACTTCCTAAGGAGCACTAACCAAATGCTGTTGGGCTGGCGCAAGATTGCTGCTAGAAATGGATGAATTAAATTGCTAGCTCTGCAGAAGTGAGGAAAGCTGTTTTGGGTGCACGCATGCAAGCAATTTAAACAAGAATTTGGGTTCCCCCACCCTTGCAAATCTTCTTCAGTTCGTGGTCATCTTTACCTGAACTCTCATTTAAAATGACTGGATAGATGGACTTTTAAAGGACTGCTTCAAAGTTTTGACTATCTGAGGGACTGGAACACATTTGTATTACATTTTTTATGCTTAGATAGTAGAGGTAGATAATTTTATTTATCAAATTTGTTCCCTCTTCCCTGAATGAGACTCATGGCTTCTAACAGCATATAAAATATATCTGATAAAACAGTACACAATGATCTGATAAACAGTACAACTGATAAAATAGTCACAATTACCCTAAGGCCTCCCCAAAAAGAACAGCCTACATGCTGTGAGAAACCTAGGGAGGTCCCACAAGGCACTCCCTTCTTCTGGCAGCTGATTCCACAGGATGGGGGTCACTACTGAGAAGGCCATCACCCTTGTTGACACAAGGCAGACAGTTTATGGACCAGGGATCCTCAATAAATTTCAAAATGAGGATCAGAGAAGATTGGGAGGATCATGCTAGAAGATCCCAAAGAGAAGTCTCATAGACTGCCATCACTGAAGACCCCCATCTTTGCAGGAGGATGTCTGATAAGTTAGCCCCTTTTCTTTCCCCAAAGATGGAAGGAGGAAGGTGATATTGTTCTGAATTTGTTTTATAACACCTGTAGACCAATCTTGTTTGGTAGAGAACAGGAGCGCCATAGAAATAGGAAACCTGGTTCTGACTGTCACCACACTCACGTTGTAGTCATAAGAGCATCACTGTCCCCTTCCCCCAGAAGTGATCCAGAAAGCACCAATGGTACCTCTTCTAGTCATGCTCAAGAGAAGATTGCTGTAGTCAGCTAATGTGGCTTATGCCTTGAATGTGATTTATAGGTGGCTTCTGAGTCATTGTTAGAAAACTTATTGGTGGTGTGTATGAGTGAATATTGGCACTTTAACACATGCTAAATAATGCAGTTTCAGTCCACTTCAGCGACCATTTGCAATTGGATTTTGCCATTTCACACAGTAATATCCAGTTGCAAAGTGGATTGAAAACACATTATTTAGTGTGTGTGAAAGTGCCACATTTGGCAGCCGTAGGCAGCACAGCACATTGGAGGAAGAATGGGGGAACTGCAGTGCAAGGATTAGTTGGATAGAGAGCCACTTGAGTGTTATTCCATAAGCAGCCAATTGGAAGCCAGGATGTGATCTCAGAAGTCTTTTTAGTTTTGGACTAGAATGAATTAGGTAGGTTGACAGGTAGCAACACCCTGAGAGCAGAATTGGCAGCCATGTTAAGGGCAGAGTCTAGAAGCTCTCCAAGCCTAATCTGAAAACATTTATAAAATCAGGAACGACTGGGGGTGTACCCAGGCCTCGAATTCAGCAGGAGCTCACAGGAGCACAGCTCCTGAACCTTTCTGAGAGTTCTACCTCCTCCTTCCCACATTGTCCATTGAATACTAGGTGCAGCTGCATAACAATCCTGAATGAGTTTTTCTACAAAATGACCCCTGGCCGTACCTATGCTGGGACCTGAGAGAAAAACCCTGCCTCCTCCTCCTCTCAACAATCTCGAATGGCTACCAAGGTGCCAATGCACAAAGGTTCCCTGTTTGAATCCCAGTCAAACTAATTGTAATCAGCTTTGTGTGTCTGTGTGTGCTGTGCTTTGTGTTGGAGTCGATGCACCTCTCCAGCAGTGAGCTCACAGATCTAATTGCGTGACAACCAATGGTCTGGATTTTTGGGAAGTGAGGAGAAGTAGAGAAATTGGAAGTCCTGGTTATAAGGGCTATGAAATCTCTACAGCTAGTAAGCATCTGCATTGGTTCAACACATAACAAGTTATTGTGTGACAAGGTTTAATTTCCTGCTTTATCAATTAGGTGTCTTCTGTTGTTCCAAATGTGGTAGTTCCTGGTCCTGAAACTGCTTCTGGTGGGTAAGCGGTAGAAATCAGACTTTTGTGGAAGTCATGGGGATTGGTCACGCCATCTTCCAAAGAGGCTTCCTCTAACCTAAGGAACCTTCTTCCAAGGGAAAAATAAACACTTGAGCCTGAAGGAAGGCTTCAGCTCTGCTGGTGCTGGGAATCTTTAGAACAAAAGTTGCTATGGGCAAAAAGGCTGGAATGGAGAACCTGTGAGAAAAAGGAGGAGGTAACAGGGATAAGTTGGCTAAGGAGAAGAAGAGTTTGAAAGTTAGGAGGCCATTTTGAAATAACATCATCATAATCTTTAGTCCCTAACTTAATGGTTGCCATATCCTTTCCTAGGTCCTTGACACCTGGTGCTGTAAGAAGCCAATGTTGTGATGATGGGCTAGAATATGTTCTCTCTACATTTTTATGGTAGGGTCCTGGCAGGGTTTCTGGTGCTGATTATTGCACAGATTAATTGTACAGATTGCAAGCTGCTGCATAATGCTGCGTCTCCCTTTGTTGCTTTTTCAACAGCCAATACCTGGTTTGGATATTCTGTCCTGTGCTGCTACCTTTTAATCATTCCACAAGGCTATTTTAAATCCCAAAACCAAAGTGTGCATGAGTGTGGAAGTGATTGTGAGCAAGAGAGAAATTACAGTCCTTTCCATTGGCAGTGCGGAAAATTAAGGCTGTTGTTTACATTATTAATGCTCATGTCTCTCAAATGGTTGAGATAATGAAATTGCCTCTTTGCCCTTATTAACAGTATTTGTTTTCTGCAAGCAATTGCCCTTCTCTGCAAGGGTCTTTGTGTTCATAATGAGAGAGAGAGAGTTACCCCCTCCTCATGCAATTTTTAAAATTCTAGGATGAATACAAATCAAACTGATTTTTATGCTAAATGCTTGGGCAGTGGACTCTGCCGTAGATTAGCCATAAAAACATGTAATATACTTGAAGCAGCTCTGGTTTTTATTTTTCCCATTAACTCTCTGCTGTTGGAGTGGTAATGGGAAGCAATACAGTTTGTAAAATACTGTATGAAAAGTGTATGTGTGTGTGTGTGTGGATTTGACTCACATTTCCCAAGCTAATACTTTAGAAGCAGATCCTGAATGGCTTGCTGTGGTGGTTTCACTGAAGACTTCTATAAAGCTCTGTATGGTGGGACTAAATTGCTTGAGATAATTGCTTCTCCCTCCATATGGCAGATATGAGGAGGGCTCTTGCTAAATATTCCAGTTCCTCTTTGAAATTGAGGCATTGACCATGCACTGTAGAAGTCACACTCCAAAACTCCTTTGGGAATTGGTGCATGATCATACTGTGTATGTGTTTAAACTGACATTTATTGGTTTCTGTGTGTACTATATAGATCAGACGTTATGAGGGCCAGATCTGACATAAATGAACCTTGAGGGGTCGGGCCATGTTTGTACCTATTTAAGATTAGGTAGCAGATATATAAATTTTGTAAAGAGAACAGACAAACACAAATACACACACACACATACACTTAAAACATGCTTAAAATGTTAGCATTCATTGGTCTTAAAGATGCTTTCTTTGTATTTCTCCTATGAGACCCAGGAAACTGGGCGAAGGAAGCTCTGGCTCTTTCCTGCCTTCCTCAGGAGACTGGGGAGGGGGAGCCTCAGCCAATGGAGAAATAGAGGTTTTGCTCTGTAGCTCCTGAGCAATTGAGCAAGCCTTGAAAAGCAAACTGTGATGCAAAATGAAATGAGAGAGGGAGAAGGAAGCAGATGACAGCCAGTTGCTCAGGGGCCTGATGGGAGCCCTTCAGGGGCTGATTTGGCCCCCGAACTGCATGTTTGACACCCCTGATATAGATATATGTTTATTTCTGTAGATCATTTATACCTGGTCTTTCACCCCAAAATGGCACACATCATAGAATTATAGAGTTGGAAGGGACCCCATGGTCATCTAGTCCAACCGCTGCACAATTCAGGAAATCCACAAACACTTCCTCCTAAATTCACAGGATCCACACTGCTGTCAGATGGCCATCTAGCCTCTGTTTAAAAACCTCCAAAGGAGAGCCCACCATCCTTCTCTCTTCTTCCC
Source organism: Heteronotia binoei (assembly GCF_032191835.1). Lineage (NCBI taxonomy): Eukaryota > Metazoa > Chordata > Lepidosauria > Squamata > Gekkonidae > Heteronotia > Heteronotia binoei. The sequence goes on from NC_083230.1 coordinate 100,366,943, forward strand.
TTGATCCTCACAGGAACAATCCTGTGAGATAGATTAGGAGTGTGTGACTGGCCTGGGACACCCAACAAGCTTCCATGGCAACGGGCATTTGAACATGGAACTCCCTAATCCTTGTTTTGACACTAATCACTACCGCGCTCTGGCTGTTGGTGAGTGAAACCCTAGGCTCTAGAGACCAGCTGTTAACCAGTTTACTGGCAATACAAGTATAAGTACCTTTTGTAAAATAATAACACTAATATTTGGCAAAACTACTATGTCACCTCTCACTACTGACAAATCCCACCTCTCACTACTGACAATCCAATCCCAGTTTCAGACTCTTTTATTTTTAATGGTGAAAATCTGTGTAAATTGCTTTGTTAGGCTGCAGAATGAGACAGTGCTGAGTCAGTTTTTATAGTGTCCGCTCACAGAGTGGTATTCTTGGGCATGGCAGTTGTCTCTTTAACCAGTTGTGTTTTTCCCTCATTCTCTTTGTTTAATTAAACTTTTAAAAATGATATACAACAAGTGCAGTCAAATATTCACAAAATCTTAACCCTTTAAATCCCCCTCCCCCCTATAAAACATCTATACTACCGTATTATCCTAGGATCAGATTCAGATAGGTGAAGTTCAAGAGATAGATACAAGACAATATGATCAAAATTAAAAGCTGCAACCCCCCCCCCCAAACCCCCCCTCCTCCCTACGTAGAGAATACATACTGACAAGTTCAAAAGAGCTCAGTTTACAGAGTGCGTGGAATGCACAGGGTGAACTAACTTTCCAGAAAAGGAAGAGGAAAAGGAAGATGAAGATATGTAAAATCGTATCCTTAACAGGAGCCGCACTCTGAGAAATATGGAGGGACCTGCCAGAGACAACACCCACCCCTCCCACATTGTTCTGAGATCTTTAACTATGAATTGAAACCACTCTTTGTCTTCAACTGGTATCTCTTGCAAGTTACTTGCCTTAATTTCCTTCACGCCAGGCCTCTGTCCATCCTGGCTATTTTTGAGTGGCATAAAAATGGATATCCCTGTGCCTTAGGTGGGGGGAACCAGATCACCTGTTTCCACTGTGCCATGGGATTGGGCCCTCACAGCATTTTTAGATCACCAGTTTAATTTAGAGAAATTACTAAAATGGTGTCGTTGGCCATGGGTCCATAACATATAGTTTGGCTCTCAGAAAGGAAAAGTCTTTTTCTTTCTTCTGCCTTGAGCAGATGTTTAGCGGGAAGTTTTTAATGGTAGATAAAACCAGGAGGCAAGCCAAGTGTGTCAAATCCTATCTCATACAGATGTCCTAAACGTGAAAAGCCCATCTTTGAATGTTTAACGATCCCTGATATTGAAGGAAATTATGGTTAACCAAACTGAGATTGCCATCCTTTGACAATGCCTGAAGCTGTTTAAAAAAATGAAATTATATCATCAGTGGTGTGGTACAAGGATCCTTATCTGACTGGAAGCAAATATAGTATACAGTAATAAAACACTGACAGGGTAGTAGATAATTTGAGTAGAGTATGGGCTATGTTTAAAAATAATCTCTTGCTTTATGTTTGTATACTTAATTTTCATTCTGTCCTAAAATGGTTTTGTAAGCTGGCTTAGAGTTTGGAACTTGCTACTGCAGAAACTGAAATTTCAACCTAATGAGCAATTAGGAACAAAAAAAGGGGGGAAGTTAAAAGGCTCTGGAAGCTCTATTCCCTTCCTCTGTTCATTCCTTTCTGCATATCTCCATTCCTCTGGCAACTGAACAAAGCCATGTACATAACTCTTCCCTGCTGCTCTCTGTGTTTATCTTAAATTTGCTTTTTGAATTTTATATCCTTGTGGAATGTGTCTAGTTAAATTTTCATAGCGTTATTTCTGCAGTAGCGCTGGAGTCAATATTTTAATACATTTTAAACCAGCAGTGAAAATCATGCTGCACGTTAAATCAGACTGATAAATAACTATAAAAAGTGTCCTGTGGGTTTTGGGATTGCTTTACTTTTGCCATCTGTCTGATGTTGAAACATTGGGGGGGGGGGGTTAATGCAATGATGCCATAATTCTGTGTGGGTTTTCTCTGTTTTCAGACTACCAGCGTCTGATGACAGTTGCAGAAGGGATCACCACGCTGCTGTTCCCATTTCAGTGGCAACACGTGTACGTTCCTATCCTGCCTGCCTCTCTCCTGCATTTCCTTGATGCTCCTGTACCTTACCTGATGGGTCTGCAGTCCAAAGAAGGAACAGACCGTTCCAAACTGGAACTTCCCCAAGAGGTGAATTTGATCCTTAAGCAGCTGATTCTTAGGATTGTCTGTGGTGCAGAATTTTGCCCCCCCCCCCCCCCCGAAGCTGGGAATTTTCTTTTAATTTTCTGTAAACTTAAGAACTGAATCTCATAGACAGTGCTTATAGTTGTACTGTAATGTGACTGCTTACCTGAGCTTTGGAGCAGACAAAAACATGGAGACACTGGACAGTTACTATTTATGCTACAGGGGCATCCAAAGCTGCCCTCTATGAAGGCCTAAGGAGAGGTAACAACATAGTGAAGGAAGTACTTCTTCACCCAAAGGGTGATTAACACATGGAATTCACTGCTACAAGAGGTGGTGGCAGCTACAAGCATAGTCAGCTTCAAGAGGGGATTGGATAAACATGGAGCAGAGGTCCATCAGTGGCTATTAGCAACAGTGTATTGATGGAACTCTCTGTCTGGGGCAGTGATGCTGCGTATTCTTGGTGTTCGGGGGGGAGGGGCAACAGTGGGAAGGCTTCTAGTGTCCTGGCTCCACAAGTGGACCTCCTGATGGCACCTGTTTTTTTGACCACTGTGTGACACAAAGTGTTGGACTGGATGGGCCATTGGCCTGATCCAACATGGTTTCTCTTATGTTCTTCTATGTTTTTAAAGCTTCTGTGAGATCATCATTTATTGTTTTCGGACTGAAACAGTTTTTCATTTTCCCATTGTTCAGAGCATCCCACTGGGTAGTATTAGTTCCAAACAATGGAAAGTGTACTTAGTGAAAAGTGGCATCTTGCTCAGATATTCCCCCCCCCCCCCGCCGAATCATATTGGAAGGGGAGGACAACAAGTATTTGAGTTGGATTTAACCAGCTTTTATGCTTCGGGAAGAAGGGAGTCCCCTTTGGCTACCAAAAAGGGCTTTGTTGACAGCCATGGGACCTGCATGGAAAACTGCTAGCGGATAGGGGGCTGTAGAAGAGATGAAAACTGGATAAAAAACCTGGCTGGGTCCAGCACAAGATCCCAGCAGTTTCCGCACGGTAGCGGGGCATTTCCATGCTGGCACAAGTACCATCCAAGCATGTTCTCTTAAATAACATCCAAGTGTGTTCTCTTAAATAACTGCTCCCACTGTCCTCCTGGACAAGTGGACTGTAATAGAATAAAGTTGGAGTCCAGTAGCACCTTTAAGACCAACAAAGTTTTATTGAGAATGTAAGCTTTCATGTATTAAAACGTGCTTTTGGTGTGCTTTTAGCACATGAAAGCTTACATTCTCAATAAAACTTTTTTGGTCTTAAAGGTGCTACTGGACTCCAACTTTGTTCTATTGCTTCAAACCAACACAGCTGCCTACCTGGACCTAAGAGGACTGTAAGAGATCCAAAAGCTACGTTGTTACTTCTTAGGCCTTCATAGAGGACAGCTTTGGATGCCCCTATAGCATGAGTAGTAACTGTCCAATGTCTCCATGTCTCCACTTTGTAATTATGGTGGTATACAGAGAATGCATTTCCATACCAGAGTTGTACCACTAGTTGCAAGAGCCATACATGCTACCAAGCACACTTCCAAGTCCAACTAATGTTCGTATTGCCTGTGGTATTCCTGTGTATATGTCTGTCCTGATCTTGAATCAGTATAACTGGTTATCTCCTGTGGTTTGGTTTATTACAGGTGGTACTTGTTGCTTTCACATCTGTTCCTTTATATCAAATGATAGGATCTATTCCATAATCATATGTCCCAAAATACATTTAGCAATGCCTTGGTCTTCCTCTTAAAGAATATGGATTCACTTCTGAGTTCAACAACATGGTAGTTAGCAGTGTTTTTCTGTGGGAAAGGGGGAATGTGAAAAATAATAGTGAATCAGACTTTCTTAAAAACTAGAATCAATCAAATCATGCAAAATAGCAAGTGGAAGCTCTAATGTTCCTCAGATTGCTTCATCAGACTGAACACCTAGTTAAGCATGAAAGGGGGGAAACAGGGAATAGAGAAAGATGTTTAGGGCATGATCAGATAATCCAGTCTATCTGTGGTTTGTAATATTCCTAAAATGAAGACCAGGAAGTAATGCAGATTTCCTGGAAGTAGAGTCAGTACAGTATGGTGATTAGGGTGCTGGATTTATGATGATGATTATATTGGATTTATACCCCGCCCTATACCCTGAATCTCAGAGTGGTTTACAGTCTCCTTTATCTTCTTTCCCCACAACAGACACTCTGAGTGAGGTAAGTGGGGCTGAGAGAGCTCTGACAGAAGCTGCCCTTTCAGGGACAACTCTTGTGAGAGCTTTGGCTGACCCAGGGCCATTCCAGCAGCTGCAAGTGGAGGAGTGGGAAATCAAACCCAGTTCTCCCAGATAAGACTCCACACATTTAACCACTACACCAAACTGGTTCCCATGATATGGGGGACCCAAGATCAAATCCTCACTTGCCATGAAAGCACTATATTGTACAATTTGGCTGTTCTTAATTATATGTAAAATACAAGCACACACTTCAGACAAGGTTTAATGCCAAATCTGCTCCGTTTAGATACTCAATGATTGTTCTAAGGACTCGCTTATTCTTTTTCAGAACTATAAGTAGTATCCACCATCCTGGAATATTTATAGTATAAGACATTCCCCACCACCACCACTTTTAAGTCCAGCTCTCTATTTTATGATAGAATAAAATTATTTATGTTGTTGCAATCCTAAACAGAGTTGCATACTTCTAAGTCCATTGAAATAATTGTGTTTAGAAGAATGCAATACTGCCTAGGACTGTACTGGTAAACTTATTTGTTTTCGCACTTAGAATTTTCACACATTAGGAGTATCAGTGCATTTTTCTCAACGGTGAATTATTGGATCATTATTAAACACACAGTTTTCTGGAAATGGGTATGTATTTTGGTAATGTTCCCTCTAAGCTGTGGAGTCTTGTGAGCAAAAATTCTACTTTGTGAGCTACTGGAATTAAAGTTGTGAGCTACTGCATAATTTAGTTTGCTCTGGGGCCATTTTTCCTGATTTGAGACAAAAATGTGTGAGGCGAGGCTTAAGCTCACACTGACTCAGCTTAGGGAGAACACTGTCTGTCATTCAACTGAACTTGAGGGATGGAGATAAATGATACTGAGACCCAGCTAGAGTTGCAAACCCGTTACCGCACTCTATTAATGACAATTCACAAATAAAATCAACATTTGTTTCTTTTGCAATCCAGGAAATTGTATATTAGAAGACCAAAGTGCAGATCAGGTCTTCTGTTAGAAAACTTCCCGTTTTCATTCTACAGACCACTTCCTGTTTTCATTCTATGGGCTGATTTGGATGGAGATCATTTGGTTTTTAAACTGATGATCATAATATAAAATAATTAAATATATTGTAAGAAGGCAATGGCAAACCACCCCATAAAAAGTCTGCCGTGAAAACGTTGTGAAAGCAACGTCAACCCAGAGTCGAAAACGACTGGTGCTTGCGCAGGGGACTACCTTTACCTTTAAGAGTTGGCAGTACTGCTTGTGTGGTTTAGTCCTATATTTTTAGTTAGGGTTGCCAGGTCAGTATGTACCTGGTGACTTTGGGGGTGGATCTGGGAGAGGATTGGGTTTGGGGAGGGGAGAGGAGGGGCCTCAGCATGGTACAATGTCATAATATACCCTTCAAAGCAGCCATTTTCTCCAGGGGAGCTGATCTCTGCCAGCTGGAGATCAGTTGTAAAAGCAGGAGATCTCCAGGCCCCACCTGGAGGTTGGCAGACCTATTTAGTTATTACTGGCCTTTTAAAATTAATTTTGTTCCTATTGCTCTTACATCTACAAAAAATGACTTTGAAAGTACTGGCAAAGGGACAGAGACAGAAGTATAATGGTTTGAATATGAGGTTTCAGCAGAGTGTAAAACTGGTCGATCCTTTAGCATCTAGTGAATTGTATTTCAGTTCTGCATTCCTTCTGTTCAGGCTGAGGGCCAAGTTCCTATCTGTTGGAGTTAAATATAAACCATTTGTGGTCTTAAGATAAAATTTTAATAATTGTCTTCATGTATGTGAGGAGTGCTAACTGGTACTAGTATTTATTATTTGTGTGCTTTTTAAAGAAGAAAATGGGAGCTTCTGAGAACTTTCTGAGCTCCAATCTCATTTTCAGACTAAAAAAAAATCTACACTGGTATGCAAACCCTCATATTAAAAAGCCTTTGAAATTAAATACTGGTAATAGGATAGATTCTCTGAGCCAAGAATACAGGAAGAATTACAGAACTGCATACTGCTTAATTGTAGGTGTAATTGATTGCTAATGGACAGCCCTCCCCCATTTATGCAAATATAAATATGAAAACCACAAGAAATTGTGCTGGTTTTTTTTTTTAAAGCACTCCTGGTTTTTAATTTGGGCAATATATTTAATGTTACATTTGTAGTCTCCCTTAAAGTCCCTTTAAAAAATAACACATTTTTATAAAGGAACTAATTTATGTCATTTGAGAGGTTACTTCAAATGGTTACCTTTGTCTTTCTGTGGGAAGTAAACTGCAAGTGAACTTCTTCAACGGGCCCTAGAGAAAGCAACCAAACGCTGGTACCAATTAAACGTCAGTTCAAAGACTAACAAGAATGAGTTGCTGTTGCCCTTGTGAATATCTAGGTCTCCTGTTAGGCTGTTTTGTCATGCTTGGTATATCTGACGCTTCACTTCCCTCAGGGGAAGCAAAATGGCTTTTTCAAACACTCTTCATTCAGCACAGCAAATCTGCAAGCAATGAATTCCAGCTAGAAGCTTCAGAAGAAACATTAATCTAAGATACTGCTATATTTCTGAGGGGGCAAGGGGTCATTGTTCTATACAATAAATCTAATATAATAAATCCTTTACTTTTCACCCTCAAAAGGAAGATTCCATTTGGGCAGAGAAATTGCTATGCACATGTTTCAGATGGCTGGCTCTGTCATTAAGACTCTACCTCAGGTGGCGAAATTTCTGTGCTCTTGAATGAAATGAGCAACCTGCTGTTTAATATACTGTTATATTTTTTTTTATTGTGGTGGGGGAGGATTTGGTGGAGGATTATGGCATGGCTGATGCAACAGGATACCCATTGGTTCAGAACATCTTTGTTCTTTGTGCCTCAAGTACAAATATATTCTGAGCCAGTGAGTATTCTTTTGTGTCAGCCATGCCATAATCAGTTGAAAGGCTCTCTTGTTACTTTTGTTTTAATTTCAGTCATTACAAATATTTCTTTCTGAACACATCTGTGCTCATTCACAGCCTTGAATATCCTACATGTTTGGCAGTATAGCTACCAGTATGGTGTAAAGTGCTGTATTTAAGACACATCTCAACCACACTGTGCACTTGAGGAACTATAGTCCTCTGTGCTGTCTGCCTTTCCAGCATGTGGATAAAAAGAAAACTGTGTGCAGAGTAATAGAACAAAGTAGGAGTCCAGTAGCACCTTTAAGGCCAACAAAGTTTTATTCAGAATGTAAGCTTTCATATGCATGCATACTTCATCAGACAATATGCAGAGTTGTAAAATTTGGAGATCAACATGATCGCATGTTCACTGTAACAGTTCCAGTTTTTCTCTGGCTCTTCTAAAAGCACAGAGATCTATTCCAAAAGGATTTGTGTGCGATGTTGTGGGGGTGTCATTTTGCAATCAATACTATATCTTTTTTTAAAAAAAATTACAGTCAGTACTTCAAAACAGTCCTGGTGAGGTAGGTTTGGACTGAATTACTGACCTCCACATAGGCTCTCTTGGGTTCCCCAAGTTAAAGGATTTTGGGGAGAAGGAATTGGGAAAGAACTGGAGGTGTTTACAGCACCATTGTCAGACAGAATTAGATGGACCAGTGCTCTAACCTGTTGTTTCAAAGGTGGCTAAATGGGGGATAGGAACCCAGGGCTGCATAGTGCAGAGCCACTATTTTACTCTAGGTAAAGAATGCTGTTGAGTCACAACTGATTAATGGCAACCCCATGACTTTCCACTTCGAGGGCTTTCAAGATAAAAGATGAGTAGAGATGGTTTGCCATTGCCTTCCTCTGCATAGCAACCCCATTTTTCCTTGGTGGCCTCCCATCCAAGTACTGACCTTGCTTAGCTTCCAAGTTCTGATGAGATCAGTCTGGTTTGGGCTATTAGGGCTGCCGCTCTATAGACTATAACAGGGGTGGCCAAACTTGCTTAACTTGAGAGCCACATAGAATAAACATCAGCTGTTTAAGAGCCAGAAGAAGGGAGGGAGGGAAATAGATTGGGGGGAGGGAGAGGTGAAAAGAAAGCAACTTTAACTCTAAATGCATTCTCCAAGATGCCAGTGGACTTGGTTTGTTGAAGGAATTTAGAGAGAGAAATGCCTTCTCCAAGCTGGCTGTTGGAGCAGTGGGAGCATTGAGAGTCACACAGTATGTGTGAAAGAGCCACATGTGGCTCCTGTGCCACAGTTTGGCCACCACTGGACTATAAGATGTCAATTTCTCTTTCAACATATATTTGTCTTATTTTTCCCCCCAGGCTAACCTCTGTTTTGTGGATATCGATAACCATTTCATCGAGTTACCAGAGGAACTTCCTCAGTTTCCCAACAAGCTGGATTTTATCCAGGAAATCTCTGAAGTTCTCCTTCAGTTTGGGGTCCCCTTGGAGGCCACCCTCCATTCTAGCGAGAGTGCCACGAAGCTGAAGAACCTGGTCCTTAACGAGCTCGCCAATGATAAGAAGAACGGCAACATCCCAAGCAACACCATCAACATGTATGAGCTGCTGAAAGGCAACGAAACCATCGCCCGCCTCCAGGCTTTGGCTAAGAGGACAGGAGTGGCAGTAGATAAAATGAGCATTACTGTTCCACTGGCGGAAAAGGAAAGAGACGTAAAGCTTCAGTGCGAAGAAGGGGAGCTGAGGGACTATAAACTGAATGTGCAGCTTCGGGAGGTCTTTGCTAACCGCTTCACGCAGATGTTTTCTGATTACGAAGCCTTTGTCATTCAAGCTGCACAGGACAGGGAGTCATGGCTGACAAACAGAGAACAGATGCAGAACTTTGACAAAGTAAAAGCAGCTGGATCTTTCTCTTCTAAGCTAATTTAATTGGTCTGCAGTTAAAAGCCCCATAGAGCAGTGGGTAGAGCAAATGCTTTGTACGAAGAAAGTCTTCAGTTCAGTCCTTGTATCATCAAAGGATTTAAGAGTAGGGTGTTGGGAGAGAAATCTCCTACCTGAAATTTAGGAGAATTGCTTTCAGGGAATACTATATTAGATATTGCACAATTCGGTAATTAGATACTGCACAATTCGGTAACATATATAGTTATCATAGTTGGATTCCTCAGCAATCATAAAAATGTAAACTTTTTCTGTGAGTTTCAGTACCAATGCACAGTGGGTACAAATTGGAGCTGTCCTGTTTAGGAGTGCTGTCAATTTATGTAGGCATCCTCAGGTAATTTTAAATTTTGTGCCCTCTAGAAAATAATTAAATTACAAATGAGGCTTCAAGTGAAATATTGATAATCAATCTGAATGAAATTAATTAAAACCAAATTTAATGTGACAGATTTCCCCACCTTGCCATCACTGAACTATGGACTTATTCTGAGGCATTTTATTGCTTATAGCATTTTAAGAACAATACATTGGATTTCTTTCAGTAGGTGTATTGCCAGATGTCTTCAGTCCTTCGGGAAATATGCTTTTACACTAGTTTTGTGATCAAGGTCAAGCTTATCCTGAGAGATTGGCAATGCAATCCTTTGCAGATTTACTCCAGTCTAAACCAACTGAAATTAATGGACAAAGACTGAAGAAACTTTGCACAGGATTCTCTGCTGTGAAAGGGATGTCCATCAGCCAGCAATGGGTGCCCTCTGAGTATAGTAAAAGTTAATGGGTTGGATCTTCTTGATTTTTTCTGCTAATGGTGGCGCCTTCCTGTGTTGGATGGAGTGAGGGAGTGTTCTGCCCAGTGCCATTAGCAAAGCCAATCTGCAGGATTCAGCCCCATGAAAAGTAGTAAACTGGGACTCTGAAATGGTCCGATAGTTTTGATTGCAGAACTTTGTCCAACTTCCCCCATTATTTTCTTTTTACAAACACATTTTGCCCATGATATAATAATCATAAGGCCCATGATATAATAATTATAATTTTGTGCTGTCAAGTCACAGTCAACTCATGGTGCACTGTGAAGTTCTGTCTCATGGGGTTTTCAAGGCAAAAGATGAGCAAGGGCAGGGCCGGCTCACCCACTAGGCAAACTAGGTGGTTGCCTAGGGTGCCAGGGGGGTTGGCTGCTGAATTGGGCTTCCCCCCCAGTCCCCATGGCAAATGGCTAGTTTGCCTGCCTTCCTCTTCCCCCGCCGCCGTCCTCTTCCCTCCCTCCCCAGCGCTGCGCTCTGTCGTCACTGCCCCCCCCCCAGCTGAGCCGAGGCTGGTCCTCAATGCGGCTGCACTTTTTTTAATCCTTTGAAGGACCCGCAAGAGGAGACTTTGCTCCCCCTCACTTCCAGTTCCAGGAAAGAGGGGGAGCGAACTCTCCTCTCGCGGGTCCTTCAGAGGATTAAAAGCAGTGCAGCCGCATCGAAGCTGGTAAGGACCACCCTTGGCTCAGTGGGGGACAGAGCACAGCTCTGGCTTGCAATGCCTCAAAGAAGAGGAGGGTGGGGGTGGCAGGGGGGGTAAAGATCAGCTGGTTAGGGCCATGGAGCACGGCGCTGCAAAGCAGCACTGCAAAAGGAAGTAGGGGCGGAGGGGGTAAGGACCAGCCTCGTGAGGGGGGGCGACGAAAGGGAGGAGGGGGGGTAAGGATCAGACTCAGCAGAGGGCAGCCGCTGTGGGGAGGGGGGCGGCAGCCAGGGAGCTTGCCTGGGGCACCACGGGCTGGCCCTGAGCAAGGGTAGTAGTTTGCTATTGCCTTCCTCTGCGTAGCACCCTCTGCCTGCCTTGGTAGTCTCCCATCCAAATAATAACTGTGGCTAACACTGCTTAGCTTTCAATCTCTTATGAGATCTGGCTAGTCAGGGCTATTCAGGTTCCTAGACTAGAGCAGTGGCGTAAATACAGTGCAAGGTGTATATTTGTATTCTAACTGTTTCTTTTTGGATTTCCATCTCTTGTTTCTCCCTCCAGGCTTCTTTTCTTTCTGACCAATCTGAGCCTTACCTTCCATTCCTGTCTCACTTCATCGAAACCCAAATGTTTGCGACGTTTATCGACAATAAAATTATGTCCCAGTGGGAAGAGAAGGATCCCTTTCTACGAGTGTTTGATTCGCGGATTGATAAGATGAGGCTGTATAATGTCAGGGCTCCTGCCTTAAGAACATCTACGTATCAGAAGTGCAACACTTTAAAAGAAGCAGGTATGGGAAAATGGACCAGTTTTCATAGAGATAATGAATTGGATGCTCATAATTTCTTATGTCTTCTGTTTTATCCTTTGTGAATATTTATGGGAATCTGTATCATGCTTCTCAGTGTGATTCAAGGCACTGTTGTAACCTAATAAAATGTAAAGCCATATTTAAGCAGCTGGGGCCATGTTAACTATTATTTCAAGTGCATGGGGAAAGAATATCTCAGAAGCAGGTGTTCATTCAGATTTGCTGCTTGAGTTTCAGAAATGGAATATTAGAATATTTTTATTCATGTGCATCAAAAACTGTTTCAATTTTCGGATCAGCTTTCCCTCCTAATATTAGTTTTGGTTGATATTGTGGCACCAGAACACTGTGTTCTCTGTCCTGAGAGGCAGCAGGCCAGTCGTAGTCTCCAGTTTCCTTTGTTCTCTTAATTCACAAATATAAATGGAACACCAAACATTTGCTTGACTATTAGCTCATACAAACGTGGGTTCTTCACTTTCTAGTGTATTTCATGCAATTGTATATAGAGGAATATGGATGGAATGTTAATACAGACATCCTAATATTTATCACAGTCTGCTTTGAAGCAGCTAGATTCAAATCCAGTTGCACCTTAGAAACCTGCAGGATTTTGGGGTATGCACTGTTCCCTTCATCAGAAATGAATCTAGCTTCTCTACTGAAGATCAACACGGCTACCCTCTGAAACAGCTTTTTAAGCAGTAGCCTTCCCCACCATTTCCTTAACAGTCTGGTGTAGTGGTTAAGTGTGCGGACTCTTATCCGGGGGAACCAGGTTTGATTCCCCATTCCTCCACTTATAGCTGCTGGAATGGCCTTGGGTCAGCCATAGCTCTCTCAGAGTTCTCCTTGAAAGGGCAGCTGCTGTAAGAGCTCTCTCAGCCCCACCTACCTCAAGGTGTTTGTTGTGGTGGGAGGGAGGTAAAGGAGATGGTGACCACTCTGAGACACAGTGAAGGGCAGGATATTAATCCAATATCTTCTAAAACTCCAATATCTTCATTTGACAGTCCCATTAAACACTCTGCTAGTGCACAATAACAACAGAGTTCTGGGTTTTTTGGCCACTGTGTGACACAGAGAGTTGGTCTGGATGGACCATTGGCCTGATCCAGCATGGCTTCTCTTATGTTCAGATGCTGGATTTTACAATGGTGGTCCTACATGCACAATTCATTCTTTGTACAAATGCTATTCTTGGTCAGGTGCTTTGGAGAAATAGAATTGCTATAAATGGGGAAAGATAACATTCTAAATGCTGTTGAAGCCCCCAAAGTCCACAATGATTCTGTGGAAAAATAGCAGAAATATATATATTAGGGATTTCTGGGACAAAGGGGGGCAGTGAATCATCAGCCACCTCAGAAGAAATAGAGTGATTCATGTGCGTGTCTCTGTTTCATTCATAGTAGATAATATTACCCTTATGTTATTCATAGTAGATAATGTATCTGGCTCAATGCCAATATCTTAGGCAAGGCAACCCCCCCCCCCCCCAAAAGCTTGTCTGGGTGGAATACTTTCCCTTTGCTCCCTTGTGCAAGAAAAATGTGACCTTTTACCTCCAGAAATTGACTTGCTGTTTATAGAAATGGAGTGAAATGGATTTGCTGTTTATATTTGCAGTATAGATCTTCCATCATGAAAGGAATTACACTAAGTGAGACTTCTCCCATGATAGTTTTTGTAAGAGCTGCTGAAATGTTTCTTCTCTGCAATTCTCAATAATATACCAGCTCCCTCTGTCAAGAGTCAAGGTGTGATTTGAAATGCCTCCCTCTTGTAGGATGCTCAGGTCACAAATATAGCCAGGGCAGTTTTTCCATCTTTGCCAAGCCTGGCAACTGGCCCCATACCTTCCCATGAAGACTTGGTGCAGTAATCCATGCAACAGTCACCTCCAGATTAGACTACTGTAACTCACTCTACACAGAGCTGCCCTTGAACTTGCTCTGGAAGCTTCAACTGGCCCAGAATGTGGCAGCGTGCGTCCTCTCTGAGACCCCCCCTGACAGCACATACACAACCTGTGTTCTGTCAACTGCTCCAGCTCCAGATTGAGTACCAATCCAGGTTCAAGGTTTTGGCTCTTACTTTCAAAGCCCTAAAAGGTCTGGGACCATCATATCTGCAGGACTGCCTCTCCCTATAAAACCCCTCAGAGAGTCATATACTCTTCCAATAGAAACGTGTTAGTGATCCCTGGCTCCAAAATGGCCTATCTTCCCTCGATCAAGACCAGGTTCTATTTCCCTCCCTCCCTCAAACATCTGACATTTATTCTATGTGGCTCTTAAGTTTAGCAAGCTTGGTCACCCCTGGACTAAAATGTATTAATCCTTATTAATAAAATTAATTAATCCAGCGTGTGTTGATTTTTCAGCTCAGGCCATCGAACAGCGGCTGATGAAGATCGATCACACGGCAATACATCCACACTTGCTCGATATGAAAATAGGTCAAGGCAAATATGAACAAGGTTTCTTCCCAAAGCTTCAGTCAGATGTGTTAGCAACTGGACCTACTAATAACAAGTAAGCTTTTAAAAAATCAGTGTATATATGATTTATTACAGTAAGTTAGCTGGCTTTTCAGTGGTACATCCTATTCCTTTGGGTACTGAGAAACCAATAATATCTGTTGTGGAGATTCCTTCGTTAACAGTCCTCTCCTGTGTTCCTCCCCCCACCTTAAATCACATTGCTCTAATATACCTTAAGCGGAGCTGACCTTGAAAAGTCCTTATGAGCTTCAACTAGTATTATCCTATATCCTAATGGGGTGGGACACTGAGTGGGGGAGATATTATAATAGTTTTTTAGTGCCTGCACCAGTTCCTGTTTGCCCTCTGGGTTTTGGTAACTTAAAAAAGATTATCTCACCAGTAGCTTTCTTGCCTCTTATCCTGAGGTAGAATTTTTTTACGCATTTGGATTTTGATCTGAGTCTTTCTCTTCTTTGTTCCTGATAACCAAAATGAATTCTAATTAAGCAGGAACAAAGTGTTTGTTTGAGCTCCTGCAACTGATTTTAAAGTTTAAACCGCTGGCTAACTTGAAGTGAATCAGACAAGTACGCGGCAAAATTGAAGTAATTGAATAAGCTCTCTAATACGTAAATCTCAGCCGAGTGTCCTGTAATTCTTTGTAATTTGCTTACAAAGGAACAGAATGTGTTGGTAGAGCACCCTGCAGGCCAAACATGACAGCTTGTAGAATGCTTATGACGTTCTTATCTCCTGTTCTTAGTGCACAGCAACAACAATTTTGGTCTTTAGCTGCAGCCTCATGCACATTTATTTGGGTGTAAGTCTCACTGAGCACAGTTGGGCTTGTCTAGAATTGGGTGGTGCATCTTCACTATTACACTTTGTTAACTTCAGGCTTGCCCTAGCAGCACAAAATCTTGTCTCTGTGTAATGGAGGCAGTTGATCTCTCTCTCAAGCCCAGCACTTCGTGCCCCTACCTTCAGAAATGAGGCTGGTAGCTACTAGAGGCAGGACATTTTCTGTGGTGGCCCATTGCCACGCCCTCTCATTTGAGGCTTACCTGATGCCTACGTTGCTTACTTTTAGAAGCTGTGCTAAAACACATCTTTTTGTACATGCTTTTAATTAGGGGTTTTATCCTGTCATCATTTTAATGGTCTGCTTCTGTGTTATGGATAGTTTTTATGCTGATTTTGTCTGATGGCTTGTGCTTTAATATTCTGGTTTTTAATTGTAAGCTACCTCAAGCAGTGAGTATTGAGCAGGGCTAGACTAGAACAGGAGATTGCTGAGTTACAAGTTATAACAACACTCTGGAGGACAGTGGAACCCCCGGGGCTTAACATAGGTATCAGGTTCTTATCTCTTACCTCACTACAGTGTTCCCTCTAAGCTGAGTTAGTGTGAGCTAGCTCACAGTTTTTTAGCCTCTGGCTCACACATTTTTGTCTTAGCGCACAAAAAATTGCCTCAGAGCAAATAATTTATGCAGTGGCTCACAACTTTTGAATGCTAGTGGCTCACAAAGTAGAATTTCTGCTCACAAGACTCCACAGTTTAGAGGGAACATTGCTCACTACCTATGCTAGTGTTATTCAGTTTTTGCATCTGGTTGTAAACTTTTATTATTCTATTATTCACAGATCTTACCAATTTCCTTCATCCAATCTTACGTATATTTGCTGCTATTCACAGGTTTACCAATTGCCTTTTAAAAAAAATCAGGGGAGTATAAATTTCATTGCTAAAGAGAAGCAGCACACATCCCTCAAAAACAGGTGCAGAAAAACTCCAGAATGTTTCATGTAGATTTTACTGTACTTCCAACATCTCTCTTCTTGGAAAAAAAAGAGGTAACACAAGTGCTCTCAAGCTTCTTGTACAACAGAGGGCATTTTGCCTTCTAAGGAAATGGTGAAAAAAGTCTCTTAAAAGTTGACAGAATGCGAGGAGAATGATAGATTGTGCCACTTGTTTCAGATAGTATCAGTCACCTGCCAAGAGATATTAGGAATGTCCAAAGTTAAGCCACCACCTTCCGTGTGAGTCTCATAACTGCAGGAGTGGCTGTGGGCTGGCGGAGGAGGGAGGAAGTTAGCATTTTCCCAGTGACAAAATATTGCTGTCAGAATACTGGGAAAATTCTGCAAGAAGCTAGAGGAAAGATTCTGGATACCTTCCCTCCCTCCTTCGCTCTGTAAAGATTTTGTGCTACAGACTGGTCCTCTGGAGAAGACCTGAAGTCATGTCACCTTCTCAGCACTGACCACACTGTAGAACTGGGATTTACTTCTTTGGGCATGGGTGTGTTTCATTCTTATGTTCCTTTTTGAGATGCGTGTATATTTCCCCCCCGACAAAAAGCCTGGCTGTATTGCAATTTCAGGGACTGACAAGTGAGATTATGGGAGAGGTAGATTCAAAGCCAACGCTGATCCAAAATAAATGCAATGTGACAGACATGTAAAACAGTCAATGGGTCCATTGCTGTTTACAAAAAGCTGCCTTGGAAGGGTGCACATTTGATTGGAGGAAAAGGTATTGCTTGATTTGTTTCCCTTTCCAGTACTCTGTTTTCCCCCATTCATTTTAAAGCGGAAAAATAGGCCGGAGGAAAGGAATTAAGCATTTTCTACTGGTCACTCTTGCAGCTTTCTGTGGCTGCTTTTTCTTAAAGAACCTGGGCAGCTTTTACATACACCTGCCATATAATATCAATAGCTTATTTTTCTCCATGGCTGAAAGCATGGCCACCAGTCTTTCTGGAAGAAGAATGAATGGGGGACTTGCTTTGTTCTACAGCCGCAGCAAACTCTAGGAGTTCAGTGCTAGGAATCTAGGTGGCTCTTTGACTGCACAGAGGAAACTCTGGACAAGTATTCCACAGATGGGAATGCGGGTATGACTGAGTATGGTATGTTGCTTCCTTGCACTCATCTGCCTTTGACACTGGGAACCCATGGCTGTAGTTTCGGAGTGTAGCCATGCTGGACTGCAGGAGAACAGCTAGATCCAAGGACTGATGAAGGGAGCTTCAACTCTCATAAGAACATAAGAGAAGCCATGTTGGATGAGACCAGTGACTCATCCAGCCAACACTCTTATTTCACACAGTGGCCAAAACCGAGGTGGTCTCAGGAGGTCCACCAGTGGGGCCAGAAAGCTTATACCCTGAAAAAATTATACCCCCAAAATCTTGTTGGTCTCAAAGATGCTACCAGACTTGAATCTGGTTGAAAACCCATACACATCAGAAGAGCAAGAAGCACTGAATTAGTAGCTATTAGCCACAGTGTATTGTTGGAACTCTCTGTCTGGGGCAGTGATGCTCTGTATTCTTGGTGCTTGGGGGGCACAGTGGGAGGGCTTCTAGTGTCCTGGCCCCATGGGTGGACCTCCTGATGGCACCTGGCTTTTTTGGCCACTGTGTGACACAGTGTTGGACTGGATGGGCCAGTGGCCTGATCCAACATAGCTTCTCTTATGTTCTTATGACTGTACAGTGCTTAATAGTTTACGGTGTGACTTTATGAACAGTGGTTTACAAGGGTGTTAATCAGGGGTGGAATTCTAGCAGGAGCTCCTTTGCATATTAGGCCACACATTCCTGATGCAGCCAATCCTCCAAGGGCTTACAAAAAAGAGCCTTGTAAACTCTTGGAGCATGGCTACATCAGGGGGATGTGGCCTAATATGCAAAGGAGCTCCTGCTAGAATTGCACTCCAGGTGTTAACAGTCTCAGTCTCAGAATGTCTTGCACTAGCTACATAAGAAATACCACAGAATGCTCAGAAGTTGTCATAAAGAAAGTAAAAAAAATAAATAAAGATTTTTTAAAACAATATTTTGCTTACACATACTCTACTTCTGTCTGCAGTTTATTGTCTGGGTAGTCTGAGACAAAATTATGCTTGAGCTATAATTACCAGGCTGTTGGTATGAAATGTTTTTTCATTATATGATGCTCCTGTTGTTACAAGAGAATGAAAAAAAGATTTAAACAGCCTTTGCTGTGCAAATAATACAGAAAATATATTGCCAGGTTAACTCTATTTGACAGCACAGAATTTTATCCCTATGAACCCATCTGTTAATTTCCTACTTCCTGCAAAATTCAACACTGTTTCATGTTTTCTAAATTGACATAAAGCTTTAAAATCATAGAAACATGAAAATACAAGGAAATGGACTGTTAAAATTGGAGCCAAATACAAACACAATACTAGCAGTGCTGCTTCCCCAAAGAGGAGGAAGAGGTCTTAGCACTTTGTAAAGGAAATTAAAAAGGAATGTTGCTTTGGGGGCTACAGCAGAAAAGGCCATTTTCCTTCCTATCTTAAGAATGAAAGAGAATATGCAGGTGCTTGCTGCCTTCTCAAAGAAATTGGCATGTGATACTTTTCTTGATAAAACTTTGATATTGACTTGCTATCCTTGGAGGATGCTAGAGAGGTAGCTGTGTTGATATGTTGTAGCAAAATTAAACAGTATCTTAAAGACTAATAACATTTATTCCAGCATGAGTTCTCATGAGTTTCAGACTCACGAAAGCTTCTGAATTTTCTTAGGTCTAGTATAGCCAGACCTCTGTAACTGTTTCAAAGCACTTTGTAATATTCATGAAGAACTTCATCAAGATACTGATTTTTCATTCAGGAATCAATTAGGAAGTGAAGTGATCTTGGAGCAAGCCAAGCAGACTGGGCCCTGCGGTGCTAATATCCAGCACTGCAAGGGTCACTTGGCTGTGTGTTGTAAACACTGTGTGTTAGCTCACCTGTTGCTCCTTCCTAAAAACTGGCAGAAGTGTGGAAACAGAACATTGGTGAACTTACACCAGTTGCCATTGACAATGCAAGATCCAAGCCAGGAGTGGCCAAACTATGACTTGAGAGCCACATGTGGCTCTTTCACACATACTGTATGGCTCTTGAAGCCCCCTACCCCCACCCGTTGACTGTCTTGGAGGAGTCATTTGTCTCTTTAAATCACTTCTCCAAGACAAGCAAACTGGCGGCTTGGAGAATGCATCTACATTTAAAGTTGTTTTCTTTCCCCCTCCCTCCCGATCTATTTTCTTCCTTCCTTCCTCCCTTCAACATCTTACGTTTATTCTAAGTGGCTCTAATATTAAGCAAGTTTTGCCACCGTGATCTAAGTCAAACAGACCCTGATGCTCTGGCAGAGTTGCTGAGGCTTGGCTCTGTTGGCTTCTGACCCCCAGCAGTCCGTTAAGGCAGTGGCCTACCAGGAAATGTCCCTATAAGTTAAATGGCCAGTCCACCGCTTTTCACTTTTGTTAATGTGTTTACATCATTTCCTATAAGGCCCTTAAAGCAGGAGCTAATGTTACATTTACTCACATCTCTTCAACCTTCAGAAACTCACTCTGCTAACAAGGAGCTGAACAAGTCATAGTTTCACACTTGGTTATCCCCATATAACTGGGATTCAAAACAAAACTGTTTCCATACAGTTGGCCTGTGGAACTCTTTTCCACCAGAATTTCAAATGTCCTCTTCCTTTTATTTATTAGGTTCTTTGTCTTAAGCTCAAGATAAAACAGAACATTGAATACAAAACAAACTACAAATAATTGAAAACCAAAGTAGCTTAACAGAATTTCAAATATCTAGTATGTTGTTGACATGGGTTGCATAGAAGACAGAGAAAAACTTGTGCATAAGTGCAGTTGATATTATTGGGAATTCACAGGATCCTAGGGTTCCTTCCTTGCCCAACTACAGTTGAATGAAATATTATTTGTGGAAGATGTTCCAGGTCTGGGGCCAGCCTCAACCTTAGGGAGAGTGACGTGATATAGGGTAGGCTTGGCCAGTATGTTGCTAACATTAAAAAGAAATAAATTTTCAAATAATAGTAATAATAATGTAACAACTACTTTTCACTTCAAAGACGTTGGGATTTCTTTTATTGGATAGCTAAATGTCTTGAGCAATTTGGAGCAAACACTGGCTTTAATATCCAGAGAGCATCTGTTGGAGATTTACCTCCATGCTTCCACTGTTTTCCTGTTTAGCATTTCTTAAAAGTCGATTGCCTCCCTACTTAACCGGTTATGAATCTGTCTGCCTTGAAGAGGCAGTCATGGGCTCTTCTTTCACTGAAGCGTAAAAATATTGCATGCCTGAAGACATTGAGAATAACAGCCTCTTTTTTTATCTGGCTTATTAGTTCTGCCCGAGTGGAGAACTGAACTTGTATGTTACTGTTAGCCAGCCAAGAGTAACTTGAAATGTGTTCATATGACATGCTGTCTTGACTCCAAATCTTCTTCCTCTTCCATTTGGGTCCTAGCACACCCTGCTGTTTACCTTATTTTTGGAGATGAATATCAGGCTTGTAAACACATGTATTGCAGAATAAAAATCTGAATTCTTCTTAAAAAATTATTATTTCAGTACAAACATACACTCAGTACATATGTTCATACAGGTAGATACACAAAACAAATTCAGGATTTAGAAATCATTATAAGCAAATGGGTATATTTTATATATATTTTCATTTCAAAAAAGAATTCCTAATAACCAGTATTTAATAAATTAGGTTCCTTAAAGTTAACCCTACTAGCTTTTAGATAGTATGTTAATATAGATAATAGTGCAATAAGCCAAATCTCGTTAAGCCACCCTCTGGTAGTTGGTGATTCTGGCTTTTTCCAGTTTATTGCAATAACTAACCTTGCTGCTGTAAATAAACTTAGTACTAATTCCAAATCTGAAACATCCGCATAAAGCCTCTCAAAAATCCAGAAGAATTCATTTTTGTCCTTCTCCAGCATTTCATTAACATAGTTTACTGCAGTCTTCCAAAATGTTTGAAACTTAGGCAGGACCAGAAAATATGGGACACATCTGCAGAGGAACTAATACTCCAGCCATTATGTGGAGTTAGGTACCATTGAAGAAGTAATGTATACATGTTTTCTTGAAGAAGTAGTGTATACATGTTTTCTTAAAGACCAGTTTACAGTAGTCTAGGAACAGCTGTTTCTCAAAGCCAACCCCATTCAACTTCTGTGATCATAATTTGCAAATCCTTTCCCCATTTTCTAGTATAACTCAGTGGACTACTGCCTATATTAATCAGCCAAGAATACAACAATGTAATAGCACTGGGGAAGGCAATGGCAAACCACCTCGTAAAAAAAGTCTGCTGTGAAAACGTCGTGATGCGACATCACCCCAGAGTCAGAAACGACTGGTGCTTTCACAGGGGATTACCTTTACCTTTAATAGCACCCTTGACATTACCAAAGAACAATAATTTGAAATATGTTTTAGATCTTAAATCTACATATTTCCAGTTTGTTGTAGTAGTTAAATGCATGGATTCTAATCTGGGAGAACCGATTTGATTCTCCACTCCACTGCTCAGCCACAAGGTCTCTCAAGGCTGTTCTGTTCAAGAGCAGTTCTGGGAGACCTCTCTCAACCCCACCTACCTCACAGGATGTCTGTTGTGGGGAGGGGAAGGGAAAGGAGATTTGTAAGCCACTCTGAGACTCCTTTGGCTAGCAAAGGGAGGGGTATAAATCCAATTTCCTCCTCCTCCGGGAAATGTCTGATTTGGAAAAAAAACATGAAATTATGGGGCTTTTATTCCCCCCCCCCATCTGTATCACCACCTCCTCATATGATAATGTATCTCTGAATGTAATAACCTGTAGTTAATCTCTAAATTATTCAAATTATTATTTCTCCAAGATCAGGAGATTAACTAAATTAGACAGATGTTGTATCTGTTCATTAAAGAATATTGATGTTATCAGAGACAAACCTGGACTAAGGCTGCCCTTTAACTTATGCAAAACTGGAAGTAACTGAATAGATAATAGGATTATCCCAAACCAATTTTCTATTATCTTACCAAATTAGATCTTCCAATTTTAAACTGTCTTTTAAGAAAAGTTTCCAAATATTGATTTTTCTCTATCACATCTGCACTATTTTATTATTTCAGCTAGCCTAACTGCCTTATAATATGAGATTCTCCCATTCCTCCTTTAATTCCTGAATTTATTAGAGTTTTCATGGGCACCCTTGGGTGTTTTCCTAATTCTTGAAATACTTGTTCCCAGGCCTTAAAGATACAAGTTTTCACAGATAATGTTAAATTAATAAATAAAAACAGGTTTCTGGGTAAAATATTCATTTCCAGCATTGCCAGTCCACCAAACCATGAAAGAGAGAGATTATGCCAAAATGCTAGCTTCTTTTTGATTTCTTCAAATATCATTATTATATTCCAATGTAGAATCAAGATCTTGTTTTAACCAGATTCCTAGATACTTAATTGGACAAACTGTCCATGGGTTGGAGCAGATCTTAGCAGTATCATTCTTTTGCATTAAAGGCACATTTAACCTCCCCTCCCCCAGTCTTTATTGTAGTTGATGCTGAATGTAATTAACAAATTCTTTCGCCCTTTCCTTTTTATCAATTGCAGTCGGTGGGTTAGTCGAAGTGCCACAGCGCAGCGCAGAAAAGATCGCCTTCGCCAGCATTCAGAGCATATTGGTTTGGACAACGATCTAAGAGAGGTGAGTGGCTTTGTGATTCCAAGGCTCTGTGTTAGTGAAATCATAGGCTATTGGACCTGGTAATTTTTAGAGGGTGGAACATTTCTAGGCAGCTCTTGAGTAGCTTAACACTGCATAAAATGTAAAATACATGTATTATTTTTCCAGATATACAGACCTTAACTGTGAATGTGAACTGGTACAATTATTACTATAGTTGAAAATGACTAAACTTTGATATTGTTGCAAGCTACAATCAAAAGGGTAGGAGGATGGAGGAGGTAAACCTGACATTTGCTGGTCGCCTCTTTAAATTCCTTTTATTGGACATGCAAGACACTGCTGTGAGTTTCTAAGACTGTGATGCCTAACTATGGAGGAATCATCTGCCTCATCTCACTGTCCTGTAGTTCCTTTTGATCTACTTGCAAAAAGAGGCATGGTGTCTTTGCTTGTATGTGCACTACGCACTAGCAGCAGGTCCTTCCAAAAAGAAGCAAAATGTGCGACTCCATGGGGCTTTCAGCCCCAGCTAGTAAAGGTCTGTGACCCACCAGATGGTCCTGACCCAGGAGCTGAAGGACATTGCTCCATGTCATTATGTATCATCTTCAGCATCGAAAATGGCATTCCAGGTCAAGTTCTCTTCCCTCCCACATAATATCTGCATACATTGAGATCACATGTCAGCATATTTTATATATTCCCTATCTTATTCTTGATCAATTGCAGCTAATGGTGGAAGCACCTAGTGGGAGAATATCATAACACGTCACAATGTCCCACAAGTTAATACAGGAGAAGTAGCAGCTCCCTGTTGCAAGAGATGAATAGTTCTGCCCCTGAAGCCATAAATCACAGTTCTTGTACAGATGCTTACTAAGTATATTGTTGGTGGGGGGTTTTAAATGCTTGGGTTTTGATCAGGCTAGGTGCGTATTGTACTGCTTAGCCCCCCCCCCCAAAGGGGGTCTTAAGTGTGGAGATTCCTCCCTTTAAAAAAATATTATTGCACTTGCCCTGACCTGGATAGCTCAGGCAAGCCCAATCTCATCAGATTTCAGGAGCTAAGCAGGGTCAACTCTGTCAAGTACATGGATGGGAGACCTCCTTGGGAATACCAGAAGTTGGGAGGACAGGGGCAGGTTTCGTTCAGCCACCTCTTTGAATACCCTCCAGATTCCCAGTTGGGGTAATTCACCAGAGGTCACCGTAGCTTCTAGGTGTGTGCACGTATGCGCACACACACACACACACACACACAGACCTAAAAACATTTAAAAATATAAAAAATATTATTACACTTATCTTGTTTACTTTTTATTTTTTGTTTCCTAAAGTAAAACATTCTGGTGCCTTTGTGTCATTGCTGATTTCCAGGATTTATTCTAACCTGCAGTTTGTGGTTTTTTAAAAATTTGTTTATTTTAAGCTATATTTTTATGTGCAAGTAAAAGAGCAGGAAGGGAAGCAAAGTAGTATTTAGGGCAGTTTTATTTATTTGTGGGATGGCTGGAAACATGTGATGTTCTGTTATTTTTCCTTTCTGTTTTGCTTTTGACCCGTATGCATGCCTGTTTTGCCTTGCTGTTCTCTCTTCGCCATCTGTTCTGTCTGCCTCCTCTTAGCTGTCGGAGGAGTTCTTGATTCATCAGAACTCAATGGCATTCTGGGAGTGGGATCAGGGCCCACCCCCGCCTGCACGGCCACCTAAAAAATCATTCTCTGAATGTTCCCTGGTATGTTGTCTTTTATTTTGCCAAGAACTGCTTGCCTTACCACAACAGTCACCGCTTTGCAGTAGAATTTTATGCACACTTTTTTGGGGTGGTGGTGGTTTGGTAGTGGTTTGAAGCGTGGCCACAATAATAATAATAATAATAATAATAATTTTTTATTTCTATCCCGTCCTCCCCGCCGGAGCGGGCTCAGGGCGGCTCACAACATGAAATAAACATTACATCGGTTTTACATTATAAAACATGGTTAAAACAGTTATAAATTATTAAAATTAACATAACATAACAATGTGGCGTTATAAACATTAGATTTGGTAGACTTCTAAAAAGGACATTAAAACATTTCCAGCAGCATGCCTAGCTTTGTCATTGATTCTGTCACTAGTTGAAGGCCATCCTGAAAAGGTGGGTCTTACAGGCCCTACGAAATTGATCTAAACTTCTTAGGGCCCTCACTTCCTCAGGAAGTTGGTTCCATAGTAGTGGAGCAGTGACCGAGAAGGCCCGATCCCGGGTGGCCTTCAGTCTGGCCTCCCTTGGCCCAGGGATATTCAACTGGTTTTTCTCAGATGACCTCAGTGCCCTCTGGGGCTCGTATGGGGAGAGACGGTCCCTCAGGTAGGTAGGTCCTCGGCCATATAGGGCTTTAAAGGTAATAACCAGCACTTTGTAGCGAACTCGGTATACCACTGGCAGCCAGTGCAGCCCGCGCAGCCCCGGCTGTATGTGCTCCCATCTTGGGAGCCCCAGCAACAGCCTAGCCGCCGCGTTCTGCACCAGCTGCAGCCGCCGAGTTCGGCACAAGGGCAGCCCCATGTAGAGGGCGTTGCAGTAGTCCAGTCTCGAGGTGACCGTAGCATGGATCACCATTGCTAGGTCACGGCGCTCCAGGAAGGGGGCCAACTGCTTCGCCCGTCGAAGATGAAAAAACGCGGACTTGGCAGCGGCCGCTATCTGTGCCTCCATTGATAATGAAGGCTCCAGAAGAACCCCCAGGCTCCTGACCCTATGTGCCGCTTTAAGCTGCACACCGTCAAGAACCGGCAAGGGGATTTCCCTTCCCAGGGCACCGCGACCCAAGCAAAGGACCTCTGTCTTCGTTGGATTCAACTTCAGCCCGCTTAGTCTGAGCCAACCTGCCACGGCTTGCAATGCTAGGTCCAGGCTTTCTGGGACGGAGCCAGGCCGGCCATCCATTAGTAGATAGAGCTGGGTGTCATCAGCATATTGATGGCACCCAAGCCCAAACCTCCGGGCAATCTGGGCAAGGGGGCGCATATAGATGTTAAACAACATCGGGGAGAGAACTGCCCCTTGTGGCACCCCGCATACTAGTGGGTGCCTCCGGGACCGCTCCCCCCCAATGGCCACCCTTTGTCCCCGTCCTTCGAGGAAGGAGGAAAGCCACTGTAAGGCCAATCCCCCAATCCC
This sequence comes from Heteronotia binoei, assembly GCF_032191835.1. Lineage (NCBI taxonomy): Eukaryota > Metazoa > Chordata > Lepidosauria > Squamata > Gekkonidae > Heteronotia > Heteronotia binoei. The sequence continues at coordinate 100,392,792 of NC_083230.1, forward strand.
CGTGTCGGCGAGCCGGCGGGCCAGTAGCTGGTGATCGACCGTATCAAATGCGGCCGACAGGTCCAACAATATCAGCACCGCCACGCCGCCTCGGTCCAGATGCCGCTGGAGGTCATCCACCAAGGCGACCAGCACTGTCTCCGTCCCATAACCAGGACGAAAGCCGGACTGGTGAGGGTCTAAGGCGGAAGTGTCATCCAAAAAACTCTGCAACTGTAACGCCACTGCCCTCTCTATGACCTTACCTAAAAATGGTAGGTTGGAGACCGGTTGGTAGTTTGCCAATTCGGCCAATCAAGTGAGTTATTCTGCTACCCACAGATGGGCACCTTGTTTGTATCTTTACAGACTGGGGCTTGAAAGAGACATTCAGACTTAATCTTCCTGCCCCTGGAATGCTGTCAGGCCAGCTGGAAACCTTCCAAATGAAGGGGCTCTCAGTAAGATGGAAGCCAGGGGGGCTTGCAAGGAGGCAGTACTTTTCAGACCTTCAGAGCCCATTTGTTTCTCAAAGACCATGGCTAGGACAAATGTAAAAATCTTGGTTTAGTCAATAGTGATGGCCATAATGCAACACCTATTTGAGAAAATTACAAATGAGTATGCCAAATCTGTAGGGAACGTTTGCTTGTCATGTTAGAACCACACTTTGAATAACTGTCACCCCTCCTTTTCTTTTCTCCTTTTCTCCCTCTAGTTTGCTGCCTTTAGGGCTGCCAAATCCAAGTTGAAATCTTAATAGAGATTTGGGGGTGGAGCCTTGCTAGGGTAAAGTTTGGGGAGGGAAGGGACCTCAGCAGGGTATAACGCCATAGAGTCCACCTTAAAAGGTGGCTATTTTCTCCAGGGAAACTGATGTCTGTTATCTTGGAGATCCCTTGTAATTCCAAGAGACCTCCAGGCCCCATCTGGCATTTGGCAACCCTAGCTGTCTTTCTCTGGATTGCACTTTTTCCAAACCTGTTGCTGTCTGATAGTTTCTGTCATTGCTTAGGTTTCTTGAAACAAAGATATGAACTGGCTTTTTTCTATTACCTAGCCTGATTATGTGGATTTTCTGTCCCAAAGCTGGGGATCAAATGAATTGTGTTATTGCCATATTCTCCATTACCATCAGCAGAAGCTGAGTTGCCGCAGGGTTGGATCTGGAACAAGAAAAGCAGGAAGCTCTTTTCCTTGTCTCCTTTTTTCATGCCTCTTCCCTGGTTTCCCCCACCCCAGTTTCAGCCCTACTGGAGAAAATGTGTGGGTATCTCTAAACAGAAGAGCCCCATGGCACAGAGTGGTAAAGCTGCAGTACTGCAGTTGAAGCTCTGCTCACAACCTGAGTTCAATCCTGGCAGAAGCTGGGTTCAGGTAGCTGGCTCAAGGTTGACTCAGCCTTCCATCCTTCTGAGGTCGGTAAAATGAGTACCCAGCTTGCTGGGGAGAAAGTGTAGATGACTGGGGAAGGCAATGGCAACCACCCTGTAAGAAGTCTGCCGTGAAAATGTCGTGATGTGACGTCACCCCAGAGTCGGAAATGACTGGTGCTTCTCTAAACAATGAAAAGTGGGAAGCTGAGTTTCTGCAAGGAAATGCATGAATGGAAAAGTTAACTTAAAATAGTCCCTCCTGTGCTAGTCTTCCTCTGTGAAAGCCCCTTTAACAACATTGTAGAGAAAGAGATCACAGAACTATGTAATATGCAGTTCTTTCCCTCAGACCTTTGTAAAGAGACTAAGCACATACAGGCGACTCACTAGGCCCCTAGTGGTTGCACAATTGATTTGCAGCTGGCTAGGTCTGGTGACAAGTCTTGCATCACTGTTTTGTTTTAAATATCTGGTTGCCATTTAAAAATATTTAAATAATTATAGCATTGAATCTTGGACATCTTCAGTCATGATGTGAAATTGATCCCCCACTTTTCCCCCTTCGCTGGCTGATGATACTTTTACCACTGGGGTAGGGAATAGATTTCAATTTTCATCCTGAGGCAATGACATGTCTTGGGTATGTCTCTGCTGCTGGGATGATCATGCTTTCTTTAGAGGGGAAAAAAGCCAACCATTACTCTCTGAAGCACTCTGACAGTTTGGGTATGTTTAAATGCGGTCCCAATCCACATAGTTAAGGTTTTTCATGGCAACTGTTAATCCTCAACAGAAAAACTGGCAGCTATATTCTCCCTCCACCCTTGTGCTGGTTTCCAAAAGCTTTAATAAATCACCTTGGTGGCCAGACTTTATGCTTTAGTGTGGTGTGAATTTGTCACTTTGTCTCTCTTATCAGATTAGGGGGAAGTGGGGAAGGCAGAAGTACTTTCCCTGCTTTTGTATTGACAGGGTTTTTGTGTTGTTTTGTTCATTGGATTAGAAGTACATGCAAGAAGCAAGAACCTTGGGGAAAAATTTGAGGCAGCCCAAACTCTCAGATCTTTCTCCAGCTGTAATTGCTCAGACAAACTGGAAATTTGTAGAGGGCTTGCTCAAAGAATGTCGAATGAAGGTAAGTTTGCATTGCCTCCCCTCCTCCCCCCCCCATGTTATGAACTTCACAAGTTAACTGATCATGTATATTGTAACCAAGTTTAAATTTTATTAGATTATGTTTTCATGTATAAATGTTGTTTATTGTATAAACCAGGGGTGCCCAACAGTAGCTCTCCAGACGTTTTTGCCTACAACTCCCATCAGCCCCAGCCAGCATGGCCAATGGCTGGGGCTGATGGAAGTTGTAGGCAAAAACCTGGAGAGCTACCATTGGCCACCCCTGGTATAAATTGTAAGCTTGATTATATGTTGGTCAAATGTCCGTAATAATAAACAACTGAACTGATCATGTTGTTAACTCTGGTTCTCAAACTAACTGCAATGGGACCCACCCCTAAATAGACTGCAGTTCTTGAGGCCTGCTTGCAGAATAATTGAATGTACTATTTTCTTCTCCCCTGCCATAAAATGTAGAAATCTCAAATTAGTTGACGCTGAATAAACGTGTAATTTAATTTCCATGTCCGGTGTTCTAAAGTATTGCTGAGCAGCAGGCTATATTTCATGGCACTTAAAAGGCAAACTCAACTTTAAAGGCAAACTCATGAGGCCTTCCAGAGCCTCTTCCTCCTTCTTGACATTGTGACTCACCTCTGTGAGAGTCACAGACCGGTTCCGCAGTAGCAGTCACCACCCCCAGGCTTCTGCTTCTCAACCAATAGATTCCACACCAGTTTCTGCATGGCCACATTTTGACCCACGGCTCCCTCTGATTTCCCCCATGTCTTCCTGATCTTGTGTCTTAGAGATTAGGAAGCTGCAGGGAGAATTGGAGGGAGACGCGGGTCAAAATGTGGCTGCGCAGCAACCGGTGGGAAATCAGTTGGTTGAACCAGGGAAAGCAGAAGCCTGAGGGCAGAGCGACTACTGCTGCAGAATCAGTCTCCATCTACTACTGTGTCCTAGCCCTACTGACTGTTTACATTTCATGTATCAAAGATACTTGTATGCTCCTTTTTCTGTCTTTCAAAGGAAGTCATTTTATGTTGAAGACCAGTGATCCCCTATCCCTGTTTTTGATATAAATCATATGCAATTATACCTCAGAGTGTGGATACTTTTGGTGAATCACTAGTGCTAGACTCTAAAGAAAAGCATGCACTAGTCCAGCTCTGAAACACATTTGGCATTAACAATTCATTCACCTTACATAAGAATGCAAGTTCGTATGGCCAGTAAATTAAAAAAAGGATGCCAGAAGTACTCTCTTGCCCATTTATCATGTAAATCAGTGGGTGGTTTCCTTCTGTTTTGGTTGATAATCTGTAAATCCTTGCAGACAAAGCGTATGCTGGTAGAAAAGATGGGCCATGAGGCAGTGGAGCTTGGACACGGAGAGGCAAACATTACAGGTCTGGAGGAGAATACGCTGATTGCGAGTCTTTGCGACTTGCTGGAAAGAATCTGGAGCCATGGACTACAGGTTAAACAGGTCAGTGAAATGAAAAGCTTAAAAGATCCTCAACAGTGATAAAACCTTGTGAAAGCCAGTTTGGTGTAGTGGTTAAGTGCAAGGACTTGTATCTGGGAGAACCAGGTTTGATTCTCCAATCCTCCACATGCAGCTGCTGGAATGGCCTTGGGAAAACCATAGCTCTCGCAGACACACACACACACACACACACACAAACGCACACACTGTGGCTAATAGCCACTGATGGACCTCTGCTCCATATTTTTATCTAACCCCCTCTTGAAGCTGTCTATGCTTGTAGCCGCCACCACCTCCTGTGGCAGTGAATTCCACATGTTAATCACCCTTTGGGTGAAGAAGTACCTCCTTTTATCTGTTCTAACCCGACTGCTGAGCAATTTCATTGAATGCCCATGAGTTCTTGTATTGTGATAAAGGGAGAAAAGTACTTCTTTCTCTACCTTCTCCCATGCATAATCTTGTAAATCTCTATCATGTCACCCTGCAGTCGACGTTTCTCCAAGCTAAAGAGCCCCAAGCGTTTTAACCTTTCTTCATAGGGAAAGGGTTCCAAACCTTTAATCACTCTAGTTGCCCTTTTCTGCACTTTTTCGAATGCGGTGACCAGAATTGCACACAGTATTCCAGATGAGACTGCATCATCGATTTATACAGGGGCATTATGATACTGGCTGATTTGTTTTCAATTCCCTTCCTAATAATTCCCAGCATGGCGTTGGCCTTTTTTATTGCAATCGCACACTGTCTTGACATTTTCAGTGAGTTATCTACCATGACCCCAAGATCTCTCTCATGGTCAGTCTCTGCCAGTTCACACCCCATCAACTTGTATTTGTAGCTGGGATTCTTGGCCCCAATGTGCATTACTTTGCACTTGGCCACATTAAACCTCTGCCACGTTGATGCCCACTCACCCAGCCTCAACAAATCCCTTTGGAGTTCCTCACAATCCTCTCTGGTTCTCACCACCCTGAACAATTTAGTGTCATCTGCAAACTTGGCCACTTCACTGCTTACTCTCAACTCCAAATAATTTATGAACAAGTTAAAGAGCATGGGACCCAGTACTGAGCCCTGCGGCACTCCACTGCTTACCGTCCTCCACTGCCAAGACTGCCCATTTATACTCACTCTCTGCTTCCTATTAATTAGCCAGTTTTTGATCCACAAGAGGACCTGTCCTTTTACTCCATGACTCTCGAGCTTGCTAAGGAGCCTTTGATGAGGAACTTTATTAAAAGCTTTCTGGAAGTCAAGGTAAACAACATCTATCGGGTCTCCTTTGTCCACATGTTTGTTCACCCCCTCAAAGAAATGTAACAGGTTAGTGAGGCAAGATCTTCCCTTACAGAACCCATGCTGAGTCTTCCTCAATAACTTGTGTTCATCAATGTGCCTACTCATTCTGTCATTAATGGTTTCTACCAACTTTCCCGGTATTGAAGTCAGACTGACTGGCCTGTAGTTTCCCGGATCTCGATCTCGATCGGTAAACTTCAAAGCTGTGGATTTCCGCGGGTCCGACCCAGTGCGCATGCCCAGGCACCCCACTGCGCATGCCCAGAGGAGATCCACAAGTTCAACTTTGAGCTCTTTCAGAACTCTTGGATGTATGCCATCCGGACCTGGTGACTTATTAGTTTTTAATTCGTCTATCAGTTGTAGGACCTCCTCTCTTGTCACCTCAATCTGACTCAGGTCTTTCAACACCCCTTCCAATAAAAGTGGTTCTGGAGCAGGCAAACACTTCTCATCTTCCACAGTGAAGACGGAGGCAAAAAATGCATTCAGCTTCTCAGCCATTTCCCTATCCTCCTTCAGTAATCCTTTGACCCCTTGGTCATCCAAGGGCCTCACTGCCTCCCTGGCTGCTTTCCTGCTTTTAATATATTTGAAGAAATTTTTATTATTGGTCTTTATGTTTTTTGCAATATGCTCCTCATAGTCCCTTTTTGCCTGCCTGATCACAGTCTTGCATTTGATTTGCCACTGCCTGTCTTTCCTTTTATTAATCTCACTTGGACTAGCTTTCCACCGCTTAAAGGAGTCCTTCTTACCTTTTACAGCTTCCATTACTTTGTTTGTTAACCATGCAGGCCTTCTCTTATACCTGTTTGTGCCTTTCCTAACTTGTGGTATATATTTTATCTGAGCTTCTAGGATTGTAGTTTTAAATAGCCTCCAAACTTCCCCAAGGGTTTTGACTGTATTTACCTTTCCTTTCAGTTTCCTCTTCACATGCCTCCTCATCTCAGAGAATTTACCCCTTTTAAACGTGGTTGTGCTGGTCTTTTGGGGCAACTCTCTATTTATACAAATGGTGAAATCAATAATGTTATGGTCACTGCTCCCAAGCGGTGCGATCACTTTTACATCTCTCACCAAGTCTTGGGCATTACTTGAGATTCAGAGTGAAGGGTGGGATATAAATCCAGTGTCGTCGTCATCTTCTCCTCATTCAAGGTAGTTTCTGCCTCACCTTGAGCGTATGAAGCTGCCCTGGTACTGAGACAGATCATTGGTCCACCTAGCCAGTCTGTCATCTGCCTGACTTGCAATGGGTCTTGAAAGCCTCAGGTGGTGGCCTTTCCCACCCTATTTACATCAGATGCTGGAGAATGAATTTGGTACCTAATGCATACAAATCACATGCTCTACTGCTGAGCATTCAGGATATACATACGACTCCTCCATCCCTCATTCTCTTGCCATGCCTCAAATATAAATGAATCAAACAGGGATCCATTTAGCATACTTTATCCACAAAAGAAGGGGTTAAAAAGGTAGCTAATCTGTTTCATCTATCCCCTCTGCATTGACCTTTTTATATTCTGAGGCTCAACAGCTGTGCCTTTTAATATAGCTTTGTAGGACAAGCTATCTATAGTGGGGCTAAATCAGGAAGTGCTTGGGATGAGGGGGAACTCCTGCTTTTCTGAGCAGGCAGATACCTCTGCTCTCCTACAGAGTAGTACAGAGCTATTGACCTGCCTATTAGCAGGGAAATTTCTTGGCTGTCTCTCTGTCACCATTTACAGTCAGCTCTAGAATCCCTGGTTTTATGGCTTAAATGAAGGCTTCATTTTAAGATCTGAATCGAGCCAAAGTAGCTGGCCCAGCCCTAGTGTAAAGGATGGCAATTTAGGGTTCTAATGGGAGGCAGAAAAACAGTTACAACCAATTGATACATTCATACTTTGAAAAACACTTTAGTGTAAGAGAAAGGCCTGCCAGATACATTTATCACACATCCATATCATGTGTGTCAGTTCGTGCACTAGGGAACCAGAATAGGCCATCACAAAGCATAGAAGAAGAAGACTGCAGATTTATAACCAGCCCTTCTCTCTGAATCAGAGCTGCTTACAATCTCCTATATATTCTCCCCCCACAACAGACACCCTGTGAGGTGGGTGGGACAGAGGGCTCTCACAGCAGCTGCCCTTTCAAGGACAACTTCTGCAAGAGCTATGACTAACCCAAGGCCATGCCAGCAGGTACGAGTGGAGTAGTGGGGAATCAAACCCGGTTCTCCCAGATAAGAGTCGGCACAGTTAACCACTACACCAAGCTGACTCTTTGTTTCATGCAACTGTTTTCGTGGTAGAGGCTGGATTTGAACCTTGGGACTCCCCCATCCTAATCTGAAACAAGCTGGCTGTCATTATGCTAGCATTATTTTAAGTGATGATTGTTTATACAAAGGCTTTCTGTCCCTAAAGACTAGATGTGTTAGGATTCCATGGCTTATGCAGATCCACAAGGTTGAAAGTGACTCAATCACTATGACTTTCATAGTTCTGTTCTAGCTAGTTTCCCCTGGTGTGTGCAGAAAATTTAATAATTGCCATATTAGCATAGTTGTAAAGTATATGTATGTAATCTAGAATTTCCTTGGTTCAAATATTAGCTTAGATGTGAAGTTATTTGGAGGTTTTGGGCAGTCCCGTCTCGTTTAGCCTTACTGGTTGTCTGAGGTGCTAAAATGCTGTGTTTTGCTTCTTGGAAGATGCCTGGAATATAAATGTGGCAATAAGAAATGTCTTCCAAGATGCTCCTGTGCTCTTGATTATGCGATGAAGAGAGCTGCTTTCTCGATCTGACTTTCAAATCAGGGACCAGTTTGCTGGCTTTTCTTTTTTCTCTCTTCTTCTCAGGTTTGAACCTCATGTAGCGTTCAGGAGAATGGAATTCAGTGTTCAGCTTCTCTTTTTCATCTCTTGCAACGTATTATCCTTAAGTTAACTTTGTATTTTCCTTTTTCCTAAGGGAAAATCTGCATTGTGGTCCCATTTAATTCAGTACCAGGAAAGAGAAGAAAAACAGGAGCATCTTGCAGAATCCCCAGGTGAGCACAGAACACTTTGATCAAATTAATCATGTGCAGCAAGTGTAAGTATGGTAGGACTAAGTCTCTAGCATTTGGTGGAGATTTCATTTTAGAGAGTGGCTCAAAATATTATTAATTTCAGAGGAGTGGCCACATGAAGTGCGTTGCAGCAAAATTACGCTGGGATCCAATAGCACCTTAAGGACGAGCACATTTTATTTCTGCATGTGCTTTCGTGAGCCAGAGTTTACTTATTCAGATGTGCAGAAGTACACATCCCTTAGTTAAATATCTAGTGAGGAGGAGCAAAGAATGGTAAATAGAGAAGCTGGTGTAAAACTAGATCCTGTCAAGAGAGATGAATTTACTTGGAGAAGGTGTGAGACATTCCCAAAATAAATCAATTTATTGTACAGTTCACTTAAAATACAAATTAAAAACATAAGCCTTGTCTGACCAGGATAGCCAAGAAGCTAAGTAGGGCCAACCCTGGCAAGTACTTGGATGAGAGACCTCCATGGAATACCAGGAGTGGAAGGCAGAGGCAGGCTGCATCAAACCACTTCTTTGAACATCCTTCATGCCCCAGTAGGGGTCTCCAGAAATCGCCATGGCTTCCAGGCATGCACGCACACACATGCACAAATACAAGAAACCTCCCAAAACCATAGGCCTTGAGTTTAGCCTCTAGACTGAAACCACCAGGCTAAGTAGGCCTCAGTGTACATTATATAATACAAATGAATATCCACAATGTAAATAAGACCACAATCACAGTAAGTAATACATACCAAGAACAATTACTGATTTGATATCCCAAAATAGATGTTGATTGATTCCCCAAAAAAGAAAAATGAAAATCCTATTTTCAAAATTCAAAAGACAGTTTTAAAATCTTTTTTTTTCTCAGCAGTTTAAGTCATTTTTAATGTTTTTGCTCAGTTGTTGTGGTACCTAATTCGGTTTTGGGGTTGAGGTTTTATTCCCTTTTTTTGGTGCTTTGGTGCAATAGACATTTCCAACCAACAGCAAATTACTAGGACAGCCATCAAATATAATGCAGAATGAAATGAAATTGTGGAACATCTGAGTTTATTAGCACCTACATTGAGTTAGATATTGTATATGAAATGAAATTTGACTCATGAAAATTTATTCTCTGAGCAATTTTGTTGGATCTTTGAGGTGCCACTGGACTCAAATTTTATTCTGTATTCCATAAGCAATCCAAGATTTCAGTTAAGCCCTAGCGTGGAGTACATCATCTTGAATTTATAAATGAATTCCAATTATGATCTTACCTATGAAGGTCTTCTAAACAAGAACATATAAATAAATGTAATTAAATAAATATCATTGGTATGCTTGGCAAAAGCAGTTAAGGAGCCATGAGGAAAGCCATGCTGTGGTTGGTATTTTTTTTTTTTGGGGGGGGGGGGCACGTTGGAACAATTATTGTTGTTTTGATAGAAGACCCTTTTACAAGATCAGACAATCTGCATCTTTAGCCCATCCTTTCACCAAGGAACTCTGGCCTGGAGAAATATGTTCTGTCTCTTTAATGGAGACTTAATGGGGTGTTATCTACTTTGATGCTATGAAAAGCCCCCACTCCACTTCCACACATTAAGCTCTATTTTAAAAGGACAGGACACTTTTCTCTAATCCTGGTGGAATCCCCTAAAAGGAACTTTGGACTTGTGATACAGAAACCATAGCAACACAAAAATCAACATGTGACACTTTGTTTACCCAAGAAGACCCATGGCAGAGTCCTGAGAGATAGTATATTACATGGTGGGTGTGAACTGGATGGACAACAAAGGGCTTTACTGAATTCTTACTTTCCTTCCTGGTGAGTTCCTGTTTCTTGGATAAACATATGGAGCAGAGGTTCATCAGTGGCTATTAGCCACAGCATATTGTTGGAACTCTCTGTCTGGGGCAGTGATGCTCTGTATTCTTGGTGTTGGGGTGGGGGGCAACAATGGGAGGGCTTCTAGTGTCCTGGCCCCACAGATGGACCTCCTGATGGCACCTGGGGTTTTTTGGCCACTGTGAGACACAGAGTTGGACTGGATAGGCCACTGGCCTGATCCAGCATGGCTTCTCTTATGTTCTCATGTTCTTCCAGGGGGTGGAGTGTCTCTTCAATACATGCTTGGCTCCCTTTAGTAGTTGATTCAAAATTGCAATGAAATCGTGAATGAACCAATGAATGTCCAGCATATCTCCCTGCAGATTTTAACTGCAGGTTTTTATGTAGAACAGGAAAAAAAACTCCCAAAACCTAAGAATATTCACGTGAAGAAAATGAGAATGTGGAAGAGCCCAAAGAGCTGGAGGTTCTTTTTTGATGAGGAAGAAAGCAAAGACTAAATGAGGAGCTTCCTTTACCCCCTGCCCATAGTGAAATTTCATTGACCGTATTAAGGAAGGAGTGTATAAGTATTTTATATATAAGATTTTTATCCCACCTGTCTTGCATTTCAGTACCCCATGGGGCATCTAAAGTCAAATTTAAAACTAAGCATTAAAAATCAACTAAAAAAAACTAGGAAGACAAATCAACCCAAATGCAACCACCAGAATTCCACTAACTGTAAGAGGTCACAATTGGCAAAGACTATTTTACTTTTCTTCAAAGGAGTACAGGGCAGCATACTTAATTTGCCATCTTCTATTTTATCCTTGCAACAATCCTATGAGAAGGAGAGAGTGACAGGTCTGAGGACATCCAGTGAAGTTTAAAGTGGAGTAAGGATTTGAACCTGGATCTCTCCAGTCCTTGTCCAACATTCAAACTGCAGCACCACATTTGGCTCCCAAAATATCAGTAGCAAAGCATCACATAATCTTTTTTGCACAAGCAAAAAACGCTGCATGTCCAGTACCCAGGGCTTTTTTTTAAGAGAAAGCCCAGCAGGAACTCATTTGCATATTAGGCCACACACCCCTGAAATCACCACTGTTTCACACAGAACTTCTCTGTAGAAAAGCCCAGCAGAAACTCATTTGCATATTAGGCTACACACCCCTGACACCAAGCCAGCCGGAACTTTGTTCCTGCTCAAAAAAAAAAGCCTGGCAGGAACTCATTTGCACATTAGGCTATTCCTATGCATTCCCGCTAAAAAAATAAAGTCCTGGCATCGCTTCTCAACCTTTGGCTATGATCAAGTGTAATATCTGTTCTTATTAGTTTAATATCTGATACATCCCCTATTTGAAAGCTATATATTAAGTGGATTTGGGGGGGGGGAGCCCTGGAAACTCCTTAGAGCTTTCAAGGCAAGAGATGTCTAGAAGTCATTTGCCCTTGCATGCCTCTTCATCACAACCCTGGTGTTCCTTGGTGGTCTCCCATCCAAATACTAACTAGGGTTGACCCTGCTTAGCTCCCAAGATCTGACAAGATTGGGCTAGCCAGGGCAATCTAGGTCAGGTAGCTGTTCATAAAATAAGATGCAGAGATTTGTGCCCCTACTTATAGTGAAAAATACAACAAATGGGTGCAGAATTGGAAATAAGGAACTTTTAGCACTTAGTACGTTGGTAATTTTAAAACTTCAACCATTTTATCAGACTCTTCTTGGGTTTTGAATGCACGTTAGAATTTTAATCATGTATCCGACTTATGGAACAGACTTGGGTAGCTCATACATTTGCAAAGAGGGCAGCGTTTGATGATTCCTCTTAAATCTTGAGAGTGCAGCTCTGGATTAACTACGGGGGACAGGAGTCACGAAGCAGCCATAATGGAGGAGCAGAGAGCGGAAAATGCTTTGCATGATAGCCTTCTTCCCCTGTGGAGTCTTCAAAGAGATTTAGGATTATATCTGCAGCTTGCTATAGATAATGTGTATCTAACCCACTAATGTGTTATTCTTCCTCTGCAGTTGCTGTTGGGCCAGAAAGAAGGAAGTCTGACACGGGGCTTATGTTACCTACTCTGCGAGTCTCACTTATCAGTGATATGAGGTATAAGACTTAATTTAGGAATCTTTGGCTTCATTTTCCCCTACATTTACATAAGTTACAACCAATTTATACCAATCCCAGCAAGGGACTTTCAAGATAAGTGAGAAGCAAAGGTGGTTTTCCATTGTCTTCCTCTGCAAGACCCTCCCTTGGTGGTCTCCCTTCAAAAAAAAAATGACACTGCTTAACTCCCAAGATCTGATGAGATTGGGCTATGCCATGCTACCTTCTCTCATTTTACCCTGTACAACAATGTAAAAAGTTAATGCTAATGCAAATTGATGGTTGTCAAATAAGTTTTGTTCAGATTTTGTGTGAGGCATTTTGTCTGATTTTTTTTTTGCCCCATTCTTTTTCCAGGGAGCTCAGCATAGTATAACCCCCACCCCCCGTAATTATTCTCATAACAACACTGTGAAGTAGGTTAATTCTAGAGATGGTGAGTGGCAAAGTGAAGATTTGAACCTGGGCACCACCAGTCGTTGTCCAACATTTTAAATATTAGGCTACATTTCCTGAATATAACAATACTTATGTGAGTGGGGAGAGAATTTGGGTTGGCAGTAGTGTGTGTTGGAGGGCTTCCCCCCCAAAAAAATCCATTTAATATATAGTCTTCAAATAGAGGATGTATCAGACATTAATTTCCCTGGGAATGGAATGCACTTGGCTTAATTTCCCTTCCTATCCCAGCGTGTGGAGTGAGCCAATTACTGAGTCTGGAAAATTGATCAGAAAACAGCTTCCCTTTTCACAGAAGCTGAACAAAAGGAAAAGTAGAATGAAATATGAGTCCAGTGGTACCTTTAAGACCAACAAAGTTTTATTCTGGGTGTGTAAGCTTTTGTGTGCATGCACATTTCTATAGATACATTAAAACAGAAGTTACCAATCATTACATATAGATAGAGAGAGGGGAGGGTGTTGCCAGGAAGGGCTGGAGTCAAGATGCATAAGTAACTGAGCAATAAATATAGCTAAGACAGGATGGAGGCAATTGGTAAGACCTGTGAATAGCGAAGGTCAGATCAGAATGCAGCATAATTATAAATATATGTAAGAACTGAATGAATTAGCACGTGTAGTGAGATAAAAAGCCAGTATCTCTGTTAAGGCCTGGGGGTTCTGTTGTCCTGAGTGTTGTAATACCCTGTAACGCATCAGTTTCCCATTCTAGTCTTGTTTCTGAAGTTCCTTTGCAATACGACAGCTACTTCGAGGTCCCCCACTGAATGTCCTGGAAGGTTGAAGTGTTCTCCCACAGGTTTCTCAAGCTTTGTGTTTCATTATATCAGATTTGTGCCCATTTATTCTGTGGTGAAGGGTTTTACCTGTTTGCTCTACGTAAAGAATTTTGATTTCAATGTATCTGAAGAAGTGTGCCTGCACACAAAAGCTGATACCCAGAATAAAACTTTATTGGTTTCTAAGGGTGGCACTGGACTCAGACTTCATTCTGCTGCTTCAGTCCAACATGACTACCCACATGACTCTACCTAAAAGGAAAAGTAATTAGAGTAATTCAGACATATCCAATGTATTTTTAATTCCAGGAGGCAAATTGTTTTATTTCTCAGTGTGGTTGAGTTTTCGTTTGCTTGATAGACGCAGTGACAAAATGAAAATACAGATGGTCATAATTTGTGCCTCCAAAATCTAAGCTTGTAGTAATTTTCACTTCTAAATAGATGTTTGTCTCTAATTGCTAACCCAGCAAAAATAGAAAATTGACAAACTGTATCAAACAGTGCATTGTGAGTGAGTTAATTGCCCCCCAAGATATCTGTTCATCACAAATTGTTGATGGCGAGATCATTGTTGTCAGATGCCTCTCTTGTCAAACTGAGGGCAGGGTGAGGAAAAGTGACATAAACAACATCTGTGACTGGTGGAGCAGCAAAAATACTCTTCTCAGTTGCCCAGTGAGCAGAGGCCAGTGTGTCACCTGACCTGCTTTGGCCTATTAAGAGGTCATCTTGTCTTTCTGCTCTTTGAGTGGCAGCACACAGTGAATCTTTGGGTTGCCAGCTTTGAGTTGGAAAAATACCTAAAGATTTTGGGGATGGTGTCTGGAGAGGATGGAGTTTGGGGAGGGAAGGGACTGTAATGGAGATAATGCCATAGAGTCCGCCTTCCAGAGCAGCCGTTTTCTCCAGCGAAACTGATCTCTGTACAAAATAACAGGACCATGGTGTGTACAGCATATATACAAAACCAAGAAAACACTGTGTGTAGCAATAATAATAAAATGCGGGGGGGGTGTTGTAGCAGGAACTTCTTTGCATATTGGGTTATACACCCATGATGTAGCCAATCCTCCAAGAAGTTACAGGGCCTACTGTAAACTCCAGGAGGACTGGCTTCATCAGGGGTTTGTGCCCTAATATGTAAAGGAGCTTCTGCTGGAAAAAAGCCCTGATTCAAAAGTTTTTAAAAGTTATTCAGCCTTCTACTAGTATTCATTTCACAATGATCACAGCACAGAAGTGACTGACACGAAGCCATAAAACTAGAGTTGCCTGGTCCAATTCAGAAAATATCTGAGGACTTTGGGGGTGGAGCCAGGAGACTTTCCCATTCCCTAAAATAAATTTAAAAATACAGCAGCGCAGTTCCCCTGAATACAGTCTTCATTTCCTTTTCCCCCAGCAGCTAAATTTCCACTAAATGAAAGTGAACACACACACTCACAAAGTAGCCAACATAAACATAGCAAGGACACACGTGATCTCACGGGGGCAGTTTACTCACGTTGCTGAATATAACCATCTGTTGTATTTCAGCCAGCTTCTTCAGACTAATAGGAAAATCAAAGAACAGCCTAAGGGTTGGAGTTTTCCTCCAAACAAATGAAGGGTCTGTGAGCAATGTGGCTCTGTCTGCCTCTTCTAAACCTGCTGAGGCTTGAAGGCACATGGTGACTGTTGGGGCGGAGCTTCCCCCCACCAGCCAGCTAGCTGGCGGTGGGGAGGAGCCTGAAAATTCAGGTGATCCCTCGCGTGGAGGGAGCAATGTGCCTCCTTGTATTATCTATTTATTTAGATTTTTTTTCACAACACTCCTTTAAGCAGTCTGCTTGAGGCGCTTTACAGTTAAGACAAAACCAAGCCATTAAAAACAAAAGTACGCTCAATAAAACAGCCAGGGCATAACAGCATAAATACACATTGAACAGTCTATAATGCTGCAGATAAAATGATCCATAAAGGGTATGTGTGTTGTTTAGAAAGCCTGCAGCTTTCTTGCCGAAATTTAAAGGCACACACGTATTAAGAAACACAAACAGTTGCAAGCCTCTTCTAAACCTGCTGAGGCTTGAAGGCACATGGTGACTGTTGGGGTGGGGCTTCCCCCCACCAGCCAGCTAGCTGGCGGTAGGGAGGAGCCTGAAAATTCAGGTGATCCCTCGCCTGGAACTGGGGACTGGCAAAGTTCATACATAATTCATACA
Source organism: Heteronotia binoei (assembly GCF_032191835.1). Classification (NCBI taxonomy): domain Eukaryota; kingdom Metazoa; phylum Chordata; class Lepidosauria; order Squamata; family Gekkonidae; genus Heteronotia; species Heteronotia binoei. Next base: position 100,408,523 of record NC_083230.1, read on the forward strand.
AAATTCATACACATTTTCAAACATATGAAGCTGCCTTATACTGAATCAGACCCTCAGTCCATCAAAGTCAGTATTGTCTACTCAGACTGGCAGCGGCTCTCCAGGGTCTCAAGCTGAGATTTTTCACACCTACTTGACTGGACCCTTTTTAGTTGGAGATGCCAGGGATTGAACCTGGGACCTTCTGCTTACCAAGCAGATGCTCTGCTACTGAGCCACCGTCCCTCCCCTAACATATTCCAATAGCATGAAAGTCACATGGAAGAAGAAAAGTTTTTAACGGCAGCAAAAGTTCATCCAGAGACATTCAACACAACAGTTTGTCCTCTGCATTAAAAACGCTATAATTGCAACAACATGCATCAGGATTTAAAGCCTATTTTATGGAAGACTTCATCAAAGTCACCCTATCAGTTCATTCAGAGTGTAGGCTGGAACCCATGCCTTTATGCTCATAGAATGCCAATTCACACCGTGCTATGCAAATTCAAGAGGGCGTATGGGCTACCTGCATCGCTCCTTGACAGCAGATGGGTTCGTGCCGCCTTGTATTATCTATTTATTTAGATTTTTTTTTCACAACACCCCTTTAAGCAGTCTGCTTGAGGCGCTTTACAGTTAAGACAAAACCAAGCCATTAAAAACAAAAGTACGCTCAATAAAACAGCCAGGGCATAACAGCATAAATACACATTGAGCAGTCTATAATGCTGCAGATAAAATGATCCATAAAGGGTATGTGTGTTGTTTAGAATGTTTCTGCACCGTCTCTTCAGAGTCTTGCTCAAGACTACTTACAAATTTTAAAAAAACCAAAGCATTTAAAACATAAGCTGTTAAAACCCTTATTGAAAACATTGGGTAAAAAAAGAATGTTTTAACCTGGTGCCTAAAAGAAGTAAACTAGGTGCAAAATGAGTCTTACGAGGCAGGGCATTCCAAAGGTGAGGCGTCTGGACTGAAAAACATCCTGTCTCTGGCCTCCCACCTGCCTCTTGTCACCTCAGCAGGGCCTCAGAAGTGGGTCTTAACTGGTGAGCTGGACAATATGGGTGGAGGCAGTCCTTCAGGTATCCCAGACCCAAGCCATCTGGGGCTTTCAAGGTAAGAACCAGCACTTTGAATTGTGCCTGGAAGTGGATGGGTGGCCAGTGCAGGTCTTTCAGCACAGGGATAATTCAACCCCTGTATCCTGTCCCTGACAGTTGCCTGGCTGCCCCTGAACAATTTTCAGAGGCAACTCCAAGTAAAGCACATGATCAGAGCAGGGGCCGCTGTGGCCTAGTCAAAAAAAGGTTAACACGGCAGAGAATGAGGCTCTATTCCCTCACTTGGATTGCTGTGGTGGTTTTCTGTTTGCATTCTGGTTTTAACACAAGAGGTGCCTTTAAAGATGTGAACACCCCTCCTCCCCACCGCAGTCTGAAGTGATAGGTCCCTTCTGCCACTGGAGGATTCTGCTGCCTCATTCCTCTTAGTTTTCTGTCAAGGTTCAAACAGACATGATTCTGGAAGTGTTTCTTTTTCTCTTTAAAAAATATTGGGTGTGTGGAGCTGTGAGCTGGATTGAGACCATGGTGTGAGGGGAGTGGGGTTAAGTGAGACACCCTCTGTACCATTCCCTGATTGGAAGTGATCAAGGGAGAAGTACTATTTGCCCCATTTCGGCTTCCATAATTGGGCAGTTATCCTCCTGGGTGGCCCTTGTGAGGGGAGAAAAGTAGGATATTAATCTTATAAAGTAAATAAATTCCCCATGTCAGTTCAGATCAAGAAAATGGCATGGGCAGAGGGAAGATCTCGTCTTTCCAATCTTATAAGTGGCACAAGAAATTAATCTCACATACAAGGAAAATGTATGTTACTCAGAGATGTAATAGGCTAACCATAAAATTAATTTGCGATAGTGTTTTGATTTTTTAAAAAAAATAATATACAGAATAAGCTAATGCAGCCCATTTATGCATTAACTGGAGTCATCTAACACTTAATCTGGTTTCTCATTGTGAGTGTTTAATGGAAATTTGCAAGGTTGGTTCCCCTGGAGTCATAATGTAACACCAGGTTGCAGCCAAACACAAATATCTTTTGCAATGTATAATCTGCTTTCCTCGTCTGTCAGATACAACGGAGGATAGAAAGGAAGTTTTAGTTTGGGTGGGGAAAACTGCCCTGCTTCTTCTTGGGTAATGACATAGCCACTGATAGCTCTGTCTTTCGTTTAAAGTATTGGGAATGATTAATAATCACTTTGTGTGTGAGTGGAAAGAATCTGCTTTGATACAGTTTCCTATCAAAAGGCTTTAAATAGCTATCCCGAGTGTTTCAGCACGGTGCGGGTGAATAATGCATGCATCATATTTCTCAAGGACTTTCTGAACATGTGCCCAGTGTGTTGTTGTGCTGGAAGCCCTAAGAGCTGGTTGTCAAAAGAGTGAGCCAAAACGTGGGGGTTGCTTTGCAGAGCTTGTATGCATCAGTGCCAGAAGCAAGATTCTTTTTTGTCCTTTGTTTGGATGGTTGTGAGTCAGTGCTTTGGGAAAGGGAGGCTGTGGGAGTAGTTAACAAAGGACAAAGAGATCTGCCGGGGATTATCTCACTTGCTCTGAAAGAGCCTGTTGGAGTCTCAAGGGCTTGCTTTTAAGGTCTTAATCTTGTGTTAAGTAGTTAGTGGGCCCCACAGTAAACCCGTCGGTCTGATGCAGAACTGTTTATCAAGGTCAGGATGTATGCAGAGCAAATAGGCTGTTCTGAAAACACTGCAGTAGATGATGCAGATTTTAAGCAGCATATATTGCATGCAGCTCCACATTTCTGCAACGCTGGAATGGTGTGTGGAATCCTTCCATGTGACCCAGACTTTCTTGCAGTTCTTGAATGGCGTATGAAGGAGATGCATCACAGTAATTCCCATCCAGCCTTTCTTCTTGCTACTCCTCTGGTTCATATGAACATATATGAACATATGAAGCTGCCTTATACTGAATCAGACCCTTGGTCCAACAAAGTCAGTATTGTCTTCTCAGACTGGCAGCGGCTCTCCAGGGTCTCCAGCTGAGGTTTTTCACACCTATTTGCCTGGACCCTTTTTTGGAGATGCCAGGGATTGAACCTGGGACCTTCTGCTTCCCAAGCAGATGCTCTACCACTGAGCCACCGTCCCTCCCCTAGACTGAGAGACTGCATGCAAAGAAAAAAAATATTCAATGTATTGTGCAGGGGTTAGGAACTTTGCGATGCCACATACATAAAGTAAGATCACTAATTCTGCAGAAACATTTGGATTTGCAGCCCTGGATTGATCAGGGGTGGCCAAACTTGCTTAATATAAGAGCCACATAAAATAAAAGTCAGATGTTTGAGAGTTGCAAGACATGAACCTCAGATGTTTGAAGGAAGGAAGGGGGTAGGGGGCAGGTGGAGGTGGAAAGAAAGCAACTTTAAATGCATTCTCCAAGCTGGCTGACGGGAGTGGGGGCTTTGAGAGCCGCACAATAAGTGTGAAAGAGCCACAGTTTGGCCACCCTTGGTCTATATTGTTAGGATTCCTTGTATACCACTAGCCTTAACGTTGCCCATCCTAAGCACAGTTACACCTTTCAAAGCCCATTGCATTCAATTGATTTAGAAGGGTATAATTCTGCTTAGAACTGCACTGTGAATGACTCTGGAAGATGAAAGTTCCAGAGCAGGACAAGCCCATTCAGGTAACCAAGACATGTATGTATGGATTTTGTGTCTTGTTTTCTTTTCTCCAGGCACATTCAGAACATGAGTGAAATAAAGACTGATGTGGGTCGTGCCCGAGCCTGGATAAGGTTGTCCTTGGAAAAGAAACTTCTTTCTCAGCATCTTAAACAGCTTCTTTCCAATCAAGCGCTAGCAAAGTGAGTAGCTTCCTATTCTCAGCAGTCAGTCCCTCTTTAGTGTTTTCTTTTAAAAGCCTCCTCATTTGAAGCTCTTCAACTTCTCTGGGTACTTTGCACTTGGAGATTAGATAGTTCCACTCAAATGGAGATTTTCTGTTGCTTTAAATGTAAACTTACTTCCCACTCTTTTATTAGTATATATGTAGTATATTTATGTATGTGTATATATATGTATATATACACACATACACTCGCACATACAGAGGGCTTTTTTAGCAGGAACACAGTTCTGGCTGGCTTGGTGTCAAAGGTGTGGCCTAATATGCAAATGAGTTCCTGCTGAGATTTTTTCTACAAAAAAGTCATCACACACACACACCTGCTTTTGGTGTTTTAAGAATCCCAGATCAGCATCAGGGGTCAGATAACATAGCCCTAGCCTATCTTTTGCCTCTGGGCAATTAAGTAGCTTCTCCCTCTCCTGAGGTCTAGAGGGAATAAGCTAACCTGTAGCTCTACTTTATTTAATTCATTTCTATCCTGCCTTTCTTGCCAATGGGGACCCAAAACAACGTACATCAGTTTCCTCTCCTTCATTTTATTCTCACAACCACCACCCTGTGTGGGGTAAATCAGGCTGAGAGACGTGTGACTGAACCAAAGTCACCCAGCATTAAAATTGCCAGGTCTGTGTTGGAAAATACCTGGGCATTTTGGGTATGGATCCGGAGAAGGCGGGATTTGAGGAGGAGAGGGACTTCAGCTGGGTATAATGCCACAGAGCCCCACCCTTCGAAGCAGACATTTTCTCCAAGGGAGCTGATCTCTGCCAGCTGGAGATCAGTTGTCAAAATGGGAGATCTCCAAGCCCCACCTGGAGGCTGGCATCCCTACCCAGCATATTTCCATGACATGGTGAGGATCTGAACTTGGGATTCCCTCATACTAGTCCAAGCCTCTCTAACCACTATTCCGTGTTGGCCCTGCATCTCATTTCTCCTTCAGTAAGTTCAGAATGGTGGGTTACCCTGGCAGCTGTCCTGTGAGGGAAGTTAAGATAGAGAGTGTTCCCGCAGCTGAACAAGAATTTGAACCTGCATTCCTCAAGACCAAGCCCAGCTGCTACCGTGGTGTCCCTGTCAGTATTTTACACTACCAGATATATGGAATCAGCTACCTAAGGAGGTGGTGAGCTCCTCCTCACGGACAGCCTTTAAGCAGCGGTTGGACAACCACTTGTCAGGGATGCTCTAGGCTGATCCTGCACTGAGCAGGAGGTTGGACTAGATGGCCTGATGGCCCCTTCCAACTCTGGGATTCTTTGATTCTAAGTAGATGTGAATCTCTCCCTCCTAAGACTGGGTAGGGATGGAGTCTAACAAATGTCTTGGATGATCCTGGTTAGCCTGATCTCATGAGGTCTTGGAAGCTAAGCAGGGCTTGGTACTTGAATGGGAGACCACCAAGGAAGCCCAGAGTCATTAGGGAGAGGCAGGCCCTAGGGGATCACTGTAAGTCAGCTGTGATTTGATAGCACTTTCCACCATCACCAGGAATGTGGGACCACCTTCCCCCGTATGCTCTCCCCACATACTTCAGTGTTATCCAAAAAGACCCTTTTTTGAAGGGAGGGAATTCTCCTCTGAAGAATCAGACCTTTTGGGGGCCTGTTCTTATAGAATGGAGCACATTCCCTAGAGAGACCTGCCAGGGTCTGCTGTTGAATGAGTTTTCACAAGAACATCAGGAATGGTATTTTTATGGGGAGGCAGGTTTCTCCCCAGTGGACAGGCTTCTGGTATTTCAGGTAATGCTTATGTTGCATTTATTGATTTGTGGGCATTGTGATTTTAATACAGTTTTAATTATGCTGATCTCTTGTAAGCAGTTTAGAGAGTCCCTTGGGGCTATAAAGGAGGATGCCCTTCCTTAAACAAATGTTTGTAATGAGCAAACAGAGAAGGGTCTGAGATACGTGATTGGAAGACAGAGTTGGCTGGGGAGGTTGGACTGATTAGGGTTCTGCAATTTCTGCACTGCAAAGGTGTGTGCACCGTCTGCAGCCATGTTACAGCTCCTGCCTGCCTTGCATTTTTAATAATGCCAGCTGGAAGATTAAGATAGTCGGTGTCATTAGACTCCGACTGGGTTGCTCGTCACTCCAGCAGCTGCAGATTGGAAAGAAACAAAGCAGGAACAGCACCAGTCGCAGCATCACCTCTATGCATGAGGCTTGTGCAGCTATCAGGGCTTCATTTGTACTGCAGGTTTCTCTGCTTTTTCGGTGCTGAAACTAAAGCTCCAGTGTTAATCTGTCTGTCCAACAAGCCAGCCCACTCATAATCTGCTTCCTCAGAGCCTGTTTTTTGACCCTTGCAGCTGGTGGTTATGGTGGCTGCCATGCCAGCTACCTCTGTATTTCCCTATGCTGTGTGTGTATATAGTAATAATAACAACAGAGTTTAAAATAACTTGCAAGCATCTGATACACTGTGGTTGCATTTAAATTGGGAGGAGATGTGGTATGGAATGCAAGTCTGTCTTTTGCTTATCTACCACCTGTGGATGAGAGGCCCTTTGTGGCAATGGGCTGTCACTTTTAGAGCCAGTTTGGTGTAGTGGTTAAGTGCACAGACTATTATCTGGGAGAACCGGGTCTTGGGTCAGCCACAGCTCTCACAGAGTTATCCTTGAAAGGGCAGCTTCTGTGAGAGCTCTCTTAGCCCCACCCACCTCACAGGGTGTCTGTTGTGGGGGAGGAAGATAAAGAAATTGTAAGGCGCTCTGAGATTCAGAGTGAAGGGCGGGATATAAATCCAATATCATCATCTTCTTCTCCTTCTTCTTGTGACAGAGCATGTGTTTAGCACAGGGGTAGCCAAACTGGCTCGGGAGCCACGTATGGGTCTTTTACACATATCGTGTGGCTTTTGAACCCCCCACTGGCCAGTTTGGAGAAGGCATTTGTTTCTTTAAATCACTCTCAAACATCTGACGCTTATTCTAAAGTGGCTCTTACCTGAAACAAGTTTGGCTGCCCCTGGTTTAGCACATATTAGGTTCCCACTCAGAGCCTCTTTTTAAAGTGAACCTTGGGTGGCATGTCTGGGGCAGGGGGGTGAAATGCCTGAGTCTCTTGTGAGCCCCTGACAGTCATGTAAGGCAATAGCTTCACATATCTGAATCCTCTTTAAGGCAACTCCTGATAGCCTTAGATGTGCTGGCAAAGTGTCTTGATTCGTCGGCTGGGAGACAGTGAGAGATAGTAGACAGTGGTGGATTGGAGTATGGGAGAACCTACTTCAAATTCCTTCTCTGTCTTGAACCTCACTAGAAAGCTCAAGTCATTCCCTTTCGCTTAGCCTCACCTACCTCCCAAGGTAGCTGCAAGGATAAAAGAAAAAGAAGTGTTTTAATGCCCCACTTTACTCTATCCTCAGGAGTCTCAAAGCAGTTTACAATGGCCTTTTCCTTCCTCTCCCCACTACAGGCACTTTGCAAGGTCAGTGGGGCGGAGAGAGTTCCGAGAGAACTGGGACTAGCCCAAGGTCACCCTGCAGGTTTCCTGTGGAGGAGGAGTGGGGAATCAAACCAGATTATAGGCTGCTGTTCTTAACCACTACACCACACTGGTCAAACAACGTGTTTGGGTTTTTGGGACAGTTGGGTTTGGGTTACCTGGACCCAACTTGTATTCCCTGCACCTGAACAGCAGGTGTGGGAATGGCTTTAAAAACATTAAGAGCACAGATGGGCTGGAAGCACCTCTACAGGGAGCGGGGGCGGGGGGAGAGCTCCTCCCTCCCTTCTTCTGAGCCCTTTCCCCATGGCAAAATAGGCATGGGAGGGGGGAGTTATTATCCCATTTTCACCACTTGTACAGATTATTCTGTACATGTAGAGCAGCAAAAATGGAGAAGTGGGTAAGAATCCTTCTCTGTTCTGGTGTGGGAATAGGCATTCTGGAGCCCATTTGGGCTGTCCTTTATTCCCCCCCCCAAAGGAGCCCTGTAGTGCAGAGTGGTAAAGCTGCAGTACTGCAGTCCAAGCTCTCTGCTCATGACCTGAGTCCGATCCCGGTGGAAGCTGGGTTCAGGTAGCTGGCTCAAGGTTGACTCAGCCATCCATCCTTCCAAGGTCAGTAAATTGAGTACCCAGCTTGCTAGGGGAAAGTGTAGATGACTAGGGAAGGCAATGGCAAACCACCCCGTAAAAGAAATCTACCATGAAAACGTAATGCGACATCACCTCAGAGTCGGAAACGACGGGTGCTTGCACAGGGGACTACCTTTACCTTTACCTTTTTTATTTCCCACAACTGCTGCCGATTGTCTGCAGGGGCCCCAAATTGGCCCAGGCAACCTGGACCCAATCCAGATTCAGCTCTTTAAAAACTCAAATATACAGTTTGTTCCTGAGGAAGACAGTGTCATGTATGCAGCCCTGAACTCTTTGGAGGAAGGGCAGAATAAAAAAATGTCCCAGGTATATAGAACATACAGTCTAGATACCAATCATGTAGAAAGTAAGCATTATATCAAAGTCTAACCACTTTGCCTGATTCTTTGCAGGAAACTGTACAAGCGTTACGCCTTCCTGCGCTGTGAAGAAGAGCGGGAGCAGTTCCTCTATCACCTTCTTTCGCTCAATGCTGTGAACTACTTCTGCTTCACAAGTGTCTTCACCACCATCGGTGTGTAGGGAGAAATCCCAGCATCCTCTGCTTTGCATGATAAAGGGACACTTGGCACTTTACAAAGCCTACAGATGTGGCTGTTGAGAGCAATGTCCTTGATCTCTGGAGAAACTAGAGCACTGGGGAACTGGCATAGATACAGGTTACACTTAGGGAACACTTCTGCAGACGTATCACGCAGAAGATCATTGGGATAATTTAATATAAAGTAGGCATGCAAAGTAACCATTTGACTGAGCAAATTTGGAAAAAGCAAAGGCACATAGAATTCAAATAGAACATAATAGGATTCTGGTATGCACTCTGGTTTAAAGGGAGAGTTTTGACCATTTTTGCTTGTTATGTATGTATTCTACCCTTCTGCCAAGATAAAATGAAGTGGCGTCTTGTGGTTGGGTACATTCATATGGGAATAGGTAGTCATTAAAGTATGCTGGCCGTAAGATGTATAGGGCTTTAAAAGTCATAAGAACATAAGAGAAGCCATGTTGGATCAGGTCAATGGCCCATCCAGTCCAACACTCTGTGTCACACAGTGGCCAAAAAAATCCAAGTGGCATCAGGAGGTCCACCAGTGGAGTCAGGACACTAGAAGCCCTCCCACTGTGCCCCCTCCAAGCACCAAGAATACAGAGCGACCCCAGACAGAGAGTTCCAATGATAAGCTGTGGCTAATAGCCACTGATGGACCTTCGCTCCATATGTTTATCCAATCCACTCTTGTAGCTATCTATGCTTGTAGCTGCCGCCACCTCCTGTGGCAGTGAAGTCAAACTGAGAGCAAGCATAGATGGAACAAATCTGGAATGTTGTTGCCCCTTCAACTTATTCCAGTTAACATTCTGGCCACAGCATTCTGTGCCAACTATAGCTTCCAGACAGACTTCAAGGACAGCCCTAGATACAGCACATTGCTGCAATCTAATCTGGATGCTACCAAAGCATGCATCACAGTGGCAAGATCTTTCCTGTCCAAAAGGGGCTGCAGCTTGCACACCAGCCAAAGCTGGTAAAAGGCAGCCCTGGCCCTCTCTGGCACTTCTTTTTCCAACAGAAAGTCCAGATAAAGCAGCAGCGGGGTTTTTATATGAGGATATGAAGAATAAAGTTGTAAGCGACAGGATCATTGGTTCTTGAAATGCAGGAAGTATATAAAATTTAAATGGAATCAAGAAAAGTGCATTTCATGATAACAGTAATAGTTAACGTGGTTCCCCTAGTTTTGTTAAGCCAATTAAGAACTCCTGTAATGGCTAACAAAATCCATGTTCTTGTTAAGACCTTGAGACTAGCTCATCAGCTTTCACACTGGAGTCCCCCTTTGAAGTTATTTTTCTGGAGAATTGTGACTTAGTCCTGGGGGACTAAAATGTTCTCTAACTGGTTTCCAAATATCACCGCTTTCTATGTCAGATTTGTATCCATTTATTCATTTGCTTAATGGCTGTCGTGCTTGTCCTACATATGGGGCAAAAGGACAGTTGTTGATATGCAACAGCATACATTACACTGGAGGATGAGTAAGTCAGTGAGCCCTGGGGTGGTATGGCTAAGTTTCTTAATCCCTTTAATAGAGTTGGTTGAGTGGATATGGATAGCATTTGGATTTGTTGCAGGGTCTAGTTTTGGGGTTTGTGTTTGGTAGCCCATTGTTGTTGATTGTTGTTCTTGGTTGGGTGGAGTGGGACTGTCTATAAACAGAGATGTCCACGGCCAGTGAAATCAATGGATTATCATAGAATCATAGAGTTGGAAGGGATTTCCAGGGTCATCTAGTCCAACCCCCTGCACAATGCAGGAAACTCACAAATACCTCCCCCTAAATTCACAGGATCTTCATTACTGTCAGATGGCCATCTAGCCTCTGTTGAAAAACCTCCAAGGAAGGAATGTTTCCTGAGGAAGCCTGTTCTGCTGAGGAACCGCTCTAACAGGCAGGAAGTTCTTCCTAATGTTAAGCCGGAATTGTTGTCCTGGAAGGATTGTTGTCCTGGAAGTTCTACAGCTTAGCTAAGTGGGAGTGGCTTAGTGGGAGAGCCTCTGCTTTCCTTGTAGAGGGCCCAAGGTTCAGTTGCTGGCAACTCCAGTTAAAAGGACCAGGCAATAGGTGATGTGAAAGACCATCACCTGAAATCCTGGAGGAGCACTCCCAGTCTGAGTAGACAATACTGACCTTAATGGGCTGATTCTGTATAAGGCAGCATCATGTGTGCTCATGATCTACTTGACAGATTTGAGCTGGGAGCTATGAATAACATCAAGCGGTGGTCTGGTGTTCTCTGTTGGGAGGACCAGGACGAGAGCTAGGGGTTCTGGCATCCCTAGGCCGAGGCCTGTCCCCCCCGCCCCCTTCAGCCCCTTCTCGTGCGTGCAAAGAGCACACGGCCCAATGACATCATTGGGCAGCACGCACTTTGCACAAGTGCTCAGCCTGGTCTTGCCCCTCCCCTGCTTCAAAGGGAGCCAGCTGTGGGGGGGCACCTCCTCCAGGCAGGGAACAGCTGTTCCGGGTTGTATTCCGTTGAGCCCCAAATGGGGCTTGCAAGGCGGGCGAAAGGCAACCTGCATCCCCTCTTTTGTGGCTGGGCATGGGAGACAGACAGGGCCCAGTGCGCTGATGGTGCTGCTGCCGCTCTGCACCCCTGCCTCCCCACTGGGCAGGTACCCAGCCAGCTGACTCCCATCTTCCCTCCTTTGAGGAGCGGCGGTGGCACCTCTTGGAAGCACTTTGGGGGGTCAAACAGGCCTCCAGATCCCCGCCCCCAGGACAGCAGTGGGGAGGCAGGCAGGCAGATGGGGACGGGGTGCAGGGAGGCAGGCAGACACAGCGGCGGGGTGCAGGGAGGCAGGCAGGTGGATGGCAGCGGGGCATGGGGAGAGGGGGCACCTCATGGCACCCCCTAGGCCAAGTGGTGCCCGAGGCGGCAGCCTACTTGGCCTACTCCCACGTGCTGGCTCTGGGAAGGACTGTCTTCTAGAAGACTATACATGGATACCAGTCTGGCCTTTCTTGATCTGTTTCCTTGTGTCATTCAGTGTGTTGTAACCCCAAGAATACCTAATGTAAGTCATTCAGATAGGTGGTCCAGCTGATGTGTCACAACTCATAGTTCTGAAGAGGTGAGTCATGACTCACAAAAGTTCATGCCACAAATTTTGTCAGTCTTTAAGGGTGGTCTACACTTAGGGTAGGGATTAGAGTGTTATACTAAAATTTGGGAGACCCAACTTTGAATACCAACTCTCCTTTGAAAACATTACTGGATGATCTTGAGCCTGTCACTCTCGTAGCCTAATTTGCCTTCTCAGGGTGGCTGTTAGCATGAATGGAGAGGGGGGGGAATGTATCCTAAGCTAGTTTGGTTCCCCATGGGAGAGAGACACAGGGTATAAATATCTAAATGAACAATTACATGGGGCAATCTCCTGTAATTATATTATTAAGACCAACCTTTGTCATGTCATTGTGTTAAAGCCGCCTGTTCACACTGCTGGGACTTCTTGATTTCAAGGATTAATTCTGCCTACTCTGGCCGGACTGTTCCTTTCCTGGTAGCTGTATCCCCCAGTTTCACCCTCAGGAGCACTTGGCTGCTTCTACATAAGCAGGGGTTCCTGACAGTCGTGGGGGATGCCCCAAGGGAGCTGGGTGGAAAGGGCTTCGGCAGACACAGGCCAGCTTCCTGCTCTCCTGTCCCCTGTTGTGAGCTGCTTTGAATTCTCCCTTACGTGGAGGAGGGGGATGTTGCATGCCTGAGAAAGCTTCCATTTCCCAGTTAGCTTTCTCATCCAGACTGCAGCACCTTGTTGGCCTTCTCTCAGCCCCTTTGGCCACACCCAAGAAGCGATGTTTTTTCACTGCTTGCGACCATAAAAAACCTCTAGCAGCAGTGCTCTGCTTGGGATATAAGTCCTGGCCTTACAGGAGGATGGAGGAAGAGGCAGTGATTTAGAAATAGAAGCTCAGAGGGAAAGGAGTCGGGGCTGCCAAGTTCTGACACAGAAATATATGCGGCTAAATTTATGACAGGTTTATTACAGGCAAATTATGTTGGGTGTTCAGGAGCTGGCAAACTTCCCCGAGTGCAGCTGCCAGCTTTCCTGCTGTGTCTCTTAGCAGCAGCCTTAACATGTAGAATTATAAGGTAACGTTTTCCCCAACATCTACATTAAAAAGGGGTGGAAGGATTCCAGGGGTCTTCTTATCAATAAAACTTCTTGTCTCTCAAATGTCGGATGTGCACACATTTCAAACAGTGCTTTCTGGAGGGGATAATGCAAACACTATGTATGCATCCACTCGTTCAAGTGAGAGCATAATATCATTGCAGCAATGTTTGTGTTGTGCTAGTTATCTTCTGTCGCCTTAAATGCCAGCAGTGCTGTTCTTGTTAAATTTCTACATGTCAGGCTGCTGTGAAAGGTGTAGGAGCAAGATCAGTTACGATTAGGGCCGTGGTTCAATTTCAGAGCATCTGCTTTATTTGCAGAAGGTCCCAGGTTCAATCCCTGGCATCCTCAGTTTAAGGGATCAGGTAGTAGGTGATGTGAAAGACCCTGAGTCCCTGGAGAGCCACTACTATTCAGGTTTTGTGCTGACACTAGGAAGAACTTCCTGACAGTTAGAGCAGTTCCTAAGTGGAACAGGTTTCCTCGAGAGGTGGTGGGTAGGGGTGTGCATTCGGTTCAGGTGAACCGAATATAACCCCAAATAACAGCTGATTTCACCATATACAGCCAAATCAGATTCTGATTCGACCAAATCAATTTGGCAGGTTTTTTGCTCCATTATACCCTGTGGGCCATTAAAGTAAATAGCAAAATCACATAGGGTATAATCTGGGGACTGTGGGGGAGAAGGTTTGAGGGAGTGGCACCAAATTTGCAGTGTACCTACAGGACAACCCCCTCCCCCAGACAACCCCCAAGTTTCAAAAAGAAACCTGGGGAGTGCTTTCTGCCAGGATCGCAGCACAGAAACAGTGCATCAAATGCACTGGTGCTAAGCAGCAGAGTCCTGTATCAACCTAAAAGCAACCAATCCATGTCTGAACCCAATGTCCTTGTGGCCTGGGTATACCAAAAGACAAATGGACACAAATCTGAAATCAAGATTCACAAAGCTGAGCAACCTTTTTTACTGCAACATAGTTTCAGAAAAAGACTGGGAAGGTTGCTGAATTACAACCATTACAAAACTCAGGGCAGATTTGAACTAAGGTCCTGTGTGTGGCTCTGGCACTGCCACTGTGGCACTTGTTCTGTTTGGCACATAGCACTGTTACGCTCCTTGCAAGCAAGCACCTTCACCACAGTTGACTTTCCACTGCAGAGATTTTCTAAGAGAATGGGAATGTTGCCTGTGTTTGCAAGATTTCCCATCATAGGAGACAATGGGGAAGGGGGCAATCACTTTGGGATCCCATAGAATGGGAACCCTTGGTTCAATCATTTTGGAATTTGGGGGGGAGAGGCTCCTGCAACTACACTGCAAATTTGGTGCCTCTCCCTCAAACCCCTTCCCCCCAATCCCCATACATTATACCCTATGTTTTGCCCATAGGGGATATTGGAGCCATATATTCGGATAGCTGAATATCTCTCTAGTCAGATTCGGACACCAAACCTGATATTCAGGGATATTTAGTCCCTTGAATGCTTTTACTCCCAAATACCCCTGAATCTGAATTTTTTTTCTTTCTGTGCACACCCCTAATGGTGGGTTCTTCTTCTTTGGAGGTTTTTTAAAACAGGCTAGATGGCCATTTGATAGCAATGCTGATTCTGTGAACTTAGGCAGACCATGAACATATGAACATATGAAGCTGCCTTATACTGAATCAGACCCTGGGTCCATCAAAGTCAGTATTGTCTTCTCAGATTGGCAGCGGCTCTCCAGGGTCTCAAGCTGAGTTTTTTCACACCTATTTGCCTGGACCCTTTTTGGAGATGCCAGGGATTGAACCTGGGACCTTCTGCTTCCCAAGCAGATGCTCTACCACTGAGCCACCGTCCCTCCCCTAGAGAAGGAGGGCAGGAGGGGTAACGTCAGTGCTTAGCTCTTGTTGCCCCTTCTTACATGCCCAGCGAAATGCTGTTCACCACTTCAGGGTCAAGCATCAATTTTTCTCTGGGTCAGCTTGCCAGGGATCCAGGGGGTAGGTGGGGTTTGACCATCTTCTGGGCATGGAGAAGGTGTGAGTGGGGGAGGTATTTGTGAGTTTCCTTTATTTTGCAGGGGGTTGGACTAGATGACCCTGGAGTCCCTTCCAACTCTTATGATTCTATGATTTTGTAGACCTGTTGTCTGAAACACTATAGGGCAGTTTCAAAAAAGAAGTAAGGCCACTAAGCTAGAGAAGAGCAGTGCCAGAAGTAGAGGGCAGGCCGTTAGAATTTGTCTCCTTATGCCTTTGCCACTTCGTGGCCAGAATTCGCTCATGAGGGATACAGTGAAACGGAGAGGAAAAGCAGTCTCAGACAAACTGAGGAGCCAGGGGACACATAAATGTCCAGAGCTTTAGATGTAAGCCCTTAATATTGAGAGATACCAACTAAACGCACTGGACACAATCCCTGAGACACTGCTTGTGTGCACTGGCATCAAGTGAGCCTCATCGGGGTGGGGGGAGCCACTGCCTTCTGCAGTAATGGTAGACTTATACCCCCATTCCACGGGGAACATGAGTGCCGCCATCTCCACCATAGCTGTTAACGCCCACATTATTTCGGAGAGGATGGGAAACTAATCACCTAAGGTGTTTGGTTTTCTGTACATGTGAAATACGCATGCAAGTGATGGAAGTGTTGCTTGTTGCAAGGAAGACCAATCACCTCTCATTCAAGCTATTATACATTGCTGAGTGTAATATCAGAGACGCTGCATCATCCTAGATGCACATGAAGGGGGCCTCAAAAATTGATCCTTTACAAAGTGTTTGTTTGCACATGTGCTTAGCTCCCAAGTGTGGGGACAGGGCAGTTGTGGTTGTTTTCTCACCTTGCAAAAATTGCAAGAGATAACAGTGGGTACTTAAAGAGGCTACAAGACTGCTAGACTGGCATGAAGGCAAGCAGCAAGTTTCATGGCACAGCAGAGGTCTACATCTACCCCGGGTCTCCCAGATCCTATCCCAATCCAGATCCCTATGCTCTCGTAAAGTTTCCTGGGTGTCCTTGGGGCGCACTCTCAGCCTCACCTGCCTCCACAGATGATTGTGAGGACCAAATGGAAGAGAGGAGAACAATCTTGTGAGCTGCTTTTGGTTTGGAGTTGCCAGATCCTTTGGAGGGGATGGGAGGAACGTTCTGGGGACCAGAAGTGTTTACTTCTGGTGACATCATTTGGTGGTGGGGGGGAAGCCTGCAAAAGTGTGGGATCCTCTGGCCTTCAACTGGGGAATCAGGAAATGGTAGAAAAAATACTCTCCGCGTTACAAAACAATATCAAAATATAATTACAATATTTTCCATTACAGCATCGTGTTACAATATAATTTCCAGTGACAAATACCATCCAAAGCACACAGCTCCACTACTGTCCATAAGTTATCAGATTCTTTCAATACAATACAGTCCGACAATGATGCAAAAGCTGAGAAAAGGAGAAAGAACAGTAGCGTTCTAGTAATGAAATAAATTCGAGAAAGCCTGGAAAACAGTGAATAGTAAAGAAAGAAGGCACCAACAGACTACTGCATTCAAAATCAATAAGACGGTCCCAGAGGAAGGATCATAAGGATCCAAAACGTGGGAGAGGCATAATCATCGTCGGACTGTATTGTATTGAAAGAATTTGATATCATCTTATGGACAGTAGTGGAGCTGTATGCTTTGGATGGTATTTGTCACTGGAAATTATATTGTAACACAATGTTGTAATGGAAAATATTGCAATTATTTTGATATTGTTTTGTAACACAGAGAGTATTTTTTCTATCATTTCCTGATTGTTGAACCTCCGTGGTCCCGGCATTATTTGACCTCAACTGGGGAATGGCAACCAATACTCTAAGCTGTGGAGTCTTGTGAGCAGAAATTAGTTTGCTCTGAGGCCATTTTTCCTGAGCTAAGACAAAAATGTGTGAGGCTAAAAAACTGTGAGTTAGCTCACAATAACTCAGCTTAAAGGGGAACATTGATGGCAGCCCCGTTTGGGTTCTTATAGGAAATGAAAGCAGAGGTATATACAAATAAACCAGAAGCCAATGTAGTGAGAAAGGGAGGTGCACTCTGCATCTGAGATAGCGTTGTCAAGGTCCAGGTGGGGCCTGGAGATCTCCTGAAACTTCAACTGATCTTCAGAGAACAGATCCTCTGAAGGGGGAAAACGAAGAGCTGATTTGAAGGGTGGACTGTATAGCACGGGGGTGCCCAAACTTGCTTAACGAAAAAGCCATAGAATAAACGTCAGATGTTTGAGAGCCGGAGGGAAGGAAGTTAGTTAAATAAATGGGGAGGGAGAGGTGGAAAGAAAACAAATTTAACTTTAAATGCATTTTCCAAGCTGCCAACTGGCTTGGCTTGGAGAAGTGATTTAAAGAGAGAAATGCTGACAGGTTGGTGGGAGCCTCAAGAGCCACACAATATGTGTGAAAGAACCACATGCGGCTTCTGAGCCACAGTTTGGCCACCCCTGAAGTCTCTTCCGTCCCCATGCCCTGCCCTCCCCAGGAACCACCCCCATCCAGGAATGTCCTAACCCAGAATTGGCAACACTATTTTAGCTGCCGGAAATAAGAGGACAGGTTTGACTCTCTCTCTCTCTCTCTCTGGTCTACTGCCCTTCCTGCCTTCTAAAAATAGCAATGGCATGAATCTGCAGTTTCTAAATTTGCTTCCCTTTTGGCTGCTTTGCAAATAGCGGCAAATAGCGGCATCTAGTGGATTTTGTAGGTCAGCGCAGGCTAACCATAGATGCTGGTGATGCTTTCTATACGGCTATATTAGCTGTTGACAATTTTGGTACACAGATACAAAACAGCATCACTGGAGGAAACTTCCTTATTTTCATTTTAAAATTGTTTATATCCTGCCTTCCCACAGAGCTGAAGGTGGCTAGCAAACAGCCCTAAATCTGGCTTCTTAAAGCAATAAAACCGGGAAGGGGGAGGGAACCCTACGCAATGCGACATCAGCTATCAGTTGTTAAAAATATCAGCACAGCAGCTGTTAAAATTTTGTTCAAAGACTCGAAGCTCTTGAAAAGCTCTGTGGGAGAGCGCTGCCGTATGTCCCTTGCTGACGGCTAGCCGTGAAGGTGCCCTTTGTACGCCTCCAGTCAAGCCAGTCCCCAGGGAACAGCCGGCAACAGGGAGCGAAGTACAGATAGGCATGTCTTCTGATGAGAAGGGACAGGAAGCCAAAATGACAGAGAAAGAATTTGTGTGCTGCTGCTTTTGCCCGTTGCTCAGTGCCTCTCAGCCTACCAAATAAAACTATATTGGAAACAAAGCTTATGCCACAGTAAAATATGTCTTCAAAGGTGTTTTCCTGGGAATCAGCAAGTCTATTAAAAAACAAGTCCCATTTTATTCAATAGGGCTTGTTTCTGAGCAGCCCTGTTTAGGATTGTACCTTTCATCATTTTGGTTACAGGATTAGAATTGCTCCTTTTGTCATTTTGGTTACATGGAGCTTTATTTGAGTCCACACACATTCATTGGTGCCAGCTATTCCACTTCTTCCTTTCCTTTCCTTTCCTTTCCTTTCCTTTCCTTTCCTTTCCTTTCCTTTCCTTTCCTTTCCTTTCCTTTCCTTTCCTTTCCTTTCCTTTCCTTTCCTTTCCTTTCCTTTCCTTTCCTTTCCTTTCCTTTCCTTTCCTTTCCTTTCCTTTCCTTTCCTTTCCTTTCCTTTCCTTTCCTTTCCTTTCCTTTCCTTTCCTCTCCTCTCCTCTCCTCTCCTCTCCTCTCCTCTCCTCTCCTCTCCTCTCCTCTCCTCTCCTCTCCTCTCCTCTCCTCTCCTCTCCTCTCCTCTCCTCTCCTCTCCTCTCCTCTCCTCTCCTCTCCTCTCCTCTCCTCTCCTCTCCTCTCCTCTCCTCTCCTCTCCTCTCCTCTCCTCTCCTCTCCTCTCCTCTCCTCTCCTCTCCCCTCCCCTCCCCTCCCCTCCCCTCCCCTCCCCCCTCCCTCCCCCTCCCCCCTCCTCCCCCTCTCCCCTCCTCCCCCTCCTCCCCTCCTCCCCTCTCCTCCCCTCCCCTCTCCTCTCCTCTCCTCTCCTCTCCTCTCCTCTCCTCTCCTCTCCTCTCCTCTCCTCTCCTCTCCTGCATATTTAGATGTGGGTACATAAGAATGTAGTCATGAGCCCACAGGTTGACCTGCCACATTGTCTGAACATGTGGAAAGCCATAGTCCTTGAGACTTTCATTATAATTGCCTGGATTCTATCTGGGATTCAGCCCGGCCCCTTTCCCACCCCCAAGGGGGGCAACCAGAAAATGACCTGGTATACCAACCAAAGGAGGAAAAGTCAGAGGGAGAAGACTACCCTGCCACTTGGACCATCCCAAAGGGAGAGTGGGCCCACCTGGGAACACCTTGGGCTGACCCTGCACCTGGAGCCGAACAAAGCTCCGACCCCACCTACGAGATGGATTGCCAGGAGAAAGAGCAGGGAGGGGATGACAGGGGAGAGAAGGTTAAAGGGAAAGGAGGCAGCAGCAATGAGCAGGAGGCCAGGAGAGACAGTTGGTGACTAAGGGCCAGAGGCACGTCCAACAAGAGAAGTGGGGACCAAGAACCCCAGTCTGAATGTCCCAACCCTCCTACTGGCATGGAGAGAGAAGGAACCAGGTCACATGTAACCCCCCCTTCCCTCCAAAATCTGAGCTACTTGTCATCTCAGTCAGGACCCACACTCCACCCTGGACTGGACTCCCTTCCCCAGTTACCTGGACCCAATCCTGCCATCGGACAATAATATTAATTTAATGGGTTGAAATTAAAACAAAAGAGTTTCTGGCTCAACGTTAGGAAGAACTTCCTGACAGTTAGGGCGGTTCTTCAGTGGAACAGACTTCCTTGGGAGGTGGTGGGCTCTCCTTCCTTGGAGGTTTTTCAACAGAGGCTAGATGGCCATCTGACAGCAATGAAGATCCTGTGAATTTAGGGGGAAGTGTTTGAGTTTCCTGCATTGTGCAGGAGATTGGACTAGATGATCCTGGAGGTCCCTTCCAACTCTATGATTCTATATTACTGTTATTTTAGTGTGTGACTTGGTTTTCGCTCTGTCCTTAGGATAGAAAGGCTTTTATGACAGAAGGAAGTATGCCTTCCCATGGCATGTAATTAACTTATGGAATGCACTGCAGCAAGTTGCAGCCAATAGCGAAGGTTAGACAAATTCAAGGAGGATATCAGCTGAAAGCAGCTTCTGTGTGCAGAGGTGTTCAGGACACACTGCTGCAGTACACTGTCAATAACGCTGTGTGTGTTTTTTAGAAGGACCTTCATGTTATCTGAATCCTGCCATATTTGCTATTTACTATTCATGTTGTGGTTTCTAGGGTGCCTTCAGCAGTGCGGGTGTGCTCTCTCGAATATAGTGTACTGCTTTCCCTTGATTTAAGTTTACGGGCTCTGAAATCCCTACTTGTCGTTGCAGTGATTCCGTATAGGACGGTGATCATCCCCATTAAGAAGCTAAGCAATGCAATCATCACATCGAACCCATGGATCTGTGTTTCGGGAGAACTGGGAGACACTGGAATAATGCAGATTCCAAAAAATCTTTTGGAAATGACGTTTGAGGTGAATTTCATACCTTCACCCCTGTCTTTTTACCTTCCAAATACCAACTTCAGCCATGTTTTTTTAAAAAACGTTACTTTAATTTAGAATAATGCTTTTAAAACATGCAAATAAGATTCCTGATTGATAATATATGTATTTTTTCTCAGTTATGGATTCAGTTATGTACTGTAAGCTTTTTTAAAAAAAAAAATCCAGGTATTTTGGTTACATTCAGACCTCAATGTAACACTTCTGCATCCTAGCCAATAAGAACAGCTTCTTTGCCTTCCCATGCACACCCTTCCTATTCTCACCTTTCTTTGCACACAAACCACCATTGAAACCTCCTGGTATGGGAGGCCTTCCCAAAAAAACAGAGATTCTAAACTGCAGTTTAATCTCAGCATGGAATGCTGCTTTATTGAGAGGAAACAAGCAGCAGTTTTCTGAGATACCAGCATTGCCATGATGTCTGAATGCAGGCTCTTGGACAAACTAATCTTGTGCAGTCCCTCCCAAAAAACAGAGGTTCCAAACCAGGGGTGGCTAAACTGTGACTCAGGAGCCACATGTGACTCTTCCACACATATTGTGCAGCTCTCGAAGCCCCCACCAACTCTGTTGGCTGGCTTGGAGAAGGCATTTCTCTCTTTAAATCACTTATCCAAGCCCAGCCAGCTGGTGGTTTGAAGAATGCATTTAAAGTTGCTTTCTTTCCACCTCCCTCCCCCATCTATTTGCCTTCCGTCCGTCTTGTCTTGCAGCTCTCAAACATTTGATGTTTATTTTATGTGGCTCTTAAGCATAGGGTTGCCAAGTCCAATTCAAGAAATATCTGGGCACTTTGGGGGTGGAGCCAGGAGACATTGGGGCAGAGCCAGGAACAAGGGTGTGACAAGCATAATTGAACTCCAAGGGAGTTCTGGTCATCGCATTTAAAGGGAGAGCACACCCTTTAAAATGTCTTTCTTCCATAGGAAATAATGAAGGATAGGTGCACCTTCTTTTGGGGCTCATAGAACTGGACCCACTTGGAGGGTATTTTGGGGAGAGGCACTAGATACTATACTGAAAATTTGATGCCTCTACCTCAAAAAATAGCTCCCCCAGAGCCCCCGAAACCTCCAGATCAATTCCCCATTATACCCTATGAGAAATATTCCACATAGGGAATAATGAAGACATTTCCCTCTCCTCCACACACACACCCTTCTCGCAAATCTGATGTAGGGGATTGGCTCTCTACTCACCAGCCAGCTTCTTCACAGCAACAAAGACACAGACACAGAAAGTTGAAGCCTTTCACCACCTCTGGAGGTGCAAAGGCACGTGGTCCTTTGGGGCGGGGCAGGAAGCAGCCTGGGAAAGCTCCGGCTGCTGCGATGGAACTGGGTGGGGAGGGGAGGGGCAAGAAGAAGCTGCTGCAATCCGAGGTGAGAAGGGAAAGGAAGGGAGGAGGAGAAGCATCAGGGATCGGTGGGAAGGGGAGAGGAGAAGCTGCTAGGATCTAGGCTGTGTGGGAAGGGCCGCCATTCCCCCCGCTTTCTGGATTTTTGCCGAGTGGGGGGAGGAGGCTCCAAATCGGGGGTCCCCCGCCTGGGGGGGGATTTGGGAAACCTACTTAAGCAGGTTTGGCCACCCCTGTTCTAAACCGTAGTTTAATCCCAGCATAGAATGCTGTTTTCTCGAGAGGAAACCAGCTGCAGTTTCCCGAGATACCTGCATTCAGCTGTTCTGCCAATAGGAAGTTAATGCTGACTGATTCAAAGCTTCTCAAAACCAGGAAGCCTCTAATCACGCTGCATGCATAGGATTGCAAGAAGCAGCTGTATTCAACACAGGCAGAGATTTGTTCGTGAGATCTGAGCGTGACCTTGGTGTGCGTTTAACACATCTTGTTGAAAGCACGCACCTTGTGGAAATAGAAATAAATCTAATTTAAAAACATTTTCACTCACCACTGGTCAAAGAAACTTGGGTTGCTCCCTGGCAGAACCATGTGACATCCTTGGGGCAAAAGAGAAGCTTTATTTCTTTGTCGTCTCCGTAAAGGCATATTGTTTATACAAAAGCAATAAGTACAAGCTGAAGATCTCTCTCACCCCCCTATCCCCCATGTTTACAGGGCTGCCTTTTCTAGTGATGATTGATTTTGTGCAACTGCTGCAGTGTCCATGAATATAACTGAAGGAAGCATGAAAGGTGCTTTCCCTTACAGCAGCTGACAGTGGGACAGACTCATGGAACCTGATCAGTCTGCGGTTCAGCTCTGTGTATTTTAGCATTTCTCAATTTACCAGTTGTTATCTAATAACATTACGTGCACACTGAAGAATGCATACAATGTGCTTCTCAATATGAGATTTCCAGTTTGTCTCGACAATGGAGCTCAAATTCAGCGGAGACTCCCTTAAACCTCTTCTAGTGAAAATGCACACTGACCCGGATGGCCCAAGCTAGCCCTGTTTTGAAAGCTAAGCAGGATCAGCTCCGGCTAGTACTTAGATAGGAGACCATCAAGGAAGTCCAGGGCCACTATACAGAGTCAAGCAATGGCAAACCCCCACCCTTGCCTTGAAAAGCCTATGGGGCCATAAGTGACTTGACAGCACCAAATTGAAAGTGTAGCGAGTTTTGGGTTAGAATCAACAAAAGCAGAAGGCCTCCAAAGCCAATTGTTTGACCCTGCAAATTGGTGTGGCTTATTGTCAGTCTAGATTTCCTCTCTATGTATGTAATCATGTGATTTTTGAAAGCTTCCTTATATGCTGTTCAGGATTCTGTTTCCTTTCAGCACCAGTTTGGTGTAGTGGTTAAGTGTGTGGACTCTTATCTGGGAGAACTGGGTTTTATTCCCCACTCCTCCACTTGCAGCTGCTAGCATGGCCTTGGGTCATCCATAGCTCTGGCAGAGGTTGTCCTTAAAAGGGCAGCTGCTGTGAGAGCCCTCTCCAGCCCCACCCACTTCATAGGGTGTCTGTTGTGAGGGAGGAAGGTAAAGGAGATTGTGAGCCGCTCTGAGACTCTTCGGAGTGGAGGGCGGGATAGAAATCCAATATCATCATCTTCTTCTTCCTCCCCCCTAAAGAATTGCTCTGTATAACCGAGAAATGCATTTTCCACACCCACGGGTAGCTGGTTCATACAGGCATACTCTTGGCCTGCTTTCTTGCAGCACCAAGTCACAACTGGCACTTGTGAACAGCCCATCATCGTATGACTGATGAAACGTCAATATCCTTTCAAATGCAATTAGTTGATTTACATATGCAGCTGCTGTCCTTAAAGGCCTGATCCTATACACACGTAGGTTGTTCGAAGTGTGTACAGCATGCAGACTGTACCTTGCTGACTGGCATTTCTACTTGTGAGTAGACACCACAGAGAAGTGTTGTCGCTGAGGCGATGTCAGTTGGGATGACTGGTTGACCCATGGTGGTAATGATTGCAGCAGTTCATTCACAGGTGACAAGTATCCACATGTACACCGGACCACAGTTGGCCACGATGAATCTATATATCTGTTTCTCAAGTGTGAAACAGATCCCCCATCTGTGGATACCTAAATTTGTGCATTGGGGCCACTCTTACCTAAAACAGATTTTTCTTGGGATTACCCCCAAGTTTGCAGAAAAATATTTTTTTAAAAAAATAGGTGTGTGTTAATTTTACAGAGAATGCACCTACATCTGGTGGTGGTTGGAAGGGCCCAAGAGTTGCATTGGGCCTGGTGAGAACGGGGGGGAGGGGGGGGCTTACAAGCCCACAGTTGTCTGTTTATAATCGACATGTGCCAGCTTTAAAGCTCGGGGGAGTAAAGACTGCTGTGTTTGCCTCTTTGAGCACAAAAATGCAGCATTTTTTCCTGTATGTTTTAATTTCTAGAATTATTTTGAGCTTAATTTTTTCTCCCTCTCTCTTTCTACAGTGCCAGAACTTGGGGAAATTAACCACTGTTCAATTAGGACATGACAACTCAGGGCTGTTAGCCAAATGGCTGGTGGATTGTGTCATGGTCAGGAATGAGATCACGGGACATACCTATAAGTAAGTAGAGGACATTCAGCTGAGTATTTCTGTGGAAGGCCAGCATGACTGAGCTCAGCCTTCCTTGATTAGAAACTGTGGTGTTAAATATATGAATATGGACACTTTTTTGTAGCAGGAACTTCTTTGCATATTAGACCACACACATACACACCGATGTAGCCAATCTTCCTTGGCCCTGTACTAAGAGCCCTGTACGCTCTTGTAGGATTGGCTACATCAGGGGTGTGTGGCCTAATACGCAAAGGAGTTTCTGCTACAAAAAAGCCCTACATAGATTTATTTCTTACTTTTAATTTGCACTGCAAATAAATTAACAAATGTAATAGCCTGATTATGGATACATGTACTGCTTAAAAAGAACAACTTAAAAAAAACCACTGTAATTTCAGATCTTCAAAAGTCTCAGTGTTTCAAATGTTGTATTTCACAAAACTTCAAAAGACCACAAAGAAATACAGAAATAATGGCCATAATTTCCTGGGAGCCTGTAAATTGCTAATTTCCCTTTATAGATTCTGATAGGCCACACATGTAACAAACATTCCTTTTGCCCAACTGTTGCCTTCATAACAGAAGTCTGGAAAGGTTTGCAGCTGGCTATTAATTACTTTTATCCTCCCACTCCTTTAATGTGAGGCAGGATTTGCTCATCCTAAGGACAGACAGTTGCTTTGATAGCTCATAAAGTTCTTCTTATGCTCCCTTGAGTATCTGTAAACAGCCTCATTGAAGCCTTCAGGCTCCACACAAAAACACTTGCCAGACTGTGTCTTCTGTCCCAGCCTTCTGTCAAGAAGCTCACAGTGGTTTATGCTGCTCTTTCCTCCATAGGCTGCTGCTGCAAACGAGCTAACTAGAAAGGTATCCACTTCTTGCAGCGGCTAGGCAGGAACTGAGGGAAGGGGGCAGCCCACTCCAAGAGCACGTGACACTATCAGCAGGAAAAGCTGTGCAAGCGCTGCCTCCTAGGAGGTGGGCCACCCCACATTGGAGTTTTTTAAAAGCTAGAAAGGTCCATGGCTGGCCTGTGCATGCACAGTCCCAATGTGTGTCTGCACAGAAGATTACAGGGAAGTGCAACACTGTCCTTTCCCCTCATTTGTTCCCACAACAACCTTATGAGGTGTAGGTCAGGCTGAAAGAAAGAGTTTCAAGGCTGAGTAGGTATTTGAATCTGGCCCTTCCAGTTCCTAGTCTGATGCTCTAACCTAGGGGTGGCCAAACATGTGGCTCTTTCATACATATTGTGTGGCTCTTGAAGCCCCTACCACCTCAATGACCAGCTTGAAGAAGGCATTTCTCTCTTAATCACTTATCCAAGCCTCCCTCCCTCCCTCCCTTCCTTCCTCCCAACTCTCAAACATCTGACATATTTACTTATTCTGTGTGGCTCTTACATTAAGCAAGTTTGTCCACCCCTGCTCTAACCACTACACTAGACTGGCTCTTCTCTTTCTCTTCATATATGCAGCACTTTCCCCCCTTTATACTCTAAATTTAAAAAAAAATGTTTTAAACTTTTTAAAATATTAAAATGTTGTCCCAAGCTGGAGTATCAAGGATGTTCTTTTTTGTTGTTGCTGTATGTAGTTGAAACTGCCGTACAATTGCAAAGCAAGCAGACAGCGTTCAGATTCCTGGCCTGAAGCTTTTTTGCTGAAAGCTTGCTGTTCTACAAAATTACTGGATGTTTTGTCAAATGTAAGAATATTTGATGTCAGCATGTAGTGCCCTAGGAAAGAAGTACGAAGATAAATATTAGCACAAGGGCTAGACCTGAAATGTCAAGAAAATTCTTTTGCTGCTTTAGAAAGCAGGATTTTGGAACAAGTATTGAAATAATGATCTTGAAAGCCACTCTGCTCTAGGAATCCCCAGTTCCATCAAACTCAATTCTGACTGAGACCAGGACTTGGATCAGCAACCTTTAATAATTAAAAAGCCCAACAACATCAAAACTGAGAGCAAAAGGTCAACAAAGAGCCACTACAAGACAGCCTATTTATAGAAATGAAAATACACAATTTAGTGCTGCTAGTAATTGGGGTGTTGCATTACTGGTAACTGACACGTAATTGGGATGTTGCATTACTGGTAACTGACACGTTGATTAAGAAACTGAAAGGCAGGGATGTCAAACATGCAGTCTGGGGGACCAAATCAGGACCTCGGAGGGCTTCTATCAGGCCTCCGAGCAACTGGCTATCATCTGCTTCCTTCTCTCTCTCTCTTGCTTCTTTCTGCATAACAGTTTGCTTAGCAAGATTTGCTCAATCGCACAGGAGCTACAGGGCAAAAGCTCTTTTTTCTCCATTGGCTGAGTCTCCTTGGGGAGGAAAGGGGAAGGGAGAGCTTGTTTTGCCAGGTTCTCTCAATTCCACAGCAGAGCTACTGAGCCAAGCCTCTCTTCCTTCTATTGGCTGAGACTCCTCTCCCTCCTCATCCTCTGGGGAAGGAAGGAAAGAGCCAGAGCTTCCTTTGCTGAGTTCCCTGGATCCCATGGGAGAGATACAAAGAAACCACTTCTTAGACCAATGAGTGCTAATGTTTTAAGCATGTTTTATTTGAAGTTTTTTTAAACGAAACCTTTAATTGTGTCTGTCTGTGTCCTTTATAAAGTTTATATCTCTGCTACCTAATCTTAAATAGGTACATACATGGCCCAGCCTGACATGGCTCGGCCCAACAAGGTCTCATTTATGTCTGATCCGGCCCTCATACAAATGAGTTTGACACCCTTGCTCTAAGGTTTGCTCAGCCCAAACACTGAGTGGTTGCAAGCAATGTTTCCCCTAAGCTGAGAAGACTGTGAACTAGTTCACAGTTTTTTTAGTCTCCAGCTCACACATTTTTGTCTTAGCTCAGGAAAAATGGCCCCAAAGCAAACTAATTTATGCAGTAGCTCACAACTTTAATTCTAATAGCTCACAAAGTAGAATTTTTGCGCACAAGACTCCACAGTTTGGCGGGAGTATTGATTGCAAGTTTTCCATTATTTATTTAAAACATTTTTATCCCTCTTCATCTCCATGGACTCAAGGTGGCTACCAGTACACCAACCAGGTTGCAAGGACACAAATAATAACGGTGCAATTAGCAACATTCAAACACAGATGAAATTACATTACAAATTAAATGTTTAGAAATGTGCAGAATATTAAAAAAAGAAACACATGCAGAGTTAAACATGGCCAAATCTATTGAAACCGTTTACCATTGTGCCTTCCTAAATGTAGTCTGTAAAGGTACCCTCTGCATCCACTGTGGTAGACCAGTAGACTAGACCCATCATGGAAAAAGTCTGTAATCCAACTATGACCATTAGGGAGCAGCACACACAATAGAAGCAGTAGTATATAGACAAATAAGCATTCCCTGTTGGTGTTTTAGTGCACATGCATAGATCTGCATGAGGTTTGCACTTGGATTACTGGCAGTTGTTCCCCTCTGTCATTTCCCTGTCCGTAATGCATCTTTAAGAAGCAGTTTAATCGCATAAGAATCTTTTCCTTCCATTTCCTTCATATACTGGGCATTTTAGCCTTCACCTATATATATATGTATGTGCCATCAAATCACAGCCTACCTATGGACACCCCAGCAAAGGTATTTCAAGGCAAGTGAGAAGCAGAAGTGGATTGCCAGTGCCTTTCCCCCTGTGGAGCCCTACTCAGTGCCCCCTCCATCCAAGTACCGACCCTGTTTACCTTCCGAGATCTGACACAATCCGGCTATGCCGTGCTGCCTTCCCTCCCAGCCTTCTGCCTACCCCTCCAGTACACCTTAACATAAATATTTCATCTTCTTTTTAAAAGAGCCATAAAAGGTAAAGGTAGTCCCCTGTGCAAGCACCAGTCGTTTCGACTCCAGGGTGACATTGCTTTCATGACGTTTTCTTGGGAGACTTTTTATGGGGTGGTTTGCCACTGCCTTCCCCAGTCATCTACACTTCCCCCCCAGCAAGCTGGGTACTCATTTTACCGACCTCGGAAGGATGGAAGGCTGAGTCGACCTCGAGCCAGCTATATTGGGGTCTCTACAGAGCCTAATTTTGGCTCTGGAGCCATAGGTTGCAGACAGACCCCTGTTCTAGGGACTTGGCGAGGAAAAGGCCTGCCCTGGCTCCAACTAACCAAGGCAGGGATTGAACTGAAACATAGGCAGGGACGGCGTGTGGGGGTCGGCAAAGTAGGCAGCCACCTGGGGCGCCACCTTGCCACAAGGGCAGGCACCCCCTCCCCATCCCTCCTCACACTGACCCGAACATCCCTTGCCCAGCCCTCTCCCAATTCAGAGGGAGCCGGGAAGAAGCAAGAAAGAAGGAGGCAGCCTTTTCCCAGGTCCCTCTGAAGCTGGAGAGGGCCAGGCAAGGGGCAGGGTGGGCGGCACATTCTTTATTTAAGAACTCGCGGCTCAGCCCACCTTGCCCCTTGCCCGGCCCTCTCCAGCTTCAGAGGGACCCGGAAAGAGGCCACCTCCTTCTTTCTCCACAAGAAAGAAGGTCACAGCCTCTTCCTGACTCCCTTTGAAGCGGGAGAGGGGCAGGCTGAGCGTTCGCGTGAAGTGCGTGTGGCTCGATGATGTCAAAGCCTAGGAGGGGGTGGGAGGCAAAGGGTTCAGCCTGGGACACCAGAACTCCTAGCGCCGGGCCTGAACATAGGAGCCAGCGCTCAGGTCGGGGCCTCTCCCTTCCAAAATGTGTTCTCAAAGTCCAACACTTACAACTCTGCAGACTGTACTGGCTCTGCACTGATGTCATGTATATGGATTGCAGGGCTCGGATGACTTGAAACAAAAGAATGTGCTTTTGTTTTCAAGTAGAAGCTTGCATGAGCCAGTCTTTTCTTTTTAGGAAAACACAATCTTAAATGTAGCTCCCTTTTGTACTTGTGCGACACTTCAGGTTCCCGTGTGGGAGGTGGCTGGGAAAGGGAGTGGATGATGGCAGCCTGGAGAGGATCCTTATAGGAGAGCTGGTGTCGTCCACATCCGACGAGGATCTAGGGAAGCAGTGCCGAACCCCCCCACAGCAGAAATCCCCAACTACGGCTCGGCGACTGAGCATCACAACCCTCACAGGGAAAAATACAAGTAAGGTCCAACTTCTGCTAGTGGCAGGACTTTTTTTGAGCAGGAACAATGGTGATGTCGGGGTGTTTGGCCTAATATGCAAATGAGTTCCTGTTAGATTTCCCCCCCCCACCCAAAAAGCCCTGGCTAGTGGTATCAAGTAGTATGACTGTCGGGAAACAGTCCCTTTTCAGCTTTTGTCCACAAGATGGACACATTTTTCTGCTTGCAAGATGGGCTTTAATCTTCTGCCTATGCAGTTTTTTCCTGCATGTTGATAAACGCATCCCTGCAAAAAGCGGAGATAACCCAACTTGCCAATTTCAGAATATTCAGTATTTCAAAGTTTGGACCACTGATGTTGTGATTGCTTTGATGAATGTATATTTATTTGTGAGAAGACTGGTGACACAAGTTTTAAGAAAATGCAATGTTCCCAGGCCTCGTGGTTCCATAAGTCTTGCTTAAAGGTTCCAGGTGGGCAGCCATGTTGGTCTGAAGCAGTAGAACAAAGTAGGAGTCTGGTAGCACCTTTAAGACCAACAAAGTTTTATTCAGAATGTAAGCTTTCGTATGCATGCATACTTCATCAGACAATGGAATGGAGTACAGTGAGCAGAGCTACTTATAGCTGGTGGGCATTGGTTAAGAATGCAAAGTGGTACAAATTTAGAATCCAATGGCAAAATAGTGAAATTAACAAACTGAAGGAACATTTAGTCTGGATAGCATTTGCTTGGGAAACTGATAAAGCAGTAACATGTCAGAATGGGAGAATGAGGCAAAAAATGTCTGTTAATTGCTCTATTGCTAGCAAGTCTGTGTTAGGGCAGTATGTCTTCCTAAAATGCATGGAATTTGCAATTTGGCCAGTGTAACACCCTCCTTTACTCTCAACTTTTTAAATGTTTAGAACCCAATGCAGGCCAGATCCAAGAGGGAATTGGGGAAGCTGTGAACAATATCGTGAAACACTTTCACAAACCGGAGAAAGAGGTATCTTCTGGAGCACTGTTGCTGCATGTATATCCTGAAACCCAGCTCTCGCATATTGCCCAAGAGCAAAACATCTGGATCAGTGACGGCTATGGCTCCCTTTCTTGACTTTCTGCACCAACGGTGGTTCTTCATGGGTTTAGTGCTTTCACACTTAATCTGTGCAGAGCCAGCTTCAGAACATCCTAGCACTTCCCTTCAAGAGGATGGCCCCCAAATAAAGCCACTTACAAGCACAGGGAGAGGGTGTGCTCCCCAGTCACTGGCCAAGCTTTCTTCCCAGAATGTTTCTTCCAATATCAGTGGCCCCAAAACAGGCCTCTGTGCTCTTTTGCACAGCAGTTGTTGCCAGATCATTGCTGTGTCCTGGAATCCAGGGTGGAAGTTTTTCTGCCTTGAAATAATAACGGAAAGATGCAGAGACTCACTTAGAAAATGTGTTGAGCAGCATCATTAAATCAGAAGTGCGTGTTTTAAAAAAAATGCATGTTGATACGTGAAATGCTTTCAAACACCCTTTCTCCTTCTGCAGAGGGGAAGTCTCACTGTTCTGTTGTGTGGAGAAAATGGCCTGGTTGTGGCACTGGAGCAGGTTTTCCACCACGGTTTCAAGTCTGCTCGTATATTCCATAAAAACGTCTTCATCTGGGACTTCATAGGTAATCAGCATGGTTTTCAGGGCACAGACCCTGCTTTTCCGTATATGTTTTTTTTACTTGCCACAAGTCACAACTGACTTATGGCAATCTTTGGGCGGTTTCAAGGCTAGAGACATTCAGAGGTAGTTTGCTATTGCCTTCCTTTGCGTCACAACCTTGATATTCCTTAGAGGTCTCCCATCCAAATACTAGCCAAGGGTGACCCTGCTTCGCTTCCAAGATCTGATGAGATTGGGCTAGCCTGGTCTAGTTTTCCATTCTATTTGCATTATAGCTGGTACTGGTGAAACTGATTTCCAGCATGTATTAAACTTGAAGAAAAAAATTGCATTAATTCATTGATGGCCCAAACATTCAGTAAAGTGATGGGGCCCCCCTCAGGCAGGAGATAGTCTATCTATTATGACATCTTTACCACCAAGGAGAAGGGATGGAATGTGGGCCTGCATTCCTAAGAACACTTTTTAAAAAAAAATAAATCCCATTGAGTAAAATGGAGATGACCTTGAATAGGAGCTGGTTCTTATTGTTCTTCATTGGGCACCAATTTGTCTTGAGACAGCCATATCTATGCTAACTTGTACGATGCCTTTTTGGTGTGGTTCATTGCGTTCAGGACCTGCGCGACACGAGTTGATTCTTGAAACAGGCTGCTCTCCATACCAGAACTGCACTTTTGTGCAATAAACTTCTAAACTTGTATGCTGGTGTAAAGCGGTAGAACATAAAGAACACTTTTTCCACCATGAAAGCTTTCAAGGTGGTAATTACTTCTGGGTTCAAAGCTACTATGTCTCAGTGCTTTAGGAATGCATTTTGAGACTGTAAATTAACTGGTTCAGAGCAGGCCAAGATGTCACTCAAGAAACTAATAGCTAAATAACAGAATAGTTACTTATTAAATGCGAGGGAAAGCTAAGGCAGTTGCCAGGATGTGGTACTTAATGCACAAGTATATAATTTTAAATGCCTATGTGTTCCTCTGAAGTAAACATTCTTAAATGTCTGGGACCAGGGCTTTTTTGTAGCAGGAACTCCTTTGTATATTAGGCTAAACTCCCCTGATGTAGCCAATCCTCCAAGAGTTACAGTAGGCCCTGTAAGAAGAGCCCTGTAAGCTCTTGGAGGATTGGCTACATCAGGAGGGTGTAGCCTAATATGCAAAGGAGTCCCTGCTACAAAAAAAAAGCCGTGTCCGGGATTATTCCACCCGTTGAGACTATGAAAGGCATTTTGAACCAGTTGCAGCTGCCAGGTTCTTATTTTGAAATCTGATCCGCACAGAATTACACAGCATATGTTTGTATCTGTTTTAACTTGGTCAGTGTCAACCTGAGTTAGGGTTTTTGTTTTTTGCTTCAAAGTGTAACAAAAGCTGCACAGAAAATAAACTGCTGTCTTTGCTCTGAGCACTTCAGCGATCAAACCTTGTAATACTGAGAACTACACTCTTGTGTGGGTGGGTGTTTATTCCTTCAGTCATGCATTAGAAAAGCTAATTTGGGTTGAAGGCAGATGTGACAATACATTCAAGGGTGCTACTAAAAACAGCAGTCCCTCTCCTTGGTAGTATTGGGTGGTACAAGACACATGATTTGACAGTGTGTGAGTTTTCCCAGTACATTGACTGCTACTTAGAGAAATAGATAAATTTGCAGTGTGACGACACACTGCATGTTGTACTCCTAGATCAGGGTCTCCATTGGGGTGCTTGTGGGCACCGTAGTCGCCACTGACACCTTTCCTGGCGCTTGTCAAGTGTTTTTAGGAAGTAGGGCTTTTGCCCAATAAGGCAGGTGATTAGCTATTGCAGATCTGATTGGCTGTGCAGATTTTTAAAAACCACAGTACAGGAATCAACATATTAATAAAATTAAGCTGTGTGTATGCAGCAATTTTTTTTTAAAATATACTAATCTTAAAAGACATCCTATTCAGGGCTTTTTTTGTAGCAGGAACTCCTTTGCATATTAGGCCACCCCCCCCCCCGATGTAGCCAATCCTCCTGGAGCTTACAGTAGGCCCTGTACTAAGAGCCTTGTAAACTCTTGGAGGATTGGCTACATCAGGGGTGTGTGGCCTAATATGCAAAGGAGTTCCTGCTACAAAAAAAGCCCTGATCCTATTCAACACAACTTCTGACTGAAATGTTGAAGAGTTAGGATTAGAATTATGCATGACCTCACTCTCTGATAGTTGTGATTGGCTCTGCCTCTTGTGGCAGCCATTTTGAGATTGGGCCACCACCCTGTGTCAAAATTGTAGACGTGCCTACAAGCTCAAAAAGATTGGGGACTCCTGGCCTAAATGTTATGGGATAAGAAATTATAAAAGACTGGGCTACTATCGGTCAATAGCTGTGCCTGCCATAACATCCAGTTCTCAGGTGCTGTGGGCCAAAAGGCTATCATTTATTGCCAATAAAGCGTTTTCATTTTTACCTCCCCTTCCTGTTCAGAGAAAGCCGTTGCCTACTTTGAGACCACAGACCAAGTTGGAGACAGCGAAGAAGATGTGCTGCTCCAGAAATCCTCCTACACAACATTCTGCCGCTATGTCAACGCCATCAACACAGCTCCACGCAACATAGGGAAGGATGGCAAGTTCCAGATTCTTATTTGCCTTGGAACTCGGTACGTGTTTGCCATTCATGTATTTGCCATTCATTCCAAATTGTTGCCCTGTCATCCCACATGAAGTAAGATTTTGAACCCGGGTTAACATAAGAACATAAGAGAAGCCATGTTGGATCAGGCCAATGGCCCATCCAGTCCAACACTCTGTGTCACACAGTGGCCAAAAAAAGGAGGTTCACAAGTGGGGCTAGAAGCCCTTCCACTTTGCCCCCCCCCCCAGCACCAAGAATACAGAGGATCACTGTCCCAGATAGTTCCAATAATATGCTGTGGCTAATAGCCACTGATGAACCTCTGCTCCATATGCTTATCCAATCCCCTCTTGAAGCTAGCTATGCTTATAGCCGCCACCAAGTCCTGTGGCAGTGAATTCCATGTGTTAATCATACTTTGGGTGGAGAAGTACTTCCTTTTATCCGTTCTAACCCTACTGCTGAGCAATTTCATTGAATGCCCACGAGTTCTTGTACTGCAGGAAAGGGAGGAAAAGTACTTCATTCTCTACTTTCTCCATCCCATGCATAATCTTGTAAACCTCTATCATGTCACCCTGCAGTCGACGTTTCTCCATCTTCAGATCCAGCACTGTTTATGGAGCATGGGCTTTTAATTTCTGGGTTACCCCAGTTTTCCCAGAGGAAGCCTCCAGCTCTCAAAAAGATGCTGATCTCCACATAATTTTTTAAAAAATACTTTTTAATTTATTTTTTCAATGATAAAATTAAACTCACAATGTAAATAACACAATGACATGAACAATAGATGATTGAGTGGTAATACAAAGCCTTATTGGGAGGGTTATACAGAAATTTCAAACAAGTATGATTAATTGTCTTAGCCAAATTAAATAACCACAATGGATTGTCCAGGGCTGAGATATGTTATAAAGCGAAACCAGATCGAATCAAAATTAGATGTATAAATTCCCTGTTTTAGATTTATGTTGAGAGCTATTTTTTCATCATACAGAAATCAGTTGTTTTTTAAGCCATTCTGTAAGGTATTTGGTTATTTTTCCATGATCTTGCTAAAACAGTTTTTGTGGCAGAACATAGAATTGCTATTACAGTGTCAGTTATGATCTTCTTCCAACCAGTGATTCTCTACTTTTATTTTTAATAGAAATTTTCATTACAAAATAAATAGTATCACATACCGATCCAAACTTATGTACTACCTTAACCATTATCTATTCTAAATATCTGACATGGCTA
Source organism: Heteronotia binoei (assembly GCF_032191835.1). Lineage (NCBI taxonomy): Eukaryota > Metazoa > Chordata > Lepidosauria > Squamata > Gekkonidae > Heteronotia > Heteronotia binoei. The sequence continues at coordinate 100,443,439 of NC_083230.1, forward strand.
TAACAAAATTCCTTTCCCATGCAAGCTTATATTATACTTCTAATTCATATCCAATTTAATATTTTGCATTGGTTCTTTGGAATATCTGAGTAATTTGCTTTTAAATCCTGCGCCCAATCAATTTCAATTGTACACGTTAGCACATTCAGTACAGAGAGAAAAACACCTAAAGAAATTGAGCAACCTGAACCTTTGAATTAATGTTGTTACTGACTTTGACTGGTTAATAAAAATAACCCCCAGGGGATATATATTCTTATGAAACCTAATAAGCCCCAACAAACGCATTGCAAGTTAAATTACTGCAATTAGAACTGGCAGTGTACATATATGTAGGTGGCTTCTTTTTAATAATGTCATCCAACTTTGTAGCATGCATTTTATAATGTAAGAGAGTTCAGTGTTACCAGTCTTACTGTGCAAAAGAGCAGAAAGTAACAATCTTTTTGTGATTAAATGCCATGCTGCCTCAAATCTAGGACATAATTCTATTTTCATTTAAGACAAGTTAGAATTCATTGATTCCAAGGTTGTCTTGTAACTCGTATTTAACTTCAAGTAATCAAAAGTATTATTTTACAAAACTGGCTAGTTTAGACAGACAGTAACAGATATAATTTCAAATTACCTGTCAGATACTTGAAATCATGTGACCAAAACTTGCATTGCTCAGAGTTGCAGCTGCAAATAAGTCTGTTGGTTTTGTAAGTTAAAGTATGTTGAAGAAAGCGCCTAAAATAAGAGGGGGGGGCTTTATATTTGTTTGCTATTCTGTGTAAGATTTAAAAAATCAAGTTGCATTATCCCATGTGGTTTAAGTTTTCTTTCAGAGAAATACGAAACCAGACTGAGGTTTATATATCTCAGAGAACTGTGAATGTCAACAGGGGAGGGATGGTGGCTCAATGGTAGAGCATCTGCTTGGTAAGCAGAAGGTTCCAGTTTCAATCCCTGGCATCTCCAACTAAAAAGGATCCAGGCAAATAGGCATGAAAAACCTCAGCTTGAGACCCTGGAGAGCCGCTGCCAGTCTGAGTAGACAGTACTGACTTTAAGGCAGCTTCATATGTTCAACAGTGGCACATTAAAAGGGTTGGCCTTACCAGAAAAGATTAATTATTTGGAATGGAAAGGGAAAGTGTTATACTCATGTTCATTTCCTGGATGCAAATGTTCTTTGTATGTATCTGGAGACAATGAAAGTTAAGAAAATAAACAAGAGGATTACAGTGTCAAAAATGTAAGAATGAACTAGTTAAGTGTCAAGTCAGTCTGTGTAGCAGGGGTGCACATTCAGTCTATCTGAGCTGAAACCCCTCCCCCTCCTGGGATTTTCCAGAACCGCTGGATACTGCAGTTAAAGTGTATTGTAAGGACTCTCATTCCTTTTAAATAAATGCCTTTGGAGTGAACTATCAGCTTGGAGAAGGCATTTAAAGAGACTGTGATCCTTTTAAATGCCTTCTTTCCCCCTCCATCGGAAACAATGGAGGATGGGGGCAGAAGAAGCGAGCCCAACCAGGATTGGCTGTGCTGCGCAGAGCAATGTGAAATGTCTCCAGGTTACAGAGATTACTTTCCCTGGAGAAAATGGCTGTTTTGGAAAGTGGAGTCTATGGCATTGTGGTCCCTGCCCTCCCCCAAACCCCACCCTCCCCAAGCATTGGCCTCAAAATCTCCAGGAATTTCTCAACTCATAATAATAATAAGTTTTTATTTATACCCCGCCCTCCCCGCCAAGGCAGGCTCAGGGCGGCTTACAGAACATGATACAGTATCATGGCATAACAATAACAGATAAAATCAATCAACAGTATAAATACAATATATAAATTAATATTAAAAATAAGCTAAAACAATACAATGGTGCTACAGTCTATCCAAGGCAGCTTAGTATTAATTCTGGTTCCATCTTAAAAGGCTCCTTGGAAGAGGGCAGTTTTGCAGGCCCTACAGAACTGATTAAGATCCCGTAGGGCCCGCACCTCTTCCGGCAGCTGATTCCACCATTGGGGCGCTTTTACAGAGAAGGCCTGCTCCCTAGTTGTTTTAAGTTTGGCCTCCTTAGGCCCAGGGATTTCCAAAAGATTTTGTGAGCTGGAACGCAGTGCTCTCTGGGGAACATATGGAGAGAGGCGGTCCCTGAGGTAGGCAGGTCCTTGGCCATAGAAGGCTTTAAAGGTGATAACCAGCACCTTGTAACGAACCCGGTATACGATTGGCAGCCAGTGCAGTTCCCACAGCCTAGGCCGCACATGTTCCCACCGAGGTAGTCCCACTAGTAGCCTGGCTGCTGCGTTCTGCACTAGCTGCAGTTTCCGCGTTTGGTACAGGGGCAGCCCCATGTAGAGGGCATTACAGTAGTCCAATCTCGAGGTTACCGTCGCATGGATCACTGTTCCAAGAAGGGGGCCAGCTGCCTCACCCGTCTAAGAAGAAAAAAGGTGGACTTGGCAGTGGCAGCTATCTGGGCCTCCATTGTCAAGGAAGACTCCAGTAGCACTCCCAAGCTCCTGACTTCACGCACTAGTACCAGTGGCGCCCCGTCAAAAGCTGGAAGGGGGATCCCTCCTTCCGGATTGCTGCGGCCTAGGCAAAGGACCTCTGTCTTCGCTGGATTCAATTTCAGCCCGCTCAGCTTGATCCAATCAGCCACGGCTTGCAATGCCCGGCCCAGATCTACAGGGGCATCGGCGGCCCGGCCACCCATCAATAGATAGAGCTGGATGTCATCAGCATACTGGTGACAACCCAGTCCATGTCCCCGGGCGATCTGGGCAAGGGGGCGCATATAGGTGTTAAATAACATTGGAGAGAGAACCGCCCCCTGAGGCACCCCACAATTAAGTGAGTGCCTCTGAGACAGCTCTCCCCCAATCGCCACCCTTTGTCCTCTTCAAGGAAAGAGGAAAGCCACTGTAAGGCTAACCCCTGAACAGTTAACTCAGAACAGTTAACCATCACCATGGATAGCTCATTCATGGTGTATGTTGCCAAAACATTAATTTGCCTCTATACGGAATCAACATGGTCTGCGCATTTTTGACCTTCATGCATTTTCAATTAAGTCATTATGTCCTGTGTCTTATTCCTCCCCCCCTCATGAGTCTTTGAGTAGAAAGACTTTCCTCTGTCCTGTGGGGTTTTTTTCTTGGAACAATCTGCAGAGCTTTCTTCCAGTCCTCAATGTTGTTGCTTTTCCAGAACTCATATATATCTTATTCGTTGATCTAGGATGCAATTTGTGGCACTGTCTGCCATCTCCATACTATGTGGCAGCTATGCTGTTGCGAAGATCAGCTATTTTCCCATGAGCAGAGAGGTAGTTCTGTCTGTAGTTCCTTGTCCACTAGGGATCTGACTATATACATTCTAAATTATCTCATTGCATTGGGAGAATTAGCACTCAAGTAAACATGCTGAGCTCTTGGAAATAGTTTGGCAAGCCTTTTCCTTGTGACTGCCCTAACTTGCCCCTTGCTACTCCATACAGTTTGAATTATTTATTATATGGACTATCTATTTTGAGAGCCCGTTCGGTGTAGTGGTTAAGTGTGTGGACTCTTTTCTGGGAGAACTAGGTTTGATTCCCCATTCTTCCACTTGCAGCTGCTGGAATGGCCTTGTGTCAGCCATGGCTCTCACAGAGCTTTCCTTGAAAGGGCAGCTTCTGGGAGAGCTCTCTCAGCCCCACCTACCTCACAAGGTGTCTGTTGTGGGCGAGGAAGATAAAAGAGATTGTGAGCCACTCTGAGACTCTCAAGATTCAGAGAGAAGGGTGGGGTATAAATCTATGATCTTCTTCTTCTTTAATGCAATTTAATTGAGTCCATAGCTCTATGATCACAGCATTCAGATTACATCAGCATTCTTGGCTTCTCGGCAAGATGTGCCTATAAAACATGGGAGGTTGACCAAAGATCATACATGAAGAATCTCTCCAGTTGTATACAATATTGTCTGATTGGGATCAAAATGTCAGGAAAAGTGTTCAGGGGTTTTTTAACTCATAGTAAAAGCTTCCTTTTTGCTTTAGCTTCTCTTTTACATTTCCTTCCTGAATGTCTTCATAATGACTTTCATGGCAAAGAATTTTTTTTTAAGTACTACTTTTTGGAGCAAGTGATGAGACTACGTTTTTAAGTACTCTTCCCTTGTATTTTTGGGACAACTTTATCCAGCAGCATTCACATCCCTGTGAGGCCATTAGAAGTTGTTAAATGAGTTGTCCTTTCACTGGCTGATTGTATGACATTTTCCCTGTCTAAAACTGGTTTCTCAGTACTGGATGAGCGATCCTCTTTCAACAGAGGAGAGAAAAGCAGTAAATAGTTGTGAGACCTTATTAAAAAGTCCTCTTTTTGCCCCATCTTATACAGCTGATTGGAAGATAACATTCAGCAGGCACTTACTGAAACTGAAGTGTTCATATTTGGAAATGGGATATCCAGCAATGACTTAACTTCCATAAATGTCATTTATAACATTTCTAGTGCATTCCTTTGAAGAACCACAAGCTCTCAGCAGTGGAAGCCTGTATTTAACTTGAACTATGTGTAATTTATGACTTGGAACATAAACACAACCTTTAGTAGGGCAAAGGCAGTTCAGAATTTAGACTACAATTCACATAAAATTCGCATAGCGGCATTCTGTACTGTTTCTAAAAATCAAAGCACAGAAAATGCATGGGAAAGGCCATCGATAAATAGGTGCACTTTCCTTTGCTTTGAAATTGGTTACCAGGTGTTCAGATAATGCCAGATCTCAGCACCAATCTGATTCCCCAACCCTCCATAGCATAAAATGGCAAGTCAGATGTGTGGGCACTCTTGCGCTAGCACATCTAATTATGTAAACTCTGGGATTTTTTCAAAAAATACTTCAGAACTGTCCAGATACTTCTCTGCGTTGGTGCAAGAAATGGTATGGGAATATTGCTTATTAGGGCTATTCAGAAGTAAGTTCAGTGTTATTCAGAGGGGATTATTCCCAGGAAAATGTCTTTAGGATTGCATCCTTAACCATGGTTTGTGGGGTTTTTCCCACTTTGTATTTATTGTAGTTTTGTCAGTTACAATCGTATCATGTGCTACATCAAGTATCAACAAAGATCTTTCAAACGAAAATCCCTACCAGAATACAGATATCAGCCAATCATAGGACCAATACAGCACTAGGCAATTAGACAGTTAAAAAAAATTGCAACAGCAAATTTTCAGATATGCTACACAATTTCATGACTACAACTTGACTATCATGCTTCAAAAATGACTTTAACTTGCAGCATTCTATTTTACAAATCAGAAAGTGTGGCAGAGGGAACAAAGTATCTCTAAAAAGCAATAAGAGAACAAGATAACTCTTAACCACTAAACAACCAATACTCATCTCCAATTTAAAAATATATCAGATCATGGTAGTACTTTTTTTTTCTTTCAAATTTGCCATCTTTAAATCAATAGCGCTTTCAGAAATGATTCCACAAAAAATACAGCTAATAATGAAGTGCTTCCCTTAAACGTTAGAGAAAATTGAAAGCTATTGCAAAAAATACCTTAGTGTGAAACTGCTACGTTCAACTCTTTTAAGAAAACCTGTAACAATAGAATTAATTGCAAAAACACACATGACTTCAATCTGGATAGGATCCCAAAGGTGCCATAAACCTGTTGGTTAGCTTCATGGTCTAACATTTGTCCCTAAAAGTGCATACTAAAATAGCTAATCACCTTGCTAAAATTCTGCAGAGGAAGTAAAACTGTCTTGTGTTACATTGGTAAAGGCCAGTGCTTTTGACCATGGTTAAAAGTGCCAGGGGCTGTGGCTGAGTAGAAGACCCTCTACTTTGCATACAGAGAGTCCCAGATTCAATCCCCAGCATCTCCAGTTAGAAAAGGTCAGGCAGTAAGTGATACAGAAGACCTCTACTTACAGCCTGGAGAGCTGATGCCAATCTGACTAGACCAGGGGTGTTGAACTCATTTGTTATGAGAGCCGGATGTGACATAAATGAGACCTTGTCGGGTTGGGCCATATGTGTCATAAAATTTAATGCCAGATAGCAGGGATATAAACTGTATAAAGGACACAAACACAATTAAAGATTGTTTAAACAATAAAATTAAATATGCTTAAAAGATTAGCTCTTTAATATTTTGTTTTATTTATCAGTTTCCTATAACTGACGCCTCTTGCTCTGATTTATTGCATTAAAATCTGGAGACAATATCTGTGCTGTAGCAGTCTTGAGTGTGCTGTTCAGGTGTGTGTCTGTAAGTTGCAAACCGACGTTTGATTTATTGACATTCATTACAGAAATCTCACGGCCAATGCTTTGAGCCTAAGATTCAGGGGGAAACATTAAATGGCTGGGCATTGCAAGCTTTTGTACATAAGTTGCTTCATGTGCTGGTCAGCCAATGGAGAAAATAGAGGCTTTGTTCTGTAGCTCCCATGCGATTGAGCAAGCCTGGCAAAACAAGCTGTGATGCAGAAGGAAGCAAGAGAGAGAAGGAAGCAGATGACAGTGAGTTCCTCGCAGGCTCGATAGGAGCCCTCCACGGGCCTGATCTGTCTCTTGGGCCACACGTTTGAAACCCCTGAACTAGACAGTACTGACCTTGATGTGCCAATGATATGATTCAGTATAAGGCTAGCTTCATGTGTGTTCATAGTTAACACAAGTCATAGGTTTGAAATCCCGTTTCAAAGCATGATTTTGGATCCTGCTTTGTGGCTAATCCTTAACTGTGGTTTAGATATTCAGACCTAAAAAGAGAAAGCCATAGTTCTAGCACAAGTCTAGCGCAATAGGGCCTCTGTGGATGTTCCTTAAATAGCTACGTTTCTTTGCTTCTTTCGCAGGGATCACTTGCTCCCCCAGTGGATCCCGTTGCTGGCAGAGTGCCCGGCCATCACCCGGATGTACGAAGAAAACGCACTCCTCCGGGACCATATGACAGTGAACACTCTCATCAGAGTTCTACAGGCACTGCAGGACTTCGGCATCATCTTGGAAGGGTCTCTCATTAAGGGGGTGGATGTGTAGCATGGCTCTTTCAGGCAGCTTCTCTGTCCTCTCCCAGGCAAACAAGTCATATCCAATTTGGGAAGAGGTGTGGGAGGAACCATTAAAACACAGCTTCTCCTGGTAGTGCCCCGACGGTATGTTACAATTGACTTGTTGATAGGAGGGTGGCAGGGGGATCCCTCTCTCTCTGCTTCAGGCTGATCTGCCCCCAAACTGCAAACAAGCTATGCTGCAGTATTGTAGTTTTCAAAACAGAGGTTTAGTATAAAAAAAATAGAGTATTTTCATGTGTTCGACGTGTGTAAATAGGCTTATCTTCTTTCAGAAATTCTACTGATAAGGACATTTTTTTCTTAGAATCAGTGTTTTTGGGGTGGGTGGGGGTAGCTTTAAAAAAAAAACCTTTGTAGGGTTGGGGGCGGGAAGGGGAAGCATTATTTGTTAGTATGGAAAAAGCCACTTGGTATGTAAATATTGTACAAAAGTAGCAGGGGCTTTTTCATGTATTGCAATGGAACACATGAAGACTCTCTAGGTAGCAATTGCTATACTCTTTGTGAATGTATACTGTTTTGCTCTATTGATATGTGTTGTTCCTTTGTTATATAGTTTTGGGGGGAGCCTCCTCCCCCCCCTTTTTTTTGCGTGCATCTAATAAGCTGTGAGTTCTAGGATTCTGGATCTTCTCTGTGAACTTTGTCCATGGGCAGAAGTTGTGCAAAGAAGCGCCTTCACACTGGACCTGAGGAATTCTTGAGCTTGAAACAGGAACCCAACCAGGGTCCGTGCTAGAGTCTAAATTGTTAGTTACGCTTCCTGCTATCCTTCCTTCCCCTTTTGTTTTCCTCTTTGGGCTTTCGTACTGTGATGGTGACACCTATTTCAGGCCACTTCCTTTGAGAAGGCAAATCCGTTATTATGAGCTTCTTAAAACCGAGTGGTTGGGGCGCAGGACTGTTTCGGAAGGCTGAACAGCCGCTCACTGGACTTGCCTGCCTGCAGGAGGATACAGCGTGGTCTCTGTTACCTTTACGCTCGTGGGAGACAGCTTCCGTGTGATGACTTTGCCTGTGCCCTGCCTGCAGATTTTAGCTTGACTTGCAATGTGGCAACTTCCTATGTGATTGGAGGAAGACCCATTTGGAAAGCTGCATTACCAACAGGGTGTCAAGGGGTGGAACATGATGGCAGAGGTGAAGACCTTTTTCTTAAATTATCTTAGCAGAGGGGCAGGATGGCTTCTTCTTCCCCTGTTGTTCCAGTAGTAGAGGAATCTTGTGATTGTGTTGGAAAGGTTGATATGGTGGCCTCCTATGACTGTGTGGCAGCTGTGGCGGTATTAGCATGAGAAGCCACTGTATTGCATTTCCACCCATGTGATCTTGGGGGTTACTAAAGCACTGTGTGAAAGAACCTGGCCACCAGCAGTGCATGCCTTGCAGACACAACGATGGACAAACCCTTAAAGTTTCTCGAGAATCATCTTTAATACTTTGTTGCTGAGGAACCTGAGTCTAAACATTATTCTACTAAAAAATCTCCATGTTTTTGAGTCCTAGGCAGGTATTTTGGATAGACCAGTTTAAGCCACTAGTATGCAAACATTAATGCTAGAAAATGGGGAGGCTTGGAATGAATATCTTAGCATATTGCCATTCATTTCCCCCAGGCCTTTTTTTGTAGCAGGAGCTCCTTTGCAAATTAGGCCATACACCCCTGTTGTAGCCAATCCGTCAATAGCTTACAGGCTCTTGGTACAGGGCCTACTGTAAGCTCCAGGAGGATTGGCTACATCAGGGGGTGTGGCCTAATATGCAAGGAGGTTCTGCTACAAAAAAAAAAAAAAAAAGCTCTGACTTCCCCCTACTAGATGTTGGACTTCTTTCACCTTTCAGAAATTTCACTTCAGCATTAGATGTCATTCTTATGATTTTTAGTGCTTTCTCCACCTGCTCCTTGTTACATTAAAGTAAAATCACACACTCTATCCCGCCTGACAGAAGTCCTCTTGGAAAGCAAGTCCTTTAAGGAGAAGCAATGGATTGTATTGCCCCTTAAGGGGATGCTACACAAATTCAGTGTCCTTGGTCTCTTTTTCACCTTCCCACCCAGTATAGCAGCAGGTTCCAAGAGAGCTGGACCGTGTCTTGTTGAAAAGCTGAATGCAGAATAACACAATATAAGCATGTTGGATGAAGAAAGCATAACATGTACAGAAGACTGTTGGAAAACTTACTTCTCTAACGTAGTGGGATTTCTATACAGTGTGCAGACAGCAAACTCTTTTTGATTATAACGTAAGTATTGGAACCAGGGGTGGCCAGCGGTAGCTCTCCAGATGTTTTTTTGCCTACAGCTCCCAACAGCTCCAGCCAGCATGGCCAATGCCTGGGGCTGATGGGAGTTGTAGGCAAAAAACATCTGGAGAACTACCGTTGGCCACCCCTGATACTACACAATCAGTGATTGGAATAGACTTCTGAACTCCATCTTTGCCAAGTGCTGGGGGGGGGGGGGCATTTTTAGGGAGGAAGTGGCAGGAATAGAGGGGTAGTGTTTCATTCTCAATTTTGCTTCAACTCAGTGGGAGAAAGCATCTGAGAGAAGGCAGGAGGGGAGAAGCACATATTCCACAGCCACTTTGAACATGGCTGGCAAAGAAGCTTGTGAATCCCATGTTTGCCATTGCATGCATAAGTTCTACCCTAAAACAATCCCATCAGCTGCTTTTGTGCTAGCGCATGACCTTCTGAAGTCATTCATGAAGCTTTTTAGCCAGGAACAAGAGTTCAGCTGGAACAAGTAGGGAATGTTAAGCAATTAGAAGAGTCTGAGATGAGTGCTCCATAAACATCAGAACATGGTTGCTATCTCTGCCAATCTAAAAAAAAGTAAAGCAGGTGCTATCTTTTGCCACCATATTTGCTTAAATATGAATCCCACTGTATTAAATATGAATCCCACTGTATTAAGATTTGCCTAGAAGAACTTTGGCAGAATGAATGTGTGTGGTCTTTTTAGAAGCCTTCAGCCAGAATTTCCCAAAGGCACCTTGGGTGCATTAATTGGGTCACTCCAGATTGGGGGGAAGGTTGCCCCCAGAACAAAACCAGCTACTGGTTTACACAGTTTTGTGGCTCCCCCACCCGGTGTTGGTAGGAGGCATGATTGTTAAGGGCTGTAATGATCCTAAAATTTCTATTTCCAGGGAACTAATAGTTTAGCAGAATTAATATCTGCCGCCAATTAAAACAGACAAGGAGGATTTGAATCTTTATCCCTCTTCACTTGCCTTTCAAAACCACTTTTTTTTTTCTGTAGGCAACACATGAGTGGAAAATGTGCTTTCAAAAGCTCCTCTTTTTTTACTGTTACTAAAGATGATTTCTCGATCAGACGTTTTTCAGCACTGTCCAAGCCACCAACAATATTTGGCTTTTTGCTGCTGTGTCTGCTTCTGCAAGGCACAGACAGCAAGTTGTTTACCTGTATTCTCTTGGGTAGTAGATCTGAACATGTACAGGCGGCAAAGGAGGATGGACTTCAAAATAAGAATATGCACTGCAAGCGAGTCAGAAAGTAAAGTCAAATGGCTTTGCTTTCAGGAATCACCCAATGCGTGCTGTTCTGAGCCCTGCTTTTACCGATAGAACATTAAGTAAGAAGCAAGATACTGCTGGGTTGACATGGATGCTAGAAGAAACCAGGGCGTGCTTTGTTTTGTTTTTGACCTCTGCACTGACTCCTGTCTTGCTTTGTGCCTGCTGCATTGCTGCAAGAACCTCTGGAGTCATCCCTGGTGCTGATGAGGCAGCTGGTATTTCATGATGCTGGAAAGTAGTAACTGAGAGATTGTTAAAAAGTGCTGGAAATCCAAAATAGCTTTCCACCTACATCTACTCGCACGTGGTGCCGCAGCTGAACAGTTTAGCCTGGCAACTGTGATTCCCCCCTCCCCCTCCTGTAAAGGCATCAATCCATTTGTCATCTTGTTGCACAAGATGGATAGTGTGTGAGGAGTACTGTACGTCCCTCTCCTTTTAGGCAATAATACACTAAGTGCGTAGTATTATATAACAGCCTCAAAGTATTTTTGAAGCATGAGATTGATTTCTAATAGACTAGTCCATCTGACCACTTCAAGAGTGCAGTTCTTGGCAATTCTTTTTTGGTTAACTGCCTATCACCTGCAGCTTTTTCTTCTTGTTTTAGTGGATGACTTTGATTAGCAGATATGTAGGATGTGATCTATCAAGCTTACTGACACCATTCTGTCCTCTTGGAAGGAAGAAATCGGTCATGGTTCTGTGAAGATATCAGTATTAATGAATGGGATTTTAAGACAACCAAAGCTTTCATGTAACCTACTCAAAGTAGTTCCGTATTCAAAGAATGCTGTATATTCATTATAGCACTGCTATATACTAACTTACTCAAAACTTGAAAGTAGAAGATCAATATAGAAATGTAATAAGTTTCTAATACTAACCAGAATTAGTTGTATTCCTTATTGAGGAGAACCTACCATTTTGTGTTATGACAGCATTGGGGGGGTTTTGCCCTTTAGTCCAATCCCAGGTATACTTGCTTTGAAGCAAGTCCTACTTTGTTTAAGAGGGCCAGCTTGCAGTTCAGTTTGTTTAGGATATGCCCTTAGCTATCTTTGTTTAGAAAACATTGGGAAATGCTGGAGAATCATCTGTACTTTGATTTCTCATCCATCCACATTCAAGTGAAAGGGCGTCTTCATAGGGAAATGCTGTGTGTTACACTGGAACTGTACAAATAGAAGACCTGGTATAGTTTTAAAAAACTCCTCTGCCACCCTTAAGTATTTTCAGAGTATGTTGCTATTCTGCTGTTAATGTGTTTGTTTGTTTTTTAATTTCTAAATGAATCAGGACTGGATAATGTTAAGGAAGTGACTGTCGGTTAAAAGTATTGTTGTATCAAGCACTTTAGCATACATATCAAATTGACATGGGTTTTTTTTTCAGGGTTTGGATTACAATGAAATGCAGCTTTTCATGCAATGATCTTTGCAAATAAAACTGAGAATAACATGATGTGTCACTGTGTTTTATTCAGAAAAAAAAGAACTGTTTTATTTTTGTTGTATGGTTTGCAGAGATATCCTGCCTTTCTTCCACCATGCCACTTGCCCAGACCCAAACCCGTTCACCTTTGGCAGCACTGCCATACCATATTGCCCGACCATACCTGACCTCTCCTGAATAGGAACAAGTGTTCTCTGGCTACCCTGACTTGGATAGCCCAAGCAAGCCCAATCTCATCAGATCTCAGAAGCTAAGCAGGGTCACTTCTGGATGGGAGACCTCCTTGGAATACCAGCAGTCAGAGGAAGGGGCAGGCTTTATGCAGCCACCTGTCTGAATAGCCTCCAGTAGGGGTCAGTCACCATGACTTCTAAGTGTGCACACACAAAATACAAAACTATGGGGGGGGGGGCTTTCTCTGCCCTAGCCCTATCTTGTCCTATATAACATGCAGGTAGGAAGTAGATATTCTGATGAAGGAATTAAACATCCCAACTGCTACTTTGGAATCACAGGAGCATGCAATGGCATCAAAAAACATTCTGCCTGGTGTATTCAGCCTGAGAGAACTTGTACCCAGCATTCTTAACAGCAGTTCCTCCCCTTAAAGGGATGTATGCCATTGCTTCCTGCAGCAAACTTGCCAAGTGAAGACATGTTTTTAAATGTGTGTGCGAATATTAGGGAACTTGAGGCCCCAGCTGGGTATCTGCTGGTGCATGTATATCTCTCTCTTCCTCACCCCTTTGCTCTGTACTGTCATTTGACTTGTACAGAACCTTTGGGTCACAGTTATAGGCATGCCTGATTATTTTCATTTATAGTCTGCCTTTCTCATTAGGACCCATAGGCGGGTTACAAGCATAATTTTAAAAAACCTTTCAGTCAAGTCAGTAAGCAGATGACAAGATACGCTTAACATTGAACAACAAAGATTCCTATTAAGAAAAAAAATGCAGTTGGTCTGACATGGTAGAACCCGAACATCCCATGCAAAGCAATAGGTGAATGAATACAGGCAGGGCTTTTTTGTAGCAGGAACTCCTTTGCATATTAGGCCACATACCCCTGATGTAGCCAATCCTCCAAGGGCTTACAGGGCCTGCTGTAAACTCCAGGAGGATTGGCTACATCAGGGGTGTGTGGCCTAATATGCAAAGGAGTTCCTGCTACAAAAAAGGCGCTGAATACAGGGATGAGAAACCTTAGCAGAAGGGATATCATGAGAGTGACTAGGTAGTTCAGTTCAATTTTATTGCTTAGGGCCAATAGCCATTACAAGAGATTAACACTAAAAAAAATGTATATAATAAAATGCAATACAGTGAAACAGTTAAAATACTAAGAAAATTGCATTTTAAAACATGCTTTGTAAGAGAAAGGAACAACTCCTATAAGCTAAATATATAGCAATTTTTGTTGCAGCTATGGCGAAAAGGGCAACCTTATATGAGACCTCGGATTCCACATTTGCAAGTAAAAATAAGGCCTAAGTCGGCCCAGATTGTGTTTCAGTGCGTTGTATAAATATAAGGTATTACTGATTCAAATGCCTTCTTCTGACCATCCATTGTTACAGCTCTGTTGGAAAGCTGGGCCATGATTTTCCATTTGAAGCAGTGTTCCGAGAGTGAATCTTTCAGCTACAGTGTTTTACTCTCCCCCCAACCCCAGCACTGTTCCGTTGCCAGGGTTAGATGACGACAGATGCACTTCAGCTCGTAAAACAGCTCATTTGTGTTCATTTGACCATAAAAAATAAGCTTCTTTGAATGAGGTCAGATTTCTAGCTGGCAAATGACTGGTGCCTCTTTTCACTGAGCTGGTACCCGTACAGAATGTATGCACGCATCAGGTTTGGATAAAGTTTACAGTTTCATAGAGCTGTACATGCAATTAAAAGGTGTTGTGTTGTGAGTAAGGAATTGGTAGAGGAAAAGGGGGGATAGAATAGTTCCCTTTCCTGTAATGATAGAGCTGCAGGGTCGTGCAATGAAAACATGGGGTCAGTGGATATACAGCAACAAAGGAGAGTATGAGCATGAGACAGGGGAAATAGCTTATCTGCCTACTGGTAACAGATCTAAGGAAAAGAAAGGAAAACATAAGTCTAAACGAAACCTAATGTAGAAGAATTACCTTTGACATCCTTCCCCCTCCCTCCCATGTCTGTGGAACAAATACATGTCCTGATAGCTCCTTGTAGAGAAGTCTGCAAAGCATTTGGACCAAGACGAACGGATTTTCCAATCTTTTAGTCCTTCCTGCCTTTTGTCGATGGGGAGTCGTTCCCAATCCAGATTGCCCCACATGGGAAGTTGCACCCCAGTCAACCTAGAGTGCTTCTCCATACCCAGATCATGTTTTACAATAGCTATCCATCTTGCCCTCCCTGGCAGGTAGATCAATGGTTGTGTCTTTGAGAAGTACATCTCCTGCTCGCTAACCTCTTTGGTGTGTTTTATGGTTTTCTGTCCAGGAGAAACAAATGCCTGTCAGGCTCCCAGGAACTCCCTGCTGCACTTCAAAGCATCTTGTGTCTCTGGGCACAACAGTATGAAGTTGCCTTCTACTGAATCAGACCACTGGTCTGTCACAGTCAGTACTGTTTATTCAGACTGCTGACAGTTCCCCTGGATCTCAGACTGAGGTCTTATGCATCACCTACTACCTGATTCTTTAACTGCAGATTGAATCTGGGATTTTCTGCATGCCAAACAGAGCCTCTGTCCCTGAAGCCAGAGCCCCTCCCTGGCCTTTAAAAGGGATTAGAAGTTTGTGAGGGGAAAGTTTATCTATGACTATCAATCATAGAGTTGGAAGGGGCCATGCAGGCCATCTAGAGAGAGCCAGTTTGGTGTAGTTGGTAAGTATGGGGACTCTTGTCTGGGAGAACCAGGTTTGATTCCCACTCCTCCACTTGCACCTGCTGGAATGGCCTTGGGTTAGCCATAGCTCTTGTAGGAGTTGTCCTTGAAATGGCAGCTTCTGAGAGAGCTCTCTCAGCCCCACCCACCTCACAGGGTTCTGTTGTTGGCGAAGGAGATAAAGGAGGTTGAAAGCCACTCTTGAGACTCTGATTCAGAGAGAAGGGTGGGGTATAAATCTGCAGTCTTCTTCAAGTCCAACCCCCTGCTCAATGCCGGATTAGCCTAGAGCAAGGGTGTCAAACATGCGATCTGGGGCAACGGGCTGCCATCTGCTTCCTTCTCTTTGCAAGGCTTGCTCAACTGCACAGGAGCTACAGAGCAAAACCTCTGTTTTCTCCATGGGCTGAGGCTCCTTCCTTGGGGGGGAGGCAGAGCTTGTTTTTCTAGGCTCTCTCAATCACACAGCAGAGCTACTGAGCTAAGCCTCTCTTCCTTCTATTGGCTGAGGCTCCTCCCCTGCCGTCCCCTGGGGGAGGAAGGAAAGAGCCACATCTTCCTTTGCCCAGTTCCCTGGATCCCATGGGAGAAATACAAATAAAGTACCTTTAAGACCGAGAGCTGACGTTTTAAGCATGTTTTAATTGTGTTTGTCTCTCCATATCTTAGCTACCTAATCTTAAATAGGTGCACATACGGCCTGGCCTAACATGGCCCGGCCCAACCTGACATGGCTTCATTTATGTCAGATCTGGCCCTCATAACTAGTGAGTTCGACACCCCTGGCCTAGAGTATCCCTGACAAGTGTTTGTCCAGCTGCTGTTTAAAGACTGTCAGTGAGGTGGAGCTCCCCACCTCCCTGGGGAGCCAATTCCACTGTTGAACTACTCTTCCTGTCAAAAAAGTTCTTCCTAATCTCCAGCCGGTACCTTCTCGCCCTTAATTATTGTTAATCCTCTCCTCTGCTGCCAACAGGAACAGCTCCCTGCCCTCCTCTAAATGACAGCCCTTTCTTACATGCCCGGGGGAATGCTGTTCACCCCTCTGGGGTCAGGCAGCAATTTTTCTCCAGGCCAATTTGGCCAGGGATCCTGGGGGGGGGGGGGTTGCCATCTTCTGGGCATGGAGCAGAGGTCACTGGGTGTGGGGGGGGGAGGAGGCATCTGTGAGTTTCCTGCATTGTGCAGGAGATTGGTCTAGATGGCTCTGGAGGTCATTTCCAACTCTTATGATTCTTGGTATATTCATCCTAGACAGAACCCCAAAACTGTCAACTCCATGGCAGGTATTCAGGCATGGCAGGTGAGTGAGGGCTTGAAAACTATTCTTTGGAGCCAGCTTGAAACATTAACACTATCGAAGTTCCTTTCTTCACAGTGGATGGGAATGTTGGTTATCTTTGTTGTAAGTTCCTGCACTCTCCTTGTCCTTTCAGTTTTTTCTCCACACACATTGCTATGCTTCCTTTCCATTTAAACTAGGAGGCGGAGAGATGGAGAAGAATCCTTTTGCTTAATAGCCATGTCTTTGTGTAACACTGAGTGGGTGTTAATGGCATCTTGCCGGAGCAGGCTCTGGTGCCCATCACAAGGATAGAGGATTCAGTGTCACTCAGTTCAGATAGATCCAAGTGGGCAGCCGTGTTGGTCTGACATAGTAGGAGTCCACATACTATCCTTGTTGATAAGTTGGTAAAATGTGGTTGGGATCCTGTTACTGTTAGGTGGATCTGTAACTGGTTGACAGATCGCACCCAAAGAGTGCTTGTGAATGGTTCCTCATCCTCTTGGAGAGGAGTGATAAGGATCTGTCCTGGGACCTGTTTTGTTCAACATCTTTATCAATGATTTGGATGAAGGAATAGAGGGAATGCTTATTAAATTTGCAGATGATACGAAATTGGGAGGGGTTGCAAACACAGAAGAAGACAGAAACAGGATACAGGTTGACCTTGACAAGCTGGAAAACTGGACTAAAACCAATACAATGAATTTTAACGGATAAATGTAAAGTTCTGCATTTAGGTAGGAAAAATCCAATGCATGGTTATAGGATGGGGGAGTAGTAGTATGTGCGAGAAGGATCTAGGGGTCTTAGTGGATCATACACTGAACATGAATCAACAGTGTGATGCGGTAGCTAAAAAGGCAAATGCAATTTTGGGCTGTATCAACAGAAGTATAGTGTCCAGATCACGTGATGTAATGGTATCACTTTGTTCTGGTAAGACCTCACCTGAAGTACTGTGTTCAGTTTTGGGCACCACATTTTAAGAAGGATATAGACAAGCTGGAAAGGGTCCAGAGGAGGGCAACAAAGATGGTGAGAAGTCTAGAGACCAAATTCTATGAGGAAAGGTTGAAGGAGCTGGGGATGCTTAGCCTGGAGAGGAGGCAGCTGAGAGGTGATGTGATATCATCATCTTCAAGTACTTGGGCTGTCATATAGAGGATGGTGTGGAATTGTTTTCTGTGGCCCCGGAAGATAGGACCAGAACCAATGAGTTGAAATTAAATCAAAAGAGTTTCTGGCTCAACATTTGGAAGAACTTCCTGACCGTTAGAGCGATTCCTCGGTGGAACAGACTTCCTCGGGAGGTGGTGGGCTCTCCTTTCTTGGAGGTTTTTAAACAGAGGCTAAATGACCATCTGACAGCAATGAAGATCCTATGAATCTGGGGGGAGGTATTTGTGAGTTTCCTGCATTGTGCAGGAGATTGGACTAGCTGACCCTAGAGGTCCTTTCTAACTTGATGATTCTGTGAGTCAAGTTACACCTTTAAATCAAAAGGTGTTTAAGACTTAAAGGTGCGCTTGACTCCTACTTTGTTCTACTCAGTTCAGATATTGAGTGATGGTGAGCATGGACCATAAATTTGTCTTGGAAAAAAAATTCTGCATCTTATTTAATTAGCTTATGTTTTACGAACAGATATCCTACAGTGCAGGAGCTGGCAACTGCTGACATGCAGGCCAAACAGTGGCACAGCTCTCTGCACAAGAGGCTGAGGTGTTGCAGTGCCAATCAGGATTAGCTTCCTCCTGGCTTGTCTGGCCAAGGACAATCCTCATCGCCTTTCCCTTGCAGCAGCATCCTTGTTTGCTGGCACAACAGCTAGACCAGGAAGTTCAGGGTTAATAGGTCCAAAAAGGGTGCTTTAGGAACCACAGCCTAAGGAAAACACCTAAAGAACATGGGGACCTAAAAACAAAGAGGGTAAAGGCAGAAAGCATAGGGTTGCCAGGTCCCTCTTGGCCAATAGCAGGGGATGGGGAGGGGAGGGTTGCCAGATCCGTTGGGAAATTCCTGGAGATTTGGGGGTGGAGCCTGGGGAGGACCTCAGTGGGGCACAATGTTGTTGAGTCCACCCTCCAAAACAGCCATTTTCTCCAGGGGAACTGAACTCCATAGTCTGGAGATGAGCTGTAATCCCAGGAGATCCATAGGTTGCTCCTGGAGGGCTGGAAGTCCTCTGGAACCAATCACAGCAATGAAATGTAGCAGAGACATTACCCTGGTGAATAAAATCCAGTGCTTTTCGCACTCAGATCTTACTTGCCAGAAGCTGTGGTCACAAGGTGACGTGCAGGACCCCGTGCACAATTTGAGTCTGGGTACCTTTTCCAAAAAGTATGCTGCAATGTGTTTTGGGACCTTGGAGATAACTGAGTTAGATTTGAGACCAGTAGCACCCAAAGGCCCTGATAGGCCAGGCCTGCTCTCCTCAGATCTTAGAAGCTAAGCAGGGTTGGTCCTGGCTAGTATTTGGATGGGAGACTGCCAAAGAATACCAGGCAGCAGGCAGTGGCAAACCACCTCTGAATATCTCTTGACCTGAAAACCCTATGGGGTGACTTGATGGAGGGTGGGAGCACCTTAAAAACCAACAAGATTTAAAGAGTGTAAGCTGTTGGGAGTCCAAGCTCTGTTCATCAGATACCCAGCGAGAGCTTGGACTCTTAAAAGGTTATGTCTCAAAGGTACTAGTGGACTCAAATCTAACTCTTCTACTGTGGACCAACACAGCTACCTGCCTGGAATGGCCCTCCTGAAGATTATGGAGCTGCTTTAAAGTTTGCTTTCAATACAAAGTGTAGACTGTTTTCTAAAGAGAGTATTGCCTGCCGGTTGTGCTTATCCACACCCAAAGAAGGGTGCCGTTTCTGCTCCCCCCTCCCACTTAGAAATTACAGACTAATTGAACTACCCACATGCACAACATGCCTTCCCTGGTTGCCCCAAACCACAGCCGCTATTCAGTTTCACAAACAAGAAGAAACTTGTTAAAGGAAGCGCATCAGTCAGAAGAGAATAAACCATAAACAGCCTGCTAATCTCTCAATTGCTTTGTTAGGTTTAAATCCAGGATACCAGGTCTTCAGTCTAGACTGTGCAGCGAGTTCTGTGTGCCCAAAGCATACACTGGGGTGTGATTCTCAGACTCTTCTCCATTCCACAGAGCACATTCCTTTTGAAACTACAGGAACTTCCCAGAACTGTTTATGATACAGCTCAAGAGTTTACCGTTCTAACAATCAGAAGTTTTAGTTTTATGCTAAGTTGACTAAGGCTAAAATATATCAAAAGAAACCTATTGCTTAAATGGTTTTATCTGCTTAGACAGTTTGATTTATTATTTATTTTGTAATGCATCCCTATTTATGTATAGAGTATGCAAAAAAATTGGCTGTACTTTGGCTTTATTATGCATTTGATGTATTTTAATTATTAACCAATAAACTGATTTGTGTTGCTGTTCAGTCGCACAGTTGAGTCCGACTCTTTGCGACCCCATGGACAAAGTCACGCCAGGCCCTCCTGTCTTCCACCATCTTCCGAAGTATGCTCAAATTCATGTTAGTTACATCAGTAACGCTGTCCAGCCATCTCATCTGTTGCTGTCCCCTTCTTCTTTTGCCTTCTGTCTTTCCTAGCATCAGGATCTTCTCCAGGCAGTGCTCCCTTCTCATTTGGTGGCCAAAGTATTTGAGCTTCAGCTTCAGCATCTGACCTTCCAGGGAATAGTCTGGGTTGATTTCCCTTAGGACTGACTGATTGGATCTTCTTGCAGTCCAAGGGACTCTCAAGAGTCTTCTCCAGCACCACAGCTCAAAAGCATCTATTCTTCTGCGCTCGGCTTTCCTTACAGTCCAACTCTCACAGCCATACATTACTACTGGGAATACCATCGCTTTGACTATACGGACTTTTGTTGGCAGGGTAATGTTTCTACTTTTTGTTATACTGCCCAGGTTCGCCAACAGATTTATACCCCCCCCCCAAAAAAAAAGTAATCAGAAGTTGCACCAGTTCTGCACAAGCTCTTGGCCACAAAGCTACTATTTGGGTGCCATTTACTCTCTCACCCTCTCTCCTTTTGAGGGGGCTCTTTGACCAAAAAGCATCAGTCCTATGTGCTGCTGTGGTTCAGGGGAGGGGCTGTGGCGAAGTGGTACAGCTCATGCTTTGCATGTAGAAGTTCCAATTAAAGACTACATCAGGTAGCAGGTGTGAACTGAGGACAATTTCTTTGCCTGATGCCCATGAGAGAAACTGTCCATCAGTCCACAGCAGGGGTCCCTAACCTTTTAAAGTCCACAGGCACCTTTGGAATTGGAAAGCGGGGTGGTGGTGACTAGCGCCACACCCAAATGGATGACGCAGACAGCGGATTCCAGATACAGTATTTCCCTCCTTGTTTTGCAAAGGAATTGCAAAAAGGGAGTAAAGAGAAAGGAAGGAAAGCTGGCGGGGGGAGATGGAGGGGTAAAAAGAAAGGGTGAGCCATTCACTGACACTTGATACTAAGATGGATGAGTGGGCTGGTATAGGTGACTTCCCTGATTTTGTGCCCTTCTCTCTGCTTTTCCACACTTTACAGAGCCAAGGTGTTTTTTCTGTATTCACGGCATGCTTGTGTGAAATACATAAATAAGTCTATTTAGGAGTGTGAAAAAGTGCTTGCTGGGCTACTGCAAGTGACCACTGCTCAAACAGTAGATCTCCACGGTCTCCTATGGATCTTCCCTCCCATCACGCTTGTCATAGCCACATAGGAAACATGCCTGGTACTTCACAGATGAAGTAGCCAAGACCAAACCTTTCCATGAGAGAGGTCCCTTTGCAGGCCTTCAAGAGAATCTGGGGACCAGGAGCGGCTCTTGGCAACAAGGCCGACTTCCTCGGCGCTCCCCCTACAACACTTCTCCTCCTCCCCCCCCCCCCCCCGGAATAATCTGCGCGGATGGCCTGCTGAAAAAGGCAGAAACTCGATCATGGCGGGACGGCTTCCGGTCGGAATCCCCGGAGGCAACAGACGCCGGGGCTCAGAAACGAACTCCTCGAGCCCCTCTTGCCGATCACTTTCCTGACCATCTGTTAAAAGAACTCGTTTGCCTGCTTTTAAAGACACGCACAAAACATTCGAAGTTGTTCAAAGTTGCAGGTTTTTTCATAAATCTGCAATCCCCCGACTCCCACTAAAAGTTTCTTTAACAGTAGGGCGTGTGTTAAATGCACAGTCAAGGCAGGAATCCTGCGTCCCCGAACTGGGACTGTCCGCATTCCATGCGCGGCGCCTGCTGCCTTCGAGCATCAGCAGTTGTTGCAAAGCAGCGCATCACCTGCCGCCCGCTCGACTTGTTTTCGAGCCCGTTTCCAGCCCCGAGTGGTGCTCGCCAGTGAAGTCACCCGTTGCGTCACAATAACCGAGACCGCCCCCGACCGCTTCTCTGCCGGCCGTTTCGCTCGGCCCTTCTCTCCCTAAAAAGGACAACGTGACGCGTATGCAAAAGAGCTCGATTGAGGAGAATGGAGCCGTGGGAACAAGGCATGCGCACAGCGAAGGGAACTTCAGCCAATGAGTCCGCGGTTTGCTTTGCATCTATCTAGACAACAGGCGCTCGACAACGAGGGTGCGCGGAGGAAGGCGGGGAGGGGTGGGGAGATCGCGGCGCGCTCCTTAAGGCACAACTACGCTGTTTGTTGGAGGTAAGTGCTTTAATTTTGTTGTTGTTTCATCTCGAGATAAGACGAGGGGGAAAGGCAAAAGCCGGCAGAAATCTGGAGCACTAGTTGAAGAAGTTTCCTTCCTGCCTGTTCTCTTGCATTTAGCATGCGTTTGCTTTTTTTTTTTAAAGCAAGGTAGTCCTTTTAGGAGACCGGTTTCATCCGTAAGGAAAGTGCTCCTGTTTAGACAGGGCAGTTTGGAAAGGTGTTGTTATTTGCAAATGAATGGACTTGAGACGAAAACTGCAAAGAAAACAAGCCGGGAGAGGCGGAACCGCAGGCGCTGAAATGCTGCTTGCATTGTTACAGGTCGAGCATGCGGTGAGTGACATCGACTTTTTCAAAAGTGAGCTCGAGCGGGCGTCGAAGGAAAATAGTTGTGCGATTTGGTTTCTTTTAAGTTCCAAAGCTGTTTGCTCTTCTCGCTCAGGTGTTGTTGTTTTTTAAAAAAATTAGTGTTTTCATTCTGTAATAATGGCATGCAGTTATCGGGAAGAGAGGGGCCCGTCTTCTCGAACGCTTCATTCCGTGAGTTGGAAATGGCTAGTTGGAAAAGTTGGTTCTTCCCTTGAAGATATCTGTGCAGGCTGCGAAGAGGCGAAAGGAAGACCCCGCCGTTCTTCAACTCCAGAATGCTGTTTTACTCCCGAGTAAGGGTATACGGCAGCGGCTGCCTTTGGCCCTGGTGGCGGCCAGATTTGTTGTCCGTTACTAACCGTGGACGCGGGATTGGTGACAATGGGGCAGGCAGGGGAAGGGGCGGGGGAGGCAAGTCGGGGCTGCGACAAATCCGTCGAGGTCGGTTCCGCCGGCTCAGACTCGGAGCCTCCCGAACGTCAGCGAGACTAACGTTCCATTTTGGAACGTTTCCTGGGATTCGCGTTTTCTTCCTGCAAACAATACACCTGTAGATCGGGCGGAGCAAGTTGTTGCTTTGGGGAAATGGCAGTGGCCGCCAGGGTATGGCGGTGTCAATCTGCGCGTCGGGGGAGAAGAACGGAGGACAACGGACTGGGACAACAGTCCGAAATAGGCTTCCCTTTTAGCGGCGCTTCTAGTCTAACGCCGCCAACACAGAGTGACCTGGGAATGGGAAGGAATCTTTCTGACAATGCCACGTGCTCCCTGCTGCTCCGAAGGTCTTTTAGGCATTCTTTACTGCTTTTCAGTTCTTTAATAAATTTACAATCCCCCGAACGTGGATTAACGCGTGTCTGGTGGATAGAGGAGGCAAAGTGGGTGGTTGCTATTTCCAAAGTAAAAGAGCGAGAGAGGAAGCAACACCTCCCCCTCTGTAACTTTGATCTCAACTTCCACCCCGCCTCGCTGCAAATTCTCCCCCACCTCCCTGTGCGTTTTGTTTTCCTCCAGGGTGGATCAGAAACCCTCCGCCTCGATCGGGCTGCCCGGTAAATCTGATCTTCCTTGGGAGGTGGAGGGTTCTGCAGTCGGCTCCGCGGAAGAAAACCGTCCGGCCTGAGCCTTGTTTCGCCGCACGTAGGCAAAGGCAGGGAGCAGAAGCGAAAACAAAGGGCTTATATAGCATGTGGCTGCGGAGCTTTGCAAGTGCGGGGCGGGAGGGGGGGTGTCGGAGAGGAGTGGCGGCTTCTTTCTCTCCTCTCCACCCCGGTGGGGCACAGATCACTGAGGGGGGCTGGGGGGCTCTGGAGTTCCATGGCAGCTGCTTCTGGAAGTCTTTCTTGCGGGGGAGGGAGGTGTTAAACTTTAAATGCTCGCCCACAGTAGTCGGCTGCTCCCTGCAAGGGACCACGCTGCCTGCCTAGGAGAGGGGAGGCGTGCCTAGGTGTCTCCGAAGGCGGGAAGCGCCTTGCTGGGGAGAGACTCCTGACACGCATTTGCACGCCTCTGGAGGGTTTTAAAGCGCCTTTTGCGCTCCGCGTGTTTTGTGCCCTGTTTGCATTACGTCAGGGCAAAGCAAGGAGGAGAAACCCCAACATTTGCGGGGGGGGGGCAGAAGATCGAGTACATGTCTGCCGTGGGCACCAGCCAGAGCTGGTAGGTGGGTGGGAGAAATGTGTTTTTGCAGGAAGTGCTGTGGCCGCGCAGAGGTGTGAGGGGGAGGCGTTCTGGTTCCTTTTGTTCAGAAAGTAAAACTTCGCCGATCCCTTCCACTTGCAGCTCTTGCCTCCAAATCGACCGGCGGGGCGAAGGCTGCCATGCAAAACCTTCTGAAGCTCCTTGCAGAATAGAAAACCGCGCACTTTCCCCCCTCTGCGGGTGGGAGGAGGGAGCTCTCTGTGCCGGGGAATTGCGTGACAGCCGCGGTGACCCCGATCGCTGCTGCCGAGATTATTGACTGCCAGGAGCACTCGGCAGATTACGCGAGAGGGGTCGTCCTCCTCGTCCGCCCACAACCCAAAGCGGCCCCGCTCCCCCACGGACCGCCCCCTTCCCCCCTCCCGCCGAGTTAAAATGTGACTCGAAAACAAAACCCGAGCTGAAACCTGGCGTTGGCCCAAAGAGAAGCGCTCATTCCTGTCTGTGTGTCTTTAGCGATTCGCATTGGTTATGCATGAGTGATGTGCTGAGTGCAGCAATTCGGCGCTGCTCTCCTTGGGCTCTTTGATCATCAGATCGTGCCCGGAACAACAAGATTAATTCGCTTTAATACCTCCCTGTAGCTGGCTAGCAGGGCTGGGCGTTCTCCGTGGGACCGGGGGGGGGGGGGCGGTGACTGCCGGCCCTCCGAAAGGAAGAGGCATCTTTCCTGTAGTGCAAACTTGGCTTGGTCTCCTTGCTGTTTGGGTTGCGTTTGGAGCAGGGAGAATCCCTCGCACATGGCGCTCAGCTCGCTGCCTGCCTCTGCTGGAGCTCCATGTCTACCTGATCATTATGGCCTGTGTTGAAAAGTAGGTCGTCGTTTGCTGAGGTGGCCGCGGGTGGGTGGGCTTTGTTCCTGGCCCTGCTGGCTAATGTTGGCTGTTGCCGCGGGTCTTCTCAGTTGCCGGTACTTTTTTCGGAAATTTATGTCAGTGGCTCGAGATGTTTCTGTCCTGTGGAAAGGGCCCTCATCAAGTCACAGCTGACTCGTGGCAACCTGTAGGGATCTCAAGGCAAGAGGCGTTCAGAGGTGCTTTGGCATTGTCCACCCCTGCATCGCAGCTCTGGCATTTCTTGGAGGTCTCCCATCCGAATACTAGCCAGGGTTCACCCTGCTTGGCTTCCAGGGTCGGAAAAAGTAAGGCTAGCTTGGGCTTTTCAGGTCAGGGTGTTTTTGTTCCAGCTCGCTTAAGGACATGGCCAAAAGCGAAGGATGGCCCAGGGTCTTGACATAACACTGAATGTGCTTCCCTCTCCCCCCACCCCCCTTTTCTACCTCTGTGATGATAATATACATTTCCCTTGGGCTGAAATGGACATTAGATTTAAAAAAAAAAAAAACTCGAGCTTCTGTCCAGGATTAACAATGCTCTCAGATGCACATAAATAGTGCAACAGAAGCTTCAAGCGTTGTGTACAGTGTGCGTACGTTCATTTAGACATTGGGAGTCTGAAAATTAGGTATTTAAGGCTGCATTTCTTTGCGAATAAGCCCCATCAGATTCATGATTCCAAGTCAACACCTGCCTGATGGGGTTAAATATATCTTGCTTCTCATCCCTAAGTACTCTTAATTGTCCTGGTTTCTATAAATCTCTTATTATCTTTCACACACACCCTTTGGCCTCCCATCTATTGAAAAAATTAGATTGCAAACTCCTTAAAGCAGAAGTTTGTGTGCGCATATATTTGCATCTGTTATTTTGCAAAGCTCCATGTAGTATAGTATAGCTCAGTATCTTACAAATAATAATAAATTCTTGCTCCCTTTTTTATTTGGTGAAATAAAGGCAGTGTTTTGAATGCATCACATGACTGCCAGTGATTTGGTTGCTATTTCTATAATTTCCCACAGTGCTCTTAATACGCAATGCATTTGACAGCAGATTGCACTCATTTTCACAGCCGCAATCCTTTTGAAGTAACATGACTGTTGTTGCCATTTTATTGATTAGGGTCAGAGGCCCAGAGGAGCAGCTTCCCTGGGACCACCCAGAGAGTTTTCATGGTTATAATGAAGCGGGATAATCTCATGACCTTTGCAGCAGAACACATGAATTGAGAAATGGCCAAACATTTCATGTGTAGGATCCATCTTGGTCCATTTTCAATTACAATGCCCCTTTAAAGTCAGGATAGGCTGACTTGTATGGTCTTGCTGTTTCTTAAACACAAGTCCCTGGGATCTGCTGGATCAGGTAAAGGTCCGCTTTTATCCTGTTCAAGAATCTCACCAACCATCAGGTTTTGTAGGTGGTCTGCTCAAAACAGACTGTGGGCAGGTGTCTGGCCAATCGTCCATTCACCCCATAACTTTATTCCAGTATTAGAAATGAGATTTCTTTTTGTCTGGAAATAAAACTTCCAGTGGATGATTTTAAATCCTACTAAGTTCAGTCTGTTTACCCATATTTATTCTGAGAGACAGCCCGTTTACTAGCTAGCTGTACAATCCATTGGAATGCATAGTCTGATTTCTCTTTTGCACACCTCCACCAAAACCCATCCCAAGATTAGCTGTCAGGGGAAGTGCTTTTTAATGTTGGTGAATGTTACAATGAGTTGTGGTGCACAGCAGCAGTGATAAAAGCACCGGTGCTTCTAGGCTCTTGCCTCATTACTTCTGGAGTAGGCAGTGGGGTCTCCACTTGGGAACATGCACTTGGCAGATTCTATCTGAACAGTCTTTGGAGTTGCAGACTGTTCCCTATGGGATGAATCAACAAACTTCAAAGCTGTTAGTATTACTACCCCCAATGACCTTATCCTAACAAATTGGAGATGGTAGTAATGTTTCTATCAACAACTGCCTGGTTTTCATTTGATTGACTTCCCACATCCTTCCATATCACCATTGATCCTTCCCCAGGTGCATAAAGACCTCTTCCGTGAAGGGATTCTGACTGTTTACATTTCCACATCTGTAACACTCATCTCCAGTCAATTCACCAGGACCATCAGCTGTCCCAGTTTTCCCCACCCTTTCTCTTTAATATTTCTCTCAACATAATGTGTGAACCTCATTGATGTGTGAGGGCAACACACAGCTGACTTGGCTAGTTCCAGCGGCATGGTCTTCACTTGATGTCTGCAGCCACAAACAGAAGAGATTGGATTTATACCCAGCCCTCCACTTAGAGCCTCAAAGTCGCTTACAGTCTCCTTTCCCTTCCGCTCCCCACAACAGACACCCTGTGAGGTAGATGGGACTGAAAGAGCTCTGACAGAAACTACTCTTGAGAGGAACAGCTCTGTGAGAACTTGTGACTGACTCAAGGTCACATCAGGAGGAGTGGGGAATGAAACCCGGTTCTCCCAGGTGAGAGTCTGCTCACTTAACCACTATACCAAACTGGCTCTCTCCAAGCAGTGAGGTGAATGAGCCATTGAGATCAAATGCTGGAGATCTTTCAATCCACTCAGAAGCTGTGGTTTCCAACCAAGTTGAGTTCATGCAGCCAAGTGGACATTGGGTGATGTAGATGCATGTAGGGACTGATCTTTTGTTCAAGCTCCCTGGTTACTGGGAAGGGAATGGAACATTATTTCCCTTCTCGCTCAAAATGTGGGTTGTGGCATCTGCCTTTAGTGATGACCGTGATGGATGGATTGATCTGTTGTGAAAATTCCAAGCTAGCATTTGACTGGGTGGAAGGAGGGGACAGGATTTATGGTAGCAACCAGGACAATGAGTTTAAAAGTGAGTCATGCCACTTATATGCTTAGAATTCCTGTTAATAACTGCTTCATTCCTAGGGCGGGGGTGTGGATGAGAGGGCTGCAGGGTCAGCCTGGAACACCTCTGTGCAAAGCAGAAATAATGCATTTATTGTATGCTAGGAAACAATATGGACTGGTGAGTGTGAAGGAAAGACCTCCGTTCTTTCCAGTGCATCTATATGGTGTATCCTCACAGACCATGTGCACACATGTCTATATCCCATGGGTCTTCTAACAGTGACAACTAGGCTTCTCAGGGTTGTGAGCAGAAGTCTGGTTTTGCATCACTGGAACAGTCGTCCTGCCCCCCCCCCCCCCCAAGAGTAGCATTTTACTTCTACACCATTGGGGCTGGATGCTAAACCCCCTTGCTGTTTTTGGTGACCTAACCTGAACCTCAGCCGTTTTGGGTCGGTCTTGTTCTTATCAGCACAGCAACAGCTTCATCTGCCTAACCTTGTCCTGGGTTCTCTTTCTTAGTCATGCAAGTGTGTACTTCATATTTCAGGCTCCTGTCATGCTTGATTGTGTTGTATTCACCCCAGTAAGAGTGAACAGAGACCCCCTAGGACAGTGAAGAAGATGATATTGGATTTATATCTAAGAGTCTCAGAGTGGCTTACAATCTTCTTTTACCTTCCTCCCCCACAACAGACACCCTGTGAGGTAGGTGAGGCTGAGAGAGCTCTCACTGAATCTGCTCTTTCAAGGACAGCTCTGTGAGAGCTATGGCTGACCCAAGGCCAAACTGCGGCCCGGGAGCCACATGTGGCTCTTTCACACATATTGTGCAGCTCCCGGAGGTTGAGAAGGAATTTAATGCAGGCTTTCTCTCATGTAAGGGTGCTTAGCATTGGGACCTCAGTCAGCCCCTGAGTTCTGACTCCTAGGAAGGCGACTGTTTCCACCGTGCGTGAAGTGGGAAAGGAGGGGGAAATAGGCAGGCTTTCAAGTTCTCCTGTTCCACAGAGGTCGCCTAGAGACTTGGAGCAGGAAAAGAGAGTGCAAGAACTGAGGGAGCCACTGGAAGGAGGGATGGAATTAAAGAGGGCGGTATGGGATTACCCCTTAGTTTCATAGGTCTTGTTGGAGCTGTATTTACTAACTTGGTCTCAAGGCAAGGAGAGATGCATAATGATGCAAATGGTGGTCAGAATTCCCTAACATTTCCCTATGCTAGTCTTATGGAGACTTTTATTCCCGGCTTAAAGACGTGTGTGGTAATATTTGTTCATGTCTTGCGACTCTCAAACATCTGACATTTATTCTATGTGGTTTTTACACTAAGCAGATCTGGCCACCCCTACCCTAGGATGTCAGATTTCAGTATTGTGGAATGAAATTAGGGTTTTGGCATAGTATATCTCTTATTTGATGACAAGTGGATTCTAGATAAGATCAAACCGAAACTCTCCCTAGAAGCTAAAATGTCTAAATTGAGGCTATTGGACTTTGGTCACATTATGAAAAGACAAGAGTCATTAGAAGAGACAATAATGCTAGGGAAAGTAAGAGGCAGCAGGAAAGGATGAGATGGATGGACTCGAGGAAGCCACAAGCCGTTGGCAAGACCTGAGCAATAGGTCATTTAGGAGGTCATTAATTCATAAGATCTCCTATGTTGGAAGCAAATTGATGGCACTTACATACACACCGAGAGAGTATTATCAATGATGTGTATTTCTGGCCATTCTACTACTAAATGTACCCCACCTTCCTTCTCAGGGGGGACCCAGAATAGCTTACGTCATTTTCCTTTGATATCCTAGGGCAAGGGTGGCCAAACTTGCTTAGCGTAAGAGCCACATAGAATAAATGTCAGATGTTTGAGAGATCGCAAGACATGAACAAATATTGCCAGTTTGGTGTAGTAGTTAAGTGCACGGACTCTTATCTGGGAGAACCGGGTTTGATTCCCCATTCCTCGACTTGTACCTGCTGGAATGGCCTTGGCTCAGCCATAGCTTTTGTAGGAGTTGTCCTTGAAAGGGCAGCTGCTGTAAGAGCTATCTTAGCCCCACCTATCTCACAGGGTGTCTGTTGTGGGTGGGGGGAGGTAAAGGAGATTGTGACCGCTCTGAGATTCAGTGTATAGGGCGGGATATAAATCTAATTTCTTCTTCTTCTTCTTTCCTTTATTTTTACCTCACAGGCTAAGCTGAGGTAATGAAACTTGCCCAAGGGTAGCTTCCATGGCAGAGGGGGATTCAAACCTGACTCTCCCATATCCTACTTTTGGCTGGTGGGAGCAGTCAGCTGTACCCTACAATACACAAATAGCATCACACCACACTAGCTTTGTTGTGCAGAACTGTATACAGGGAACTGAGCTAAACTGAACTGAAATGAGGGGGAAAGTATTGTGCAGGTGACCTGCTGAGGCTATTCTAGTCTGTACCAGGGGTGCTGAAAGCTTGACAAACTTCAGAGCATAAATTGCTTAGCTCAATATTAGTCTAATAAAAGTTAACAAGCGAACCAATATTTTTCTCTCTCCCACCTCTAAGGGATTCTTGGGAGAACAGAAGCTGTTCTCTGTGGCCTAAAGGCAGCAAAGGTCGCATCAAGGGAGGAGGGGGCAAATTCCTGAGTGCAAGGCTGTTGGCGGAAAAGGCCCTGGCCCCCTTACCCTGGTGCACATTTTTACATCCAGTAGTTCAGGCTTTGTTTGATCTTGCCTAGTACTTGGCTGGTGGGAGCAATCAGCTTTACCCTACAATTCACAGATAGCAAGGGTGTGCGTGGGGCACAGTGTGATCTGGTGAAAATTCTGAACTTACATAGTGCAAATTTGATTTTTTTTTTTAATGGGCAAGAAACCTCATTGTTCTGGGGGGAAATTGGGCTGCTTGTTCGAATTTTTTGTGGGTTTCAGTTGTGCATCCGTTTATCCACCTCGATCCATTCCTGGCTTGAATTAAAGGGCCTTGGAATTATTCACACATCCTTGTTTCTGTCGCGGCCTTGCTTTATGAAGGGTATAATGACAGGACATTTCGGAGATCATTAATTCATAAGGTTGCTCTAAGTCAGAAGGGACTTGCGGCACTTAACACATGTACACAGCTGTCTTATAGCAGTGCTGAAGGTTTGGCGGAAGAAGAAGAAAAAAAAAATCAAATCCAGCAGTAATATATAAGGCTCTTTTTGGTTAAACTTGATAATAGGCTGATTGGCTGAAAGTGTAGTAGGTTTTTGAAACATATCAAGGTTTGGAAGGATCTCTTAAGTGACTACAGCCTCCCCCTCTCTTCCATTCACATGTTCAGTAAAACCAGGCCACTCACAGACAAGCTAAGTGTATCCCCTTCTGTACGGACCTCCTCAGGTATACAGAATAATGTGGCTGTAAAATACCTAAATTACATGATAGGGGCCAGATAACCTCCAGCATCATGGAATATTGAGAGCAGCTGAAAGTCTTTGGGGGGATGGGGGTGGGGCTTAGCCTCTTGCAGTTCTTCAGAATAATAAAAGGTGAATTGTAGTTGTTTGTTTATTTGACTTGATGGATAGCCCCATCCCAGCCAAAGCTGGGCTCTAGGCAATGTACAAAAATAAAATATCTACAATAATCATTAAAACCAATTAGCTGAAAACCAATTACAATGTTGGGGAAGTAGATTTTTCCCATTGTTCTTTGGTCCCACGTTGCCCTGTGATTTCCCCCTCTCCCACTTACCCAACTGTGCTTCCAGTTTTCAATATCCGTAACTTCAGAGCATATGAAAATGTAAACTCCGTGCTGCTTACAAGGCCAGTGGCCATTCTGTTAGTATCTAAATGGCCTACCTTATTTGGTTATTTATGAATGAAAGATCATCCAGTGCCTTTGGGATATTTCAAGATGCTTTACAAACATACAGCCATAGGAACTCTAATGTATCTTTACTGCTGTTTGGCTCTGATGTTCATAGGTGCTTGGGCCATAATGTTCAGGAGCTTTCTGGGACCAAGCCAATCTCTTGTATCCAAGAGTGATGAAGTATTCTTACTCTACATCACAAAGGCTGCTTTCTCCTCCTTTGTCTTTTACTGGTTCAGGCTTGTTGGGGGTGGTGGAAGGCGTCTCTCCTAAATACTCTCAATGTTGAAAAAGCAGTGCCGGTTTCATCCATCCCCAAGGAATACTAAGCAATGTTGGCTTTTTCATATGCTCAACTTGGGGCAGGTTAATTGCCTTTACAGCAGAATCTAAAATTAGGAAAGCTTTGAGTTCTGGAAGACCTGGATGTATGCCATTCTTGGTGTTGGCTGAAATAGACCTGAATAATCCGAGACATGTCTAACACTTCTGAAAGTGTCTATACAAACTCTGTTGCAGGTATTCGCATGCCAGGTGGCTGCCATCTGCATCTCTCTGCCTCTAGTAGCATCCGTGCAACCTGTTCCGGGATGCTTTCCAAGCATGTGGTGGAATGCCCAGCAGTGGGGGCTGTTCGGCACAATCAGTACTAAAGATAGAGCAGCACCAAACTGAGTTAATGAGTGCAGAGCTTATCTGGAATCTGCATTGGGCCTTGGTAGTCTTGTTGTTAAAAGAGCTGGGCAACAATGTTCTCCCCCCTCCTTCCCCCCAAAAAATTCCGCTTGGGCTAGCAAAATCCTTAGGAATTGGTCCAGAGTTCAGCAGCCAAGCTGTTGCTGTAGACTGACTTTAGGGACCATAAATGGCTTGTGGCCAAGGATCATCTGTACCTGTATTGTCCAGTCCACCAATTAAGTCCACTTCTGAAGCAATAGTTGCTTAGGTTAAGCGTGATATGCGGAGAGGTTGTAGGCATAGAGAAATCAGCATTGCTAATGAGACAGGAAACCTAGGTCTCGATTCAATCCCGGTGGATGCCTACTACCTCTCTGCATATCACACCTAACCCAATCAGATTTTCTATTGTCATTTGGCATCTGAAATCACTCCACTTTCCAATACAGAGGACAGATGGACTCACATTCTAGCTCTATATGAAGAAGTGAGCAGTGACGAAAGCTCATCCCCTGCCACAAATGTTGTTAATCTTTAAGGTGCTACTGGACTCCTGCTCTTTTCTGCTGCTGCAGACAGACCCATTGTGATGCTCATCTAAAAGGTAAAGGTAGTCCCCTGTGCAAGCACCAGTCATTTCTGACTCTGGGGTGATGTCGTATTATGATGTTTTCACGGCAGACTTTTTACATGGTGGTTTGCCAGTCATCTACACTTTCCCCTCAGCAAGCTGGGTACTCATTTTACCGACCTCGGAAGGATGAAAGGCTGAGTCAACCTTGAGCTGGCTACCTGAACTCAGCTTCTGCCAGGATCAAACTCAGGTCATGAGCAGAGCTTGGACTGCAGTACTACAGCTTACCAAAATGCACTGCGGGGCTCTTTCGATGTTCATCTAACACCTAACATACTTTCATTCATGTACCAGATAACTATCACAGCAGAGGGTGCTAAAACATTATTTTTTAACATGCTTCTGATGAAGCGGGTTTTGTCTTCTCTCTCTCAACTGTTTCATAGTCTGCTTGTGGCCTGAGGACTGCTTTATCTGTATCATTTTGGGCTGTTTTCATGTGTGCATTACACTGTTTCAGGGATTCCGGGTCTCCTGCTTTGGTAGGACGTCTGCTGCCCACACTGTACTGGCCATTCCCACTCGCTCTCAACTGGGCAGTGGGAGCAAAATGGAGAAATGGGGGGAGATTGCCAGCGACACTCCAGCTTTCAGCCAAAGCTTTACGGTAAACCATAGAAATTTGGCCGAAAGCTAGAGCGTCACCAGCAGTGTGATGGCATCACTTCCCGTTTCAACGGTAAGGAGAGGGAGCCCTTCTGGTGTGTCTCCTGCTGTTTTATTGGCTCATCTTCTTTTTCTGTGGCTGTGGTTTAGTTAGTAGTTTTTTGTTGTTTTGATTGTAAGCTGCCTTGATCAGATAATGCAGGCATGCAGCATATACATTTTCCAAAGAAATAACAACAAGGAACACAATCTTAATTCAATTTCCTTTCTTAACACCAGAAATTTAATTTAGTTTGGAAAGTTGTAGGAGGCAGAAAACTTTTTATTTTCTTTTTTCTTAGCCGCCTCTGGTACGAGTGATATACATTGGGTCCTATATGAATATTTAATATCAATTCATACAGTTGCTTGGCAGTCATGTTGTCAGAAAGCCACTTACATGGCCCGTTCTTGTTTGTGTTTTTAATCTCCTTCAACTTCTAGCATTTCACTGCCTTCCCTTGGGTTTTTTTTTTTTTGCACAGCTGGATGATAACGTAACTGTAATTTCTGTTGTAATTGTCATTTTTCTCCCGCCTGAAGCAAAATGGAATGCCGGACTTTGTGTTCTCCAGCTCTCTATGGGTGGCAGGTTAGATTTTCGTTCTCCACTTCACCCTATAAGTTTGCTGTGTTTTAACAAAAAGTGTTCACTTTTTGTTATTTCAGATAACAAAAGCTGAGCGCTGCACATCCCCGTTTCCCCCACTCTGTGAAAAATAGACTGTAATCAGCAAAAGCAGAGCTCCTGAGCTGCTCTGGTTAACAAGCTAGGGTTGTTAGAGGTCACCTGACCCCCTATTAGGTGGTGGTGCAGGGAGGTTTCTTCATTTGCAGCTGGTCTTGTTGTATTGGTTTGTCTGGCTGACACTGAGTGGTGGCAGCACATGGACTGAATCACAGTCTCAGGTGCATAGCCATGTTGGTCTGAAGCAATGGAACAAAATTTGAGTCCAGTGGCACTTCTAAAACCAGCACAGTTTTGTTCTAGATATAAGCTTTTGTGTGCATGCCACTGCACTCATACTTTGTTCTGAATCCCATTCTGGTATCTTCTCTGCTTTAACTTCAGGTTTGGCAGAACCATTCCATGAACTGGCTTCTATCTCAGCCTGGGCTTTGGATGCTTTCTGGTCGTTAGTTGTTCTTCTGAATTAGCAGGCGTTGCCACTAGTACTAAGGGCTCTGTGGGGTTTTTTGCTTTGAATCGATCTTATGGCAAGATGGATGGGGTGGAGGGACCTCTTGGGTCTGATGTTTCAAGTGAAATCTAATGATGGGAAAATATGGAACTGGAAAATAATGGGAAGCATGAGGAATGTTGAGATCAGTACTCAACAGTCTTCATTGTGGTGTCTGCAGTCCCACTCATGGGTTTTCCGCCTGGAAACGAGCCAGACCTTGGAGAATTCAAAGCTAGCCTAGGCGTTTTATTTTGGTACGCATTCCCTCTCGATCTGGGGAGCAGGCATCCACTGCGCATGCCTGGAACGAGGGGAAGGCGCTCCACCCATCCAGTTTCTTCTTAACCGCCACTCGGCATAGATCTACCTTGTTGCATCTCCTCAGTTCTCCACGACGATCTCTTCTTATTCTTTGACTGGTATCGTTAATCTTCATTCTTCGTACTATCGTTAAACCTTAAAAAAGAGAGAGAGAGAGACTTTATCTTCGGCTTTGCTACTACTACTCCCTTCCTCCCACCCCCCCAGGCGTATGGAAGGGAAGGACAGCAAAACAACTTTTAAAAAGTGCATTCGGTGTGGGACCAAAATTCCCTCTACCGACAGACACTCTTTATGTTTATTTTGTTTGGGGGAGGTCCACAGAGTCTACACTTGTGTTCACTGCAGCCAATTTTGAAAACAGGCCAAAAAGAATCAAGCTGCTCAACTCAAAAGCCAGCTTTTGGAATCCTCTTTGCGGCCTGTGATGCCCCGCGATTCTGGGTCTCATATTCGCCACCTTCCCTAACTACACAAAGGGACGTGGTTCAATCGGCAGCTTCTGTGGCATCAGTTCCCAGCAAGCATAAGTCTGAAAAGCACTCCAAGAAATCTGACAACTCCAAGAAAAAACACCGACCGGAATTGTCTTCCAAACATCGGTCAGTTTCGACAGCATTGAAATCCAAACTGAAGACCGCCCATGAGTCTTCGGATTCGAGACCCTCCAACCATACCATGGCATTGACTTCCACATTGACCTCGCACTTGGTGATGGCGGTGGCCACGGCTGTGGTGTCATCGGCACCATTAGCACCTAATGTTCCAGCCGAACTCTCTGCTCCCACTGATGTAATAACTGATGAAGTCATTCGCATACAGTCGCGATCCCCCTCTGTCCACGAATCACTGCCAGACGAGATCCTTGCCGCTGAATCTCTTGACCTACCACTTCGACCTCGAGGACAGCGAACTAATCTTCTTGGACTCCATTCATTCTGGGAAGTGTCGGTGCCCGCACCTTTAAGGACTCAGCTGTCTCTCCGCTATATCGAGAATCTTCAACCCAAGCTCATGATCGACGTCATTCACAATCTCCGCTGCACCAGTCACCAACGTACAGTGATTTTTCAACACAAGTCTATGCTGACCCACAGTCTCCAAGCCGATGCAAGGATCGCTATTATTATAGTTCATTGCGGTCTGGATCACCTTCGCCTCCACGTCGGTACTGGCAGCGCTATAGGATTTCTTGATCGCCTTCCTTTGAGCCCCATCGACCTTGGTACCATGAGAAAACCTACCAACCTCGGTACCGTGAGGAAATCTGCAACCCCCGATACCATGAGGGTTTATCTCCACATCAACAAAGGCATTACAGCCAGGAATTGAAACTGCGATCACTCGTGGCCTCAACTTCTGCTGCCCAGTCCGCTCCATCTAAACAACAGATAGAACAACTTGGCCAACCTACCCATCTGGAAAAGGCTATATCGATACCGACTAAACCTATACACGACCATCCAACCACACCTATGGACGCACCTGAAGATTCTGACTCTGAACACTCTGACTCTTCTCAATCTGCAGGATCCGCAACTGTATCGCCTATTTCTGACATCAATAAATCTTTCACCATCTGAGGGCTCCAAGGCCTATTTAGACCTGCTAACCAACATGGCTAACACTCTAAATATCAAGCTCACTACTGATTTGCCTAGAGTATCGGATGTGGTCCATGACCTAGTCCACGCTGACTCACCTGCTGGATCTTTCCTTCCAATGCTTCCTGTTCACCTTGAGGGCCTCAAAGAGGCTTGGGATAAGCCTGCATTGGTTCCTCCTGCATCTAAGATGGTCGAATCATTATACAAAATCCATGCACTGGAGTCTAAATTCTTATTCAATCATCCTGCACCCAACTCCATGATTGTCCACTTTTCATCAAAGTCCAAACAGACACGACATCCGATTCCACCTGAGAAAGAAGGGAAAAAACTCGACACCCTAGGAAGGAAGATTTATTCCCTTACTACTGCTACCTCTAAGATTCATAATTACCTAGCATACTTTTCAGCTTATATTTTTAATTTAACTTCACAGCTAACTATGCTGGTTCCTTCTCTACCAGATTCTGTGCAGAAGCAAGCGTCACAACTCCTACAAGAAATTTCCCGGGTTAGCAAACAGATTAACACGGTACACCATGCTGTTGCTTGCTCGTCCAGGACCATGGCCACATCCTTTGCCTTGTGTCGTCATGCCTGGCTTCGATCCTCCTCACTGCAACCAGACATTAAATTTAAAATAGAGGACCTGCCCTTTGACGGTCAGGGTCTCTTCAGTCAACTACAAGCTCAACCCAATCGGCAGTTTGGAAACAGTCCTACTATAAACGTCCTCGCTCACTGAAACAGGCTGACTGCTGGAAGCACAAAGCTCCACCAACCAAACAACCTTTTCATCAACAGCCTCGTGCACAGACCACAAAAAAGACGACTCCCACTTCAAATCAGTCCTTTTGACTTCCTGGCACTATCTCCACCCCCGCCACAACATCTGTCCAATACTACAAGACTGCTTCCGTTTTACCCCATATGGGAATCCATAACTTCAGACTCCTGGGTCCTGGCGATAATCCGCAGAGGTTACACCATAGAGTTTGATTCTCCCCCGAAGTTCCATCATTTCGTATGTACCCCTCCATCTTTTCCACTTCAATCGGTGATCTGTGCCTTGCTCGACAAGGCAGCTATAGAACCAGTTCCACCACAGTTCCATCGCACAGGGTTCTATTCCTGATACTTCCTGGAACCAAAGAGAGATGGAGGACAACGTCCAATAATGGACCTTCGCGAATTCAATCGCCATGTACAGTACAAAAAATTCCGCATGATTACCCTACAGTCTATCCTTCCGTTGATCCCAAAAAATGCTTGGATGGTGTTGATCGACCTTCAAGACGCCTACTTCCATCTCACCATCAACCATCATCACAGAAAATTCCTGAGGTTTGCTGTCGGGGATCAACACTACCAGTTTTGCTCCCTCCCCTTCGGTCTCTCGACTGTACCAAGAGTTTTCACGAAGTGCATGGTGGTGGTGGGGGCGACACTTCAACAAAAAAATTTCCATATATCCTTACATAGATGACTGGCTCATTGTGGCACAATCCAGAGAGCAACTTAAACAAGACATCTCTACCACTCTGCTTCTCCTATCCTCATTGGGCCTTCAAGTCAACTTCACAAAGTCCAATCTGATTCCAACGCAAGACATTCAATTCATAGGCGCACACCTATCCACAATATCCCACAAGGCTTACCTTCCTGTAGACAGAGCCCACCGCATTCAGTCTCTGGCCTCTACCATCATGTCACACCCTACCCAAAAAGCGTTCATTTTTCAACACATGCTGGGACTTATGGCTGCTACTAACTTTGTCCTGTGTTTTGCGAGACTCCACATGAGACCTCTGCAACTATGGTTTGTGCGGACTTTCCGCCCGCATCGACAACACCAACTGACTTTACTCACCATTACACACCACATTCTCACATCACTCGAGTGGTGGAGAACAGAACATCATCTTCTGGCAGGAACACTGTTCATATGGACACCTCCGTTGGCCATTGTCATGACCGATCCTTTGAGGTGGGGTTGGGGAGGCCACTTCGGAACTCTGACAGTGCAAGGGCAGTGTCTACGAGACTGCGAGAAGTCTCTACATATCAACTGTCTAGAACTCTTGGCGGTCCACAGAGCACTCAAGTCGTTTCTACCGTCTCTTCGTGGTCTGCATGTCCAGGTCACCTCAGACAACATGGCCACTGTATTTTATGTCAACTGACGGGGGCATTGCTTCCATCCGCCTTTGCAGACGGGCCTTATCCCTTTGGCATTGGAGCATTGCTCACAACATATTCCTGACAGCTGTACATCTGCTGGGAATTCAAAATGTTCAAGCGGATGTGCTAAGCCGGCACCTTGTAAACAATCACGAATGGACCCTCAACCGCACCTACCTTCAGAAAGTCTTCAGGACCTTCGGGTTTCTGGCCATAGACGTCTTTGCCTCTCCGGCAAATGCACAATGCCCATGCTTTAACACTCGAGGCCCTCCGTCTCCGCAATCCACGGGAGATGCTTTTCTCTGCTCGTGGTCGGGACCACTCCAGTACTTATTCCCACTGATTCCAATGATAACTAGAACTCTTCAGAAAATCCAACTGGATTGGACCAACTGTATCCTCATCACTCCCTGGTGGCCCCGTCAGCCATGGTTCACTACCCTCCTACTCTTGTCACACAGTGTGTTCCATCGTTTCCCTCCAGTTCGAGACTTAATCTCCCAACAAGAAGGGAAAGTCCTGCACCACGACCCAGCTCTTCTGCGACTGACTGCCTGGAAAATCAGTTTCTGTATTTTCCTCCCGAAGTCTGATGAGTCCTCCTCAATGCCAGAAAGCTGTCCACTAGGAAATCAACATACGCTGCTCAACACAACTTCCTCCCTGAGTCGTCTTCTATAGCCAAAATTCTGTCGTACACCTTGTTCCTATCAGACTCCGGTCTCAGCTACTCCTCCATGAAGGTTCACTTGGCTGCTATTTCAGCTCTTCATCCACACATTGAAGGACACACTGTTTTCTCTCATTCCATGACAAAAGCCTTCCTAAAGGGCATTCTGCATCTTTACCCTCCAATTCATCAACTTCAACCGATGTGGAGCCTCTCTCTTGTCCTGAGCCAGTTGAGGAAACCTCCCTTTGAACCAATGGCATCCATCCCACTGCATCTCTTGTCATGGAAGATGGTGTTACTGGTGGCACTTACATCCAGCAGAAGAGCCAGTGTCATTTGTGCCTTCCGGACAGACCCCCCCATACACTGTTTTTCACCATGACAGAGTGGTGCTACGTCTGGACCCTATTTTCCTCCCAAAGGTGGTTTCACCTTACCACCTAGGGAAGTTGACTACACTTCCTTCCAGCCAGTTTGGTGTAGTGGTTAAGTGTGCGGACTCTTATCTGGGAGAACCGGGTTTGATTCCCCACTCCTCCACTTGCACCTGCTGAGATGGCCTTGGGTCAGCCATAGCTCTGGCAGAGGTTGTCCTTGAAAGGGCAGCTGCTGTGAGAGCCCTCTCCAGCCCCACCCACCTCACAGGGTGTCTGTTGTGGGGGAGGAAGATAAAGGAGATTGTGAGCCGCTCTGAGACTCTTCGGAGTGGAGGGCGGGATATAAATCCAATATCTTCTTCTTTTTCTTTCAGAACCCCAGTGATGTCGGACATAGAGCCCTCGTATTCTACATTGATAGGACATGTCCCTTCCAGAAAGACTGTAGACTTTTTGTAGCCTATGGGACACATAAGCAGGGCTATAAGATCTCAACTCAGAGATTTTCAAAGTTGGTAGTGTCTGCAATTGCCTTATGTTACCAGCTGGCTAAACAGCCCTTACCTGAACGTTTGTGAGCTCATTCCACTTGAGCTGTTTCCACATCATCAGACTTCTGCAGAGGTGTACCAATGGAGGACATCTGTGCCGCTGCGGTCTGGTCTTCTCCATCTTTGTTTGCCACGCACTATGCCCTAGACATTCGTGCACGGCATGACGTATCCTTCGGGCAGGCTGTACTTCGCTCCATTTTTGACTGACACCTTCAGCTCCATGCCCTGTAAGTACAATATTTCATGTCATTTATATGCATGTTTAACAGGTGTTCTTTCATCCCTGAACCAGCACCCACTAACCGTGCACTCCAGCTTACCAGTCACCCATGTGTGGGACTGCACAGAGATCACGATGAAGATAAACAGGTTGCTTGATGATCTTCAAGTGGTCATCTGTGCAGTCACACATGCCCGCCCAGCCTTCCCCACTGCTGGTTTATTCTTCTCTCTAATATAAATTCTTCTCTATACAGCAGCTATAAGAAACTGGGTGGGTGGAGTGCCTTCCCCTCATTCCAGGCATGTGCAGTGGATGCCTGCTCCCCAGATAGAGAGGGAATGCACGCCAAAATAAAACGCCTAGGCTAGCTTTGAATTCTCCGAGGTTGGGTTCATTTCCAGGCGGAAAACCCATGTGTGGGACTGCACAGATGACCACTCGAAGATCATCAGTTACAGGTAAGCAACCTGTTTTTCTTGATGTGAGCCTCAACATGCCAGTGGGTTCAGGGGGGCACATGTTGATAAGCTTGCTTTAACATTGGAAGTATTGGGTGGTAGCAGCTGTGCAGCGGTTCTATAGAGCTGGAGCAGATGCTGGCACAACATAGTGAGAGAGCAAAACAAGAATGAGGGAATAGTCTGACAATAAGAGTGAAACAGGAGTCTGCAGTGGGATTCATCCTGTTTCCAAGACCATTCCTGTGCTCTTATTATTAGCAACTTCTGCATGGTCAAGTGAGACACAAACAGCACCATAGGCCAGCAAACGCTATTTCTGAAGTGTTTGGTAGAAATTGCCTGGTTGGGGGGTTGTTGGCCACTCTCCTGTAGGTTTCAGTACTACTGATAACTACAGACGTTCTCAAAAGATGGGAAATCAGTTGCAGAAACTGGCCAAAAGCGTTCATTGGCTCACAGGAGGAGAACAAAACAGCTCAAGCATCTTAGTCCTGGAAGATGCTCCTTCCTCAGTGCTACAGGTTTCCACCCGTGACCTGGTCCTAAATGGGACAAAACTCAGCTCGGTGGTGGGGGGCATTCTTCACATTCTTGAGGTGCAAGGATTGCTTCCTGCACCTTCCCAGTTAAGGAGAACGTAGCGTGGAAACAGGGAGGGACATGGGCAGCTAGTTCAGATGGTACTTGTTAAATGACTGGGCTCCTTGTAGACAACTGAGTTCTGTGTGTGTGGTGGTATTTCACATGAAGAGGAATGTTGTTTGGGGGAGTGGGAATCTGTGGTCAAGCTGGGAGGGGGAAGCTTCTGCTGGCCCACAGCAATGACCGCTAGCAGGTTTTGAGGTTGATATTTAAAGGAGAGCACTGGGGAGTGCTCCATGGTTTAGTTTGACCTTCCTTCATTTTTCTCACTGTGCGTTTTTGCTGCAAGGTAAATTATAGTGTAGAAATATGCCATTTTAGTATGTCAAGTTGGATGCAAAGGTGTCATTTAACACTCGGAAGGGGAGGGGACCTCTGTGCACAAGAAGGGCTGGGATTACATCTCTAGCTGGAACACTGTGCAGGGAAAATGGAAAATTAATCCAAAGAAGTTCTTACTTGTGCAATCTCTTCCACCTACAGTAGTGCAAGAAACTGCTGTGGAATCTAGCAGTAGTGCAGGTCACTGCGGCGGCCCTCACCATGGCATAAAAAACTTTGAGAACACTATATGATGGCAAAAATAACCGACTCTTAAGCTGTAAACCATTAGGTATACACAAATCAGGGTTCGAAACTGTTTGGAATCCGATTTTAGATTATTTAGACTAGCAAGGCAAAATCTTTCTGGAAACATGAAAACCATATCTATGTGAACTAATTATCTAGAATTTATAATTACTTTGGAAAGATGCATTTAAAACTCTAAGAAAATTAAAAGGAATAAGACACCCTATGTTATTATCCAGAGCCTGTGGACACAGATATAAGAGCTGGGGTAAATGATAGAGTGTACAGAGGGAAAATGCTGATTGGCAGTTTCTAAAGTTTTAACTTTATGTTTGTGTTGCGTATTTATATTATATGTATGTATTTTTGGTATTTTTAGCATTGTTTTGTAGGTACGTGAAAATAAAATTT
The DNA here is from genome assembly GCF_032191835.1 of Heteronotia binoei. Lineage (NCBI taxonomy): Eukaryota > Metazoa > Chordata > Lepidosauria > Squamata > Gekkonidae > Heteronotia > Heteronotia binoei. The sequence goes on from NC_083230.1 coordinate 100,486,155, forward strand.
AAGAAAAAGGGAGGAAAGAAACTGCTGTGGAATCTAGCAGCAGTGCAAGAAATTGTCGTGGAATCTAGCCATTCTAGTGCTGTGTGAATTCTTGAACAAGCATTCTCTTAGCCACATGTGGGAAAAAGCTAGTGACTTCCGCTCATGGTTCTTTGGATCAAACCCACAGATTCCCCCTTTTGTGTGGGATGTGTCCTGACACATTAAGCTGAGTTGACGAATATGAACTGAAGCTGTGAGGCAACCTTTTTATGTGAATTATGGTCCCCTTGCTGCATGTCGGACTGAATTTGCTATGATGTCTCCTGCCTTGGGAAGAAAGAGCTACTGCCGGGGATTGGCAGAGCTGCATTGGAGACCCCTGCAAGTATAGAAGATGGAGAATTGTGAGAAGACGCAATCTGTCATCTTCCTGCCACACATTTTTGTAAACAGATGTACTACCAGAGGTGCACACGAGGGTAGTGGAGGCTGGGTCTTCCCTGCCTTCCTGGGTATCCCTTCTGTTTGTTTTAAGGTCACTCTTGTGTTCATTTGACCTCTTACAGGGTAACAGAGGAGGAAGTGGAAGATGTTTGGATTCCACAAACCGAAGATGTACCGGAGCTTAGAGGGTTGCTGTATTTGTAGAGCCAAGTCTTCCAGTTCCCGCTTCACCGACAGCAAGCGCTATGAGAAGGACTTCCAGAACTGTTTTGGGTAAGAGTTCCTGCTGGACCAGTTGCTATATTGCCTTTATCAAAGAAGTGCGGGAAGAACAATTCTGCCTTGGTTTGATAAGCTTTTAAGTGTACCATTCAGCGGATTGTAGCACCTGCCTTCCTAAAAGGCTTTTGCTTCAAGAGATCCCAAGCATTGCTTTGACCTGGATAGCCCAGGCAAGCCAAATCTCGGAAGCTAAGTAGGACCAACCTCAGCAAGTATTTGGATGGGAGACCTCCTTGGAATACCAGCAGTCGGGAGGCAGACTTTCAAAACACTTCTCTGAATGTCCTCCATGCCCCAGTAGGAGGCACCAGAGGTTGCGATGACTTCCAGGCACGGGTACATACACACACACACACAAAAAAAAAAATGCAAAAAAGAGCTTCTGTGAGAGAGAGATCTCAACTAACCATGTCATGAGGGGGCACAGGCTGACTGACCAATGGTTTATGTTTCTGGATGGGTAGAATGTGCTTCCCCTACCACATGTGAAGCCTGCTTCTTTAAAAAGGGCCAAATCAAAAGTTGTCTTCTGCATTTGTGGCTGTTGTAGCGGAGACCAAACTACTGAACCAAGGCATTTTTCTTCACAGTCTTCATGAGGCTCGCTCAGGAGATATATGCAATGCCTGTGTCCTGCTAGTGAAAAGGTGGAAAAAGCTGCCAGCAGGCTCAAAAAAGAACTGGAATCACGTGAGTTGACAATCCCCTCATCCTAGGGCACCCAAAAAACCTTGGGCCGGCCCTGGGTGGGTCACCATTCCAAGTAAATTAGGGCTTTTAGGTCTCTATACCAAAAAGGGTTGGAGCCTCTGGTCCTTGTTCATATTTGGTGTCACATTCTTAGAGTTTAGTTGTCCTTCTCTTTTCCCAGGGCACCCTGGGAGCCGTAGTTCTGGGAGGGAGATGGGTAGTGATCTCAAATGGGATCCTCAGCCACCCTCAAAAGACTGGAATTGCCAGGATTCTTTCAGGAAATCAGGATAGGAACGGGTTAGTTTGTGAAAATATGTATATGCCACCTTCCTCACCAGTTATGATGAGTCAAGGCAGATTCAAAAACCTGATTGGCTGGAGGAGGAAGCTACAATATTTGCCTTCTAGGGGTATCCCTCCTTAACCATACATGAGAACACAGTATCTTTAACGAGAACCAACCAAAACGACATGAAACAGTGTGCCAGCTTCCGAATTCATCAGAACATGTCATCAGTTTGGATGTTACAGAAGCCACTATTGTTGTGCTGCCTAGGCAAAAGAAAACAGTAAAACCCTAAATAAGCAACCTGTAGTAGCATAAAAATTAAAAAACATCAGTGTAGAATATAAATTTTTTTGAAATATTTATAAAAATCCTGAACATTCACACATTTGGGTATGACATTCAGATATGGTAGAGACAATTGCGCATGTTTTATTATACTGTCAATTTTATCCAGTTTTCCAGGTAAAACCAATCAGTTTTATATTTCTTTCCTTCTTGGAGACTGTTTTAACAAAATACGCTTTAAAGCAGCCAGATTTTGAGCTCAAGCATGTTTAATTAGACAGAAGTGTACAACCCAGTTTTGACATTTTAACCCAGTATTGTAGTTTATGCTTAGTATAGCTAGTGTATTTAAGATATGGAATCACTGTAAATGTTTGCTTTGTTTCCGAATTCCGATCTCGAATTGTAATAAGACTTGACTTCACACGTGCTGAATAAGGCACTTTCAAGGCACTTTAATGATCATTTGCAAGCAGTTTGCCAGTTCACACAGTAAAATCCAGTTGCAAAGAGCATTGTAAGTACATTATTCAGTGTGTGTGAAAATGTCCTAAGAAGAAATGAATTTTGTCTTCAATAAAGTATGTGTAGTGCCTCTTTAAAAAAAAAATCAAGTGGTTCTCCATCTGGGTTGTGGAGGCCTGTCTCTCCCTGAGCACCCCAGCTATTAAGACTCTAAGACCCAGCACTAACCCTGACATGAGAGCGACTTTAAAAATAAATATATAGTATATTTTGTCAAGTCTTCTCTCTCCTTCCAATCCCTCTATCTTGGCGTAACCTGCCTCATAGGATTGTGATGGTAAATGAAACAGGGAAAAAACTACATATGTCATCCCAAGCTCTTTGGAGATGGGACAGGATAAAAAAGGGGTTGAATAAATTATACAAAGTAAAAGAAATGATAGTCTGAAGACTTTTAATTGTTGTTACAGGTTGTTGAATTGAGTTTTCTATACACAGAGTTTGGATTACCTTGATGCAAAATCTTGGGACTTAATTCAAGTTGTTTCTCTCTCCCCCATCTTTTTTTTTAGAAGTGCAGAGTACTTGTGGCCCTGGTATTTTAAGTACAAATCAGTAGGACTGCCTTCCCATACAATGTGTTACCAGTTTAAACTGAGGGACCTTTGAAGTAAGCTCAGTTGGGTTAGATTGCAGTGTTGGATCTTGCAGCTTAATCAATAGGGCAACTGCTGTGAGAGCCCTCTCCACCCCACCCACCTCACACGGTGTCTGTTGTTGGGGAGGAAAATAAAGGAGATTGTGAGCCGCTCTGAGATTCGGAGTGGAGGGCGGGATATAAATCCAATATCATCTTCATTTAAGAGCACCTTTAGAGTAGAGATCCTTCCCCTGATGCATAGGGGCTCTGCATTTAGGCAACAGCTCCTTGCGCCAGAGGAAAGCATAACCAGTAGCAAAACAGATCTGCTGGTTGCATCTCTATAAACACAGTGCAGAAAGCGGTGCTAGATTGAATAATGACATTTCTGGGGCTGTCTTTCAGGTGGTGGATATAAGAGCCGGACCAAGTCTTAAAACGACCCTGAAGCCAAAGAAGATGAAAACACTCTCTGGGACCAGAATTAAGAGCAGTCAAATAAACAAACTGCAGAAAGAGTTGAAACGACACAGTAGGTTGATTTCTGCAACCATCAAATCTGTCCATTTACCAGTGTTTAGTTGTACATGGTGTAGAAGCACCAAATCCCTGAGCAGCTGGAACTGCCCTACAACTTGCAGAAGATGTCCTTCAGAGGAGATGATAGTGAGAACTTTCTGGAAGTCAGGTGCACCTCCTGTCTTTTACAAACATTGATTCTAAATGAAACTGCAAGGACTTTCTTAATCAAGCTGTCCAGTAATTCTTGCAGCAGATATTTTAATTGCTGCACTTGTGTCTTACATTCTTTTCTTTTTGTAGTTGTTAAGGGTCTGGCTGGAGCATTCTAAATTATAATGTCACTGGCGCAATTCCACTAGCTTAAGGTCTTTGCGCAATCTATTTAAATGTTATCTAATCGACACAAAACCTAGCCAAGCTTGTAGCCTTGAAGTAGGTTTAAAAAAACCAAAAACATTTGGTTTATTTTATTATAAGCAACTCCAAGACGCACAGCTGCTGTTTGCTTGGCCATTGTTGTGAGAACAGAAATCAGATAATTCTATTAACATGACCCTGAGTTTCTGAAAGGAAAAATCAAATAATAGTAGCACTAGATACTTTACAAGTTGTATCTAAAGTCAATGTATGTAGGATCTGGGCATTAGTACCAAGGAAGAGACACTTCAGAACTGTGAGGTAAAACTAGTAGTTGTGTCAGGCCTTGATGCCTTATTGGTAACTATGAGAGGGCTCACTTTGTGGCTTCAGCATGGTGTAGAAACTCTCCCTGTATTTTCCTCAACTACCCTTAGGGCCAGAAACAGGAAGCCCCTCCTCCTGTTTGCATGAACTTCCTGAACTTCTTGTCCCAGCTCCCCTTGGAGTGGCTTCTTACTTGATTCCCATTTTGGCCCTGTCAGGCAAGCAGATAGGACTTTCTGAGCCTGCTCTACTGACCACCTCCGCTCAAGTTTTTTTCTTTTCAACTCAGAACTTTGCTGTTTTTGTCTTTCTTGACACGCTTCTTCTCTCCTTCCCCCACTGTTTCCTCAAATCTTAGTTGGGTGTGCTGTGGCCTTATCCAAGCTCCAAAGCCAGGTGAAATCCAGCTCCATTGAAGGCAAACTGCCCCACCCTGGAATCTCTCAAGGGGGTGATTCAGTAGGAAGTCAGAGCTTTATTTCAGAGTACACTTCTTGGAGACTCTTGTGCATTTGGAGGTTGGATAGGGAGGAGCCGCAGGGTCATTGTGGTGATTAGTCTCTTTCCTTTTCTAGACTCCGATGCCCACAGCACCACCTCAAGCGCCTCTCCAGCCCAGTCACCCTGCTACAGCAACCAGTCAGATGATGGCTCAGATGCAGAGATGCCTCCAGGTTCCAGCCGCACACCTGTCTTCTCCTTCTTAGATCTCACATACTGGAAAAGGTAAAAGCAATCTTTGTGCATCCTCTAATTATTAATATTGCTAATTCATTATTTCTAAGATGCCAGCAGTGAGCTTGGGCCATAATAATAAAAAATATTATAATGTGCTATTGAGTTGAAAGCATCTTGCGGTGACCCGTGTTCCCTCTAAGCTGAGTTAGTGTGAGCTAGCTCACAGTTTTTAAGCTTCCGGATCACACATTGTTGTCTTAGCTAGGAAAAATGGCCTCAGAGCACGATAATTTATGCAGTACCTCACAACTTTAATGCCAGTAGCTCACAAAGTAGAATTTGTGCTCACAAGACTCTGCAGCTTAGAGAGGGAATATTGGTGGTGATCCCTTGGGGAGTTTTCAGGGCAAGAGACGTTCAGAGGTGGCTTGCCTCTGCGTAACAGTCCCAGTCTTCCTTAGAGGTCTCCCATCCAGGTGCTGACCGTGCTTGGCTTCCAGGCTCTTAGGAGCTTTGGCAGTGCCATGCCATCCTAAAATTATTAGGTTTTTTTTTTTTAAAAAACAACCCCAAAAAGCAGAGCCTTCCTCAGAAGCAGATTGCAATTCTAGATGTAGAGAAAAATTTAATAGATGGAGGCTAAAAACACACTTAGAATTGCCATAGAGCGTCTTCTTAATTACAAGGTTCTCTCGCTTCCGTTCTCTCTGCAATTAGAGAGTGAGCTGCAGACGTGGCATTTAAGGATGTTAAGTAGATAAAATAAGTGGATCGCATTCTGAGCATGAATTAGGTCACAGGGCTTCATATTCTCTTGAAAACAAAGCCATGTTGCTGGGTCTGTTTGTCCCCAGTATAAATTTGCTGTTAGGTTGCTGATGGATGCTGTGTCGATATTCAGCAGTCGTACTGATGTGCTTAGTCTGGCTACAAGATAAGCTACCTGCTCGGTACTGGAAGTCAGCTGTAATGCCTTTTTAGCCCAGCAAGGGTACCTATCCTGATGCATACCTGAAGTGGGAGCTGGAAGTCCAGGAACCTGCCATTGGTGATGTCATAAAGCACAAAATTGTGCATGGGGGACTGTGCAGCGGTTGAGGATGCTGCTGTGCAAACAGAAATTACCCTCCACATGGTCTATCTGCTATGTCAACAATTCTGTTTCTGGTAGGAATGTTTGCAGCAGTTCTGAGCAGCTATAAGCTAGTGGCCTTCTGATCCACGTTCCAGGTAGCTGCGGTGTTTCTAATATAGTGTTGCATAGCACTTGGAGTTGAAACACCTTTATTTGCTTTGCATGCACCAGGGGAGAGGACAGGTTACAGCAATGCCACGGAGATGTTTTATGGGTCACAAGCATCCTCTGAAGCTGAGCAGGGTACCTGGTTCCAGGGTTTAGCTGCCAATTGCAGAAGTTGGTGGAGGGGGGGCGTTTGTCTAGCAAGTTGCTCTGGTAACACACATGCATGCACCAGCCAAAGAAAGCACCCCAAAGATTTAGGACTAGGGCTTTTTTTGAGCAGGAATGCACAGGAACACAGTTCCAGCTGGTTTGGTGTCGGGTTGTGGCCTAATATGCAAATGAGTCCCTGCTGAGATTTTTCTACAAAAAAGCCCTGTGGAAAACAATGGTTATGTCAGTGGGTGTGGCCTAATAGACAAATGAGTTCCTGCTGGGCTTTTTCTACAAAAAGCCCTGTTTAGGACACCTACAGATGGGCTCTTGAGCACCAAGCTGGTTAAGTTACCGTTGAAAGAACTGTCAACACAAGTTTTAATACGAATTTTATTATTATTCCATCTAAATTAGCCTCCCTGCACTGATTGCTTAAAATTGGGCTGATACAGCTGACATTTTTGGACACCTAGGCTGGGACAAGTGCTTCAATTGATATGTCCACACCTTCCATGACTGAATCGCCATCCATGCTACCTTGAACTAACTCTGAGCTGCAGCTTAACTGTTTTATTTTTAATCTTTTAATCTGTTTTAATTGTGATTATTTTACTATTTATCTGTTAGACTGCTTATTGTTAGTTTTAATGGTTTACTATGTTGGAATCCACCCTGAGCCCACCATGGGAAAGGGCAGACTACAAATTGACAGAAATAAATAAAAAATAAGTAATAATAGGATGTTGTTCTATAATTGTACACTCAGGGTGCAAACTGTGTTGAAATTATTGAAGCATCTCAAAATGGAGTTCTTCTTCTGGGATGCTAAAGAGATAATGAGCATTTTTGCAGTCAGTATTTCCAGCATTCTTTTTGTGTGGTGTGCCAACATGAAAATGTCCTTTTGGTGTGCCCTCTACCTCATTATAAACCCCTGGTTGGCATGAACAAATGTGCTGTTTGTCTCCAGCAAATATTACGGTGGCATAACTTCTTGACCTGTCAAACCTGCCTCACGTTTGGGGTGGGTGGGTGGGTAGGATAAGATGAAGATGCTTCATCCCAAGAGCAGAAGAACAAAATCTCCTATTTGCTGTGTCCGGGGAGACTTCTGTAGAGGTCAGCTGACCTGCCATAGTGTATTGTTACGAGCAGGGCTTTTTTCGTAACAGGAACTCCTTTGCATATTAGGCCGCACACCCCTGATGTAGCCCATCCTCCTGGAGTTTACAGTAGGCCCTGTACTAAGAGCCCTGTAAGCTCATGGAGGGGTATGTGGCCTAATATGCAAAGGAGTAACTGCTACCAAAAAAAAAAGCCCTGGTTACAAGGATTCTTTGCTGATGCCTCTTCTTTGGCCAGAACTGTGTGTTGCACAGGTTAGAAGCTTCTCCTGAAATCCTTTCTGATCCCATGTTCAGCAGCTACTGTCAGCTTGAGTTTTCACATGGCCATAATGTTACGATCTGGACAGTTCTGTGTGCACAGGCAATTCTCCCTAATGACACTCTTTATTTTCTTTTGAAGGCAAAAAGTGTGCTGTGGAATTATTTACAAAGGTCGCTTTGGAGAAGTCCTTATAGACACTCACCTCTTCAAACCCTGCTGCAGTAACAAAAAGTCCACCACTGAGAAGCCTGAATCCCAGGACCCCCAGTCGCCACCTGTCCCCAACCAAGAAGAGTGGTGACTCCCATACCTAACTGCAGGTGTTTTAAATGGAATCTTTCTCTCTGGAAAGGCTCGGGGGTGATCTTCGGCTCACTTTGGAGGCCTGCTATGCTGCCAAAAGACTTCCACTTTTTTTAAAGGAAAAAAATCTTGAACTGTTTGAGGGTTTTATTGGGTCTCTCTTTTTAATTGCTTCACTTCCACTAAGTCAGAAATCTGTTCATATCACTTCTGAAAAGACTGTAAAGAATATTTAATATTATTTGAGACGCATAGTTAAGCTGGACACTGCTGCAAAGAACTCTCCATACATCCAGGCAACAGTTCTGCATCCAATAACCACCTGGCTTGGCTCTGTCATACGCTTAAAAGGGATATGTAATGTATATTTCTGTCCAAACGGCAGAGTTTGCATTATGTATGCTTAAAATAGCCAGGAGCCTTTTCCTTTCCTCTGAGGGAAATAAGTTTTGAACAGTTGCAGCTCTTAGAACATGGTTTTGGGTACAGAAGTTTGTCCACTGTGTGTAAGACTCTCCTACTATGTATATCTTGTGAAAATAGGGAGCTCTACATTTTAGTTTCTTCTACCATGATAAAGCAGGGCCATGATATAGCTGGCCTAGGAGGACTGAGGACACAATCACTCTTGGGTGGCATTCACAGGTTCCGATGGTGGTTGCAGCAAGGGGAAGTGATGCGGTCCAAAACTGAGTGACCTTCCTCCTTCCGCATGCAGCACACGTATCGTTTTTGCATTAGGATTACAGCGTATATTTGCAGGGAAATGGGGTGGGGATAGTTCATGGTCTTTCTGCCCTTTGCAAACATAACTTTAACCACATATGTAGGATTGCAGAACACCCAGTATACAACATGTCGCCTCTCCCCCCAACCTAGAAAGTTTTTCTTGGATGGAAAAAAGTGCTTAATTAGAGATAAGTATGCAAATGGCAGCCACTGTGCAATTTCACATCCTGATAACTAATTGCATGAAAATTAACTGTCAAGCCCAGAGTGGGAATAGCAGTCTCCATTATTTGCAAGACCATTCTGATAACCTGGGTTTTTTTCCCAATGCTGTTGTTTTGATGTCCCATTTCCAACTGCTGAATTGTTATAAAATGGTAATCTCTCTCCATCTTAACTGAAAACCATTAAGGTGAGCTATAGATAACCATCCTACAAAATTCTCAGGAGGAAGATTCCTTCTTTCTTTCCACACTATGCGTTGACTTACCCCAGAAAAGACCATTGGAGTAATGATTGCCCTAAACCCCATTTTAAAAATATGATCTAAGCAGAATTAGATTTAGAGGTATGCTGCATGTAGCAGTGTGAGGAAAGAGTGTTTCTTATAACATATTCCCTCTAAGAATGTGTGTGCCCAACTCTCTGGGGCATTTCCTTTCTTTATCACTACTTTTAGGGCTTCCTTTACAAGTGGATGACATTTTCTTTTCCAGATTTGCAAAATGCATCAAAATGGTTTACATATCCTAGAAGTTATCGCAGGTGACAGTAAATCCTTCCTTTTTCCCCCTACTGGTCCTTTGTCCTGTCTGCTGCACCACCAAGTGCCCAAATATCACTGCTCCCCACCTCACCCCTTTCTCACCTCCACACCTCTCAGAAGTGCCTTCAGTCCCTGTCTTAATCTTGTGCTCAGTCTCCAACCCAGATCTGCCAATTTAACCCCGCTCCCTCTATATTTGGCACTGCTTGTTACTTTTAACTTGCTGCCTCTGGCACTTCATTACTCCCAAATTTCTCTGAAGACGGATCTTCAGCCAGTTAGTTAGCCCTTGTGACAATATGGGCCTCTCCTGTGAGCCCTAGATTTGTCCATGCTTTTAAAAGGTAACTGAAGAGGGGAAAGTTGAGTTTTGAAGCACTGGCGTTACAGTACTTGCCTGCCATCTGGCAAAACCAAGAGATTATTTTTGTTTGAAATTGAGATTTCCAAAATTTGAATAAATGTCCAAGAGTTGTTTAGATGGTACAATAGGTTGTGCCTCTTTTATCATTTTTGGGGGAGGGGAGATATGCTGCTGCTCTCACTCATACGGACTTTGTACTTTTGTTTGAATTGTAGTTTTGTTAAACTAGTGTGAGAATTTAGACACTTGGGGGACAATAATATGCAGTACACATAACAGTTTGTTTTTACTTTTGTTGAACAATGAAATCTTAGCTGCTGTTGTCAGGAAAAAGATCTTGGAATGCTTGTCTTCCTACCTTGTGTTATAATATAGGGTCCCCTCTAATGTTCCCCTCCCCTTTGTAAATAGGAGAAATATTCTAAAGGGAGGATCAAATAGACCTTTTATGTGCAACTGACTAACTACATGGCAGTCTTGCTTTGTTGGTAACCTCGAAAGTGTACAGACAAAAGCCCTGGACAATTTGTTGTGTCTGCTGTTGGCTTACATTTGTCTTCGAGTTCTAAGGGGTCATTGGCTCCATTACCTTTTACAACTACAGTATGATGTGATGTGTATGATTCCTTCATCTCTTCCAGTTCTGTATTTATTTATTTATTACTAGACCCCAGCGGCAGACTGCTTTCCCCCTTCCCTCTTTTCCTTCCAGTGTAGTAATGCAAGATGAATTGTATGTAGTTATGCACTTTGTATTAATGTAGTAGAAATCTATGGAACCTGTTTTTTATACTTTTTTATATTGTTCATACACTTGTAATCCAAACTTTTTTTTTTAAAGGTAGGGTAATGAATAAAAATTTTAGATTTATTTAGTAAAAACAGCATACTTTTCTTGGTACTTTTTTTAAAAAAAGTTGCCCCTGAGAATGGTTAGTTTGACCATTGAATTATTTGAGAACTACACTGAGGTGGATGAAGCTGAAGAAGAGCATAAATGTTGGGGACCTTTTAAAAAATAATAATAATCGACTGTTATGATGGACAAACTGGCATGGTTCAGAAGTAATGACAAATTGGCTTGTTGCTGTAAGAAACAGTCTCAGCCTGTTAGAGGCAAACAATGGATTCCAAATTTGGACAAGGGGCATTGCTCAGTTACAAACCATGGTGTTCTGTTTGCTGCATTCTGGGCCAGTTGAGGTTTCCTTGCAGTTCTCAAGGCATCCCTGTGTACAATGTTTATAATAGCCCAATCTGAACAATGCATGTGTGACTGGCCCTTGAAAAACACTTGCTGTGAGCGTATGTGTCATAATCCTGGGCCTAGCGAGGCCTGTAGGCCCCAGGGAAGCCTGCTTAGGAGTTACTGGAAAAAGCCTACATCTCCCAGGATCCCTCTGTCCCTCTGAGTAGCAAGGGGTTTGGAGGGAAACAGGTCCAGAAATGGGTAAGGCCTGGGAAGAATATAAAGGCCAAGCCCAGGATGTGGGTGTTTTTTCCCTGAAAGGCTTAGCTGGAAGCAGGCTGTAGCCTGGAGAGCTGGAAGCAGGGGAGAGACCCTTACCCAAGGGAGGGGGGTAAGTGCTGGCAAAAGGGACTGTAAGATAGACGCGTTAGGGCATTTATTTATTTTCCCAGGCTTGGCAGTGCCTTTTTTAACCTGTGGAATACAGTTTATCTGGGCTTCAGTGTGATTTTAAATAGCTTCCAGGTATCCTCTTGTTGACTCTGTGACCAATTGTTCCAGTTCACAGTCATTTATGATGTCTAGAAATCTTATTTCTACAGCATGTTTACCCTATCAGTGTGAGGGTAGTTGAAGTCTCCCCAGTATTGTAACATTATCTGCTTTAGTCCCCTCCCTTATTTCAATTTCTTTTTCCATCTCAAGATCCTCTCAAGACCCTCCACAAATACACAGGATTTTAAAAGTTGGGCATGTAAAAATGTCAGGGACACCTAGTGGCTCCCCTTCCCTGGCCACCACCACGACTCAGGGTGCCTGGCTGATCAACAGGCCCTTTAAATGCCATTGGAGGGGCAGTGGCTGCTGCTGGTACCTCTTGCCATGCAATTTAAATCATGGGAGGGGTTGGCTCCCAGCCACTCAGCTTTCACCCCTGCGTTGGGGAGGGAAGGTTGGAGCACCCGAGTTGGGGCACCCGACAAGAAGTCACTGGGTAGGGCCCCCACAGATCCGCCCTGTAGCTACAAGCCTGAGTACACATACTATCCTGAAAAATCAGGCATTACTGGAATCTAATCAGGATTGGGGGAGATAGTTAATACTTTACTAGGTTAGAGGACCAAAAGGGCAATCCTAGTGCCATGCTTTTCTACATCCATTGTTTTACTTGTGAGCCCCCTAAAACAGGTTCTGGACAGGTGAAACATGTCTTTTATAAATGACCAGTCATTTATAGGCTTAGGTGTAACTCTGTTTAGGATTGTACTGGGAGGTTGTTGGAAAGATCTCCCTGTCAAACCTCTGAGAGGAGCATTTCAGTGGGAATAATTTTCAAAGCCCCTTCTGCCGGTTATCCTCGCTATAAAAATGTTATTCAAGAGTATTTCCAGACTACATGTGACAGCAATGTTGCGGCTACCATAAAGATACTGCTGACATTTTAAAAGTCATTTAAAAATGCCATAAGGGTCTTAATACTGATTGGGCCTGTCCTCAGTATGACACTCTTGTTCCTCCCCACAGACCTTTTCAAGTTCTGCAAAGGCTCCAGGGGAAGGGAGGGTACAGCCGTTTCATCACTTGATAAGGTGAGGGGAACAAGAGCACCACAGTTTGGCAGGCATGACATGAGGGTGCTGTCATGTCTGGTTTGGCCCTTAATGCAGTAATTAATTTACATATGTTCAGTTGCGGGGAGGGGGGGTCTGTTTACATTAGGGTTGCCAGGTTTCCCCTGGCCACTGGTGGAGGGTAGGGTCAGGGACTCAGGGCTTTTTTTGTAGCAGGAACTCCTTTGCATATTAGGCCACACCATACCTCCCTGATGTAGCCAATCCTCCTGGAGTTTACAGTAAGCCCTGTACTAAGAGTCCTGTAAGCTCTTAGAGAATTGGCTACGTCAGGGTTGTGGCCTAAAATGCAAAGGAGTTCCTGCTACAAAAAAAGCCCAAGGTAGGGTTACCAGATCTAGGTTGGAAAACTCCTGGAGATGGAGCCTGTGGAGGGCAGGAGCTTCAGTGGGGTACAATTGCAGAGTTCACCTTCCAAAGCATCCATTTTCTCCAGGTAAACTGATCTTTGTAGTCTGGAAATGAGCTTTAATTCCAAGGGATCCCCAGGTCCCACCTGGAGGCTGGCAACCGTAAGGAGTAGTAATACAATCTGGAAGGGGGGGGGAACTATGGGTTCCAAACATAGTTAACATTCTTTACTGTAAAATGACTACCAAGTTTCCCAACCCCCTTCCCTAATTAGACGGCTTTATGAACACACTGGCTTTGATGTCACACTCATCCTGAGCTGCATGCAAACCACTCTATAAATACTATTTTGATCATTAATGATTGTGCTTGTGTTACTTTCCACAAATATTTGCAAGGCAAATATCCAAGAGCATAACTATTTCTTTTAAAAGAAGTATGAGAAGCAATCCTAAGTAGGCCTAACTTAGAGGTAAGTCTCATTTTACTGGAGGTTGGAGAGGGTAGTAAGCAGGAAAGCAGTTCCAGCTGGCTTGGCATGAGGGGTGTGGCCTAATATGCAAATGAGTTCCTGCAGGGCTTTTTCTACAAAAAAAGCCCTGGTTAGGATTGCAGCTGTAGACAGCGGCTCTTGATGGATGGAAGCTGGTATTGAGTATTCAACAGACACAATATCCAAACATAACAGTTGAAGGCCACAAGATGGAGTCATTTGCATAACAAATCCCCAAGGGCGCTTAGGAGTTTATCACATCATTAAAGCTGAATTCCAGAAAACTTAGCAACATTGCGTTTCTGAAGAAAGATCTGTAAAATAGGTTGGGAAGTTTAAAAACAATGTGTTCTTTTCTACCTTTCATAATATTTTAAGCTTGTAAAATGAATGTCCTCATACTGTGACTGAAAATGAGTAGATTTGCGTCCCAAGATCTCCACAAGCCTGAAGTGGTTTCAGCAGGGTATCTTCCAAACCACTTCTTCCCCTGACAGGACATGCATGAAAGGTGAAACAAGGTGAAGCTTTGTTCAAGGATGGGGTAAGTATGGCCTGTCATTAAGCTGCCAAAGTCAGTCTTTACTAGGGATGCCAGCCTCCAGGTGGGACCTGGGAATCCCCCAGAATTACAGCTCATCTGCAGACTACAGAGATCAGTTCCCCTGGAGAAAGTGGGTGCTTTGGAGAGAAGACTGGCATATTACCCACTGAGATTCCTGTCCTCCCCAGGCTCAATCCCCAGATCTCCACGAGTTTCCCAACCTGGACCTGGCAGCCCTCCCACCAGTGACTGGGGAGGGGGGGAGATCTGGAAATGAGAGGGAGCAGTAATCTTCCACAATAAAATCCACATTTCCCCCTATTCTAACTTTGTCTTAAACCGGCACCTTCCTCATTAATGATGAATAAATGGGGCCCATTCTAATTTTTCCACTTCCTCCTCTCCCGCCCCCCTTGATCAGGGCTTTCCTTTAGTAGGAATACAGCTGGCAGCGGTTCTACAATATGGCATTAGAGCTACCAGCTCTCCAGTGTAAACGCTCAAAACCAAACCAAAAAGTCTCACTAATATCCAAGCCTTTTCCTGTGCTTTTAATCATGGGGCTGATAAGCAGAACTTGGTAAGTGAAGTATTTTACGATGTGAAGCTAAACATTGCCTCTGGCCTATTTAGTACCGATTAATATTCTGATAATATAATGGTATATATATATATATATATATATATATACACACACACACACACACACACACACACACTAGTTTTCAACATGTTGCAGATCAAGCTGCTATTCAGAAGGGTTTTTTCTGTCTCTGAGTCGTGGCATGGAGAAGATGGCTACTGGTATGCTCAGCAAAGTTTGAAGTCTTTTTCCAGTGGTACTTCCTTCACCAGGGAAACCCCCTTAAGTTGGAGGAGGAACCCTTCACTGGAGGAAAGCTTTAAACTCTACTCAGTAGTAAAGCAGTGGCATATTGGCACCTGTGTGAAAACAGGCAACAAGCCTGCAACACGGGAAAGAACCAACTGATCTTCATCGTGGTTTCTGTGCACACATGGGTCTTGCCTTGGCAATGGACCCTAACCTCAGAGAATCCAAAAGCTCGCTTGAGCGGTTTTTTTGGCATGTTTTCTGGCTCGCCCTGGGGAGCACTCATCGACTGTGCGTGCCTGGAGCGAGCGGAAGGCACCCCTCCCACTCAATTTCTTCCTAACCACCGCTCAGACAACACCTTCCTCGTTGCGTTCCTCTCCTTAGCTCGTTCTTCTCTTCATGTCTTCGTGTTCCCTGTGGTATCATATTTCTCTCCCTTTTCTTCTCTACTATTTTTCATCCATATCTGTCAGTGAGCTCTAGGTTTTCCGGCTCCAACCATCCTAACTCCCCAGCTTCCCCCGGCTCCAACACACCTCGCCCGGACTGCCTTTTTCCATCCGATGGTTCTAAGGCCTATCTCAACCTAATTTCCACGATGGCTGAAGCTCTTAATGTCACCCTGCCTTCTGACACTCCTGCAGTCACTGATGTGGTGCATGACTTAGTGCAAGCCGACCTGCCTGCTGGATCTCTACTTCCGATGCTCCCTGTCCATCTTGAGAGACTTAAGGAAGCCTGGGACAAGCCGACTCCGAGGAGGTTTGATTCTCTTTATAGAGTCTATGCTCCAGATTTGAATTTTCTCTCCTTGCACACTGCTCCCAATTCAATAATCGTTCACTTGGCTTCGGAGGCAAAACCCTCTAGGCACCCTGCTCCCCTGGACTGGGAAGGGTGCAAACTCGACACCCTAGCATGGAAGATCTATGGTCTGGCTACCACCAACTCGAAAATTAATAATTATTTAGCTTACCTTTCGGCTTATGTTTTCAACCTTGCCAATCAGTGCACACCCCTAATTCCAACCTTACCAGACGCTTCTCAAAAACTGGCTCATCAATTGGTTTCAGAACTCTCCAGAGTCAGTAAACAACATCAACACCGTTTGGCATGCAGTGTTCTGCTCCTCCAGGGTCTTTGCATCATCAGCGCTTCGATGCCATGCATGGCTTCGCTCAACCAACCTTCAGACTGACATCAAACAGAAGACAGAGGACCTACCATTTGATGGTCAAGGGTTGTTCCATGCATCCACGGATGCCTAGGTGTCACCCAGCAACAGCAGCCCCAAACTTTCAATCACTCCCGACCCTGGAAACAGCCCTATTTGAAGTGCCAACGTTCCTCTAAACAGTCAGAATACTGGCGTTGGAAGGGACCCCAAACCAAACAGCCCTACCAGTCCTACCAGCAAAAGGCATGCTCACAACCAAGCAAGAAGACTATACCACCCTCTAAACAGTCTCTTTGACTTCTCTCTCCTGCTCCCACCAGGTCACACAAGGCTTTTTCCGTTCCTCAGAACTTGGCAAAAGGTCACCACAGACGCCTGGGCACTTACCATAATTCAGATAGGTTACTCCATAGAGTTCATTTCGTCCCCTCGCCATCACCGTTTTATTTTGACACCGCCCTCCCCATTTCTTCACGAAGATCCAAGATCTCCTTCGCAAAGGGGCCATAGAACCTGTTCCTCTCCATTTCCAAAAGACGGGGTTCTATTCCACATACTTTCTAGTCCCAAAACGAGACTGAGGCAGACATCCAGTTCTAGATCTCAGGAAACCCAACGATCAGATAATTCACAAGAAATTCAGAATGATCTCCATTCAGTCAGTCCTGCCATTAATCTCGCAGAACAACTGGATGGCATCCCTGGACCTTCACGATGCCTATTTCCACATATCAATAAGGACTCAACACCGGAAATACCTGAAATTCGCGATGGGCCACCACCACTTCCAATATTGGGCCCTTCCATTTGGTCTTTCCGGGGCCTATCGCATTTTCACAAAGTGTATGGCAGTGGTGGCTGCAGCTCTTCACCTCCAAGATAGCACCATCTTACCGTACTTGGACGACTAGCTCCTGACTGCTCAGTCACCTCAACAGCTTGAAAGGAACATTCAAACCACGCTATCCCTTCTAGCATCCTTAGGTCTGTGTGTGAACCTTGCCAAGTCACATCTCACCCCTACCCAAGACCTACAGTTCATAGGTGTCCGCTTCTGCACCCACCTTCACATGATTTTCCTCCCTCTACCGCGCAGTGTACAAATTGTAGCAACCACCACTACTACTCTTCAATCTCCAACTGTCATGTTTCAATGTCTTCTGGGATACACGGCAGTAACTACATCCATTATTGGATTCATCAGGCTTCGGATGAGGCCTCTTCAACTCTGGTTTGTCCACGCCTTCCATCCTCACAGACAACCTCAAAATACAATTCTCACCACACCCAAGGAGGTCCTACTCTCTCTCCACTGGTGGACCCGTCAGCCCAACTTGCTTCAGGGGATGCCCTTCATCCTGCCTTCCCCTACTGCAAATGTCACTATGGATGCCTCGAAGTGGGGTTGGGGAGCCCACTTAGAGGACAAAACTGTCAGGGGTCTGTGGTCTCCTGCAGAGAGAAAATTCCACATCAACTGCTTGGAACTAATAGCGATTCACAGGTCCCTTCAATCCTTCCTTCTCTAACGGGTCGTCATGTTCAAATCACATCAGACAACATGGCAACCGTCTTCTACATAAACAGACGGAGGAACGAGATCTATTCGCCTTTGCCGTCTATCCATTGCCCTGTGGAAATGGTGTATCAAGCACAACATTTACCTGACTGCAATCCATCTACCCGGAGTGGAAAATACTCTAGCAGACTTTCTCAGCTGGTTTCGACTGGATGATCACGAATGGTCGCTCAACCCTGCACATCTTCACCACATCTTCCGTTGCTTCGGGAGGCCCAGTGTAGATGTCTTTGCCACACGACTCAACACCAGATGCTGTCGCTTCTACGTGAGGGGGAGCAACGATGCATTTCTCCACGTTTGCACAGGAGGTCTCCATTACCTGTTCCCTCCATTTCCACTTATCACACGATCGATCCTCAAGATCATCCGAGATCAGACAGACTGCATTCTCATCACTCCGTGGTGGCCGAGACAACCGTGGTTCACGAGGCTTCTTCAGCTATCGCACCACTCATATTGTCGTCTCCCTATGGTACCCAATCTCCTCACTCAACATCAGGGCCAGGTCTGGCACCACAATCCTCAAATTGTATGCCTCACAGCGTGGAGGATCCGTCCATAACACTGCCCTCAGAAGTGCAACATGTTATCCTCAACGCACGGAAACCCTCCACTAGACGTTCTTACTTTCTTAAATGGAGGCGTTTCTCTGCATACGCACAATCCCATGGCAATAATCCAGACGTTGCTCCTATCTCCTCCATCCTACAGTACCTATTGTCCCTGCAAGTTTCAGGACTTAGTTACTCTTCACTAAAGGTTCATTTGTCCACCATCTCATCGTTTCATGTTCCTGTTGATGGTCAGACAGTTTTTTCCCATCATTTGTCTAAAGCTTTCCTCAAGGGACTTTTACGTCTACATCCCCCAGTTAAACCCATAGTTCCTGCCTGGAGTCTATCTCTGGTCCTAGCTCAGCTTGTTAAACCACCTTTTGAGCCCTTAGCATCCGTTGACTTATGTTTACTTTCCTGGAAGACTGCCCTATTGGTTGCCCTCACCTCAGGTAAACAGGCGAGTGATCTATGTGCCTTCCGCACTGATCCACCTTATACTGTCTTTCATAATTCCAAGGTGGTTCTTCAAGCGGACCCCACCTTCCTCTTGAAGGTCATCTCCCCCTTCCACCTTTCAAGTGCAACTTCCTTACCAGCTTTCTTCCCACAACCCAAGGACTCAGGTCAAAGGATCCTACATACTCTCAACATGAAGAGAGCTCTATCCTTCTGTCTTGCACATACACAACCTTTTCGCAAGGACCCTAATTTGTTCGTAGCCTATGGCAATCCCCATAAAGGCTCCAAGATATCCACCCAAAGACTTTCCAAATGGGTGTCTAATGCAATTTGGTTGTGTTACGAGATTGCTAAACAACCATTACTGTTGGACTCAAGGCTCATTCCACCAGAGCCGTCTCAACTTCTTCAGCATTTCTACAAGGAGTATCCTTGGAGGACATTTGTGCCGCTGCAACCTGATCCTCTCTGTCCACGTTCGTTGCTCATTATGCCATGGACGTTTGTGCTAGACGTGACGCCTCCTTCAGTCAGGCAGTCCTCCATTCAGTCTTTCACTGATCTTCCTCCAGGTGAGTGCCTATATATGAAGTAACTATTATGGTTTGCTTACCAATTTCCAGCACCCACCTCCTGTGTTTAACTTGTTAATCACCCATGTGTGGAACTGCACAGAGACCATGATGAAGATAAACAGGTTGCTTACCTGTAACTGATGATCTTCGAGTGGTCATCTGTGCAGTACACCTACCCACCCAGCCTTCCCCTCTGCTGGGTCTTTGCTTCTCTCATGCATGGATGTCAGTAGTGGCTGGAAGAAACTAAGTGGAAGGGGCACCTTCCGCTCATTCCAGGCATGTGCAGTCGATGCCTGCTCCCCAGGGTGAGCCGGAAAGCACACCAAAAAAACGCTCATGCGAGTGTTTGGAGTCTCCAAGGTTAGGATCCGTTGCCAAGGCAAGACCCTTATGTGGGACTGCACAGATGACCACTCGAAGATCATCAGTTACAGGTAAGCAACCTGTTTTCTCCCTCCCATAAATAAAAAAACCCCAACGCCCATTGACTACTGATTTTCACAAGCTAGTCTGATGTAGAGGGAAGGAAGCTGGAGCATTGCCCAGTCCCTAAAGCATTGGGGAAATCTATTAACTAGTTGCTAGGGAACCTTCAAGTGCTTGCTTCCTTCTACTCCCAGAATGCCTTGCTGCAGTTTGGGTGTGCAAGTATTACAGGCACATCTTTGACCTCTGCCAAGTGCAATAGGGTTGTCAAACTCCAGGTGATAGCTAGAGATCTCCCGGGGTTACAACTGTTGTCCAGGCAACAGAGATAGGTTCACCTGTAAAAAAATGGCTGCTTTGGAAGGTGGACTGTATGGCAGCTCCTCCAGGTGAGGGCTGGAGACCTCCTGGGATTACAACTGGTCTCCAGGCAGCAGATATCAATTCACCTGAAGAAAAGGGCTGCTTTGGAAGGTGGACTATATGACATTGTATCTTGCTGAGCTCTCACCTCCCCAAACCTCACCTTTCCTAGGCCTGCCCCCCCCCCCAAATTTCCAGGTATTTCCCACTGTAGAGCTGGAAACTTTAGCCCATGCAAGCTTTTTGGATGCTGGCACTGACCAGCAAGGTTAGTTTATTACCCTTCAGTTTTAAAGGCCTATTAAGAACTGACCATTTCAGTGCCACTGAGGCCCACAGAATGGACGCTTAGCAACCCTAAAACACTTAGGGAATATTTGTAAAGCTTTTATTATAGAACTTTAAAAATACATTAGAAAATAAGGTAGAAAAGTGTATTATAAAACAGAATTGTATGCAACCTGATTAAAGTACAGAATGTTTATTTCCAGAAATGTGACAATCTGACAGCACAATTTTATTCTTTTTAGGTTACAACCCATTTGTTCTCAAGGTTTCAGCAAAAGCTAAGTTGTCTACTGAATAGTCAAGTGTTGTACAGTCTGCTTTCAATAGATCCTTACAGTGTTGAGCCAACAAGGAACAAAACATGGCCTGCCTTTTTCTCTCTTGGCTTCTCCCCACACAATAAAAAAGGCTGATAGATTGAGTCAGCATTGTGTTAAAGAGCAGATATCACAAGTGAGTGACCCATATATTAGAAAGCACTGCTCTTCAGAGGCTTTTTGAAATATAAAAAGTGGATCATTGTGCACTAGTTACCTAATAACTTTAATATTAGATGTACAAAGAGATTTAAAAAGCCAAGCTTCACAGTTCCCCACCTCCCAAATGAAAGTCTCAGCAGGAAAATAAATGGTTTTGTATTACTGAAGTCAGTGTAAAGGCGTTTTCAAGATTTGGATCGGATCCTAAATAGCAACCCAACTCTCACTGCCCTGTTATTTATATTTCCAACCTATTTTCTGGTAGGACTTCTAACTTCCCTCTCTGCTCCATCTTTATTTGTTGGAAATATTTTATAACCCTCCTCTACATTTAAACAAACAAACAAAAAATATCTACAGTGGCTCACAATCAAATTAAAATATTGGTCTTCTGAAAACTGACATAAAACCCAAGCTCAGTTGATAAGCAATAAGGAATAAAATGGTGACATATTTTAAAAACCATACACCAGTAAAGGAGAAAGCTAAATGCATTTTTAAAAAGCTGCAGTAAAACCAGCTTAAAAACATATATATGCAAAAGCAAAATGGATGGGGAAGAAAATCAAAATTCAGACAAACTTGGTAGCAGCATTTTCCCAAAGTTCAATTGCTAGGTGTCAAGGAAATAAGCACAAACACGTAGTATTCAGCATGTTGGACTAGGATCTGGGAGACCTAGGTTCGAATCCCCACTTTGACATGAAAGCTTGCATAGTTGATGTAGGGCCAAGCAGACTAAATCTACCTCACAGGGTTGCTGGGAGACCAATGTAAGCAGCTTTGCACCCCCCATTGTGGAGAAAGGCTGGGAATAAATGACAAATAAATTGCAATTAAGGAGTTTCACAGATGTCACCACAGAAATGTCCTTGTTTCTGATCACTCACCTTACCTCTGAAGGTAAGGGCAGGATTATTATGGGTTGGATTATGGGTTGAATCCTTGTTAAACTGACCAATTTCCACTGATTCCCCATTCCTGCCTCAGGTCCTCTTTATGTAATTCTCCCTTATCTCCTGTTCCACAAAAGCAAAAAGTTGTGGAAATCAGTGAGCTACAGAGAGACAGAGGTAGGGAAGTTCTATTCAACTTCTAGAAATGTTTGACAGGACCTAACTTTCCATGTGTATCTGTGGCACGTTAAAGACTAACATGTTTAGTTCAAGGGGGTGGAAACCTAAAAGCTCTGCAGAGGCTTTCTTAACATGGAAGTTCTACACAATGTTAAAACCATGTGACAGAGTCTCTCTCCTCCCCACACTGCCTGTCATATCATTTACACTATACATCTACTGTTTATGGTAACTTCTGATATCCTGATCAGCAAGGTTAGGATGCTGTACTATTACCAGCAAGAAGAAGAGCTGGTTCTATACCCTGCCTTTCACTACCTGAAGGAGTCTCACAATGGCTTACAATCTCCTTCCCTTCCTCTCCCCACAACATCTGTGAGGTAGGTAGGGCTGAGAGAGCTCACAGAGGCCTGTGAGTGACCCAAGGCCACACAGCTGGCTACATGTAGAGGATTTAGGAATCAAACCCGGTTCTCCAGATTAGAGTCCACTGCTCTAAATCACTACACCAAACTGGTTCTCAAGAATAAAGGAGGAGTCAGATTGCCCCAGAACGTCCTGAAGAGATTCAGGAGACCTGGTATGAATATAGACCTTCAGTTAAAGCATAGGGGCTGAGAGCAGAGAGATTTATTCCTTCTCTTGCCAATATCATGGAATAACCTCCCTAGGGAGGTGTGCCTGACCAGTTGCCCCCTCACCTTTGACTTTCAGGAGGCAGTTGAAGACAGTTTTATTTCGAACTGCCTTTAACTGATTTGGTCTTTATTTATTGGCAGTCCTAACTGGAGGTTTTACATTGAGACCTTTTATATGTTTTTATCATCGGTTTCATTCATAAGGTTCTTATTGCACTTTTTAAAATAATCATTTTATTCATACTGTAAGCCGCCATGAGTTCCACAAGGGAGAAAAGGCAGCTAATAACTGTTTTAAATAAATAAATAAAATATTTCATAAATGTATTGAAATGTTTCTTCTCCACCATTCCCACCATCCACCACTACTATTGTCAGTATTTTAATTAAGTATTTATTAGTAGATCTGTCTTTCACTTAGTCTTTTGCTCACAGTGCAAATTCTCTTCATGTTTACTCAATCTGCTGTCACAAAAGCAGCATTCACTATTTACAGGGTTACCAGATGTCCTTTTTTTAAAGAACGTGTCCTCCTGTTTCAGTGTCTGTCCTCTTTGAGGCTCTTAAAAAAAAAAGATGAAAATGTCCTCTTTTGGGATTGGAAGGTGAGAATATTCCTAGTTAGTAGCAATTATCACAGTTTAAATAGTGGGGTCAGAGTGATCACTTGTTTGAAGTAGTCCATCAGGAAATATGTCCTCTTTTTTTGCGTTTCAAAATATGGTAACCTGGCGTGACTTTGTCCATGGGGTCGCAAAGAGTTGGACTCGACTGTGCGACTGAACAACAAAAAACTATATAGTGAAATCAGAAATGGTAATTATCCAGCATAATATAAGTTATCCTCTGTTAACCACACTCTTTGTAGGACAAACAGAGCAGTCATTGGATTCAGATTTTACAAAACAGAGACCACATTTTAAAAAAACAGTGAAAGAACATTTCAGTCTTCCAGGACGCTCTGTTGCTGACATGAAAGTCAGCATTCTTCAACAAAGGAACTTTAAAGGCAGATTCCACTGGAAAAATGCTGCATTAGAGTTCTTCAGTGGATGTGATGTTATTAGCCAGGAGCTCTGCAGGGCTGACGATTTTCCCAGTTAGAATAGTCTGTGTGACCATAGCTGTTAAGAATTCTCACTATTCTTGTGAATGATCACTGTGCTTTGCATAGAAATGACATACTACACATTTTAATCCCACTGTGTAAAACTTTTTCTCTCTCTTTGTGGACAGAAATCATGCTAAGAACTCACTTTATTTTATGTTTGTATTTAGAATGTTTCAACTTCACCCCTCAACAAAAAAACCCTGCATGTCAGAGTAGCTAACCACATAATTAAGAGAACCTTAAAAATCTGCAGCAGCATAATAGCTCTAAAAAAGGGAGGATTCAATCAAAGTCATCAAGTAGCGGGCATGGATGCAAAACCACTCAGGTAAAGCTTTGGGCAAACAAAGTTATCTATACCTAGTGACGGAATTGGGACCAAGCTTGGTTCTTGGTGAACATCCAAGGGGGGAATTCTGTACAGTGGGGATGTAAGAACTGAAAAGCCATTCTCCTAATATTTACTTGCCTTATCTCTGAACTAGGAAAGAGCAAGGTCTTGGATGATGATCTCAAAGGATGGATAGAAACATATAAGAGAAGATAGTCCTTTGGAGATCCTGGTCCCAAGCCAGGGCTTTAAAATGTATGGTCAGCATTTGAGTCAAATAACAAACTCACCATGATATTCTGTACAAACTAGTTTCCATGTGGGTTTCAGAGGAAGCAGGGTTGCCAGCTTTCAAATGGTGTCTGGAAATCTGGGACTACAACTGATCCTCAGGCACCAGACAGTAGCTCACCTGGAGAAAATAGCTGCTTTGGGAACTGGACTTTATGGTATTATACCCCCACTGAAGCCTTTTCCCTCCTCAAACCCCACCCTCCTTAGGTTCCACCAACCAAATTTCCAGGTATTTCCCAATCTGGTACAAAGTAACCAAAAACAACCTCACTGTGTTCAATGTACTATTATCGACTTCTATTCCAATAAATATTTTAATAACCAAATTATCAATTCAATTGTTTCTTGTGTATTATTTTATAGCAATACCCCCTATACAAAATGATAATCACTAGTACAAAATACACTAATAATAATAATCTCCATCTATTTACCATATGTTGTAACAGTCCAATATTCACAACTAGCCTTGACATACAACATCAGAATTCATATTTTACAGTGTCAGTGCAATACAGAAATTGAATCCCAGTTTTGTATTCCTTCCGATGAATTTGATTTAACTATATAGTCCATTTTGAATCTTCCTCAGGGGAATATATCGTAATAATTCATCTGATGTTTTGAGGATCCAGTGAATCAGCTGGCTTCCCCTAGGTCGCCCCACACTGATCTTGTAGCACCATATAATTTAAAGTTGAGTAGGTCAAGCCAATACAATGCAATGTATTTTATGCTTGCATGTCTAATTTTGGAACGCCAAACTTTTCCCAGTGAAAGCAATGAATGGGAAAAGTTTGGAGTTCCAAAATTAGACATGCACTGTGCAATAAATTTATTTTAATTAATTCACTTTTAACTTTGTTTCTGCTCCACCTTCATGCTACCTAATTCAGTTTTGGGGGTTGGGTTTGTATTCCAGTGTTTTGTGTTTGTGTGTGTGTGTGTAAATGCACAACAAAGGCAGCCAGGATGCAAAACCACTCAGCTAAAGCCTCAGGCAAACAAAGATGTCTATACCTAATGATGGCGCTTTGATAACATAGGGAGATTGACTCTGACATTTTTGCAGCTCAAAGTCATGCTGGATTTGAGTGACATCTGCAAATGTCTAGTTAACGTATCACACTGGGAGACCAATAAATCCAGCCCAGTGTCCCCAGGGGACAGATTTAAAGAACTTCGTCCTCATGACCCACAACAGCTAAGGTGAAAAGCTTTGTACACATACAGTGGTGGAAAAGAAGTAGGAACTCTTTGCTGCTATCATTGCCACTGAATAGGCTTGATAATGGGCTTTAACTCATATTCACTCATGGTCACCATTAATTTCTTCATTAGAGTTTGGATGTAAGACCTTTTAATTTAAAATATTATCAGGACCCTCAAGCAAATTTTGAAGTTCAATTGGTTCCTGAAAGCTTTTGATAAAGTTCTTCATCAAAGGCTCCTAAGTAAATTCAGCAGTAATGGGACAAGAGGACAAGTCCACTTTTGGATTAAAAACTGGTTAATTAACGGAAACAAAGAGAGAGTATAAATGGGCAGTTTTCACAGTGAAAGGTGGTAAGCAGTGGGGGTACCACAGGGCTTGGTACTAGGTCTGGTGCTTTTTAATTTATACATTCATGATTTTGCATTGGGAGAAAGCAGTGAAATGGCTAAATTTGCAGATGACACTAGGGAGGAATGTGAGGCTCTCTAGAGGGATCTGTTGAGGCTGGAAAAGTGGGGATCAATGTGACAAATGAAGTTCAATGTGGGCAAGGACAAAGTAATGCACATTGGAGCAAAAAATCCCACCTATGAATACATGTTGATGAGGTCTGAACTGGAAATAACTGACCAGGAGAAAGATCTTGGAGTCATGGTAGATAACTCACTGAAAATGTCAATTTAGTGTCTGATTGTAATAATAATAATAAACCATGCAAATGCTATGCTGGAGATTATTAGGAAGGGAAATGGAAACAAATCCAGGGCAGAGAATGACTGTTGGGTGGAGTAGCAGTCATCTCAGACCACAGTGAGGAGGGGGGTTGCACTTGGCCCTCAGTCCCTGTCTCGCAGTGCCAGCTTGAAGGGGTAGACTGATCCGGGCTTGGAGGATCCCCGTCCTCTCCTTCTCCCTGGTTACTCTGGTGGCCCTCGGTCTCTTCCCATCATTATTGGTCTACTCTTCATTGCTGGTGCTCTCTCCCCCTTTCAGCTTTCTACCCTCCAGTTCCTCCCCGCTCACTCCCATCAATCCTCTTTGCAAGTGGGGTTGGAGATTCGCTTCTCCTGTGTGCCAGGGTCAGGCAGAGGTTCCCCCAGGTGAGCACAATCCCTCGTTGGATTGGTCCAGCCAGTGGGGTAGTCTTCATCCTCCTGTCTTCCCTCCCTTGGTTGACATTCCATGGAGGCCCCTTGCCAACCCATTCCGGGCTGGCTGGGGGGCGGGGCAAGTCCAGGCCCAGGCTGGGGTCTGGACAACATGGAATTCATTACCATGGGAAGTGGAAGCAGCTACAAACATAGCTTCAAGAGGGGCTTGGACATATGGAACAGAGATCCATCAGTGGCTATTAGCCACAAGGTATAGATGGGACACTATGTCTGGGGCATTGATGTTCTGTATCCTTGGTGCTTGGGGACCCACAGTGGGAGGGTTTCTGGAGTTCTGGCCCCACTAATGGACCTCCTGATGACACCTGGGTTTTGGCCATTGTGTGACGCCGATTGTTGAACTGGATGGGCCATTGGCCTGATCCAACATGGCTTCTCTTATGTTCTTTTGTTCTTATATTCCAAAGGGCAACCAGAGTTTCATCAGGACCTTTCAGCCTGCTGAGGTGGAGCATTTTAGTAGGCCGCCACTCCTGTAGAGTTTACAGTTTAAACCTCACCAGGTAATGATCAATCCATTACATGGGAGGTAAACGTTTTCCTCTTTAGACCCCACTAGACTTTGGTCTAGTACAGCAAGCTAGATTGAGAATATGACCTATACCGCTGCAGAGTCTAATGTAGTGGGACAGCCCATGGAAATTCTGGGCTACCTGGCTACTTCATACATCTGAGGAAGTGGGTTCAAGCCCACAAAAACCTTGAACATAATACATTTGTTTGTCTTTAAGGTGCCACACAACACTATTTCCCTTTAATTAAAGCAATATATTCCTCTCCTCACCTATCCATCCCTGGTGTGGTCCTTGTGAAATGGTAGTTTCAGCAAAAATTAAGTTCAGAACTCATGTTTATACACTGATCAATGGGTAACCTATTGGAATTAAAAAAAACCCCTCAACATTAATATAATACTTATTATTAGGATCAACCCAATGGATCACATCATTGTGCAAACTTTAAAGCTCACCAGAAACCTTTTACAAACTGGATGTTACAAACTTTAAAAGATAGGGGTGCTGGAAGCAGAATTTTTGGGGCCATGATGCTACAATCTATTATTATTACTCTTTCTTTGAAATGTTTATATGCTGCCTTTCCTCCAATTAGGGCCCTCAAGGTGGCAAACAATTAAAAATATTTTAAATATTTTCAAAAACAATACATACACATAAAACCAACAATTAAATAAGAAGGAGGATGAGTATGGGTACAAAACAGAAAAAGTAATTACCCACTGGTGGGAAACGATAGAAGGGGATAGATGAATCGCCCTGGGGAGAGAATCATACAATTTTGTACCATGACTGAGAAGGCTCTTTTTCGGTTTGCCACCAATCCACCCTCAGATGATGGGGGAACCTGAAACAGGGCCTCCCACTGAAGATGGCCATAATCGTTCTGTAGGTTAGTAGGTGGTCTTTAAGGTCTCTCAGGCCATATTAGGATTGCCAAGTCTGACTCAAGAAATATCTGGGGACTTTGGGGGTGGAGCCAGGAGCAATGTTCTGACAAGCACAGCTGAACTCCAAAGGGAATCTGGCCATCAAATTCAAAGGAAACAATGGAGGACAGGGGCATCTTCTTTGGGGGCTAATAGAATTGGAGCCTCTGTTCCAATCTTTTTGAAACTGGGGCAGGGGGAGGTTGAGGAGAGGCACCAGATGCTATGCCAAAAATTTCAGGGATCGGTCTCCATAGAATATAATGGAGTGGCCAGTGGGCATTTTCCCTTCACCACTTTCTGATAACCCTGAAGCGGGGGGAGGGCCTCCCAACCAGGGAATCCCTTGCCCCCAATTGGGGATTGGCAACCCTAGGACACATAACACTTTAAAGGTCAATACTGGGCTCTTTGTTGTGTACAGTCCATTTCTCTGTTTGCTTTCATTATTTTGACAATGCCCTCTCTTTGTTTGCTGAAATTGTATAACGTCCAGCTTGAAGAAGAGTTCTGCTGAGTCTGAAAGCTTGCACAGTACTTTATGTAAATTGGGTTCATCATAATAAAAAACTAAAATGGCCTTTCCTTTGATTTATTAGCTTCTTTGACCAATGGTCTTAAGAGCAAGATAAAACAAGACAAAAACCAAAATGACATAGATGTTGTTCTTGGGTTCTGCATGGACCAGTACTGCCGTTCACAGTGCCAACCTGCTGGAATGTCCAGAATAATTTTTGATGTCACAATGCTAAGCTCATTCTCTCCTTTCTTCAGGGAGAAACATGCCAAGAGAAATGCCAATTTACAGTTGTAGGGTCTGAGCTAGTGGAACCATTGGTGATGTTGGCGAGGCCATGAATACCAGTAGGAATTTTTATAAGGCAAAGGCAAAAGAAGATTAGTGCTGGGGACACTCACGGTTGCATTTTGTAATTCCTCTTGGAGAGCCCTATAATGATGCTAGAGCTGTTCTTTGTGCTTCTGACAATGCAGGCCTCTGTCACTTTTGTTCCCAGCAAGAGGCTGCTGGACAGTTTTGCAAATACAGCAGCATTCCATTTTGGCAGGCCTCCATTATACAGCAAAAATAGGAAATGGCCACAAAAGCAACAACGGGCGTTATGCATGGAGGACAACTTTTTCTTGCTCTCTGACATATGTATGTCAGCCATCATTTGCTGTGGCCAAATCTGCTTCCCTGTCATTTCATTCATCAAGAGGGGCTAGTACCTATTACTACTTGTTCTCTGTTGATTTTACAGAGGAAAACTGGACATTGAACTTCTTGTCTGGATTTTTGAAAGTAGATCTTGCTATCACATTTTCAGCTAGATGTCTCATTTGCCTTAAAATTAACGAGTCCAAGAAAGAGAGAATCCCATTATAGCACAACTTTAAAAATTAATGTTAGGATAACTCAGGCTAGCAATAGTGCTAGCAACTGCTAGCAATAGTGAGATTTGTATTGTGTATAACACATAGCCCACCCTTTATACAAACACTCTGGTAACAAAATGACGCTGAACAAGGACTAAGTTAAGCAGGTCGCTGAATGGACAGTAAACTTTCTCTGGGAAGTGTCCCAGCACAATATCACAGTAAAGAAAAAGAGAGGATGTCAGAGCCAGGAAAAAATTCCCAATAGTGTAATGTATGCGGACTCAAGTGAGAACTGGGAGACCTGGTTAGAGCAACTGGAGAACCACATCGACTACAACGAGGTCACGGGGTGCAAAAAGAAATCGCTGCTGCTCAGCTCCTGTGGCATGGACGTCCTGGAGTTGGCCCAAGGGCTAATGGTGCCTGTGACCCTCAAGGCGGCCACCTTCAATGAGATCATCACGGCCCTCACGATGCACTTCGCCCCACAACCAACTGTCCTGGCCCACTGCCTTGAGTTCTCAGAGCGGCACCAACAACCGAATGAGTCGGTGGCAGAGTTCAGCACCACCCTCCACCGGTTGTCGCTCCGCTGTGAATTCCCAGTCCTCGACGAAGCGCTAAGGGACTGGTTCATCTTTGGCCTGTGGGACGAGAAACTGAGATGGAAGTTGGTGGGAAAGGATGATACCGACCTAGCCAAGGCCATCAAGGAGGCTACGGTGTACGAGAAATCGAGGAAGGAGCGAGCCACCACCTCTGCGCATCGAGCTGCCGCTGTCACGGGCTGGGGCCGGGTCAGGCGAAGCCCAGGGGCAGTCCAAGGCCGGTAGCTGGTGAGCAAAGAGGGTCCGATACGCCAAAGCCAAATCACAGTCCAGGTATCGCATGTCAGGGGTTCCAGAAGTCAAGCCAAAGTCAGGGGGTCCAGAAGCCAAAGTCAGAAGCCAAAGTGGATGCTAGAACGTCAGGTAAGTGACTAGTTGCTTCCACAAAGCCTTCTCCCAAAGCCCACAGCTATATAGCCCTCTGCTGTCTGTTGCTCATTTGGGCTAAGTGCTGACTCAGAGGGTGGCCAAGATCCTGCTAAGACTCACGCATCCTTACTCCTAGAAGAGCCAAGATCCTTTCAAAACTCAGGGCTCAGGGAGCGTCCTGCTTGTGAGCGTGCCGCCCTCCTTCAATCCCTGAGGTCCTAGCGAAGGCGGTCACACACCCAAGCCACCCGAGAGGGCGAAGCAGGGGGGCTTGGGTCTTCTCCCGCAGGGGGCAGGGGCACTGGTGCAGGTGGCCAGGGCACTGGTGCAGGTGGCAGGGGCACAGTTTCTCCTGCAGGCTCGGCTTCTTCCGCAGGGTCCCCAGCACCCATGACAGCCGCCTCCTCATCTGAGTCAGAGGACTTTGGGGAGGACAACACACACAAGCTCCAGCACGTGGCACAGAAGAAACCTCCAAGCTGTTCATCCGAGACAGCACCTGCTCGAGAGTGCGCCAGCTGCGGGGACCCCCATGAGTGATATTCCTGCCGATTCCGAGACACAGTCTGCCACCAATGTGGGAAAACAGGCCATCTTGCAAAGGTCTGCCGTTCCCGGCCCAAGAGTTCCATCCCGAGAAGTGCCAGCCAGCGGGACCCGGGCAGAAACCAGGACATCGGCATGGCAGAAGACCTCCACTACAGCGCCACTTCGGAAGAGCAGGTATGCCAACTTCCTCTGCCTTCCCCCAGGAAATTGCAAGTGACTGTTAACATCGAGGGCAAATCATGTAAAATGGAAGTGGATTCGGGGACCGGACAGACTATCATTTCTCTTAGGGCTCCGAAGGTTATGCCCTGGGGGGGAAGCCAAACTGCAGCCATCCCCGTTTATAGTTCGGGACTATCAGAAATGGGAGATTGCAGTTAAGGAAGTGGGGCTCCCAAGGGTGAAGTACAGCAACTTCTCAGGACGGTTGCCCCTGAAAGTCATGGAAGGGACTTCTGCAGCTTGCTGGGCCGAACATGGTTTGGACTTTTAGGGATCCAAGAAACGGGATTACATCAGGTCCCCACACGGCCCAGAGACTTCCAGAGCATCTGTGGGGTTTTCAACGGGACCCTGGGAACTTACACAGGTCCCCCAGTGTCCCTACAACTGGACCCGAACGTCCAGCCCATAAGGCTGAAGGCATAGCGAGTTCCCTTTCCCCTCAAACATAAGATAGAGGAGGAGCTAGACCTCCTGGTAGCGCAGGGAGTGCTAGAGCCATTTGCTAACACACTCTGGGAAATGCCCATTGTCACCTCAGTGAAGCCTGATGGCTGCATCCGCCTCTGCATGGATTATAAGTGTACCATAAACAAAGCACTGCAAGGCCATGCCTACCCTGTGCTGGTAGTGAGCCACATGCTGGCCTCCCTAGCAGGGGCAAAAATTTTCGGGAAATTGGACTTGGCCCAGGCCTATCAACAGCTTCCGATGAATGCCGCCACGCCCAAGGTGCAAATGATAGTAACACATAGAGGCGCGTTCAAAG
Organism: Heteronotia binoei; assembly: GCF_032191835.1. NCBI lineage: Eukaryota > Metazoa > Chordata > Lepidosauria > Squamata > Gekkonidae > Heteronotia > Heteronotia binoei. The sequence continues at coordinate 100,518,197 of NC_083230.1, forward strand.
TCAAGCGCCTCCAGTTTGGGGTCAGCGTGGCCCTGGGGATCTTCCAGAACCTAATGGACTCTCTTTTGAAAGGTATCCCTGGGGTCCAGCCATTCTTCAACAATGTGTTAATCGCCCCAGCCACGGAGGATGAGTTCGCCTCCCGCCTCCGCTCATTACTCCAAAGTTTCAACTCAGCAAGCCTAAAGGTGAAGAGGGAGAAATGTATGCTTGGGTGTGCCCAAGGTTGACTTCCTGGGGTACTTGGTCGATGCAAACGGGATCCACCCCTCAAAGGAAAAGGTAGAGGCCATCTGTGACACCCCTGCCCCGACTTTTACCACGCCTTCCTTCCCCACAAGGCAGCAGTAGCGGAACCCCTCTACCATTTGCTGGACAAAAGGGCCCCATGGGTGTGGGGCCACCGGCAGGCTGCCGCCTTGCAAGCGGTGAAGGACCTGCTGACTTCAAACAGCCTGCTGGCACACTTCGATGAGCAGCTGCCCGTAGTCTTAGCCTGTGGTCTTAGTCTCCTTACGAGGTGGGGGTGGTCCTAGCACATGTGCTGCCGGACGGCTGAGAGGTCTCGGTGGCTTACTATTCAAGGACACTGCAGAAACCGGAGCGCAACTATGCGCAAATAGATAAGGAAGGGTTGGCTATTGTAGCCGGGGTAAAAAAATTCCATGATTATCTGTACAGTTGGCCCTCCACCATACTCACTGATCATAAGCCCCTCCTGGGATTGTTTGCCCCCGACCGCCAAATGCCCCAGATGCTGTCACCCAGGGTCCTAAGGTGGTCCATTTTCCTTGCGGGGTACCAGTATGACTCGCAATACGATCCAGGAAAGGCTATGGGCCACGCGGACACTTTGAGTCAGTTGCCGCTACCCTCTGGAGACCTGGATCCGGTGCCAGTGCACCAGATAATGTTGTTAGAGTACCTCCCAGACCGCCCAGTTCACACAAAGGACATTGTGTGTTTCTCTGCCTGGGACAAACCCCTCTCCTGGGTTCTCAACTGGGTGTGGAGGGGATGGCCCACAGGCCGGGTGGGCCCAGAGTTTGCAGTGTTCACTTCCCGATGGGATGAATTATCAGTCCACAAGGGCTGCCTGTTATGGGGGGGTTGGGTAGTGGTGCCCCCCACTCTGCGGCAAAGAGTCCTCACCACACTACACAACTTTCACCCGGGAATAGTGCGGATGAAGGCCCTTGCCCACAGCTACATCTGGTGGCCTGGAATTGATGATGCCATTGAGTCTTGGGTATCTAGGTGCCAACCATGCCAGGAGACCCGCCCAGCACCACCCAAAACGCCAGCCCAGCAGTGGGTGTCCACATGTAACCTGTGGTCCCACTTGCACCTGGACTTCATGGGGCCGTTCCAGGGCCAGCTATTTTTCCTAATCGTGGACTCCTACTCTAAGTGGTTGGAGGTAGTCCCGGTGGCCTCCATGTCCTCCTGGGCTGCCCTTAAAGCGCTCCTCAAGGTTTTCACCACCCAGGGGCTCCCCGATATTCTCGTCTCAGACAATAGGACCACCTTCACATCAGGGGAATTCCAAGACTTCTGTGGCCGGAATCTAATTCGGCACCTCAGGTCAGCCCCTGAAGAGGATGGTAAGAGTCCCTCTGCCGCATCATCCAAGGGGACTGGGTGGCCCATCTCACGGAATTCCTGCTAGCCCAGCATGCTATTCCCTGCAACGCCACCGGCCGCTGCCCAGTCGAGCTCCTCATGGGCCGGTGGCTGTTGACACTCCTAGACTGCATGCACCCCGATCAGGCCCCAGACATGCAAGAGATGCCCAACATGGTCAGAGCACACAGGGGGTTTGATACTGGGGACTTAGTGTACGCAAAGAACTTTGAGGGTGGCCCAGCATGTCTTCCAGCCAGAAGCTCCCGGGTGTTGGGGTCAGTCATGTACAAGATCACCACTGAGGGGGGTTCATGATGCGGTGGCACGTAGACCAATTGAGGTCACGGGAGGTGCCCAGGGAAGAGGGCAAAGAAGACAGCAGGAGGCAGGACCCGGCGGTGTTTCCGGCTCTGACAAACCCCAGACCGCCGGGGGCTGTGATTCTGACCCCCAACCTTTCGCCGGAGCAGGACACAGTTGGGAGCTGCCAACAGAAGCTTCTGCATCCCTGGCTCCTCCGTCTGCTGCGCCCGAAGCGGCCGCAGCACTGCCACCCTCTCCGGCAACCAGGCGGTCAACAAGGGAGCGCCACAAGCCGGCGTACCTCAAAGAGTATGTATGTCAGGGCTCATGAACTAGAAGGGGAGGGATGTAATGTATGCGGACTCAAGTGAAAACTGAAAGTGTGCTCCTGTCAGGCTCATTGGAGCCAGACAGCCAGTGCTTGGGGACTTGGGAACAATGGGCAGCAGGATCCAAAACCCTGCTGCCCAGCTCCAATCATGGACCCCCTGCTGGTTTGAATGGACCAATTGAACACTTGCGCGGGAATACGGGAGTGTATATAGTTGGCACCTAAGTTAGCAGTCTTATGTGCATGCCTCAAGATGCTGTAATCAATAAAGAGCTGATGATTCACTACCACCTTGCCTCTGCCATGCTTTGAACCCACTATATTATAGGTAGTTTGTTGCTCTCAAATTGATGCAATTCTTGCTGGCTTGGTGTCAGGGGCATGGCCTAATATGCAAATGAGTTCCTGCTGGGCTTTTTCTACAACCCTCACCCCTGTTTACATTTCTAGTGTGTGTTGTTATTTTTAGATCACCGGAGAAGGCTCTCTGGGTTGAAATGCATCTGGTCTAGTTATACATGTTACCAATATTTTGGTCTTAATTATTGTAATGATTTAAAGTTTTAGGTGTGCATTTCTTTAAATGTTTGGTAAGTTGCAGGTGGATAAGGGAGGTGAAAGAGGGGGATGAGTGAGCGAAGAGACTGGTTGGTGACTGAGAGAGTATGGGTGAAGCTTAAAAATGTTCATGTTTAGAGAGAGAAGGCAGAACCAGTCTGTCATTCTGCAGTTAACTGTCAATTATGGTGAGTCAGCAGTGTATAGAGTCTGAGAACCAGTCTTCTGATCAGAATCTATATATGTGCTGTAAAAGGCATTAAGATTCTAGAAGAGAAAAGTTTAATACTCTAGAGGACATATTACCAATAGGGTTACCAGGTCCAACTTGGGGACTTAGGGATGGAGCCAGGAGACTTTGGGGGTGGAGCCAGGAGCAAGGTTGTGACAAGCATGATTGAACTCTGAAGGGAGTTCTGGTCTTCACATTTAAAGCAATTGTGCTCCTATTTAATGCCTTCCCTTCATTGGAAATAATGGAGGATTGGGGCACCTTATTTTGGGGCTCAAAGAATTGGACCCCTAGTCTAATCTTTTTGAAAATTGGTTGTTGTTGTTTTTTGAGGGCAGCAGAAGCTATGCTGAAAATCTGGTGCTTCTGCCTCAAAAAACAGCCGCCCCAGATGCCCACAGATTGATTCTCCATTATATTATACACTATAAGGCATAATGGAGTGCCCAGCAGACATTCAACTCCCCCCTGCTGCTTTCTGATAACCCTGAAGGGGGGGAGGGCCTCCAGACCAGGAGATCCCCTGCCCTCAACTGGTGGTTGGCAACCCTAATTAGGGATGAGAGTGAGAGAGCCAAAACCTATTATTATAGGAGTGTGAGAGACAGAAGCTGACAGAAATTTGAGTTAGGAAGGAAGGAGGATTTGAGAGTGGGAAGTATGTGACGTGAGTAACACCTCAGTCAGAAGTCAGTATTTTTCACTGAAGAGTTAAGCTATAAGCATCTTAAAACCAATATGTTTACTGTACAAATAAAGTTTTATTGTGTTTTTTATTATCCTGGAGTCCTATGATTTAAAAATATAAGAATCTCATCCTCAGGACCACATAGTCTAACGAAGAAGCCTATACTGTGGGAAAGGTTAATAAGGTTGGAATTAAATTCCTGGTGACAGCATTACAAACTCAGAGAGAGAAGAAGAAGACTGCAGATTTATACCCCACCCTTCTCCCTGAATCAGAGACTCAGAGGGACTTACAATCTCCTATATCTTCTCCCCCCCACAACAGACACCCTATGAGGTGGGTTGGGCTGAGAGGGCTCTCACAGCAGCCACCCTTTCAAGGACAACTCCTACGAGAGCTATGGCTAACCCAAGGCCATTCCAACAGGTGCAAGTGGAGGATTGGGGAATCAAACCTGGTTCTCCAAGATAAGAGTCCGCACACTTAATCACTACATCAAACTGGCAAGAAAATTAAAAGATACACCATATCTAACCACACAAGTTAGAAGTCCTGTGACAATTATTGTACATGCAACTTAACATTTCTTGCTGCATGCTATGGATGTAATGTAATGTGATAGCCACTACCTGTCTGTCTTAATCTACATTCTGTGTATGTTTTAAATCTGCAGATACTATGTGCTTTGTCATCAACAGATGCATTTTGTTCTATACTTTAGCTGTTCAGCTTTTTAGGTTCCTCACTTGCTTCTCTTGTTGAGTTCCCCCTTTCCTCTTTTGCTTGTTTCCAAGCTATCAACAGTGCAATCAGAAGCAGTCAATTGCTTAGAAGGGTGTAACTCTGCTTAGGCTGACACTGAAAGTATGAGAGTCAACTGAAGGTGCTTCAATTTGAAAATTAACCGCAGAACCTGCATCTCTGGGTGACAGCTAGGGCTGCCAACTCCAGCCTGGGAAATTCCTGGTACATTGGCTCTGACCATTTGTCTTTTGTTGTTGTTGTTATTCAGTCGCACAGTCAAGTCCGACTCTTTGTGACCCCATGGACCAAGTCATGCCAGGCCTCCTGTCTTCCACCATCCTCTGAAGTCTGCTCAGGTTCATGTTAGTTACATCAGTAATGCTGTCCAGCCATCTCATCTTTTGCTGTCCCCTTCTCTGCCTATCTTACCTTATAAGATCACTGTGAAGATAAAATGGAGAAAAAGACAATCAGGTGTGCCACTCAGAACTCCTTCTCAGAGGAAGTGTGGGATAGACAGTTGATAGACAGATGGAAGATGGGCTTTTGACCACTGCCCTGAATCTAGGGAATTTTGCTGTGGTAGTGGGATACTTTTCAGCATTTGAAGAGCTGCATATGAATGGCACCACTTATTTGCCAGTCTGTGCCTCTGAAATAAAGACAAGAGTGCTTGAGGCTTATTGCACCACATTAAGTCCTATGGAGCAGTGGCTCCCAACCTTTTTGGCACCAGGAACCAGTTTCATAGAACCAGTTTCCTGCCCCCCATGGGTTTTTTTAAATGAGGGGTAGATGAAGGTCGCTGCTGTGCTGCCGAACCTGCCCATCCAGGACCCAGGAGAATGAACAAGTGGTTGCTTCGGATCAAGGCTACACCACCTTTTTCGTTTGCCCGGGTCCTGGGTGGGTGGAAGGGGCGGTGGGGCTGTTCTGTCTCATTCTGAGGCTGCCTCCCCTTGAAGGGGAGGCAGCCTCTGAGCAAGGCCTTGCTGCCTCTTTTGTTTGTGCAAAGTACCCTCCAAGTTTCAATTCTATGAGCCCCCAAGGTATGTGTGCCCCATCCTTCATTATTTCCAATGGGGGGAACGCATTTGAAAGGTGTGCAGTCCCTTTACATGTGATAGCCAGAACGCCCTTTGGAGTTCAATTATGCTTATCACAACCTTGCTCCTGGCTCCACCCCCCCCCCCTCAAAGTCTCCTGGTTCCACTCCCAAAGTCCCCAGATATTTCTTGAACGGGACTTGGCAACCCTACCTCCAAAACATCCTGTCATTAAGAGTCTTGCTCAGGTCTTGCAAACTGAGGGCTGTGGCTTCCTTGATTTGAATCAATCTATTTTATGCTGGGTCTTTCTCTTTTCCTGCCACCTTCAACTTTTCCTTGCAATTGAACTGGGAGCGGGTATATGTTCATCAAAATAGGTTTCATATGTTTTCAGCTTAATTTTGCCCAGCTGTAGCTTCTGGTAACCTCAAAAAGAGTTATAAGCATATTACAGTGGTTAGTAAGATTGCCAAGTTTGTAACCAGTCCCTGCAGTTGTACTTTCAAACCCTCTCCTGCAGGCTCAGTTGTTAAATCTATTGGCCTTAACTGGTGATCATGCTTATCTCCTTATTGTGGACTGTTTCTCCTGCTGATTTCAGGAGACTGGATACCTGTAAAGGCACTGGAGAAAGGAAAGCTTTGTTTCCTTGGGTGGCTTTTTTTGCAGCCCTAGGTTGGGGTTGCCAACTTCCAGTTGGGGACTGGAAATCTCCTGGAATTACTATTAATCTTCAGAACAAATTTGGAGTCTAGGAGCACCTTTAAGACCAACAAGGTTTAATTGAGAATGTAAGCTTCCGTGTGCTAAAAGCACATTTCATCAGACAATGAAATGGGGTACAGTTAGCAGTGCTACAATGTTGGTCTTAAAAGGTGCTACTGGACTCCAACTTTATTCTGTTGCTTCAGACTAACATGGCTGCCCACCTGGATCTATTAACCTTCAGTTTATATAGATCAGTTCCCCTGGATAAAATGGTGCTTTAGAGAGTGAACTCTGTGGCATTATACCATGCTGAGGTTCCTCCCCTCCCAAACCCTGTCTTCTCAGGCTCCATCCCCCAAATCTCCAGGAATTTCTCAGCCTAGAGCTGGCTATGCAACTACTATACTCACCAAAGCATGGTTTTCTGGGAGCTGTTGTATCACATGAATCTCCCTTGGTTATTATTATTAGAAGTACACAGAACTTCACTGCTTCTCATGCTGATGGGCAAACCACGTTCAAGAGCCAGTGTGGTGGTGTGCTTAATGTGCCTGACTACAATCGAGAAGACCAAGGTTTGAATCCCCCAGCCCACCATGGAAATTTGGTTGGTGACCTTGGGTGGTCAGTAGCTCTCTTTCAGCCTAGCATACCTCACAGGGTTGTGAGTGGAAAACGGAGGAAGGGAGAACAAGTCAACTGCACAACATGACAGCAGAAATAAATAATTTTAAGTCTGTTTTTACAAAATTCGGTCAGCCTTTTATAATTTCCCATAAGAAATCTTGAGCTTGAAAGCAGTGCAGAATACTAAAATGTGTGTCCAGTCAACATGAATATTGTTACAGATATTTGAACTGATAATGCGAGTGGGCGGGAGGCTGTGCTAATTTGCATATTCTTCATCTTTAGAAGCAGTAGGCAAATCGCTCATTTAGATGCAAAGCAACTTTGCCTACCATGGAAACAATTAAATACTTTCAGGAACTGTTTGACCTCTGCATATTTACCATCTTTACTTGAATATTCTGGGAAGAAATGGCTTTTAAAAGTCTGCATTATCTTGATATAGAAACAATCTTCAAAGGTCGTATTTTCAATGACGGGCTATTCAGCTATATTATCAGCACTTCTGTTTGTTGTTTATTTATTTATTTGCTTCATTTATATGCTGTCTTTCTCCCTAATGGGGACCCAAAGCAACTTACTTAATTTTCCTCTTGCCAGGTCTTGGGCTATGGGCCTATGGTTGCCAAGCTTCGGGTGAGGTTGGTTTTCTCCAAGAATTATAACTGAATTCCACACTATAGAATCCAATTCTGTAAGAGAAAATGGCATCTTTAGAGGGAAGACTCTATGGTTTAGGATTGCCAGCCTTCAGGTGAGGGCTGGAGATCTTCCACTTTTACAACTGATCTCCAGCAGTCAGAGATCAGATCTCGTAGAGAAAATGGCTGCTTTGAAGGGTGGACTTTATGGCATTGTACTGTGTGCTGGGACCCCTCCCATCCCCAAATCCTGCCCTCTCCCGGATCCACCCCCAAAATCTCCAGGTATTTTCCAACACAGACCTGGCAACTCTAGGTATATTACAGAGCAGGGGTGTCAAAATGAGGCCTGGGGGATGGATTAGGCTCCCGGAGGGCTCATATCAGGCCCCCAAGTAACTGGTTGTTGTCTGCTTCCTTCTCTCTCTCTTGCTTCCTTCTGCATCACATCTTGCTTTGCCAGGCTTGTTCAATCGCATAGGAGCTACAGAGCAACGTCTCTATTTTCTCCATTGACTGAGGCTCCTCCTTTAGGGAGGAAGGGGGGAGAGAGCTTGCTTTGTCAGGGTCTCTCAATCACACAGCAGAGCTACTGAGTCAAGCATCTTTTCCTTCTATTGGCTGAGGCTCTTCCCCCTCCTGGTCCCCTGGGAAAGGAAGGAAAGAGCCAGAGCTTCCTTTGCCCAGTTCTCTGGATTGCACAGGAAACATACAAAGAAAGCACCTTTAAGACCAATGAGTTTTAGGCATGTCTAATTTTTGTTGTTGTTCAGTCGCACAGTCGAGTCCGACTCTTTGTGACCCCATGGACAAAGTCATGCCAGGCCCTCCTGACTTCCACCATCCTTTTGCCTTCTGTCTTTTCTAGCATCAGAATCTTCTCCAGGGCATGCTCCCTTCTCACTTGGTGGCTGTCAAGGGACTCTCAAGAGTCTTCTCCAGCACCACAGCTCAAAAGTATCTATTCTTCTGCACTTGGCCTTCCTTATGGTCCAGCTCTCACAGCCATACATTTCTACTGGGAATATCATTGCTTTGACTATACGGACTTTTGTTGGCAGGGTGATGTCTCTACTTTTTATTATACTGCCCAGGTTCACCATAGCTGTCCCCCCAGGGAGCAAACATCTTTTAATTTCATGGCTATAGTCACCATTTGCAGTGATCTTGGATCCCAGAAATGTGAAGTCTGTCACTACTTCCATATCTTCCTCTTCTATTTGCCAAGGTGTGATGGGGCCAGATGCCATTATCTCAGTTTTTTTGATGTTGAGTTTCAAGCCTACTTTTGTGCTCTCCTCTTTCACCCTCAACAAGAGGTTATTTAGGTCCTCCTCATTATCTGCCATTAGAGTAGTGTCATCTGCATATCTGAGGCTGTTGATATTTTTCCCAGCAATCTTAATTCTGGCTTGTGCTTCATCCAGGCCAGCATTCCACGTGATGTACTCTGCATATAAATTAAATAAGCAAGGTGACAATATTGATTCTTGTCGAACTCCTTTTCTTATTCTAAACCAATCAGTTGTTCCATATCCCATTCTGACAGTTGCTTCTTGACCCTTATACAGGTTTCTCAGGAGACATGTGAGGTGGTCTGGTACTCCCATCTCTTTAAGAACTTGCCACAGTTTGTTGTGATCCACACAATCAAAGGCCTTAGCATAGTCAATTAAGCAGAAACAGACGCTTTTCTGATACTCCCGTGCTTTCTCCATAATCCATCGAATGTTGGCAACTTGACCTCTAGTTCCTCTACCTCTCCGAAACCCAGCTTGAACTTCTCGACATACTGCTGTAGCCCAGCTTGTAGGATCTTTAACATGACCTTGCTGGCATGTGAAATGAATGTAATGGTGCGATAGTTTGAACATTCCTTGGCATTACCCTTCTTTGGGATTGAAATACAAACCACTCACTTTGTTGTTAGTAATGCTTTCTAAAGCCCAAAATTAGTAGTTCTGGAGCGGGCAAACACTTCTCATCTTCCACAGTGAAGACGGAGGCAAAAAATGCATTCAGCTTCTCAGCCATTTCCCTATCCTTCTTCAGTAATCCTTTTACCCATTACTGAAGGAGGATAGGGAAATACTAATTTTGGAAGGGGTGTTGAAAGACCTGAGTCAGATTGAGGTGACAAGAGAGGAGGTCCTACAACTGATAGACGAATTAAAAACTAATAAGTCACTAGGTCCGGATGGCATACATCCAAGAGTTCTGAAAGAACTCAAAGTTGAACTTGTGGATCTCCTGACAAAAATATGTAATCTTTCATTGAAATCTGCCTCCGTCCCTCAGGACTGGAAGGTAGCAAATGTCACCCTCATCTTTAAAAGGGGTTCCAGAGGAGATCCGGGAAATTACAGGCTAGTCAGTCTGACTTCAATACCAGGAAAGTTGGTAGAAACCATTATCAAGGACAGAATGAGTAGGCACATTGATGAACAAGGGTTATTGAGGAAGACTCAGCATGGATTCTGTAAGGGAAGATCTTGCCTCACTAACCTGTTGCATTTCTTTGAGGGGGTGAACAAACATGTGGACAAAGGAGACCCAATAGATGTTGTTTACCTTGACTTCCAGAAAGCTTTTGATAAAGTTCCTCATCAAAGGCTCCTTAGAAAGCTCGAGGGTCATGGAGTAAAAGGACAGGTCCTCTTGTGGATCAAAAACTGGCTAATTAATAGGAAGCAGAGACTGAGTATAAATGGGCAGTCTTCCCAGTGGAGACGGTAAGCAGTGGGGTGCCGCAGGGCTCGGTACTGGGTCCCATGCTCTTTAACTTGTTCATAAATGATTTGGAGTTGAGAGTAAGCAGTGAAGTGGCCAAGTTTGCAGATGACACTAAATTGTTCAGGGTGGTGACAACCAGTGAGGATTGTGAGGCACTCGAAAGGGATCTGTTGAGGCTGGGTGAGTGGGCGTCAACGTGGCAGATGAGGTTCAATGTGGCTAAGTGCAAAGTAATGCACATTGGGGCCAAGAATCCCAGCTACAAATACAAGTTGATGGGGACTGAACTGGCAGAGACTGACCAAGAGAGAGATCTTGGGGTCGTGGTAGATAACTCACTGAAAATGTCAAGACAGTGTGCAATTGCAATAAAAAAGGCCAACGCCATGCTGGGAATTATTAGGAAGGGAATTGAAAACAAATCAGCCAGTATCATAATGCTACTGTATAAATCGATGGTGCGGTCTCATTTGGAATACTGTGTGCAATTCTGGTCAGCACACCTCAAAAAGGATATTATAGCATTGGAAAAAGTCCAGAAAAGGGCAACTAGAATGATTAAAGGGTTGGAACACTTTCCCTATGAAGAAAGGTTAAAACACTTGGGGCTCTTTAGCTTGGAGAAACGTCGACTGCGGGGTGACATGTTAGAGGTTTACAAGATAATGCATGGGATGGAGAAAGTAGAGAAAGAAGTACTTTTCTCCTTTTCTCACAAAGAAGAACTCATGAGCATTCGATGAAATTGCTGAGCAGTCAGGTTAAAACGGATAAAAGGAAGTACTTTTTCACCCAAAGGGTGATTAACATGTGGAATTCACTGCCACAGGAGGTGGTGGCAGCTACAAGCATAGACAGTTTCAAGAGGGGGTTCGATAAAAATATGGAGCAGAGGTCCATCAGTGGCTATTAGCCACAGTGTGTATATATATATATGTGTGTGTGTGTGTGTATATATATATAATTTTTTTTTTGGCCACTGTGTGACACAGAGTGTTGGGCTGGATGGGCCATTGGCCTGATCCAACATGGCTTCTCTTATGTTCTTATGTCTGGCTCAAGGTCATCGATTTCACTGTCATGGTTGTCCAGGACACTGAGATCCTTCTTGTATAATTCTTCTGTGTATTCTTGCCACCTCTTCCTGATCTCTTCTACTTCTGTTAGGTACCTACCGTTTTTGTCCTTTATCATGGCCATCTTTGCATGAAACGTTCCCTTGATTTCTCCGATTTTCTTGAAGAGATCTCTTGTCCTTCCCATTCTATTATTTTCCTCTATTGCTTTGCATTGTTCCTTCAGAAAGGCCTCCTTATCTCTCCTTGCTGTTCTCTGGAAATCTGCATTCAGTTGGGTGAATCTTTCCTTTTCACCTTTGCCTTTCACTTTCTTTCTTTCTTTCTTTCCTCAGCTATTTGTAAAGTTTCATCAGACAGCCACTTTGTTTTCTTGCATTTCTTTTTCTTTGGGATGGTGCTGATTACTGCCTTCTGTACAATTTTAGGCATGTCTAATTTTAATTTTTTTTTAAAAAAACAACAACTTTAATTGTGCTTTTCTGTGTCCTGTATAAAGTTTATATCTCTGCTACCTGGCATTACATTTTATGACACACATGGCCCGACAAGATCTCATTTATGTCATATCTGGCCCTCATAACAAATGAGTTTGACATCCCCTAGCCTAAGGCCACCCATTGAGCTTTGTGGCACAGTGGGCATTTGAAAGTGGGTCTCTAAAGCAGCACTAACCACCACTAAAGTACGCTGGAAACCCTTTCTTCTTAGGTTTGCCAAGCCTGGGCTGGAATATACCTGGAGGCTTAGGGGGTGGACCCAGGAGAAGGCAGGGTTTGGGGAGGGGAGGGGCCTCAACATGATACAATGCCACTGAGTCCACCCTCCAAAGCAGCCATTTTTTCCAGGGGAGCTGATCCCTGCCAGCTGGCCTAGAGATCAGTTGTAAAAACTGGGAGATTTCCAGGCCCCTATGATTCTAGGGCATATATTTGAGGGTAACATTCACTTGGGGCCACTGGCCAAGATGGTTGGGCCTCCTCCTTGCTATTGTGTCCAGACCATACCCAACGCTCCCCTTTATTGCCTATTGAGGGCAAAGATCAGAATCAGTTGATAGTATGAGTTAAAGAATCTAATCCCAGGGTTTGTTTTTTTTAGCAGGAACAGTTCCGACTGGCTTGGTATCAAGGGGTGTGGCCTAATAAGCAAATAAGTTCCTGCTGGGCTTTTCCTACAAAAAAGCCCTGTGTGAAACAATGGTGCTGTGAGGGGGTGTGGTTGAATATGCAAATAAGTTCCTGCTGGGCTTTTTCTACAAAAAGCCCTGTCTAATCCCATTTGTAAAATTACATTGCATGGGAAGCATATACTTGTCTGAGAGAAATAACAATAACAACCAGGGCTTCTCTTTTTTTTAACAGGAACTCAGTGGTTTTGTGTCAAGGGTGTGTGGCCTAATATGCAAATTAGTCCCTGCTGGACTTTTTCTACCAAAAAGACATGTGTAATATCAGGAGGTGTGGCATAATATGCAAATGAGTTCTTGCTGGACTTTTTCTACCCCCAAAAAAGTCCTGATAACAACACGCCCTTGCTCCTTCACAAGTTTCATTTAGAGGCTTCAAACACCTAATTTAAATCCCAAACAAAGCGCAACCCATGACCAGCGACAAGCCGCCGCCGCCCCTCCCTTCCCGCGATGCCTCAGCATCCCCTGCAAGCCTCCCCCTCCCTCCACGCCTCCGTTAACGGTCCCCAAGGTCACGTGGGCGGCCCCGAACGCCGGAGACAGCGGAGCACGCGGTTGCCTGGAGAGGGATGGGCGGGGAAGCCCGGCAGCCGATTGGCGAGCCCGAGGGTGACCTTGCGTGGTGGCTCCGCCCTTTCTCCCCCTCTCCACAGTGGGGGGTGGGAGGCTTTATAAACGGGGAGGCCGCTGCCTGGGTGGGCTTGAGTTTGGGAGGCGGCTGAGGTGAGCGGGAGTCGCATGTGGGCGCTGCGCGGGGAGGGCGAGCGGGAGGCGGGTCTCGCAGCTGGGCACCTCTTGGCTCTTGTCGGTGGGAATGCGGTGGGAGAGCGAGAGCTCCTACTGCAGGAAGGATGGCCGGGGAGCAGCTGCTCTTCCCTTGGAATTAGGCTGCTGCTAGTTACCTCGCTTTTCTCTAAACTTAAGCGTTTGTTTTGTAAAATCTGGAAAATCTGTGTTATTGATGAATTTTCTATTTCATTGCAATTTACTTATGACCAAATGGTCTGTGATATATATATGTATATGATATTTTCTCTAAACCGCGGTGGGCGGAATTATTATTAATTCTCTTTTTCCCCGCCCCCGCGCAACTTTTTGCAGGGATGCAAACTGCTGCTAGTTTTCCTTAGTGAGCTGCCGAGCTTGAGGCGGCGATAATTCTGTTTCTGGATGCTCCCGGCGGGAGCGAAAATGCTCAGCTATAGTTTACCCCCTCTCTTTCTTTCCGTTTGGAAATGAAACGCTTTGCTTCATCTTTCGCCGCTCCCTCGCCGGCCACTCTCCGCTTTTACCTGCGTGACAGGGCATGTGAAGTGTTGAGCAATGTTCCCTCTAAGCTGCAGAGTTTTGTGAGCAAAAATTCTACTTTGTGAGCTACTGGCATTAAGTTGTACTGCATAAATTAGTGTGCTCTGGGGTCACCTTCCTGAGCTAAGACCAAAAACGAGGCTGAAAATCTGTGAGCTAGCTCATGCTAACTCAGCTTAGAGGGAACACTGGTGTTGAGGGTGGGGGGCTTATTAGCTGAAGAGCCTGCCCCATCTGATGGCCTGGCAGTGAGCACCCTAAATTCTGTTCTCCCTCTGGCCAGCAAGAGAGATGCAAGTGCCCTGTGCTGCTTTTGGAGGCACCCTTATTATGGTGGCTGGTGATTGTCGTCCTGCTATTGGAAGAAATGTGTGTTTGAAAAAGCTTTCTTTTGAGGAAAAAAAGGCTGATGGATGTCAAGGTCAGCAGTATGTAATATCTGTTGCCTTTTCAGCTTTGCACACACTTGTCTTGGGTTGGGGTTGGTGCTTAGCTGGCTGGAAGTGAGTGGCTTAAAGAAGAGGGGGCACTGTTCAAGTTTGTTCTTAAGGTGCATAATGTTACTTTGCAAGGACTTGGTTGCTGCCAGACTGATTGGGGCTGCTTCAAAGTTAGGAAGGGCATTGCCAACTCCAGGTAGGGAGGTACCTGGTGATATTGGGGGTGGAGCCTGAGGATGGTGGGGTTTAGGAAAGGGAGAAACCTCAGTGGGGTATCATGCTGTAAAGTCCATCCTCCAGGGTATTATTGTTATTGTATTTAATTTTTGTCCTGCCCTTCCCACAAGTGGGCTCAGGGCAGGTTACAACATAAAAACAACAGTAAAACCAAGTACAACTGCTATAAAACTTTAACCCTTAGAACAAGATGACAATCTGATAAATCATTCCACAGTGTCCCAGCACTGTATAACAATAAAAAGAAGTAAAATTGTCCAGTGGTACAGTTTACAGTGAGTTGTGCTACCTCACCCCAAAGCCTGGTAGAACAGCTCTGTTTTGCAGACCCCGTGGAACTGTAGAAGATCCCACAGGGCCTTCATCTTTATTGGGAGCTGGTTCCACCAGGTTGGGGCCAGGGCTGAAAACCCTCTGGCCTGGTTAAGGCTATGCGGACTTCTTTTGGTCCAGTAACTACCAATAGGTGATAATGCAGAGAGCACAAGGCTCAGCAGGGCACATATGTGGAGAGGTAGTTCCGCAGGTATGTTGGTCTCTGGCTGCTGAGGACCTTAAAATAGCCATTTTCCCCAGGGGAACTAAACTCTGTTGACTGGAGATCAGTTGTAATTCTGGGAGGTCTCCAAGCCGTTAGTTTTTTGTTTCCTGTAATGGATTGTGTACATGAAAGGTCTTCATCTCTCTGAAAGGCTGTGTAGCTGTTATGTATAATGTGTGTGGACCAGTAGCTTAGTTATAAAAATTCCAGGTTCTCTTCAGATTTCCTGCATTGTGATTGAATCCTGCCTGTTCCATAAAGGAACAGGCAGAGGGATTTTTTAAAAAAGAGATCTTAGTACAACATCCTTTTATTTCTTGTGTGTGAAAGCAGTACTAAATACGTATGCTGAAGCTGCAACAGTGAGGGCAGAGAGCTAAACAATGTACCGGTTTGTTTGCAGCCTTAGCCGCTTCAATGGTGCAGCTTTCACAGTCCCCGCTTCGGCGCCCTTCGCCTTCTTGCCATTCAGAGGAAGGGGAGGAGAAGAGCATGAAGCCAGCCAAGCAGCAGGTGATCCAAGGCTCTCCTGGTGATAACCAGTCTCCTCTGAGCCCCCTGCAGGCAACTTTGCATTCTGCTACTACAGCTTCTCAGGCTTATGAGACCTACATTGAAAATGGGCTTATCTGCTTAAAACACAAGATCAGGAACATTGAAAAAAAGAAGGTATGTGTGTCCTTTTAAAACAGCAGAAGTGATACTTTAGGTACCAGCAGGCTTTATAAGTTAAGACAAGTTAATTTCCTCACATTCATCCCTCTTTATGTTATTCTTTTCTTTATGCTATTTATACATTTCCTTTTCTCTCAGCAATTATATTTGAACTCTTTGTATTGTCATAGATTGTAAGCTCCTGGGGGCAGGGACCTGTCAACTTTTTGCTAAACAAATTCTGTAAAGGGCTGTGTGGATTGCTACATGTGGGATACTTGCTAGCCTTTAAAAATCATTCATATGATAACAAGCAGTTAAAACTGATAAAAGCTTTCTGATGCAATGTAGAATACAGTTTGCTTGCATCAGGAGCCTTCTATATTGTGTCTCCTCAGCCTGGCTTAACAATTTTTGCATAATGTAAAGTGCAGCTCAAGCTAACCTGTGAATTTCTATGCAGCATTGCTGTCAGTGTAAAGAACTGTAAGTAGGTTCATGCTTGGTTAGCCAGTTTCATTTTAATTCTGCAGTTGGTTTCTTTGCAGTCCAGCCACAGTAGCTACCACAGCTAGGAAGCATAGCTCTTCCCTGGAAGCTAACCCTTAATGTGTCTCATAATGACAGATATACCAGTTCAAAACCTCCAAATTCTCAGCAGTGGCTGCTGGTTTTGTGAATTTACTTTGGGAAGTTCTGCCATCAAGAAACCACGTTCTCCCTTGTGTAAGAGGATGCCTGGTCATATTGTCTCTGTATTGCTCCTTATTTTTATGCATCTTGAACATGGACTTATAACACTGCTTGCAGTCTTGAAAACAATATTCTTTAACTCTTGCTTGAGCTAAGTTCTAAAATCTTACATCTGCCTGTTTAAATTAGGCTTGGCACTTTCTCCTGATGGCTCAACTTCAGATTACTAGGTTTAATAAGCTTAAGTGCCTTTTTTTTCCTTCTGTAAAAAACGAACACTGGGGGAACCGCATAACAACAGTTGTGGTTGCAGAGGTCGTTGTCATATTTGTGTAACTTAAGCTTGAGCTGTGCCTGGAATGTTCTCTTCTATAACTCGCACTTGTAAGAAAAGGCTGTTCTTGCATAAAGCCTAACCCTGTCCTGGCTTAATATGTGTTCTCAGCTCAAACTAGAAGACTATAAAGAGCGCCTGAAAAGGGGCGAGTCCCTCAATCAGGATCAGCTGGTAAGTTTTTAAAATGTGTGTATGTGTTCTTGTACCAGTTCCTTGTTGGAAATGTTTATATTTGTATCTTCCCATTTTGCAGAGGAGTTCAGCAGCACAGTTGACCCTTTTAATTATGATGTCTGGGACCAAAACTGCATGAATCAGCCTGCTTGACAGTCTTCACAGAGCAGCATAAGGGTGAAGTGCATCCGCGTAGGTGGTGTTGATACTGTCCACCATGGTATCCATTTGTGCTGATTGGCCAGGGTGGTGCTTGGGACATGGTGATTTCAACCCCGTGAGACAGCAGTTCCAGGTGGTGGTGCTGGAAGACTACTGGTCCATTTTGGCCTATGAAAGGGAGGAGGGGCTCAAAACTCCATCTTGGCCCTGTGGTTTTCAGCATCTGGTCATCCAGAGATTTGGGGTTACAGTGTTGTCAGAGTGCTGATGGCACAGAATTCCTATCTTCCATTCCATCCAAATTCAGGGGGTAGTGGAGGCTATAAATTGGTGTCTGGCTTGTAGCTTGAGGTTACTTCTGAAATACTGCCCTTACTGCTTGAGAAGCAGGTGGCAGATATAGTCTCAAGCAGTGTTCCCTCTTAAGCTGAGCTAGTGTGAGCTAGGGCACAGATTTTTGGCCTCCAGCTCACAGATTTTTGTCTTAGTTCAGGAAGGATGACCCCAGAGCACAATGATTTGTGAGCTACTTTAATGCCAGTAGCTCACAACTTTAATGCCAGTAGCTCATAAAAAAATTTTTTTGCTCACAAGACTCTGCAGTTTGGACTCAAGAACATATGTTTATAGGCTATTCTGTTGGCTGGGATCAGTCCTTCTGTAGGCGGATTTGGCCTTGGTTTTGGATATCTTGATAACAGGTTGGTGGGCTATAGTGACGTGAGGTTTCCTTTGCAGAATGCAGCAATATAGCAGACCTCTTTCTTCATTTTACATTAATATACTGGCTGCCAGTTTGTTTCTGAGCCTGTTTCAAAGTGATGCTGTTGCCTTTTGAAGCAGTAGATGGCTAGCTGATTACATCCCTGTACAGATGTCTGTAGCTTGAGATCAACTGATAGCAGTCTGTTTGGCATGCCTGCCTTAGTGAAGGGAGATGGGTGGATATGCAGAAGTCAGGTTGTTTCAGCTGTAGCCTTTCCAGGGTTTGGAACTCTTTGTGCTGGGAGGTCTGATCAGCCCCTTTTCCTCTTGGCCTTCAGGTGATTCATTTCGAAAGAGCTTTTGAAGGGACTGTATTGATTGGGCTCAACTTAACATTCTGGCTTTTACTTGTTCATTGTTTTATAGCTGATGTTATGGTGCTAATTTTTTTTTTAAAATGCTACTTTGTTTTATTAGGTGATTTATTTGAAGGGTTTTAAGATTTTTAGCAGCCTTTTGCTATATTTTTGTGTTGCGCTTTTAACCTTATTAGCTGTCTTAAATACTTTTCAAGGTAAAAGGTGCAAGCACCAAGTCATTGCTGACTCATGGGGTGATGTCACATTATAACGTTTTCTTGGTGGACTTTTTGTTAAGCGATTGTTTGACATTGCTTTCGCCAGTCATCTACATTTTACCCCCAGCAAACTGGGTAGTGCTTTTACAGACCTTGGAAGGCTGAGTCAACCTTGAGCCACCTACTTGAACCCAGCTTCCACCAGGATCAAGCTCTGCTCATGAGCAGAGCTTGGACTCCAGTACTGCAGTTTACTACCTTTTACCACAGGGCTCCTTAAATATTTATCGAAGGAGGGTGCAATACAAGTGCCTGAGATAAAAAGAGGGTTCTGGGAGACCAACTGAAAATAAGGGGTTAATGACCTATGTCCAAGCAGTTGGCTAGTAGGCCAAGCTTCAATGTAAAGTCAGATATGCAGAAAACCTATGGGGAAAGTCTTATTTTGTTCTGAATTTGAGCTTGCTAAATAAGGTTGTAAAAAGCAAAACTAGGAAGCTAACTTGGTCATATAAGCAGACTTGGAGGGAGCCTTCTGTGTTATAAGTTTTAGCGGGTCCCTGTGTTTGCTGTTAGCAAAGAACTGAACCCCCCAAAAGAAATTTTGTAACATCTTAAATGACTAATAAGCATTGACGCATAAATTTTCATAGGCCTCACGTATGTCAGGACCTCCCTTTCACAGGACTTATTATGTGCATCAGTGAACTTTTCATTTCCACTCTTAGTGTTGCAGGAACTTCTTGCCTGGCTGATGTACATTAATTCAGGCTCACTCATGTCTAGCCTTCGTGAATCTCTCCTGATCTTTTAATCCTCCATACTTAAACAGTGCAAAGCAGGATGTAGGTTTGTGCTCCCTGTCCTGTTTGAGTTCCTGCAGTCCTAAACTTTTTATGAATTAGAATGTGAAGGTTGTTTTAGCAGTGAACATTGAAACCTGATTTAGTGTTGCTTAGGCGATGGTTTTGTAGCTTTCATTAACATCGTGCAATTGGGGGAAGCTTATAATTGGTTAGGGCTGGCAGCATGCACTATTGTAGCTCCTTCCCTAGCCATAGCGTGTTGCATATTCCCTGGCTTCAGTTATGGTTTGTCTACATTGTTCAAGAGAGAGTTTTGTTGTGGTGCATTGCTTTACCGTATGCTTCATGCATTGTGGCCTAGCTGGTACTATGGCCTCCTGGAATTATCAAGTAGGTTAATTAGCATTTTAGTGTGAATGGTAGCTCTAATGTTCCTTACTTCATCCTGACTCAGGCTTTTAGCTCTTAGTGTGCTTGGCTGGAAATAGTATTTCAGTTCCAGTAATATTTGTGTTGAGATCACACTTGATTGTCCCACTTTCTATGCTGAATTGCTTGTGATTGTACAAAGATGCATTTAAGACAGCTGGAAAGCTAACCTTTTTGGCAAGTAATATGTGCGAATAGCGGGCTTGAGTCAACGGGTTCATTAACAAAATAGACAGTGTTATGTGCAGTAATAGCTGTGGACCTGTTGGTGTAGTACTCCATGCTTTGTTGATCTGGAAAGGTTTCCCCTTGATCAGTAATCTTTGCTTGTCTGCCTGTTTCATTATATGATCTATACCGGCACAGCAGGGTCTGCATACTCTATAGTCAAGCAGCAGAGTACTCTGAGCACTTCAGAATTAGAATTCCAAGGGCAAGCCTAAAGTTAAATCTTGTTATGCCTGGACAGCATGGCCTTCCTGAATGGCACCTGCTGGTGCAAATTGGCTGAGTAATTCAGTTGGAGACAAGAAATATATACTGCTTATGGCATGAACTAAAGTAACTACCCTAGAAATGATCTACTTGAAAGAAGTTTTCCCGGCTTAAATAGGTATTGCTGTGGTCATGTTGCATCAGAAGAGCCCTGCTGGAACAGACCAGTGGTCCATCTAGCACAGCATCTTGTCTCACACAGTGGCCAACCACAGGCCCATAGTCAGGACTTAGAAAGTTGGGGGGGGGCGGCATGTACAAAAATCAGGGGGCACTTAGCGGCTGCTCTCTCCTGGCCGCTGCCATGACTTAGGGTGCCTGATCTTCTATCCCGCTGCCGCCACCACTGGAGGGCCCTTTAAATGTCATGAGAGGGGCAGTGGCTGCTCCTGGGTATTCCTCCCATGCAGCTTAAATAATGTGGGGAGGAAGTGGCCCTCAGCCTCTCGGTTTTCACCTATGGAGGGGAAGGAAGGGAAGGTCAGGGCACCTGAGTTGAGGCACGTGACAGTCAGGGGGCAGGGCCCCTACAGGCCATGCTATAGCTACAGGCTTGGCCAACCAGCTCCTCTGGAGGGCCAACAACATGTCATAGAGACTGAGGCCTTCCCCTGATTTTGCCTCCTGGTTCTGGGATTCAGAGGATTCGTGCCTCTGTAGACGTTCTCTTCAGTCACCATGGTTAGTAGCCATTGACAGACTGACCTTCCATGAATCTATCTAATTCCCTTTTAAAGCTGTTTATTCCTGTGACCACTGCTACATCCTGTGGCAGTGAATTCCACATTTAATTGCTCTCTGTTTAAAGTAATATTTCCTTTTGTCTGTCCTGAACGTATTGCCCATCAGTTTCATTGGATGATCTCAAATTTTGGTATTTTGGAAGACAGAGAAAATTTCCCCTTTGCCTCTGCCTTATGCATAATTTCATAAACCTCTCAGTCATTTTTTTTCTAAACTGAAATGTCCCAGACTCTTCAGCCTTTCCTCATAGGGAAGGTGCTTATTACAAGCTTAAAACTTGAATCTTTAAAGGTATCCACTTGTCCTGTTGCATACAAGTTAAGATGGGCTACATAAGCCATATCCTTCTTGAGATGCCTGGGGAACAGAGGTTAGAGGAACAATTTATGTAAAGCAAATGGTTCCCCTAGTCTTGCATCTCCGCTCAACACAAGGTATGCACAGATTAAGCTGGGAGTGTGTGCAGGTGGGTACACTGCTATCTCACTTATGTTTCTTCCCTAAACAGTAAAATAAAGCAAAGAGCATCATGTCAGAAATGGATGGGCTACTCCATTTTATTCTATAATTGTGTAGGTTATAGTGAATTTCTTATAGCTTTCTGATTTGTATATAGGATCATTTGGTCTGTCAGTTAATTTAGGTAGTATGAAAACTTTCTGCTGGGTCAAAGCTTGCATGCACCTTCGCATAGTTCTGTTGTTCAATTATAAGTCCCAGAAACTTCTCAGTGCTAACTAACTGTATCCCCACATAAGTGACCTTAACTCAGTCAATAGCCACTCTTGGCTTTTAGCATCTTATTATCAAAAGCTGGAAGCAAATCAGCATGTTTTGTGGAACTCGTTGGGTATCTACTTGGCTTTTCTGTTCTACCCTCCGCTTAAAATCATACTAAATAGCCTACTGGATGTAGTCTGGGAGTCAAAATCAATATGTGTAAGCAAACCTTACTCTGATGACACTAAGAATACATCATATCTCTTTAGCCTTGTGAGATGGTGAGTAAACAAGTATTGATCAAATCCAATAGTAATACCTTGGTCTATTTACAGGAAGCAGTTGAAAAATACGATGAAGTGATTCATAACTTGGAGTTTGCTAAAGAACTTCAGAAGACATTTTCTGGGCTTAGTCAAGATGTAAGTAAACTTCATTATTCGTCCTGAAATAGCCACAGTGTATGTGATAGGCTATCTGCTATTGTCAGGGTAATCATTGAGAGCCAATTTGGCGTAGTGGTTAAGTACACAGACTGAAATCTAGGAGAACCAAGTTTGATTGCCTACATCTCCACATGCAGCTGGTGGTTGACCTTGGGTCAGCCACAGTTCTCATAGAGCTATTCTCTCAAGAGCAGTTTCTGTCAGAGCTCCCTCAGCCCCACCTACCTCACAAGTGTCTGTTGTTGGGAGAGGAAGGGAAGGGAATTGTAAACTGCTCTGAGACTTCAAGTACAGGGAAAGGAAAGGTCCCCTGTGCAAGCACCAGTTGTTTCCAACTCTGGGGTGACGTTGCTTTGACGTTTTCACGGCAGACGTTTTATGGGGTGGTTTGTCATTGCTTTCCCCAGTCATCTATACTTTCCCCTCAGCAAGCTGGGTACTCATTTTACCGACCTCGGAAGGATGGAAGGCTGAGTCAACCTCGAGCTGGCTACCTGAAAACCCAGCTTCCACCGGGGATCGAACTCAGGTCGTGAGCAGAGCTTAGGACTGCAGTATTGCAGCTTTAACACTCTGCGCCACAGGGCTCCTTACAGAGTGGGGTATAAATCCAATCTCTTCTAAAACAGGGGTGTTGAACTCATTTGTTATAAGGGCTGGATATGACATAAATGAGACCTTGAGCCGGGCCATGTATGTCATAAAACGTAATGCCAGGTAGTAGAGGTATAAAGTTTATAAAGGACACAGACAAACACAATTAAAGTTTTTTTTTAAAAAACCTTAATGTGCTTAAAAAATAGGACTCTTGCAATATTTTGTTTTACCTCTGATAACTGATACCTCTTGCTCTGAATTATTGCATCAAAATCTGGAAACAGTGTCTGTGCTGTAGTAATCTTGAGTATGCTGTTTAGGTATTGTTCAAGTGTATGTCTGAAAGTTGCAAACCTACTTTTGATTTACTGAGAGTCATTACAGAAATCTCATGGACAATGCTTTGAGCCTAAGACCCAGGGGAAAATATAACATGGCTGGGCATTGCAAGCTTTTGTAAATTAATGGTTTCATGTGCTGGTCAGCCAATGGAAAAAATAGAGGCTTTGCTCTATAGTTTGAGTGAGCAAGCCTGGCAAAGCAAGTGTGATGCAGAAGGAAGCATCTGTTAGATGTTCTCTTTTTAAAGTGCTAGAACTCTTGGTGTGGAATTGCTTTCCTTTTCTCTCATGTATGCTGCAGCAGACACTTCTTCCATCCTGTCTTGGTGCAGTGTACCCTGAAATGATCTACTTGCCAAATAGTTGTCAGCTCTTAAAACTTTCATTAGATGAAATGTTCTTTGGAGTTACAATGCCTCTCTTCCAGAGCTATTACTGCTTTTTCCCACTTTGTCACATAATACAGTCCATCTACTGATCAAATGTGTGTCATGAACTTAACTAGCTCGGGCCCCTTATTCTTGTACTGCTGCAGCTGCTGAAAGCACAAAGAAAGGCTCAGAGAAGGGAGAATATAATGAAACTTGAAGCAGAGAAGAAGAAGCTCCGCACAGTGCTGCAGGTCCAGTATGTGCTGCAGAACTTCACCCAAGAACACGTGCAGAAAGACTTCAAAGCTGGCTTGAATGGTGCAACATATTTGCCATCTAAAGAATTAGACTACCTCATTAAGTTTGCAAACCTGACATGTCCAGGAAGAAGCGAGACCCTTAGGTAAGTCAAAGTGGCTTTGGCTGAACTTAAGACATGTTCTCGCACTTAGCTGTATAGTGCATTACATGAGGGCTTTTAGAACATCGTGAGTTACTCCGCCAGCTTCAGGCTTGGTAGTGGGATCTTTCAGACAAGAGTTCCTTGGTGTGAGGCCTCCTTCTCACTCCATGTAGCTGCTAGATGCTTGCCAGAGCAAACAAGCTAGCTCTGGCTTTACTACTCACCTGTGGATGTGGCAAACACTAAAAGTGAGGTGCAGGTCTGCCTGCTTATGTTATTCCGTTAGAGAGCAAGAAGCAAAGAGGAGCTGCTTACTCTCCCCCCCCCCCTTCTTTTTGGCAGTGATTTTAGATAAACAAACCTGCTTGGTACTCTGAACAGTACAAATATTATTGTAAATGCTGCCAAATTAATGGAATTTGTTAGAATCATGAACCTGCATCAATATGCTTAACTAATGTTCACAGAAACATTGGCTTTTCCTCACTTCTTTCTGAAAGTAATTGCCTGTGGAAAACACTAACCTGAAAACATTTCTCAGCAATTCATGTATTGTAAAGCATGCCTATCTAATTTGGTATTGGTCTTACAGATAAGCACATTTTATAACAGGCAGTTGCTTTTCAAGGTGTTCACATGCATTTCAGGTCCACCATGAACTAAAGGCTGATGTTGTGATAAAGTTACACCTAATAAGGTGAATCTAATTAGCTTACAAAAACCTAAAAATGGAGTTGGCATACATGCATTATAAGTAAGTAAATACAGGATGTTAGTGCACATTGGTGGATCTAGACAGTGAATCTGGACAGCTTTTATTAAGAAAAATGATGTTGATGGTACTTTGCCGTCGCTGTAGCATCTAATCAACTGTCTAAAGTGTGTTCTTGACCTGGTCTGGAGTCTGTTTCAAAAGTCACTGTTTTTGGCTTTTAAGTGTGGAAGACCAAATGGAACAATCATCACTCTACTTCTGGGACCTATTGGAAGGCAACGATAAAATAGTGGTTGGGACAACTTGTAAGTATCTGTCTGCATAAAAAAACCTTCATATTTTCTATGGATTTGCCATTTTGGTGTTTTGACCTAATACTGCTCATGACAACTCTTACTCCACTTAAAGCAGGGGTCCCTAAGCCCTGGACTGGTACCGGTCCGTGGCCCGTCGGTAACCGGGCCGCCAGCCTTGCTGCACCTCTGTGGCACCTCTCTCCATTTTTATGATGTTAAGCTGGGGAAGGCACCTTCCAGACTCTTTAAAAGCTCACCTCCCACCCCCTCCCCTTGTGGCAGCAGCTGCAAGTGACTGCTGAACAAGTGGCACTAGCGTTGCCTCCGGAGGCAAGGGGCAGCACCGCTTGTTCAGCAGGTCGCTAGCCACTGCAGTTCCCCCCGTGGATCAGCTGAGCTCAAAAGGTGTTTTTCCCGGCTTAACATCGTAAAAACGGAGGGAGGAGGAGGCGCTGCAGGGGGCGGTGGAAGAGGCCAAATTCAGTTCCCCCACCCTGCTGGCCCTGCGGCCTTGGTGGGTGGGCCAGCTGGTCCCTGGTTCCAAAAAGGTTGGGGACCACTGATTTAAAGAAATCATTAGCTCTTAGAAGACCTATTTCAAGTGCAGTATTTGCTATTGACTAATTAGAGTACACCCTACATTGCTAAGTGAAAATTCCTCTTCAGGACTGGAAAGGCGATTGCCCTAACAGGTGAAGGAATTTACTCTCCAATAGCTATAATTGCAAGCTGTAGAGATGTATTATGTTTGTATACCTAATCTGGCCATAATTGTGCTATAAGTATTTTAAGAATAAGTAACTTGCCCAGGCTTCTCCCCCCTCCCCCAAAATGTTAACATCTGGCAGATACTTTTGGTGTAGGAAAATTGTGGATGTATGGCCCTTGAGCATGAGCTAGATAAGAAACCTATCTGAATTTAATCTATGGCATATTCTCATGAACATACCATGTCCTCTTGTGAGTCACATCTAAAAGTGTTACTTGGTTGAGGTATTCTTAACACAGCTACTTTAACTCTTTAATGCCCTTAATACTGTCTTGTCTTCACATTAATAGTTTGTAGCTTGTCAAGATGTGAACTATATATCTCTTGAATCTCTCAGAAATAATGTCTCTAAATTTTCAACATAGTAATTGAATGGCCTTTCCAAAATGCTGTATGCTAATACACAAGGCCTCTCAGTTTATTGTTAGCTGCAACTTAATTTCTTCTAAAAGTTCTAAAGATTTCTAAGTAGCTCTCAGCAATTAACATTCAGTACATAATGCTGCTCGAGGGTTTTGTATATCAAGGAAAGTATGTCATGAATTCTGCTCTGAAGTTTGGTTTAAAAGATGAGATGAGGAAGGTTAGTTTGCTGGAACAAGAAAGGTGACTTTGACAGGTGTTCCCATCCACTTGGTGCAAGGTTTTGCCCAAGTTCAATCACAAGGCTCGTTACGTTGGCTCAAAAGAAACTTTAATGATGAGGCTTGAAGCAAACATTAACAATGTGCAGGTTTTGCCAGACTGAAATGAATCAAAAGTTACCAGGCAATTATAGATTATAAAATAACGGCTCCCTCTTTCCTGCACCCGCCAAATGTCTTTTGACTTAATATAAAATCCATTCTCAGGCCTCAGTGTTACCTCCCATCAAGGTCACATTCCAAGTACTCTTCCCTTTCCAGTTAGTTCATATCAGCTTTGCCCTGGGAGATCAGATTAGAGCTGTTGCCATGTGGTCCTTTTCCACCTGCAGGCCTAGAACATCCCACTACACATAAAATACTAAATGTCTAGAGAGAATCAATGGGGGGGTTAGTACTCGTGATTAAAACTATAGTAACCTGATTTACAGGTTAGTAGATCATGAAGGCTAAGATACAGTGAAGTAATAGTAAATCATTAAAGAGCAAGAATAATAATACCAGCAATACAAACAGCAGTGAGACACCAAAGCCACAACTGTCAGGGACTTGTTCCTGTCACTTGGGGTCACTCTAATCGTTCTTGGTTTGAGTTAAGGTGGTGTAACTCCAGAGTGGACCTTCTACCTTTGCCTGGCAACACTGCCTTACTACTTGCCACGCCTACTAGTGGGCATCTGGAGTATTCTGACTGAGGGGAAGGGCATCTGTTATGATTGTTTTAGTTGCCATTTGGATAAAACTCTTAACCACTGACAATACTTAACATTCAGTCTGTTTTCTTCAGATAAACACCTGAAGAATCTGTTATCTAAGCTGCTAGACTCTGGTTATTTTGAAAACATCCCTGCTCCTTGTAATGTACCAGAAAAAAAAGAACTGAATGAAGAAACACCTAGAAGACCTGAGAGAACAAGACAGCTGTCAAAATCAGAGTCTGTCAAAGAATCAGGTAGCCTGAATTCTACTATTAAGTGAGGAATGACTGACTTTCAGTGTAATGGAATCTTACATGCCTCTCACTAGTAGTGCCTTGCAGCTTTCCCCCACTATACCACTACTTGAAAGAAATTCAGACATTCTTGTTAAAAATCTTTGGTTATAATCCAGAAAGTTAGAGGTGCATGGCTTCTTACTGTAATAGAGGTTGAAAAGTCCCATAAAATAGCTGCCAGGTCACCCGGCTGAAACAGAACTCTGAAGTGTGTTTCTTTTGTGAATGTTTAGATCTTGTCTAGTAGTACTATTGTTGGGAATACTTACTGTGTTCAAGAATTTATGGCATGTCTTGGCTTTGTGAATGCTTGAATTGAAATCACTTTATTATTTTTCCTAGAACCTCAAATGGATTGTGCTCAGTCTGAAATACAGTCTCAAGAGGTAAGTTACCAAAGGACTTGATTCAATAGATGAAATGTGCTAACTAGTGCAGCTGGTCAGCTTGCTGTAGTGATCCAGAAATTACAGAAATTGCAGTAATATAAAGGGGTTTTTTGCCTGGGAAATTTGACTGATTGCTACTGCAAAGGCAATTACAAAGTGTGATTTCAAGTATTTTGAATTTCAGAGAGGATGCTTTTTTCTTGGCTTTGAAGAGAAAGGTTTCAGGGACACAGCCTTTCCTGATGTAAACATGTTGTAATGCTTCCTTGGAAGTAATTATTCCTGGACAAACCATACAGGGCAGCTAAGAAGTGAAAACTCACATGACATCAAAGCTATATAGGAAGTAAGAATGAAACTGTAGCAATCCATACATATTAAACTGCAGGTTCTGTAGATCTGACATATACTGCACTGGAGAATGGCAAAGGGACATCTGGATTAGCTTCGTATTTCACTGGTGACAGACTAAATACATGTAAGGCAATGTGTGTGAAAGTGTGTGTCGTAAGTGGAAATAGAGGTGCACTTGAGCACCTTTCACTGAAGCGTGGAAAAATTTAAATTTTTGAAACAATGGAAGACTTTTCTAGTTTTGGTGGAAGAACTAAAACTTGTGCATTGCTTGTGAATTACTACATAATCTATTGTGCTATGTGTAACTTGATACATAAAATTGATTGGTTTATATGGAACTTGAAGGTGTATCTTGTATCACGTTGTTGAGTGCAGCAGCTTGCAATTCTGCTTCCTGAGGCATATAAGCATATCATAATCTTTATTTTCTACTTTCAGTTTATTCCTCATTTCCTAACTCACTATTAGGATTGTAATGAACAAGAAAGGCTTTAGTATCTGGATTAAATAATGTATGGACTCAAGCATTGTCCTACAGAAATCAAGCCTTATGTAAAACTTAGAAAATCTCTCTAACATTTAATTCCTGGAAGTAATACTGCTGTTTACATGGAACTTAACTGTTGGATAGTATGTCACAAAGCAAATGATAAAGTATTCTACATTATTGGATGGAGGGGGATATAGAAACTCGTATCTCCTTAAACTCCAGCTTAACTTTCTCTAATTAGAATGTCTCTGAAAGGTCATGGAGTCAGATTCTTTTTCTTTTACATTGAGCATCATGGATTTCAGAAAATAAAAGTGTGAATTAGAGAAAGCTCAGTATGCACCTACAAGCATGATGCAGAAGATGGTGGGATCTGAGTCAAAGCGGCTTGGTGAGGTGGGATGGCCTTGAGCATGATAAAGGCTAAGCACTCTTCCCCTGCCCTGTTCCAATTTACAGCCTCCTAAGGCTGCTTTGGATGCATAAAACCTCTGAACGCTGTACACATCTTAGTGTGGATTGCTCCTCTGTCCTGATATGTCCAATGGATAGGTATGTGCTGGGCAGTTGCTTCTCTTGCAAGCTTGTGAATTCAGGCTAGAAAAGATGAAGCCGCTCAGATACATAGACCAGATGTATCAGTGTAAGGTCCTCCCACTGGCTTTTTAAAGGCAAAACTTGGATCAGGGATATACTATGGGATTGGTGCAACCTCCCCTCAGGGCTGGTTCCAGGTTATGGTGGCCCCAGGGCAGAGAGTGCCCAGGCCTCCCTTCCTTGTATGCAGCACACCCCCTTCTAGCCTGTGTGACCTCCTCCACTGCCCGCCTGTGCATTCTTTACTTGCATCATATGCGTGCCCTTGCACAGCAGGGATGGGCAGGATATGTGGGTGACAGCAGCACTGCCATGGACCTCGGTTGACTGGTGCTGAGCAGTAGGTTCAACTGGAGTGCAAGTAGTGGGACTATTTGTGAGCAGGCGAGCAAGAGGAAGGGCATGCTGGTTGGTGGCAGAAGCAGTAGGCCCTGCTAAAAGCTGTGGGCTCTGGCAGCTGTCCCATTGCAGGAAATGTTGGCACTGACCCTGATTCCCATTGTGCTGTGCTTGATGCTTCAGTCCTCTCCCCTGGTACTCCAGGGAGAAGCGGTAGGTAGGATTGCCCGGGTTATCTTTGAAAATGCAAGGCAGAGAACATGCTTTGTTGTGTTCATTCCTTGGTGGTTAGGCGTCAGCATTTGTCTGTTTGCTGCTTAGCATACCTGCCATTTGTGGTTAAAGAATAGGAATTGGCAGTGTTCAAAGCATTTATACCAGGCCCCTGAACAGTGTGCTTATGTGTTAGAAATCAAAATGTATATTCTGTGCTGCTGTCCAAATAGACTCCACAGCAGCTGGCAACCTTCAATATGCAGGGAAGAGCCTTTTCTGATTGATAAAAGGATAGAGCGGAGTGATGCTAATGCTAGTGGTTATAGCGCCTCAGCTTCAGTGGTAGAGTGTTTCCTTGGCATACAGGAGGGTTCAAGTTCAGTCTTGGGCCTCTCCAGTTGTGAAAGGATGAAGTGATGTGGAAGACTTCTGCTTGAGACTTTGGAGAGTTGCTGCCAGTCTCAGTAGAAAGTGCCAACTTTGAGAGACTGGTGGTCTGATGCAGTATAAAACAGTCTCATGTGTCCACATGCTTAGTAAACTCTCATCAGCCTCAGCTTGTAATGCTCCTATTGCCGCCAGCCCAGCCAGCAACAGTCAGTGTGATCCAGACCAGGACTAGGCTGCATAAATATGACATTCAGAAGGCAGGTGGTTGTAAATTTGCAAGCAAATGATTCAAGGAGTAAGCTGTATTTTTGAAGCTTGAAGTTTCATGGCTACACTTGTATGACTCTTTATTGATAGGTTGCACTTGGCTTCCCAGAGAACTGTCGAAGATTAAACACTTCTCTGTTTGGCATGACTGCAAATTTATCTCAAATTGTACTAAAATGAGAGGTTTTGCTAGCGAGCAATTAAGTTTCTTTGGTCTGTATAGTTTCTCAATAGACGCTACTTGCCTGAAGCCGAATGCTCTTCTGAGAAGTCTGAAGAACCAGCACCTTGGGAAATGGAACACAGTAAAAAGAAAGACCCTCCCAGGTCCTGGGAAACACTTGTTGATATGGAGGAACAGGAGCAGAAGAAGCAAAACCAAGGATCTCCACAGTCTGTGGAATCCCTAAGGCAGCAGGCCAAGAAGCAAGACCTTTCAAGGCCTTGGGAAGTTAAAGAAGATCACAAGCAAGAGGTGCCAAAGCCTTGGGTCACCCGGGTTAAGGATCAGCAAGATTCGCTGAAGCACTGGGCAAGCAAAGTTAAAGAGGAGCCTGAGCAAAAGCAGGAGTTGGCAAAAACCTGGGTTAGTCAAACAAGGGAGGAAACTGTACCGAATCTGGAGCCTGTGAAGTCTTGGGGTGCATGTGTTAGAGAAGGAATGGAGCCAAAGAAACAGAACCTTGGAAAACCATGGGTAGCACACCTTGGGGAGGAGATGGAACCAAAAACACAGTCCCCGAAGACTTGGGTCACCCCGGAGGGCCCCCAGCAAACACAACCTTTACAGACTCCTCCAAAGGTCCGGGCAGCCACCAGTCTTGTACCAAAGGAGCAGTTTGGGCCAAAGAAGCCTGATTTGGAACCCAAAGAAGTGAGTGGGTTATAAGCAGTAGTCTTCTATGAAAACTGTAGTGCTATAGCAGCCTACATAACCAGGCCATTCTCCCAGTTTTTTATGTATCTATTTTAAACATTTTATGCTGCTTTTCCTCCCTATCAGGGTCCACAAAGTGGCAAATATAAAAATATTTAAACCATTAAAGTACAGTTAAAAATATAGAGTTCAATTAAAAAGACATAACACATCCAGCACTGAACAATGGGAGACAGTTGAAGGCATTATCAAGGGGGAGATGGGCACATACTGAAAATAAGGCTCCTGATTTAACTGTTTAATGTTCTATAATTCAGCGAGCAAACCTCACCAATAATGATTGATTCTGAATCCCAAACATTACGTTGGATTTAGTTTCCCCCAAAGAGAAGCTAGTCTTACTCATACCTAAGCTTGATGCCTTCCCCGGTATCTGGGACTGGGTAGGCAAGCTGCAGATGTAACGACATGCAGTGTCAGAGGTTGGGTCTCTTGGTATGCCTAGTCTCTATGTGTAATCTGGTAAAAATATTCCTTTCCCCCCAATATTTCCCTTAGAGACGAGAACGCAGACAGAAGCCTGAATGCGACATGAACAAAGTGGGTAAAGTAGAATATCACTGGGTGGTGATGAAAGTCACCCAAAGTAAGCTAAACGGGTGGCACTTCTGCAGCTGTCCACTGGTATATTTGCCTAAAAAGCAGTACAATTTTCCCACTGGTGATGGGTCTTTATCTATCCAGTAAGGAATGTCACAACATTTTCACACTTGAGTACAAATACCTTCATTAGTCCAAGCACCTGAGGGAAATTTTAGCTTCCGAGGCTCACTGGAGTCATGTTCTAATGAATGGAATTCTTCTTTTACGTAGGATGGAAAAACAGATGGAGTAAGTGGACAAGGCATTGATGCTGTAAGGAAAAAGAGCCTTCAGTCAGTTGGGGAATCCTGTAAACCAACTAGGAGCCTTCCGAGCATCGTGCAGGTGTGCTAGTCAGATCATACTGAAGCAATCAGCAGATGTTTTAGAACACTTAATCTAAACCTAAGCTGCTAGAACAGTTTCTATATGAAAGTATTCTCCTTGAGGTTCTCCCCCCCCCCCTTTTCAGAGTGGGCAAACAGTGTCACAAAACAGTGTTTAAATTCCATTGCCTTTTTGAAGACTATGATATTGTGGTGACTGAAACCTAGGCATTAATTTCAAAATTAATTTCCTTTTGTTTGTTGGTGGTTTGAACTGTATTTAAGCTGCTGCCTTCCTCAAATTGCATGGGGGCCGGACTAAGTATCCAGTTAAAAAACACTATAGAGAAACATTGTATAGTTTGGTCATTTTAAACAACTTTACGGTATTTTACAAAGTATTTTGATCCCTAGGGTAAAGAAAACAAGAGCTGTAGAACAATCAATGTATCAGAAGCCGATGGTGTTAGAAAATATTAATTTTAAAACATTTGTTGCAATTTGAATGACCTGTCATGCCAGACTTGTTGTGCTTTGAAGGGCTAGGTGACTTGTGTGCATGTTTAGAAGTTAGTCCCCTACTAATAGAGTGGCTGCGGCTCAGTGGCTGAGCATCTGCTTTCCACACAGAAAGGCCCAGGTTTAATCACCAGCATTTCCAATTGAAAGGGTCAAGGATCAGGCAGTAGGTGACAGGAAAAACATTCACCAGTCTCCCTAGAGAGATGGTGCCAGTCAGAATAGAATCATAGCATTGGAAGGTACTTCCAGGGTCATTGTCCAATCCCCTACACAATGAAGAAAATTCACAAATGCCTCCCACCTCTCCCCACACACATTCCAGTTTACCCCCCGTTCCATGCCCAAAAGGTGGCGAAAAACCTCCAGGATCCCTGGCAAAACTGGCCCGGAGAAAATTTGCTGCCTGACAAAGTGGCAAACAGCATTTCCCTGGGCATGTAGGAAAGAACCATGAGAACTAAACACTGATACAGCCGGGGCTGCGCGGACTGCACTGGCTGCCGGTGGCGTACCGAGTTCGTTACAAGGTGCTGGTTATTACCTTTAAAGCCCTATATGGCCGAGGACCTGTCTACTTGAGGGACCATCTCTCCCCGTATGAACCCCAGAGAGCGCTGAGGTCAGCTGGAAAGAACCAGCTGAATATCCCTGGGCCAAGGGAGGCCAGATTGAAATCCACCCGGGATCGGGCCTTCTCCATAGCGGCCCCACTACTGTGGAACCAACTCCCGGAGGAGGTACGGGCCCTGCGATGTTTAGACCAATTCCGCAGGGCCTGTAAGACCCACCTATTTAAAATAGCCTTCACTTAAGACCGTGCCAAGGAAGTCCTGCTGGATATGTTTATGTTTTAGTCACTGGATTTTATGAAAGATCTTAACTATAGCACCACAATCTTAACTCTAATGTAATTTTAATGATTTTAAGGATATTTTATAACTGAAATTGTATATGAATTTATAACTGGAATTTATAATTGAAATTATTATATATGGTTTTATTGTACACTATTCATATGTTGTGAGCCGCCCTAAGCCTGCTTGCGGGGAGGGCGGGATACGAATAAAAAGTTACTATTATTATTATTATGATACACCCGTTCCTGCCCTCCTTCTCATGATCTAAGTTTATAGAATCAACATTGCTGTCAGATGGCCATCTAGCCTCATTTAAAAACCTCCAAAGGAGAAGAGCCTATGTTCCACTGAGTAACCATTCTGCTGGGAAGTTCTTCCTAATGTTTTGCAAAAAACTCTTTTGATTGAATTTCCATGTGCTGGTTCTGCATCTTCCTTCTGGGGCAACAAAAAACATCTCTGCACCATATGTGACAGCCCTTTAAGTATTTAAAGATGGTTATCATATCACCTCTCAGTCATCTCCTTTCCAGGCTTAACGTACTGAGCTCCTTCAACCTTTCCTCATAGGGCTTGATCTCCAGACTCTTCACCACCTTCAGTGGCCTCCTCTGGACACATTCCAGTTTGTCTATATCCTTAAATTGTGGTGCCCAAAACAGAACACAGTACTCTAGGTGAGGTCTAGCCAAAGCAGAGTAAAGCAATACCATCACTTCACCTGTACTTCTGTTGATACAGTGCAAAATTGCATTTGCCTTTTTAGCTACCATTAAAATTCATTGTATTGGTTTTAGCCCTATTTTCCAGCCAGTCAAGATCATCCTGTATCCTGTTTCTGTCTTCTACTTTATTTGCAACTCCTCCCAATATAGTATCATCTGCAAATTTAATAAGCATTCCCTCTATTCCTTCATCCAAATCATTTATAAAGATGTGAATGAAACAAGTCCCAGGACAGATCTTTGAGGCCCTCCACTTGTCACTCATCTTCAAGAGGATGAGGAACCATTAACAAGCACTCTTTGGGTGTGATCTGTCAACCAGTTACAGATGCACCTTACAGTAATAAGATCCAAGCCAAATTTTACCAACTTGTCAACAAGAATAGTATGTGGAACCTTACCAAAAGCGTTACTGAAATCAAGATAAACTATGTCTACAGCATTCCCCTGATCCAGCAAGGTAGTAACTTCTGAAAAAAAAAGAGAAATAAGATTAGTCTGACATGACTTGTTCCTGAGAAACCCATGCTGGCTCTTAGTAATCATAGATGTCCTTTCTAAATGCTCAAGGACTGACTGATGATTTGTTCTAAAACTTTTCTAGAGATAGATGTCAAGTTGACAGGTCAGTAGGTACCTGTATCCTCTTTTCCCCTTCTCTTGAAGATTGGGATGTCATTTGCCCACCTCCAGTCTTCTGGCTCCTCATTTGTTTTTCCAAGAATGCTCAAAAATAATGGCCAGGCTCAGAAATTACATCACGTTCTTTTAGTACCCCTGGACAATGTTGACGTTCATAGTAAGCAGTCTGACTGTATAAAGTAGGCTCATGTGTAATTGAACGATGGCTGTCCCAATTCTATATTTTTGTAGAAGTTTTACTTGTTCAGTAAAATGGACTTTGAGCTTAAGTGGAGGTGCTTAAAATTTTAAAGGTGAGAGTGCCAAGTGATCACATTGAACTCATGTTTGGCATTGGAACTACTTTTGCTTAGTGCAGGAATAAAGTACTACCCCAGAGCCATGGTGCCTCACAGCTTGAACAAAGCCCATCTATCTAGCTTCTTTGAGGTTGTCAGGATCAAAAGAACACTTTTATGTGACAGTTGTTCAGCTGAGTTCCTTGTAATTTCTGGATGATCTTTTGTCTAAACAGAACCTAGATTTGGGGGGGGGGGGGATGAAAGTCCCTCATAAAATCCTTGTATCATTTGTTCATGTATGAACTGGCATTTGATGTTCCTCTGACTAAAATACATCTCTTTGCAGTGATTTGCATGACAGAACTTGGTATGTTCATGCCGCCTCCCCCCCCCCCCCCCCAGCTCACTTGGAGCTGTCCAGTGATTAGTGTATTGTGTAGCAGTGGAATTGCATGAGGTTGCTTGCTTTCTCTGTATGAACCCCCATCTCTGAATTCCTAGTTTTTAGGGAAGGGGAAGCTGCAAGAAGGCTGGAGTTCAGTCAGTTAATCCTTTATTAAGCAAACTGGAGAGCCAGTTTGGTGTAGTGGTTAAGCGTGCGGACTCTTAACTGGGAGAACTGGGCTTGATTCCCCACTCCTTCACTTGCAGCTGCTGGAATGGCCTTGGGTCAGCCATAGCTCTCGTAGGAGTAGTCCTTGAAAGGGCAGCTTCTGGTAGACCTCTCTCAGCCCCACCTATCTCACAGGGTGTCTGTTGTGGGGGAGGAAAATAAAGGAGATTGTGAGCCGCTCTGAGCGGAATATAAATCCAATGTCATTATGTTCTTCAAATTCATTCTCATCTGCTCTGTTACATCACTTTTTCTGTCTGGGCTCTTCTTTCCTTTTATTTGTTTGGTCTAACAGTTCTTAGGAGGTTTTTTTTGGGGGGGGGGGCGGCGGGTGTTGCCTCTGTTTGAAGTGAGTTTGCCTCTGCAAATAAGTGGGGCCATGAAGGGTAGACAAGAGCAGGAAAACACCCAGTCTTATCTGGCCTATTTTACATTAATTGCAAGCCATCTTGATGCAACATACCTGTGTGAGAGAATGTGTACCCCATTAAGCATGTGCAGGATTTGGAATGGGCATGAACTGGGAGAATGCAGTCTGGTTTGACGTGCCCTGTTTGCAAATCATGGAGCATTATGGTAAAACATCCCCCCCCCCCCCCCAGTGTGCTAGAGACACCAAACTTGCAGGGGATCTCTGGCTGACTGTCTTCCATCTGCCCTCTATATTTGGTGAGGATTGAATTTACAGGGTCTGATTTACAGCCCTCCAAATAAGGTGCCCCCAGGAAAGTGTTTTCTGCAGAAATTACTGTCATTTCCCTAGAAAGCACTTTCCTGGGGGCACTTTATTTTGGAGGGGGGGGGGCTGTAAGTCAGACCCCATGAATCCAGATTCTCACCAGATTTGGAGGGCAAGTAGAGGAGAGTTAGCTGGAGATCCCCTGAGAGTTTGGTGTCTCTAGCTTGCACAACATCCGTTCTATACGCTCCTGCACCTGTCAGGCTGGTGGTTATTTTGACAGGTGCAGGTTTAGGACTGTACAGAGTGGATCCTATGCCAGCTGGAGACACTGAACTTGGAGGGCATGCAGAGAAGCATCTGAGTTAAGTCCCCTGCAAGTTTGGTGTCTCCAGCTTGCACAGAATCTATTCTGTGCACTCCTGAACTTGTGCCTGTCAGAATGGTCATTTTGAGACGCAGTTCGGAAGGTATAGAAGGGATCCTGTGCAAGCTGGACACATCAAACGTCCCCTGGATGATCTTCATCGTGGTCTCTGTGCAGTCCCACACATGGGTTATCCGCCAGGATCGATCCTGACCTCAGAGAATTCAAAGCAATCTTGGAGCGTTAATTTTGGCGTGCATTTCCTCTCGTCCCGGGGAGGAGGCATCCACTGCGCATGCCTAGACGAGAAGGAGGCGCTTCACCCACCCAGTTTCTTCTTTACCGCTGCCCGGGATACACCTACCTTGCTAAGTCTCCTCTATTCACTGCGATCTTCATCTGTTTTCCTGCACTTTCTCCTCACAGCTTGTCTTCGTCTCCTTCAACTTCACCGGTATCGTTATAAAAGACAAAATTGGGTGCGCCTCAAAAATCCCATCCACAGACGGACATTCTTTATGCCTTTTTTGTCTGGGTGAGGCCCATCGTACCGACATTTGCCTGCATTGTAGTCAGTTTGGAAAGCAAGCAAGAAAAAACTGCGTGGCTAGACTCAGAAGTCATTTGTTAGAGTCGTCGCTGCGCCCTACTATGTCCCATACTTCGGGATCCCAAACATCACCATCTTCCCTATCTACTCAAAAGAGAGTGGCTCAACCAACAGCTTCCGTGGCTTCGGTTCCCAGCAAGCTTAAGTCAGGGAAGCA
The DNA here is from genome assembly GCF_032191835.1 of Heteronotia binoei. Taxonomy (NCBI): domain Eukaryota; kingdom Metazoa; phylum Chordata; class Lepidosauria; order Squamata; family Gekkonidae; genus Heteronotia; species Heteronotia binoei. The sequence goes on from NC_083230.1 coordinate 100,555,646, forward strand.
CTCAAAGTCTGACGATTCTAGAAAGAAACATCGCACAGAATCGACTTCTAAAGATCCTTCGATTTCGACATCACCGAAAACCAAATCTAAGACGGGCCATAGGTCCTCGGATTCGAAGTCTCCCACCATGACTTCTACATTGCACCTGACTGTTGACACTGCGGCCTCGGTACAGACAGCATCGACTTCATCGGAGGTCTCGGCGCCCATTGATACCGTACCTCTCGAGGTCGTACATATCCATTCTCAGTCCCCATCATTTCATGGGTCTTTGCCAGAAAATATCCTTGACGCCGAATCTCCAGATTCACACAGAAGTCAGTGTGCTAACCTTCTCGGTGCACACTCCTTCTGGGAAGTTTCGCTGCCTAGTAAATAGACGCCTAGCAAACAACAGATAGCGACACCCGCATCTCCATTTGTAAGAGAACCCTCGACACCGAGAGAGCCATTCACTCGAGTCCGAGCTGAGAGATCTCGAAGTCGTCATAGGGAATGCTATTACTATTATAGCCCTTCATGGTCCAGATCACCATCTCCTCATAGGTACCAACGATATTACAGATCACCTTTCTCGGATTCCCATCGATATCGGTACTGTGAAGACCCTCGGTACCGTGACGACTCTCGATACCATGAGGTGCTTTATCATCCACATCGGGAGCACGTATACCATGAGGATCGTCCTCGGTACCGTGAGGACGTGTCTTATCTGACCCCGTGAGAGTCCCTATCGACGCCCTAAGCATTACACTATGGTATCAAAACCATTGTCTCCAGCTAGATTGACTTCAGTGTGCTCGGTCTCCCCTAAAGAACAGACGGAACAGCCTCCCCTGCTGACCAAACAAATATCGATGACTACCAAGCCTATTGATACACCCATTGAAACTCAGGAAGAATCTGAAGCGGAACAATTGGATTCCTCCCATTCTACAGCCTCAGCTCCTCCTTCACCAGCCTCCGACATCATCAAACCTGCTGACCTATCGCCGTCAGAGGGTTCTAAATCTTACCTAGATTTGCTGTCCAACATGGCAAATTCACTTAATAGTAAACTGACTACTGACGCACCTAGAGTTTCGGATGTAGTCCACAATTTAGTACATGCAGACCTACCGACAGGTTCTTTTCTCCCAATGCTTCCAGTTCACTTGGAAGCCTTGCAAGAGGCATTGGACAAACCCGCTTCAGTGCCACCAACATCTAAACGAGTTGAACCCCTCTACAAAATTCATGCTCCTGAATCAAAATTTCTCTTCAATCATCCGGCACCAAATTCCATGATCGTGCATTCGTCCACAAAATCCAAACAAACACGACACCCGGTTCCACCTGAAAAGGAAGGGAAGAAATTGGACACTTTAGGAAGATCTATTCTCTTACCACTGCTACTTCCAAAATTCACAATTATTTGGCCTATTTTTCGGCATATACTTTCAATCTGACCTCCCAATTTACCACCTTGGTCCCCTCCCTTCCAGATGCAGCACAGAAGCAGGCTTCACACATCCTTAAGAAGCTCTCTTGTGTCAGCAAGCAGCAAATTAATACAGTACGTCATGCTGTGGCATGCTCATCTAGGACTATGGCTACATCGATTGCTCTATGCCATCATGCCTGGCTCAGGTCCTCGTCACTGCAACCTGCCATCAAATTCAAGATAGAGGACTTACCTTTTGATGGACAGGGTCTCTTTAATGCCACCACAGATGATATTTTAACCACTGTTGATGACAGTAGGAAAAGGGCCAAAAGATTGGGAGTTTCTCAACAGCAATCCCAACCTAATCGGCAGAGAACCTGGCAACCGTCATATTACAAACATTCCCGATCCCCCCGACAAGCTGAATTCTGGAAACGTAAGGCTTCTCCGGTAAAACAACCATTTCAGCAAAGAGCACGTCCACAAACCTCAAAGACAACACCGGCTCCAAAGCAGTCTCTTTGACTCCTCTCTTCTACCTCTCAATCAGCTACAACACCATTCAGACACCACCAGACTATGACCATTCTACCCCAAGTGGGAATCCATAACATCGGATTCATGGGTCCTGGCAATCATCCACAGGGGCTACATCATAGAGTTCGATTGGACTCCAAAACTCCACAGATTCATACCTACACCCCCATCTGTTCCACTTCAAATGGAAATCGCCACCTTGCTTGACAAGGGAGCTATAGAACCAGTTCCACCGCAGTTCCATCACACGGGATTTTACTCCCGCTATTTTCTGGTTCCAAAGAGGGACAGGGGGCAGTGCCCTATACTGGATCTTCGAAAACTCAATTTCCATATTCGCTACAAAAAATTTCGCATGATTACTCTGCAATCTATCCTACCACTGATTCCAGAGCAGGCCTGGATGGCGTTGATAGACCTACAAGATGCTTACTTCCATCTCACCATCAATCACCATCACAGAAGATTCCTCAGGTTTGCTATCGGAGATCAACACTATCAATTCCGCGCTCTCCCCTTCGGCCTTTCGACAGCACCGAGAGTTTTCACGAAAAGTATGGCAGTGGTGGCTGCCGTACTCCGGCAACAACAGATCTCCATTTACCCTTAACTAGACAATTGGCTGGTCGTATCTCAAACAAAAGAACAACTTCAGAAGGACATCTCATCTACTCTGTCCCTCCTGACTGCACTAGGTCTTCAGGTCAATCATGCAAAATCCAACCTGAATCCCACTCAGAACATACAATTTATAGGGGCACATCTGTCGACGATATCACACAAGGCCTACCTTCCAGCAGACAGAGTGCATCATATCCAGTCCTTGGCCAATACCATAATCACGCACCGTACCCAAACAGCCTTCATTTTCCAGCAGATGTTAGGTCTTATGGGGGCCACCACCACCGTCCTCTGTTTTGCAAGACTTCATATGCGCCCTCTACAACTGTGGTTTGTCCGGACATTTCATCCACACCGGCAACACCAAATGACCTTACTTACGGTCCCATCTCACATTATCCCATCGCTAAAATGGTGGACGATGGATCGTTATCTCCTGGCAGGAATGCCATTCGTACGAACACTGCCCTCTGTGATTGTCACGACCGATGCCTCCAAGTGGGGATGGGGAGCCCACTTGGGAATGTTGACAGTTCAGGGACAGTGGACCGAGTACAAGAGATCCCTTCACATCAATTGCCTAGAACTCCTGGCGGTCCACAGAGCTTTGAGATCTTTTCTACCATCTCTTCACAATCGCCACATTCAGGTCACCTCCGACAATGTAGCCACTGTTTTCTACATCAGTTGGCAGGGAGGCACAGCCTCTGTTCGCTTGTGCAAACGAGCTCTATCCTTATGGCACTGGAGTATCGTTCACAGCATTTTCCTGACAGCGGTGCATCTACCAGGAGTCCAAAACGTCCAAGCAGACAATCTGAGTTGTCATCTAGTCAAGGGCCCTCAACTGTCGTTACCTGCACACAGTGTTCAAGACTTTCGGAGTTCCGAAAATAGATGTATTTGCATCTCCAGGCAACGCCCAGTGTGTGCACTTTTACACCTGGGGTCCTCCATCCCCACTGTCTGCGGGGGACGCCTTCCTCCATCAATGGTCCGGGACACTACATTATCTATTTCCGCCAATCCCTCTCATCACGAGAGTATTGCAAAAGATAAAGCTAGATTAGACCAATTGCATCCTGATTACACCATGGTGGCCCCGTCAACCCTGGTTCACCACTCTTCTCCTCCTCTCGGACAGCACGTTCCTCCGACTTCCTCAAGTTCAGGACTTGATTTCCCAACAAGAAGACAAGGTTCTGCACCACAATCCGGGACTTCTACGACTGACTGCCTGGAAAATCAGTTTCTGAATTTTTCTTTGGACGTTCGTCATGTCCTACTCAATGCCAAAAAGCCTGCAACCAGAAAATCTTATTCTTTAAAGAGGAAACGTTTTTCAGCATATGCTTTTCTACATAATTTCAAGCCTGAATTCTCTACTATAGCTCAGATCCTGACCTACACCTTATCCCTTTCTAACTCAGGACTGTCGTACTCTTCTCTGAAGGTCCACTTAGCGGCCATCACTGCATTCCATCCACACAATGAAGGGTGCACTGTTTTCTCCCACTATGCTACCAGAGCCTTCATGAAGGGGATCCGCCACCTTCATCCTTCAATCCGTCAGCTTCACCCCACCTGAAGCGTGTCTCTTGTGCTGAGCCAATTAATGAAGCCACCTTTTGAGCCCATGGCATCCATTCCTATGCATCTCCTGTCCTGGAAGAGAGCTTTACTGGTAGCGCTTACTTCTGGCAGAAGAGCCAGCGACATCTGTGCTTTCAGAGCAGACCTGCCATACACTATTTTCCATCATGACAGAGTTGTTTTATGGCCTGACCCTTCCTTTTTACCCAAGGTAGTCTCACCGTTTCATCTAAGAAAGTTGTCTACTTTACCTGCCTTTTTTCAACGCCCTGCCGACGCAAGTCAATGAACTTTACACGACCTGGATGTACGTAGGGCCCTTGCTTTTTACATTGAGAGGACACGTCCATTTCGAAAAGACACTAGACTCTTTGTAGCATATGCAACCCACAACCAAGGCACTAAAATCTCAACACAGAGATTTTCAAAATGGATCGTGGCTGCTATTACTTTGTGCTATCGACTGGCTAAACAGCCTATACCTGAACATTTACGAGCTCATTCTACCAGAGCTGTTGCCACTTCATCAGCCTTCTGTAAGGGCATTCTAATGGAAGACATCTGTGCCGCTGCGGTCTGGTCATCTCCATCTACGTTTGCCTCACACTACGCTTTAGATGTCCGTGCTCAGTGTGACGCATCCTTCGGGCAGGCTGTGCTACGATTCATTTTCTACTGATGTCTCCAGTTGGCTACACTGTACGTACAATATTGCTTCTTATATGCATAACTAACTTTGTCCTTTGGTTACAGATCCAGCACCCGCCTCCAGACAGATTAGCTTGCCAGTCACCCATGTGTGGGACTGCACAGAGACCACGATGAAGATAAACAGGTTTCTTACCTGTAACTGATGATCTTTGAGTGGTCATCTGTGCAGTCACACACGCCCGCCCAACCTTCCCCGCTGCTGGTTCCTTGTTCCTAATTCAAATTTTTTCCTCCTATACGGCTGCAGGAAGAAACTGAGTGGGTGAAGCGCCTCCCTCTCATCTAGGCATGCACAGTGGATGCCTCCTCCCTGGGACGAGAGGAAGTGCGCGCCAAAATTAATGCTCCAAGATTGGTTTGAATTCTCCGATCGATCCTGGTGGATAACCCATGTGTGGGACTGCACAGATGACCACTCGAAGATCATCAGTTACAGGTAAGACACCTGTTTTTCCTCTACATGCCCTCTAAGTTGTTGCTTTGAAGTTTTGTAAACATTTTGATTCCCAGTCAGTCTGGGAATGTATCTGCTCACGAAACTTCTACATTCATGTCAGTTGGCCTGCCACAAACTTCACTTTGCAAAGCACAAACTGGGCAAAATTCATTGCAAACTTTTGTTTGTGAGCTGGTTTATGCCCATCCCCTGTGCAAGGTATCTTTTACTTGTCAGTGAATAAGTGCTGTCTATCTCCTGTCCTTATGTTGCTCCTAGATCTGAGAATTAGCAAAAAGAGGTATGTTCCTGAGGCAGTCTTAAACCTCATAATCTGTCATTATAAGAAAAGTACTTCCCTGCAAGAGGTTTGAGGAGACATAGTATTCAGGCCATTTTTAGCACCCCCACTTCTCAGTACAGAAAAAAATAAAATCCTTTAGGAGGATTTAAAATTCATTTAGAGCCAATTCCTGCCCTGAATGCCAAGACTACAGATACTTTAGGCATGTGCAGAATGCTTAGCTTTCACTGCATGGTTATTGGTGGCAGTGGAAAGTGCCATAAAGTCACAGCTGACTTACAAGTGACCTTGTAGCATTTTCAAGGCAAGAGATGTTCAGAGGCGGTTTGCCATTGCCTGCCTCCACATCAGGACCCTGGTATTCCTTGGTGGTCACCCATCCAAATACTAGCCCGGGCCAACCCTGCTTAGCATGCCAGATCTGACAAGATCAGGCTAGCCTGGGCTATCCAAGTCGGGTATTAGGGGATGAATTTCTAGGTGGGTATGAGTGCTTTTCAGGGAGGTGTAATTCTGAAGTCCTCCATATAGTAATGAAATCACAGGTTGCCATCTTTTTCCAGCTACCTTATATAGCCCAGGCTTTAGTTAATACTGCATACCCAGGCTTTGGTTAATCATGCAGTTGAATGTATAATGTATGTAACTGAACATGTAAACCTGTATTTCAAATGGGTGAGGAAGACCAAAGCCTATGGAAATAGGGTGGTATAGTGACTATTTATAATAAAAAGATGGCTCATTGCTGTGCTATGGGGTAGATTGCTTCTGGACTTGTTCCTGGCTACTAATAAACTTAATTGCATGTCTTTGCACATAAAGGGGAGAGATTTCTATATAAAGTGGAGGACTGAATTTGGAAGGGCTCAAGAGATGTGCATGAGTGTGGCCCTTCCATTGTTTTTCTCAGAGCCAATCTTTCTGGTATTTCTATAAGGAAGGTGTGCTAGACCAAGTTTATAGTCCATCTCATGAGCACCTACTTTTCAGCAGTGGCCAGTCACATGCCACAGGAAGCCCTCATGACCTCTCTCCACACCTTCTCTCTGTTCATCGGAGACAATTTTGCCTCTGAACTTGAGACCCCCATATAATTATCATGTTTAACTGGCAGTGGTAGATATAGTCTCTGTCAATCTCTCCAACCTCTTCTTTAAAAACCCATCTGAGATGTGACCATCACCAAATCTTGCGGCAGTGAGTTCTGAACCCAGCTGGGAGAAAAAGCACCAAGTGGGAGGTGGAGGGGTGGGTCTGCACAGGAGCTCAGTGTTGAAGAAGGATATGGTCCAGCTGCCTTACCTCTTACTCTGTGGCACTTTCAATTTAAACCCACATCTCACTTTAAACCCACATCTCACTTTAAAGTTTATTAAAATTATTTAAAGTTGCGTATCGGTTTTCTCTTGGTTGTGAATAGATCTGACTTCTGTGAATGGATTACTGCTTTAAAAGCAAGTGCCTGCTGAATTATCGGAGGTGGTAGAATTATATATCAGTGTCTGGTTTTGAAGTGTCATTGGAAAAATGGCCTTGAATTTTGAACAAATTTCCAAAAATTTTGAAGCCAGAAGGAAACATATTCTGTGGGTATTTTCAATATACACAGTAATGCTACTACTCATATACTTGAAGCAATTGTCCAGTTCAACTTCTTTTTAAAAATATTTATAAGAATAGCCAGTATTAGAATGGAAATAACAAGATGCTTAAACACAATGTCTGTTTGTGCATGTTGGGGAGAATAGAAGGGGGCATTAGATTTAAAATATGAATGCTGTAATCAGTGCTCTTTTTTGTAGAAAAAGCTCAGCAGGAGCTCATTTGCACATTAGGCCACACCTCCTGGCCTGAGAGCATGTGGCTGCCACATGGGTGTGTCAGGCCAGAAGCCTGGCCAGCTCTGCTTCTGTGGCCTCTGGCAGAAAAAAAACCCCTGGTTGTAATAATTGTCATGAGGGGTTTATATAGGAAGCGTTATCCAGAAACAGCGCAAAAACCTGCAACTCTTGCTTGTTGAATGCAACTGTTAGCACATAACTCCACAAGCAATTGCTCTTTCAAATTATTTCTGCCTCTTTGAAAGAATAAGTGCCTCCTTCACGTCTAGCAAATCATGGTCGTAAGGCTGCAGTCAGTAAATCTGGACATTGAATAATTGTAAATGGGCATCAGTTCAGTACTGTTGTTATAGTGTGACCAAAATTACACACATGACCAATTTTTAACAAATCCTTTCATCAATGTCTCTCTAATCACTTCTAAAAGTTCTTCAGCTTCTGAATACCTACTTTGGTATGACTTCAGAGTACCAGGGCTGTGCCTCAGTTGAGTAGATTCTTTGAATGCAGAAGGTTGTAGGTTCAGTCCCTGGTACCTTCAGTTCAAAGGTCTTGGTAGCAACTGCAGGAGAGAGCATTCTCTCTCCTCAAGACCCTGTAGTGTTGTTCTCTCTCAGAGATGATAGAACAAAGGTAGAGGAACCAGTCATCTGTAAAAGGCAGTTTCCTGTGGTCATCTGACGACTAGTATGGGTTGAAATAAAGTTTGCTACTCACGTAGTGGCGCCTTTATTTAGTGTGTCATTCCAGAGGGAGACCAGTGTCCTTCACATGCTGCGGAAGGTGGAAGAAGCTGTAGCAGGCAAGGTTTGGGGATGTGTAGGGTCTGCAGTACTTAGGAACTAAAGTTGCCATGGGCTTTTTTTCAGTTTTTCCTGTGCCACAAGGAATACTATGCTCCCTGAAGCTGGTTGCAAGTACTTGCATTCTGGCTCTCTGAGGAAGCAGGTTGTGCATGAAATCTGCAGTGGATCTGTGAAGAACAGAGCAGTTTGGGAGGGTAGTATTTCCAAAGCATGCTTCTAAGATGACTAATGTCTGACTTTTTGCTTGTTTAAAGCAGCCTGTTCAACAGGAGTGTCTCTAATAAAGAGGACCTCTGTGCATTTCAAGGGCTTGAAAAAAAACAAACCTGATCATGTTTTTACTTGGCTTTGTATATTTGAACAGGTAAAATATGGGGTGTTTTATGATGGAGATAAAGAATATCTGTTACAGTTTGATCCCAGTTCTACTTAACATGGGGAACTCCATCTTGATAAATGTGTGCTGCTGGAAGACTCAGTACTACCCTAAGTAGTCTGTTCAGACTTCCCCCTTATTACTTCAGTTTTCATTCCATTAGGTGACAAAGACTGTGCATCAGCCAGCTGCTGAATTCTGCTCTACTTCTAGTCTTCCAAAGGATCCAGTACTAAGAAGGGAAAAACTACAGGATCTGATGACTCAAATTCAAGGGACCTACAACTTCATGCAAGTAAGTTTCCTTTGCTTAACACTAGAGGCATTCAAGAGTACAAATCTGAAGCCTGACTGAGCGTAAGTGTAAAGCAGAAAATAATTCAAGTGCCAGGAAGTGACTCTGAAAATTTGCACTCTAGTTTCCCTAAATTGTTCCACTTATTGCTGACCACCAAATAAGTTCTTGCTTATTTTCATGATCTTGGTAAACATTTTTTCTTCAAGGAGTCTCTCCTGGATTTTGATAAACCCTCACAAAGTGCCGTGTGTTCCTCACAAGCGCCTCCAGTTGATTCTGCGGGCAATCCTAGTGGTAGGTAGTAAGTGGTGACAGGTTTATATTGGTGTGTGTTGGCTAATTCTACAGATCTCATGTTCGTTTAAGTATTTATATCCCACCTTTCTTCATGGTTTAAGGCAGCTTACAATAATAGTTAAAAACATTATCAGTTAAAACCAAAAAATAAAATGGCAAACTGCATCTGTCTTCCTCCTCGCCCTTTGAAGTATAGAAATGTTAAATACTCTCTTTTGCACTGGGATTCTCTCATACTTGAAAAAGAAGGCTAATTGGAGAAATATTGAGCTATCTAAAAGTAATGCAATGTTTGAAGATGTCATGTATGCCATTTTTGATGGCGAATTGCCTTAGAGGTGCATGTAGAAAGATTAGATTACGCTTAACAGTTTCACAGTATAGCTCAGCAAAGTTAATAATGATACTGGATTTATATCCCACCCTATACTCAAGCTCAGAGTCTCAGAGCAATCACTCCTTTACTCCTGCCTCCCGACAACAGACACCCTGTGAGGTGGGTGGGGCTGAGAAAGCTCTTACAGCAGCTGCCCTTTCAAGGACAACTCCTGCGAGCTATGGCTGACCGAAGGCCATTCCAGCAGCTATAAGCAGGGGAGTGGGGAATCAAACCCATTTCTTCCAGATAAGGGTCAGTGCACTTAACCACTACACCAAACTGGCTCTCTTGATAGTCATGGGAGTTTGAACTGCATAAAGCTTTTAGTTAGTATTGTTGAACTTAAGTAGTATAATTTGGAAAAATTCATGCAGTAAACTCATCAAAATGTATTGATTTTGGTGCCTTAAATTAAAGCATTACTCCAAAAAATGCATGCTAGTATAGCTTTAAAAAATTGGCTCTGTGCCTTTCTTTTTTTGTTCTAGAGTAATTTTTAGAGTAACGCTTAATGAATATTTCTCAAAGCTTATGAAAATGCCTTTACCTTTGAAGTGTTAGACTTCATTTAAATATTTCCAAAATTTCTGATTTTGGGGTAGCTAGTAGACCAAGGACCAACATTGCAATCCTAAGAATGCTTTCCTAGGAGTAAGGCCCATTCATCAGACTGCAGTAGGATTCTGAACAGACCTGCTTAGGATTGGACTGCTGTAAATCTGAGATTTTGTTTGCATTCTTACTACTTTTATCACTTATTTAAAAACAAATGTAATACTAGAGCATGTTTCAACTTAAACAGCTCTTAAATTATTTGGAAGGTGTGACACAGTGCTCTCTTTCTCTCCTGTCTTGTAGCTTGTAAAGATCAAAAACTTCCAAGTCAAAATGATTTCCCTGAACAATCAGCACAGGTAAGAATAAAGCACTTTTGTCATATGTGGGCAGCTAAGATTTCTCAAGGTACCAGGTAGAGGTATGCCTTTAAACGGCTACAAAACAAGGTAATGAGATGAGAAGCTAAATCCCTGCAGAGGGCACAAACCTTGAGGCTTATCTAAAACAATCCATTATCTTTTGGCTTCTGAACAACATTAATTGTATAAGACATGAGGTTGCATTAAACTTTAGTTCATAAGCTGTCCCCTAATGCAGGTATTAAACCTACATTCTTTACCTTTAGCATGTATTTACATTTTTGGTCCAGTGTGTAAACTTCTCCAGTATGGAATCTCTCCTGGCCCCTGATGCCTGATTAACATTCATTTTGTAGGCTGCATGCTCAGTGTTCCTGTTGTGATTTTTTCCAAACCTTGGTGTCAAGATAAGGTTCTTAAAGCCGGAGTTCATTGCTCTGAACAAGTGGGAAAGGATCTTGACTCTGTAGAACGTTCATAGTTTGTTAGAAATATTTTAATACATTGATACAAGCAACTCTGTATTCTGTGTTTTAAGTTGGTGATAAGCATAACTGTTAATGAGGTAACTGTCATCTCCAAGCTGGTTAGTCCCCCAATCATTGTAATGATAATAATAGCTGGATTTATACCCTGCCCTTCATTTGGAGTCTCAGACCAGCTTACAGTCTCCTTCCCTTCCTCTCCCCACAACCTGTGAGGTAGGTGGGGCTGAGAGAGCTCTAAGAGAACTGTGACTGACTCAAGGTCATGCAGCTGGCTGCACGTGGACAAGTGGGGAATCAAACCTGGTTCTTCAGATTAGAGTCTGCTGCTCTTAAGCAGTACACCAAACTGGCTCTCAGTGTCCAAACTGGCTCTCAGTGTCCTGTCTGAAGGTCAGATGGCATAATAAAGGAAACCTACTAATATATATTAAATTGATATAATATTAAAGTCAGCTGTATTTACTTGAGTTTTCTTAAGAGGGATGGAAAGTTTCTGCCAATTCCTCCTGCCGGTGTTGGCCTGCTGCTTTGCCATAACTTGTTCTTGAGTGTCAAGTGAACCCCCACCACCACCAGAACAAATTGTGGGGACACAGGTAGAAGGGGGATTTTTGTCAACCCTCCTGTGACTTCTGCAGTGGTAAATGTTTTGCCTATGACATTTAGTAATATTCTGTAATGCAAATACTATAATTTTTGTGTTTTGCATCTTTTCTTTATTTGCTTATTACTAATTGGTCTGTGAGCATTAATAAATTCAGTGGAACAGTAGAGGAGGAGTTAATGTAAAATGCCACCTCTTCTGGAAAGCGTAACGCTCCTGAATTGTAACTGCATGACTGGAATCAGGCCAATGTGTAGTTTGGCCCAGAGGGTAAATTCAGGACTTCTGAAATGACCCTAACCCCAGATCCTTTGGTTTTAAGCTACAGGAATTCCACCTTTAAAATCTACCACTTCTGCTCATAGGTGAGATGAGAGTACCCGGTAGTAGACTGAAAAGCGAACTTTCATATTGTATCCTTTTCAGAACTTAACTGTTGCAGACTTCTCATACCAACTTTCTTGAATTGTCAGGCTTCTGCTTCTCCTGTGACCTTGCATGACTCAAACACTTCCTTAGCTCCTGTCCACACAGCCTCTGGACCTGAAACCGAACTTGAACTTGGAACACCAGAGAGACCGCAGGTAAAAAAAAAAGCTATGCTAATTCTTCCCTTGAGGCTTGGATGTATGAATCTTCCTTCAGATGTCAGACCATCGAACCAGTCTTAGCTTAGTATTGTCTGATGTAACTGGCAGGGTCTCTGGTAAGAGGCTTTCCCCACACCTGCTGTTTGGTCTCCTTGAACTGGAGATGACCCACAGCTAAGTCCCTTTACTTGGCTGACTTTTGAGTAGTGTGTGTTGTGGGGGGTGGAGAGCAGCTGCTGCCAAAAGTCACATACCAGAAACAGCTGAGTGCTCCTGAAGGTAGCCAGATGCCCAACCGGTGTAGAAGAGAACTAGTGGACCTCTCTTTGCCAGTACTGGAATGTACTCAAGTCTATGGACTGGACTGCTTCAGGAAGTGAGCCTGTTTTTCAGAGACCACTGTACAGAGAGGAAGGTGTGTGGATATACAGCAGAATACACTGCCTCATTGCAGGGTAATGTCTGAGCATAAATGACCAAATGCTGCAAGGTTTTCATCATCATTTTCATGGGGTGGGGGGGTGGGGTGGAAATGAAATCCTTTTCATGCGTTGCAGTGTATTCTTCAGAGGTCTTCATCAGTTTGGTGTAGTGGTTAAGTGTGCAGACTCTTATCTGGGAGAACCGGGTTTGATTCCCCACTCCTCTGCTTGCAGCTGCTGGAATGGCCTTGGGTCAGCCATAGCTCTGGCAGAGGCTGTCCTTGAAAGGGCAGCTGCTGTGTGAGAGCCCTCTCCAGCCCCACCCACCTCACAGGGTGTCTGTTGTGGGGGAAGAAGATAAAGGAGTTTGTGAGCCACTGATACTCTAATACTCTGATTCAGAGAGAAATAAAAGTAAAGGTAATCCCCTGTTCAAGCACCAGTCATTTCCAACACTGGGGTGACATTGCATCATGACATTTTTATGGCAGACTTTTTAATGGGGTGGTTTGCCATTGCCTTCCCCAGTCATCTACACTTTCCCCCCCCCAGAAAACTGGGTACCCATTTTATCTACCTTGGAAGGATGGAAAGCTGAGTCAACCTTGAGCCAGCTACCTGAACCCAGCATCAACCTCAGGTCATGAGCAGAGAGCTCGGACTGCAGTACACTCTACTTCTTCCTACTTGAATTGAAAGCCCAGATACTAGTTCTTAAACACATAACTTAAAAAAAAGATTACCTTTTTATATATACAAAAGAGGAAGAGAGTGTTTTTGCACAACAGCTTTCCACGGGACAAAACTCACTTGTCTATTTTTCCTTCTACTGCATGTGCTGGGTTTCCTGATGTTCACTATGCTGGGAAGAGCCTGGCAGGGGAAGAGGGTTCAGTGGGAGGTTTCACTACTCTGTCTTGTCCTTCCCTTAAGGAACTTGGATTGCTGTTCTGGCTCCTCATTTTATCTTCAACAGACTTGTGAGGTAGATTAGGCTCAGATGGTGATTGGCCCAGGGTCACCCACTGGGTCTTGTATCAGCATAGGGATTTGAACACTGGTCCTCCTGGCCCCGATTTCACACTCAAGCTCTGCATCAAACCAGCTCCTTGAGGGTCACACCCTAACAGTCAGATTTGACTATTCAGGTAAGCTAGATTTTCAGTGTTAATGAATTCTTGTGCTGGCAATGAGCTTGAATTGGTCAGACCAAGAATACCCTTGTGGTTGGCAGCCTGAGTTCTCATCTTTTGACTTCACTGTTATGTGATAGCAGAGGTAAGGGTTCTTATATGCCAGCTTCCTGCCCCTCATCCCCAGCCCTCCTGCAGCATTAACACCTCAGTGGCATGGGCTTCTCCTCCTACCTGTCTTATCTTGCCTACCTGCTGCAGTGACTGGAGCACAGTTGTCTGCTCTTGTGGAGACAACTGTTGTGGGGGGGGGGTGCTGTGCCCCTTTTTACACGTTTGGGATATTTCTGAACCCTGGATGTGTCTCTTCACCCCATGTTTGTAGAAATGTTTTCTTTATTTATGGCCCTTCTCTGGATTTAAAGATCCTCAGCTGAGGCCATGTTGAGAATTAGATACATTGGTGATGAGGAAATTGCAGCCTTCTGAGTCACCATCTAGTTACACTAAATTAACTTTTTACTTCAATGCACTGGCTCCTACCCCTTTCCTATCTCTCAAAGTTTGAAGCTCTTCCTTGGAATATCTTTAGTGGCTCTTCTATTTAAGAATGCTGCTTCGTGCCTTCACTTGGTTAGTTCAGGCAAGCCCGATCAAACCCAGTATCACTAGAGGCCTTGAGGTTGATCTGTGCTTACAGAGCAATCCATTGCCGCTGATATTGTTAAACTGGCACACAGCATTTTATATTTTTGGTAGATAGACTGAAATCAAGGTTTGGGGGCAAAAGGGACTGCTCTCTGTTTCTTGCCAACAAGAAACGAGCAGAACCTTGCCCTGACCTGGATAGCCCAACCAAGCCCAATCTCAGAAGCTCAGCAGGTTAGCAAATACTTGGGTGGGAGACCTCCTTGGAATACCTGAACTGGATGCAGGGGCAGGCTTTATTCAGCCACCTCTCTGAATATCCTCCATGCCCCCAGCAGGGATCAAGTCATCAGAGGTCGCCATGACTTGCAGGTGCGCACACGCACACACTCACACACACTCTCTCTCTCTCACACACACACACACACACTCACAAAATACAAAAATATACACCCCCCCAAAAGGAATGCTCCTTTGTTAGCCCTGACCTGGATAGCCCAGGCAAGTCTGATCTCAGAAGCTAAGCAAGGCCAATCCTGGCAGGTACCTGGAAAGGTGACCTCCAAGGAATGCCAGGGCACAGAGGCAAGCAATAAAAAGCCACCTTTCTGAATGTCCAAGCCCCAGTAGGGGTCTTTAGAAGACAGCCAGGACTTCCAGGTGCAAGCACATGCGTGCACACACGCACACAGTATCTCCAATGCAGTCAGTATGTGATCATATTTTAAATACATTTATAATAATATCAGTTTATCAGCTTGACTGTTCTGTGTTACGCATATATTTTGTAATTGGGTTCTTCCTCTTATTATGGAAAGTAACTGTTGAATTTCAACTGGATATTTTTTGTAATTGGTACTTGAGCTGACAGTTGTAGCTGGACAGCCCAGGCAATGTATGGGAAATAGAAATTTATATTTTCATGAGTCTATGATGTGGGGAAATTGAAGGTTTTGGAATAAGAATGAATTGCACAGTTTTGGATGTGGCTGACAGAGCTGCTATTATAACTTTTCATGCTTCATGTAGTATTGACAGGCTGAAAAAACTGGGCTAAAAGAAATAAAATGAATTTTAATAGCGATAAATGTGAAGTTCTTCATTTAGGTAAGAAAATCCAGATAGTGGATGGGGAAGACATGTCTTGGCAGCAGCTTCTGAGAAAAAGGATCTAGGGGTTTTAGTGGACTGTACATTGTATGAGTCAGCAGTGTGATGCAGTGGCTAAAAAAACCAATGCGATTTTGGACTGTATCAACAGAAGTATAGCGTCTTGATCACGTGACATGAAGGAATTGCTTTACTCTGCTCTGGTCAAACCTCATCTAGAGTACTGCGTTCAGTTCTGGCCACCAAAATTTAAGAAGGATATAAACAAGCTAGAACGTGTCCAGAGGAGGGCAACGAAGATGTTCAGGGGTCATAGACCAAGTTCTATGAAGAAAGGTTGAAGGAGCTGGGCATGTTGAGCCTGGAGAGGAGGTGGCTGAGAGGTGATATGATCACCATCTTCAAATACTTGAAGAGCTGTCATATAGAGGATGGTGCAGAGTTGTTTTCTGTTGCCCCAGAAGGTTGGACAAAAACCAGTGGGTTGAAATTAAATCAAAAGAGTTTCCAGCTCAACATTAGGAAGAACTTACCGACCATTACCACGGTTCCGCAGTGGAACGGTTTCCTTGGGAGGTGGTGGGCTCTCCTTCCTTGATATTTTTAAACAGAGGCTAGATGGCCATCAGACAGCAATGCTGATTCTATGAATTAGGCAGCTCATAAGAAGGAGGGCAGGAAGGGTTGCATCAGTGCTTAGTTCTTGTGGCCCTTTCTTGGACCATTTCGACCCGCTCGACCTAGAGGAGGTTGACAGGATCCTCTTTACTGCACGCCCAACAACTTGTGATCTGGACCCGTGCCCCTCCTGGCTAATTAAAGCTTGCCAGGAGGAGCTGAGATGTCCTATACGGGACATCATAAATAGATCTCTTTTGGAGGGTTCTTTTCCAACCCCTCTGAAAGAGGCAGTGGTCCGCCCCCTCCTGAAAAAAGCTACATCAGACCCGGCCGAATTGGCTCATTACCGGCCAGTCTCAAACTTGCCCTTTTTGGGCAAGGTTATAGAGAGGGCTGTGGCGTTGCAGTTACAGAGCTTCCTGGATGACGCTTCCACTTTGGATCCATTCCAGTCCGGCTTCCGCCCGGGCCATGGGACAGAGACGGTTCTGGTCGCCCTCATGGATGATCTCCGGCGACACCTGGACCGAGGCGGTATGGCAGTATTGCTGTTGCTAGACCTTTCGGCCGCGTTCGATATGGTCGACCACCGGCTGCTGGCCCGCCGCCTCGCCGACGCAGGGATTCAGGGGCTAGCCTTGCAATGGCTTTCCTCTTTCCTGGAGGGTCGGGGACAAAGGGTGGCAATTGGGGGGGAGCTGTCCCAGAGACACTCACTCAACTGTGGGGTGCCTCAGGGAGCAGTTCTCTCCCTGATGTTATTTAACATCTACATGCGCCCCCTTCCCCAGATTGCCCGGAGATATGGGCTGGGTTGTCACCAGTACGCGGATGACACCCAGCTCTATCTATTGATGGACGGCTGGGCTGCCGATGTTCCTATAAACCTGGACCGGGCGCTGCAAGCCGTGGCAGACTGGATCAGGTCGAGTGGGCTGAAACTGAATCCAGCGAAGACAGAGGTCCTTTGCCTAGGGCGTGGTGGTCCGGAGGGAGGGATCTCCCTTCCAGCTTTTGACGGTGCGTCACTGATACCAGTGTGCAGGGTCAGGAGCTTGGGAGTGCTACTGGAGTCTTCCTTGACAATGGAGGCCCAGATAGCAGCCACTGCCAAATCCGCCTTTTTTCACCTCAGGCGGGCGAGGCAGTTGGCTCCCTTCCTGGAGCGCAATGACCTGGCAACAGTGATCCATGCAACGGTCACCTCGAGGCTAGACTACTGTAATGCCCTCTACATTGGGCTGCCCCTGTGCCGAACCCGGAAGCTGCAGCTAGTGCAGAATGCAGCAGCCAGACTGCTATTGGGCCTACCTCGGTGGGAACATGTGCGAGCTGGGCTGCGGGAACTGCATTGGCTGCCAGTTATTTACCGAGTTCGTTACAAGGTGCTGGTTATTACCTTTAAAGCCCTATATGGCCGAGGACCTGTTTACCTTAGGGACCGCCTCTCTCCATATGTTCCCCAGAGAGCACTGTGATCCAGCTCACAAAACCTTCTGGAAGTACCTGGGCCAAAGGAGGCCAAACTAAAAATAACCAGAGAACAGGCCTTCTCTATAAAAGCACCCCAATGGTGGAACCAGCTGCCGGAAGAGGTGCGGGCCCTACGGGATATTAGCCAATTCCGTAGGGCGTGCAAAACCGCCCTCTTCCGGCTAGCCTTCCAAGATGAAACCTGAAATGAACACCATGCCATCACTAACATCAACAATTGAGTTAGCAATAAGATAAGATTATTTTAGATTGATTTTAGATTTTTATATTATGTAATTTAATGGTAATTTTAAATGGTACTGAATGTATAATTGTTTTATTGTTTAATATGGCTTTTGCCACACTCTGTAAGCCGCCCTGAGCCTACCTCGGTGGGGAGGGCGGGGTATAAATAAAATTTTATTATTATTATTATATTATTCTTACATGTCCAGGGAAATGCTGATTGAAACTTTGGGGTGAGTCAGCAATTTTTCTCCAGGCCAGTTTGACAAGGGATCCTGGAAGATTTTGCCATCTTAACATGAAGCAGGGGCCACTGGGGATGTATGTGTGTGGGGGGGATGTATTTGTGAAGTTCCTGCATATTGCAGGGGGTTGGACTAGATGACCCTGGAGGTGCTTTCTAACTTTGATTCTGTGGTTCTATTGTAGCTTGCTTGCGATTGCAGCCTATTGCCTTTAAGGTATAATAAGGGTAGACTGCATTTGGATTATTCTCATTATTACCTTTCATCGGTACTGTGACTTTAGTTTCATAACAAGATGATAATGCTAAGAACGTTATGGTTTTTGCCCCACCAGGGACCTGATCCAAAAGGCTCCAATGAATATAAATTATTTTTATTAAGCCAATAGAACATTCAACTCTCGGGCAGTTCTGGAATCTACCTGGATTGGTTTATTCAGTCCCACAGGCTGCAGGCTTTGGGCTAATAGCCAAAAGCCCTCTGGCTCTGGCGAAAGCCAGTACCTGGAACAGAAGCTCATCTTTCATCTTCTGCAGTTGGTAGACAAGTTCCCAAGATTCCCTTCCCTGCCTAAGCACCTTGTGAAGCCATATTTTTAGCTTTGGCCATGTTCTTGCAAGTCCTATTTAACATCTTTTGATTAAAAATCTAGTAACTTCACTTTGCTGTGTCTCCAGGCATCTGTTCCACTTTCTCAAGAATCTGAGAACTTCAGTTCACCTCAGTCTTTGTATCAAGCGAGCCAACAAATTTCTGAGCCATTAATGCCAAAAAAAAGTGAAACTACACCAGTAAGTAGAATACTATAGATCTGGAAAAATGTGTAAAAGAAGAAATTTTTGACTCTTGGGGTGGATGGGGTTTGCACATTCCTAGTAAACTGTTACGTAATAAAGGCCACCCAAGTAACTGCTCCTAAATATTCATTATAAAATTAGTTTACTGTGGAGGACTGCAGGCGATGTGATGCATATGCAGATTTTTCTGAGATGGAGAAACACTTGGTTCAGTAGACCATTTAAACCTTGAGATCGAGTTTTACCATGACACCAAGTTGAACTCTGTAAGGAAATCTATTTGTTAGCTTTTGCGTAGAAAGATTTAAAGAGTAGTATGGGTCTAACTCGAACATGTTTGACATAGTCAGCAGGGAATGGTGGAAATAATGAATGCACAGCAAAATTCAAACTGTAGGCAGCAGCTATTCTATTCTTTGCTATGCCCGGCTGCAGAAACTGCTGGCGTTTGCCAGTGTAGGGTTTAACAACTTAAATTGCTTCCAACTAAAATGACTATCACTGTTTGGTTCCTTTAAGGCACCTGTTCCTCTTTCAAGTGAATCGCAGATACCACTGACACAGTCGACTGCTACCATGTCACCCATGCCCCAAGCAAAAGCCTTCCAGTCTCCTCCAGCAAATAGCAGTTCCGTTACCGTGAAAGCAGCACCCTTTCAGGCTATGCAAACAGTAAGTATAAATCAGCCCAGCAAATAAGCAAATAAAATTAGATTGAAGGGCAGAACCTATCAAGCTCTGTGCTGTCCCTGGCAGATGGCAGAATGCACTCTAGATGATGAGCAGATCTCTCTAGATAGAGAATGGGTATTCTGGAAAAAATGGTGCCAGTTGCACTGATGCAGATGTATATATGAGAAGTTCTTCAGAGAAGAAATCTTTGAATAACCTTTCAAGTATCAGTAAGAATATAACAAAGCAGGAGTCAAGCATCACCTTTAAGACCAACAAAGTTTTATTCAGAATGTAAGCTTTCATGTGCTAAAAGTGCACATGCCCTCGTCTGAAGTGTGCTTTTAGCACATGAAGGCTTACATTCTGAATAAAACTTTTTTGGTCTTAAAGTGATGTTTGACTCCTGCTTTGTTCTACTGCTTCAGACCAACACGGCTGCTCACTTGGATCTATCGAGCAAGAATATAGTGGCTGTTCTTCCCCCTGCCCCCCAGGATCATGTCATTGAATTAGATTGTTGTTCTACAGCTCTGTCTGAATACACAATGAATCTCAACTTTTTTTTCTTTTTTAGCCCTGCCAGAAGTTGATTATATGTTGCTGGGAGAGTGATCCCATGTGGCTAGACAGTGGGTTGACCCGGGACGGTATGGGTTGTTATAGTGGAAGTGGAATTGGTCAGAGAGAAATATTTCTGCTCTGTAAAAGAGAGCAAACTGCAACAACCCACTGCAGCCAAAAGCTTGTGATCCATAGCAGCTGTATTTGGAAGAATGCAGGCACTGTTTCCATCACAATCTACTCTGTTACAGGTATTCAAAGTGAATGCGCCTTTGCCACCTCGTAGAGATCAGGATATAAAAGAGAATGCCCCACATCCTGCAGGATATAATCAGAACTTCTCTACAGCAAGTACCCAGACTCCACTCCAGTGTAAATTACAGCCTGCTCAAAATGCTGAACAAACCACTTTTTCTCAAGAGTCTTTGTCAAACGGTAAGGGGATCATGCATGAACATTTGCAGATTGGAGACGTGACAGGCCATCTCCCCTGGGTTATCTGCCCAGGGTTCAATGTTGCTGGGAAGCAGGTTTTTTTCCTCCTGCTTCCCCACAGCATTGTGGTGTGTTTGTACACCTCCTGGGTTTCTCTGGCTTTTCTCCAATGTTTCTCAAACTTGCTTTGCTCATATGTTTCGGTAAAGATCTCAGTAATGCCTGGATGGCTGCGTGTGGGTGGAAAAATCTGGATATTCTAATGCACATGGCAATCCTTTTCCCTGACCCCGTCCCCACGACAGCCATTTTGTCCCCCCACTACTGGGAGACTTTTCTATTTTAAATTGGCACTAGAATATTGTATACCATTGTAACAATAGGTGCAATAGTTTCTATGAATTACATTAAAAAGTTGTTTCTAGCCTCTTCCCTTGCAAAGATATAAGGGGAAAGGCTCTATCTTCTAAAGTGAAGGGGCTAGGCTTATTTTTTACATGAAAGCTGGAAATTAACAGAATATGTTACACCTATTGTTACAACTAGTGATGCGCATTCAGTATATCCAAGCCAAGCCCCCGCCCCCATACCTTACTGGTATTTTCCACGTGTTTTAAAGCTGAATGTAGATTAGAGAATCTGATTCAGCTACTGATATAGCTGAGCCTAAATAAAAGCTTATATTATTCTGCTTTTATTCGGGTGTGGAAGAGACCATGGTCTCTTACATGCCTTTCCCCCCTCCATTAAAAGCAATAGAGGATAGGGGCACCTTCTTTGGGGGCCATAGATGGACCCCTGGTTCAGTCTTTTTAAAACTGGGGGGGGGGGGTGCTGAGAAGAGGCATTAGCAGTATGCTGCAAATTTGATGCCTTTGCCTCAAAAAACAGCCCCCTCATAGCCCCAGTTACCCCCAGTTTGATTCTCTATTATACCCTATGGAGTATACCATCCCCATAGGATATAATGGAGCTGGATAAATGGAGGTTTCTCAGATATTTACCTGAATCCAATATCATACCGATATTGGGATTCAGGAATATTGGGAAATATCAATATTTTTCTGGTCTAATAGACCTGAATCCCCTAAAAACATTTTTTTCCATGCGTGCCCGTAAGGGTATACTTTACTCTAGTGCTGATTTGAAAATAAAAACAAAGAGTCCAAGAGACAAAGTGAAGATTGGGGGGGGGGGGGGGTTAACCCCTATTGGGGGGAACTAAGACAGGAATTTACAAGGAGCCCTGCTGTGGCAGGTCTGTCGCAATTAAACTTTTATCTTAAACTGCCCCAGCAATGGGGAGCACTACACAAACCCCTCCTCATAAACCACTTGCTTTGGATCCCGCTGAGAGCTGTAAAATATATAACCAAAATTATTCTGGGAATTCTTCACTGTGCACAGGGCAGGCAACTATAATAATAGCTTTGTTTCCATTTTCCCATGCCCAAGAGAAAATGGGAGACAAGATTTGTGCTATTCTTTTCAATAATTTCATTTGCAACTCATTTGGTTGGTCAGTAAAAAAAGCCATCTATGGATCCTTCTGATCCAGCCAATTACCGCCCACTTTCTAATTTGCCATTTCTGGGCAAGGTAATTAAGAAAGCAGTAGTCAGGCAACTTCAGGGCTTCTTAGAGGACACATCGGTGCTAGATCTGTTCCAATCTAGCTTCCATCCTGGCCATAGGATGGAGACTGTACTGGTTGCCTTAATGGATGATCTCCACAGAGAGCTGGATCAAGGCAGGTTGATGCTATTGTTGTCGCTAGACCTCAAGGCAGCTTTTGACACAGTCAGTTACAGTCTCCTGACTCGCTGCCTTACTGACATGGGCATACGTGGGATAGCCTTGCAGTGGCTTTCCTCTTTTCTCCACGGTTGGGGACATAGGGCGGGCCAAGGGAAGGATGTGTCTGCAAGATACTCCCTCAGGGGGCACTCCTTTCACCAGTGTTATTTAACATCTATTTGTGCCTCCTTGCCCAGTTGGCATGGAGTTATGGGCTTCGTTGTCATCAATACCTGGATGACACCTAGCTGTATCTGCTGTTGGGCGACTGGTTGGCCACTGTCCCGCAATCTCTGGATGAAGGATTGAAGGCCGTGGTAGGCTGGCTAAGAAAGAGCAGACTGAAGCTGAACCCATCAAAGAAGGAGGTTCTGTGGCTAGGGGATCGGGGCTGGAACTGGAGCTTAGATTACCAGCCCTTGACGAAGCACCCCTTACACTGGCGCAGTCTGTGAAGAATTTGGGAGAAACATTGGCTATCTCCCTCTCCAGGGAGGTCTAGGTCACACATGTTGCCAAGTGGCATTTTACCACCTTCTCCAAGCCCGGCAGTTGGCTCCTCTCCTGTATCGCTCAGACCTGGCCACAGTAATCTATGCAACGGTCATCTCCAGGTTCGACTACTGTAACTCGCTTTACACTGGCCTGCCTCCGAGTCTGACCTGGAAACTCCAGTGGGTCCAGAATGCAGTGACCTGAGTCCTGATGGGAATGCCACAGACAGCACACATTCAGCCTGTGCTGTGCGAGCTACACTGGGCTCCAGTTGAATACCGAGTCAGATTCAAGGTTTTGGTTATGACCTTCAAGGCCTTGAGCGGTTTGGGACCAACTGGTCTTGCAGATACCACCTCCTTTGCTATGTCCCTGGAAGAGCACTGTGCTCTGCTGGTGATCCCCAGCCCTAAAGAGGTCTGGCTGTCCTCGATGAGGGCCAGGGCTTTTTCGGTCGCGGCCCCGATCTGGTGGAACTCTCTGCTAGCTGACACCAGGATCCTGTGGAATCTTTTGCAATACTGCAGGACCTGTAAAGCAGAGATGTTCCCCCAGGCTTTTGAGTAAGGATGGCAACTGTTACCAAGCTGGCATCTCACTCTTCCACCTCTCCGGGTTAACCCTTCCCCTCTGTGATGAAGCAGCAGAAATCATTAAGATGCCATCAGGGAGCTTGTAAGATTTAATGTTTTAGCTGGAATGTTTTATTTTAATGTTTTATGTATTTTTTTACTATTTTTGTACATTTCCCAGAGCCTGGCTTCGGTTGGGATGGGGCATTCCATTAAATCGAAAAACAGTAATAATAGTAATAATTAATATGGGGGAATTCTCACACGTTCATTGAAAAGGAGCACTTCTTGCTGTATCAAACCTTATTTACCAGCATTATCTCTCTCCCTTTCAGCTCTTCCTTTCTCAGCCTACATCTAACATGTCTGAAACTTTGATAGGTGCCAGCCTGGCACCTATCATACTTTGTCTATTGAATTCTGAGAAACTGTAATCTGAGGACCATACTAGATTTGATGTCCTCCTTGTGGCTGCCATGAGGATGCTGATGACATTTTAAAGTGATTTAAAAGCACAGCAAAGGGGCCTGTGGCAGACTGAGGTACTCTCGCCCCCTCTCCCCCACACAGCTAACAAAAATGCCAAAACAGTTTCACCCATCCCCCCTGTGGCTCTTTCAGGACTTGAAAGGGCACAGGTGGGGAGGTGAACAAGAGCTCCACACCGTGGGCCCAAGGATGCTGTCATGTTTTAGTTTGATCCTCTTCTGAATCATAACTCCTGGATTTGAGGAAACTCCTTGGTCTTCCTTTTCTAGATTATGTTTAGAGAATTTAAATGCTGCCTCTCTAGGGTTCTACTTGAAGGTATGGCTGAAGGTGCCACTGAACCGCTCATTAAGTCTGTTTGCTTGCAGATGATACACCGTTGTAGTGAGGCATTCAATGTCCCATGCCTACAACAGGTTTTACATGGCTTGGGCCATGAGGGTGGTCCCCAAATCAGTGACTCTCTCCTTAGGAAAGCCTAGCCTGGCAAACACAGCCAATAAGGCTTCCGCAACAGTTTTTGTCTTGATGTCCCTCAGTGGTATTGCTTCCGGGAACTTTGTAGCAAAGTCCATGACGGTCAGGATATAGTTATTCCCTCACCTTGTTCTGGATATTGGACCTGCAGTGTCCACTCTTGATTTTTGCAAAGGGTTTTGTTACAAGTGGTACTGATTGCAAAAGCCCCATAGTTTTATCCTGTGCTTTGCCTAGCAGGATTTACAAAAGTCTCTGATGTTCCTCATTTTGTTTTTCATTAAATTATCAGTATCTAAAACAGGCCATTTGAGCGGCATAAAATATAGAGTTGGACAACTTATAGTGCTGTGCCGTGGATGGTAAAGGGGGTGATTCCCATTCAGATGGCTTTCTATAAGGGGGTTTGAGTCTAAGCGCAGTAGTGTTTTCCCAAAGTATTTTCTGTTAAACTTGTATCAGTCATCGATGTACATAGAATGCTAGTGTCTTGTGTTTTTTCCCTTGGGGAGTACAAAGGGAGTCCAGGAACCTAGAGAAAATGCTCCAGCTATTCAAGGGATTTCCTGAAAGCCCGAGGAATGAGGCTAAGTGTGTACTTGTGGCAGTATGAGCAGTGGCCCACTGTGTAAACTTACACTTGAATAAACTGCCCTGGCTGTCCCGGATGTGTGACCTTATTATATCTTAAGTGCAGCTGAAAGGAGAATCACATTTCCTTTACAAGAAGCATTGTGAATGCAGCCAAGCTAGTACTGATGGCTTCCAGTATTGTAGAGGGTGGGAGCTGTTCTGTTCAAGTGGGCAACACAGAAAGCAATCCTCTGAGCTGCAGAGCAACATTAAAGTACAAGTGTGACTTTTTTTCAACGATATGGTCTGAATCATGATATTTTCCCCATCTTCTTTTATCTGTTTTAACTAAGTTAATTATTTACCTTTTGTTGTGGATGGGGTAGTATAGGGTCCTCAACGTTTTTAAGCCAGTGGGCACATTTCGAATTCTGACATGGTGTGGCGGGTGCAGGCACAAAATGGCTGCTGCAGGAGACAGCCACAAAAAAGGCTTTAGTGAAGATTCTTGTGCTGTGGTGGCATCTGCTGCCAATGCAGTGTTTTAAAAAATATGCACAGCCAATCAGAAGCCTCACTGGTCAAAAGCCTCACCTGTCTCCACCCACTTTCTAAAAGCATTTGACTGGCAGCAGGAAAAATATCGGCAGATACTGTGTCAATCACAGGCTCCATGTTCAGGACCCCTGGCATAATAGATGCCTCTTGGTCTGTATTCAGGATACTTGTGTTAAATATAATCACTGTTTATATGCCTTCCTTCTCCTTCCCCCTCTTCCCCTTATTCAAGTAATCCAAGTAGTAGGGGAAGTAGAGATTCTCCTACGGTATTGGAATTTTTAAAAGAGAGAGATTCTAAAAGATTTTGGTGTGTACCTTATTGTAGAGGCTTAATAAAACCTTATGATGAATGAGTAGGTCACAGTTGATACACTTAAATATACTTCTTAACTTAAGTGAACTTAAATATACTTTTTATGTTAAGCACGCTTAAATATACCTCTTACCTTAAGCAGCTAATTACCACACTGAAGGAACAGTTCCTATAAGCAACGGCAGCCTCACCTTTTATGCTGCACAGACGACACCTTTCCCAAGACCACTGCAACCATTTGTCACAACCCGAGGGTCAGTCCGAGGCCCGCTCAGAGGTACAAGATCAGCTACCAACACATACCGCTCTTCTGGTGGCTATAAAGGTATGTCCAATAGATAAGATTTCTCCATCAGAAACATCAAGACCTAGCACCAGAATCTGTGGGTGGATTGTAGAATGGCAGCCACACTGCTTGCACACTTGAAGGTCATTTAGTATGTCAGAAGGAAATGCATCTTCAAAAAATCAAAGCGGTACAGGCTCAATGTTGAATTTTGGCAACACTTGGGAACCCTATTGCAATTCATAGGTGGAGCTTAGTAACCAAACCGATACAGAGATACAATATGAGAAAGATCTAATGGTTGCAAGAGGGGAATTTATTTTCTTGTACAGATTTCTGTGGGCTTTGAATAAGTAGTTCCCAATGAAGAGCAATCAAAAGATACCTGAAGTTGTGTGGCTCTTAAAAACGTGTACTGGATGAGTCTGCTCTAGAAGTAAAAATTTGGTAACATCCTGATCATGAACCCACATTTTAACTGAATAGTCACCATAGCTGGGCAATATATTTCATTCTTGTTTACTTACTGTATTTATAGCCCACCTTTCTCACTGAGAATCAAGGCAGATTACACAACATTAAGTTGCTAACAGTCCATACAAGGAGAACTTGGTAAAACTTGGTAGAGCTTGCTTTATCTTCTATTCCAGCAGGTTTTGAAGCCTACAGGGGATCCCCTTCAATGTCTAATGGCAGCTACAGCCAGTTGCAACTTCCTGGCAGAGATTATTCCAGTGTGCAATATCCTCAGAGGGTAAGGACTCTGCAAGTCTTTTCTTGCAAACTTGCAGCTTTTAATATTGGCATCTTTGATCCCAGATCAGAAAGAAGCCAGGAGCAAGCACTGATTTGCAAGTAATTGAGTATGAGCATTATTTCACAATTTTGCCTTTTGCCTTGAGAGAATGGTGTGCTGGAACAAGTGATTGAGGAGCGAATCATATCTCCTATTGCACCCCAGTTAACAGATACTACTGATGGGTCCCTCAGATATATTGAGATGACCGTTGTGTGTGGTTTGGAGCCTTCTGTCACCAAGCTTTCAGTCTGATGTTGGCAAAGCTTGGACTCCTTTGGAGGTGACCTAGCTTGCTCTGTATTCAGGAATAGACTCTCCACATTGGCTTCCCAAGAGTCATCTGTGGTCTAAGAACTCATGATCAAGAGCTTCCACTGAACTCTGACCAGGCAAGCCCGATCTTGTCAGATCTTGGAATCTAAGCAGGGTCAACTCTGGGAAGTACTTGGAGGGGAGTCAAGAGGGCAGGGGCAGGCTTTATTCAGCCACTTCCCTGAATATCCGCCAGGCCCCCAGTAGGGGTCAGTCACCAGAGGTCAACATGACTTTCAGGTGTAGACAGACACACACACACACAACCAAAAAGAGTTGGCACTGAAACAGGGTTCGAGGAAACAAGTGCTGAGTCTTAGGATGACATGGCAGGCACCCAACTGTCCCCATGTAGGCATGCCAATCAAACATTAGTGTCACATCTCAGTTCTTTCTTCTCTATTCCACTGAGGGGGAAGAAGTATTGAGTGACTGCATATGTAGGTGTCTGCATCCATTCAGTTTTAAGCGTAGGAAAAGGGGAGGTCAGTCCATGTCACTCTTACACTTTTGACTTACAAAATATCTGAACCGAGGTTTAAGAGCACATGGCTGTTTTGATGGAAGAATATTTTAAGGTGGCTGTACTTGCTGAATGGGAACAAATGTTTTGTCTTCCTAGGATGTAAATTACCAACAGAATTATAAGCAAGGAGGAGGCATTAACAGTGGGCGAGCAAACTCAAGAGGTAAGGATGCTTTTGGTAATGCTATAAGATATAGTGCAGTACTAGGTACTATGTACTGAGACAGGCTGCAGCTGCTTGGGTACATTTCCTTTAGGGTATTCACACCTGCTCTTCAGATAAGTAGGTTACTACAATCCAAATATATTTTTCCAGTTTCTGCAGAGGTAGATGGTGATGGAGAACTCCCTTTCTGAGGTAGCATTTGCAGCTAATTAAAACGTCCACTAGGGGGAGTCACTTCAAGTTTTTGTCCATCTTGGACTGAGGAGAGGAGGCTTCCTTAAATCTTTCCTGATTTGTGGGCATAGAAGCCCCCCCCCCACACACATATTTTTATAGAGGAGACTCAACAGCTAGCAGATTGCTTCTTATAGGCGAACAAGTGCAGCGAGTGGCTCCGCAGAAGGTTTAAACACAAAGCCTCCTAAGAAACTGTAGAGGACTGGTGAGGGGAGGGGAAGGCTGTCAGCAAAGCAACTGTTGTGCCGTTCTTGGCACAGTTACCCAGAGTTGTTCAGAGGGCACTTGCTACTACGATCACATCCTCTCCAGCGCAGTAGGCAATTCTGCTTTCTGGGCTCTGCAAGGAGGAGTTTCTTGACTGCTGCCGGGAGGAAATGTCTGGAGCTGCTCTTCTGATGCCAGAGCACTTGAGGACATTGCAGCTGTTCTGCCCAGCATGCTCAGAAGAAGCCCTTCCCACCTCCCAAGCCAGGAAGTTAGAATGTGGCTTCTGTGCTCATGGTTTGCACAAGAGGGAGTTCCCTGCTGAGAGGAGGACTGGGTGGCATGCAGGATTGGCAGGGGTGGGATTCTACTTCAGGGCACTGCTGTATCTCTTCCCACCACCACACATCTTCCTTGTCTACAACTCATGTAATTCTCTTCACTTGGAATTATGAGTAGGCAACACAGTGCTTCTCTAGGCTACACGGACTTGAGGATGCCTGTTGGAAGACATAAGGAGGAAAATGTCATTGCAGTTCCTTACATTTGGATTAAGACCATTGTAAAGCTCCTTCCAGGAGTGAAACACCTTCTGGTTAATTTTGTGAGGCTTCTGTTGGCAGGACACCTTGTCAATCAGATCTTGAGTAACTCCTGACTTATTAGGCATTACAAAATAGGTGTCTCTCTACCAAAGTTTCCTTCAGGGACAAGGTATTGCAACAAATTGGGTAGTGGAGGAGGTAGAATTCAGTCCCTTGGACTGGATTGCCAATGATGAACATCAGTGTCTTGTCTGAAAGAATGCAACTTGGATGTGCGAATTAAGGTGCTTTCTCAGGGCATCCAGTTCCATTCTGGCCAAGACCTGCATCTCCTCTGAAGAGGATTCCCCCCCCCCCCAACTTCAGTAGGGTGACTTTAGGGATGATCCTGTTCCAGTCATCTTAAGAACAGTTTCACCATCTATTCCAGTGGCATTATAGAAGTCTTACATTGGTTGGAATGTGTCTCATCTGTGGTAGACTTCCAAAACTGAGAAGATGATGCATGAAAAACTTGAACTTCTACGTGTCCTCTCCTTTGCAAGGGGAAGGGAGAATGTAGTCACCCATCACTGGATGACTTTGATAGCACTTACCATGAATGTCCCTTTTCCTGTGTTTCCTTTTGCCTTCCTCAGTAGCTCAGTGAGCTATGAATGGGAGAATGACAGTCTCGTCTGGAGATCAGTGATTAGCTTCCATAAAAACCCATTTGGATACCACCTATTTCACTTAATGTGAGGGACATTTTTTTTATTTGTTTCTCTACCTAATAAACATAACACCCAACTACGTACATGGAACAGACAAAGTAAATCATTCCAGGTTATGATTCTCGCCTAAAAAAATATTAAGGTAATACCAGTTAAGTCATGTCATATAGCAAGTTCTGTGCATACTTAAAAAAAAAAATCTTTACAGTTTCTGTGTCTTAGGTTGCAGGCAAGAAAACAGACAGGAAGAAAATTGTCCATCAGGTAGAGCTCCAGGTAGAACTCGTGGTAGAGAATACTTCAGAAGAAGGGAGTTGAGGAAAGCTGAGAGAAGCGGCAAAGAATCACAGTCCGAAAGCAATCTTGTAGCCGCCAAGATGCATCAGTTCAGTTAGTGCTAATAGTGCAGTTGATATTGGTAACTTGGTTTTCTATGCTAAATAAACAGACATATTTTTAAGATGTGTGTTGTCTTAGTGTAAGAATAACGCATATATTTTTCTGTACTAGAAGATGGCTATGGTGGGAAGTAACATGTTGTTTCTAATCTGATTTTAGAGAGCAGTGTTAATTTGCCAAGGTCAGTGAAGGGTTCACAAATGCATTTCTGTGAGTTTGGGATTTGTTTATGGTGCTTGTAGATGTAGAACAAGCCATTTTCAGACATCCTTAAATACTGACCTGCAGTATTCTTGAATGATTTCTGGAAACCTGACTGTGCTAACTTGAAGTAACTAGTTGCAATGTCCCATATGATGCTTGTCAATCCACAGTCAAGGAATACTATCAGATGTGCTGATCTTCACCATATTAAAAAAAAAAAAACACAGCCATTTCAAATGCATCTGAACTTCTGCTGTTCTTTCAGTTTAAAGAAATGCACCAGGAATATGTAAGAACTAAGAGCAAGTCTCTTAATTAGAAAGACAGTGGCTGCTGACAACTTATGACCGAAGTACTTCTAGAAAATATCTGGAATCTCCAAAGTTTGGAAAAGCAAGATTCCTTAAAAAAAAATGTACTATGGTCTCTCCCCCCCTCCTTTTAAATTAACTATTGCTCATGATCTTTGACAGCAGGATGGAGTGATTCTTCTCAGGTGAGCAGCCCAGAACGTGACAATGAGACCTTTAACAGTGGGGACTCTGGGCAGGGTGATTCCCGCAGCATCACTCCTGTTGATCTGCCAGTGACAAGCCAAGCAGCCACCATACTACCTGTTCACGTCTATCCCCTCCCACAGCAGATGCGAGTGGCTTTTTCTGCTGCTAGAACTTCTAACTTGGCTCCAGGAACTCTAGATCAGCCCATTGTCTTTGACCTGCTGTTGAACAACCTTGGCGAAACCTTCGATATCCAACTCGGTAGATTCAATTGTCCCGTGAACGGTACCTATGTCTTCATCTTCCACATGCTGAAATTGGCGGTGAATGTTCCCTTGTATGTGAATCTAATGAAAAATGAAGAGGTTCTAGTATCTGCGTATGCCAATGATGGGGCTCCAGATCACGAGACTGCTAGCAACCATGCAGTCCTCCAGCTTCTTCAAGGAGACCAGATTTGGCTGCGCCTTCACAGAGGAGCCATTTATGGAAGTAGTTGGAAATACTCTACCTTCTCAGGATACCTCCTGTATCAAGACTGAACACTGTTTACAATAATAAAGTTGCTTCAAACAGCTTGATGGAAGGTGGGAGACTAACTTTTGCACTTCATACTGGTTACTTAGACACACAACTGTCAAATAATGGGGATATGGTGTTCTGTCTTGCGATGTGAGATGGAGTTGGGTAAGCACTAATGTGGCACTTTATCAGTTGTGATGTAGCCTTGATAGTAAAGCTGTGAATGTATGTTTGCACTTATCCTTGAACTGTAATATCAGCTTACTACACTACTCATAATTTGCCTTGAGTATGGGGTATTCACAATGCCTTGTGCCTAAATAAAAACAATGAATATGCCTTAGTATTGGTGTCTATGCTAGCTGGGTAACTGTGTATGGAATGCTTGTCCCTTCTTTAAAAATTCTTTCTCTAGCGGCCAAGCCAAGAGCTGATATTAATTTTAAAAGGTAACTTTCTAAAAGATGCAGAGATGTAGAAGATTTCAATCCTAGATAACTGTCCTTGAACTTAAAAATGTATTAATAAAACACGTTGTTGGTTTTTTTGCACAGCAGCTAGGAAAACTAGTTCTAGGAAAACTTCTGGAGTGTTTTGATTTATTTGAACCTTAATCTCTGCACACAAGTTTTAAAATGGATTCCTGCTTCCACCAAGCTTCACTGACAAAAGATATGCAGTTAAAATATTAATCCTGGTATCTCTTTGTAGAGGAATCAGATCCTTATATAATATGGTGTCAGGAGGTATGGCATGCTCACTGAACAGGTTGGTTTTCCTGCTTCTGTTTCTAACTGTACAGAGTTAGTTGGGATTCAGTTTCTTTGTGTGGCTTGAAACTCTTGCCTCTTAAACTTCTGAACAAGTTTAGGCATACAGGCAACAGAAGGTAGTAGTTGAGCATATGCGATCTCTGTGTGGGACAGTGCTCCTAACAAAGTTCTCCACACTTTTAAGTTCCTCTTGTGGCCGGCTCTCTGTCCGGCAGTTAAATGACAAATGGAGGAAATCCACATTCTGTGGGTATTCATTTAGCAAATATATTTGTAAAACAAGCAGAACAAAGTTTTAGTTCTGTTTGAGAAGTTGGTCTTAAAGGGGCCATTGAACTCAGACGTTGTTCTGTTGCTTCAGACCAACATGGCTACTCACCTGAATCTATCTTTCTGTAGAACCAGCAGGCCTTGTATTCAGTAGGAGCTCACAGGAGCACAGCTCCTGAACCTTTCTGAGGGTTCTACCTCCTTCCCACCTTGCCCATAGAATAGTAGGTGCAGCAGCATAACAATCCCTAGATGAGCTCCACCACCTATTCTACAAAACGACCCCTGAAAACCTACTATTCTTGTTGCGTTTTGCTAATGTTTGGTTAGGAGATCCAGCATGTGGTAAACTGTAGCTACCTAGAGAACATCCCATCTCTTCTAATTCTGTAAAAGTGAATTTAGTCCTTAAAGCAGCTCAGTTATATCTGTCTTTAGCTTGTGAGCTTTCCTTAGACTACCATTTGGGCTTTTCCTTAGGACTATTTGCTGTTGCAGCATCTACTTGTTTCCCTGCTAAAACAAAGCCTTCTCCTTGTTAGTGTTCTGACACTAAGTCTGTTATTGTGGCATGTTCGTTTTGCTGAAACATTAATATCAAGGGTTATTTATATATTGTATTTTATTTGTTGCATTTATATCCTGCTCTTCCCACAAACGGGCTCAGGGTGGGTAACATCAGAATTTGATAAACATTAAAACCAGTTAACACAGTAGGTTCTTTAAAACAATTGGAATATATGTAAATATTACAGTATAACCTCATGAGCTGGACAGATGGAAACAGGAGTCACACCAAGCTTATATGATACTGGTACACCACATAAGCTGATGGATTGAGTGTCCACTACCTCAGCCAAAGCCCTGGTGGAACAGCTCTGTTTTCTAGGCCTGGTGGAACTGTGCTTGGGGCTCTTTAGCTTGGAGAAACGACAACTAAGATGTGACATGATAGAGGTTTACAAGAATATGCATGGGATAGAGAAGGTAGAAAAAGAAGTACTTTCCTCCCTTTCTCACAATACAAGAACTCGTGGGCACTCAATGAAATTGCTGAGTAGTCGGATTAGAATGGATAAAAGGAAGTACTTCTTCACTCAAAGGGTGATTAACACATGGAATTCACTGCCACCGGAGGTGGTGGCGGTTACAAGCATTGGCAGCTTCAAGAGGCGATTGGATAAACATATGGAGCAGAGATCCATCAGTGGCTATTAGCCACAAGGTAGAGATGGACCTCCCTGTCTCGGTGCTGGAGGGAGGACAACAGTGGGAGGGCTTCTAGTGTCCTGGTCCCACTGGTGGACCTCCTGATGGCCCCTGGGGGTTTTTGGGCCACTGTGTGACATAGGGTGTTAGACTGAATGGACCATTGGCCTGATCAAACATTTCTTATGTTCTTACCAGCACCTTGAAACTGATCTGATACTCAATTGGTAGCTAGTGCGACTGGTGGAGCATGGGCTGAATATGCACCTGCATAGGCGTTACAATCAACAGGCAAGCTGCTGCATTTTGTACCAGCTGGAGTTTCAAGGGCAAGCCTATTATTTTATACTTCCTATTAAGACACAAGTAGCTGAAACAGTGCCCTGTGCATACGCAAGGCTTAATTTGCTCTGAAGACCTTTCCAGTGCTAAGTAGATGTCTGCTGCCACTATGGAAGAAAAACTCTTGTCAAGTCTCACTTCAAAGTTGGCTTAACACTGGCATAATTTAACAAATCCTGTACTTGGGGAAACTCAGATTGGTTCAAAACACCTGTCTTCCAGATGACAAATCTGAGTTTAAACTTTGACTAAGTGTTCCTTCTAAAAGTATGGTTAGGCTTCTCCTTCCCTTATTTGGAAGTAAGGGCCAAAGTAGACATGACAGCATCCACAGGTCTGTTCTGTGAATGCCACCTCATTTTCAACGTGATTCTAAAAATGCTATGAAGGCCCCATCCTGATCATGCCTGTAATGCAGTGAACTGCAGAGCTCTTGTTCCCTTGCTCACATACCTTTTCAAGTATCAAAACAGCTGTGTGTGGGGCGGGGAGGGGGGGGGCTTGCTAACCACTTCAGCACTTGGGAAAGCACAGGTGGGAATAAGAATGTCTCATCCCATTACATCCTGGCTTGATCAGGATTACACACTGCATTTGCGGGGGGAGGTATTTTGTGTGTGTGTGTGGGGGGGTGTTCACTTGGAAGTCATGGTGACCTCTGATGACTGACCCCTACAGGGAGCATGGAGGATATTCAGAGAAGTAGTTGAACAAAGCCTGTCCCTGCCTCCCATCTGCTGGTATTCCAAGGAGGTCTCCCATCCAAGTACTTGTCAGAGCTGGCCCTGTTTAGCTTCTGAGATCTGACGAGATTGGGTTTGCCTGGGCTATCCAGGTAAGGGCCCTCACGGCATTTTAAAATTGTTTTTAAAAAGACATTCACCCAAAGGGTGATTAACATGTGGAATTCACTGCCACCGGAGATGGTGGTGGCTACAAGCATAGCCAGCTTCAAGAGGGGATTGGATAAAAATATAGAGCAGAGGTCCATCAGTGGCTATTAGCCACAGTGTGTATATAGTAGATATAGATATATATATTTTGGCCACTGTGTGGTAGAGTGTTGGACTGGATGGGCCATTGGCCTGATCCGACATGGCTTCTCTTATGTTCTTATGACATTCACATGTCAGACCTATAGATGCCATCCTATCTAGTTTGGCCCTGAGATTAAATTGGTTAAAAGGTATGCAGCTTTGTATAATCTAGAACATTTAAGTACTTAGTAATACAAAGGGAAAGATTCATCAGGTCCTGCAAACAAGAATTATTAAAGGTTAAATTGTCTCTGTAGCTAGCATAAAAAGGTGAGTTTAAGAGGTGTTTCACCTTTTATTTTAGGCCAGAGGGCGATAAATATATTTGAAGTATTGCTACTGTTTTGGGTGGTGATCAGAGTCCCAAAGGGTATTCTTGGTGAAAATCATTTTTCTTGCCAGCTGTTTTGCTCCCCCTCGCCTTGTGGCTGGATGAGGCTGTTACTCCCACCAGTGGTTCGGGGTAGGGCAGCCTTGACTTCTGGGAGAAGCTCCTCCCTGTGGACTGGCAGGGTCGCTGATCTTGTGCCATTTCTGGAGGGGAAGGGGCTTCTCACTCGGATCCCAGTCTTCAGCACTGCCTCAAGGCAGACAGACATTGTTGGCTGTGCTCTGTTTTGAGCACCGTGATTCCTACTTCCTTTTCAATCTCTTTTTAGTATTTTCCCTTTTTGGTTTCCCCCCCTTTCTTTTGTCTTCAGGGAGATCACCAGGAAGCTGGAAGAACTTAGTCCCCCCCCAGTGTCAAATTCATTAGGTGACAGAAGGAACTGGGAGTCACTGGCAGTGGCATGGATCCTTCCCTCACTTCACCCCCTGGATCTTCCAAGCCAGTGTCCAGCCCTTCAGGCCAGGCTGAGAGCCTCCCCAGTCACTCCTTCATTTGGAGCATTGGCTGCAGTACTTGGGCCCTCCCCATGGTCTCCAGAGGTTTTTTGGGCAGTCTGAATACAGTGGGCCTTAGGCTTGGATGTATTGCCAGCCGACGACAACCTTTTAAATCCTGGTATGAAGGGTCCCTAAAGGCCCTGGGTGTATTTTTTAAAGTTGTTCTTTTCCAAGTTTCCCATCTTTCCCCTCAAACTTCCCTCCTTGCCATCCCAGGCTTCCACATGGTTTGCAGCAAGGATCTGACCAGGCAGGAACCGCAACATTGGACCTCACAGGGGACAACACTCAGGCTAACCTCTTAGCCTGGAGTAAAGAGGAAATACAGAGAGGTTCGAGAAGTTATTTTTCAGGCTCTACTTTACTATAGGGAGTTCTCTAAGTCACTTAGTAGATATGGATGTCACTCTTTAACACTGCATCCTGT
This sequence comes from Heteronotia binoei, assembly GCF_032191835.1. Classification (NCBI taxonomy): domain Eukaryota; kingdom Metazoa; phylum Chordata; class Lepidosauria; order Squamata; family Gekkonidae; genus Heteronotia; species Heteronotia binoei. Next base: position 100,591,875 of record NC_083230.1, read on the forward strand.
AGTTGCCCTATACCCAAAAGGAGATTAAGAAGCTCTCTCTTGGGCCATGATTATGAGGAATCTGACTGCTCTGATTCTTCTTCATCTAAGGAAGAGGGTGAACTATTGGATGACAAAGAATCTGTAAACACTGCTATGCAGACTCATCTTTTGCCACAGGAAGTCTTCTACAAGAAAGTGTTGCATATCCTGGAAATTCCTGTTAAAAAAGAAGTGGAAACGCCTGACCCAAGCAAACTGTCTGGTTCCACCAGAGCCTTTTCTGAAGTGGGGTCATTTCCCCTGAGGATTCCTTTCCCACTATGTTCGATAAGGTGGTTCAGACTGAATGGAACTCACTGGCCAGGCCTAAGTCAAACTAATCTCCAAATTCTACACAGTGGTGCCAGAAGCAGTGGAGCACTTTCAAGCTACTACTGGTGGAAGACTCTGTAGCTAGTCTGTGCTCCAATTCTATTTTACCTCTGGAAGCGCAGGGTTTACCCAGAGATCCCTGCAACAGAAAGACTGACCAGGTCCTGCACAAAAACTTTGACACTTCCTTAACTTCCCTCAGAGCATTCACAGGAAGCTCCCTTTTTGCCAGAGCAATCTGCGTCTGGGCTTCAGACCTCTCCGCAGCAGATAGTGATATATTCATGGACCTGAAGGATGAGCTAAAAAAGATTGCCCTTGCAGCAGCCTTCTCTTCAGATGCTTCACTGAACACAGTTCAAATGTCAGCCAGGGCTATGGCCTCAAATGTAACCACCAGATGAAATACTTGGCTTTGCAGCTGGGAAGTGGACCATTCATCCCAGGCTAGAGTGGCTAGTGTACTATTCAAGGGAGTATATCTCTTCATGGAAGGCATGGGCAGATATCTGGTGGAGGATAGATCCAGGTGGGCAGCCGTGTTGGGTCTGAAGCAATAGAACAAAGTAGGAGTCCAGTAGCACCTTTAAGACCAACAAAGTTTTATTTTATTGGTGGAGGATAAAGACAGGAAGAGGTTGCTACCTTCCCACAAGAAAAACAAGCCCAAGAAACACTTCTTTTCCTTTCATAAACCCAAGCATACCTCAGGATTTTGATAATCTAGGACTTCTAAAGGGAGATGGCAGCCCAAACAGACAGGTAGTAAAAATTAATCCTTTACTCACAACATCAGGACAGAATCCACAAGACTCCAAAGAACTCTTCAGCGTGACTATCACCAGATATAGGGTGTTGTTTTCAATTCTTGGGAGACCACGGTGAGTAGACAGGTGGGTCTGAGGCACAGTGGCAAATGGCTGTTCTCTGGAACTCTGTTCATTACCTCCCAACAGATTTATTCAAGAACCAATAAATTGCTGCCCACAGAAGCTCCTCAAGGCCATGCAACACACCTATATGAGCAATAGATCCTGTGTCAGAGGACCAAAAGAACTTGGGGGTTTATTCTGTCTTTTTCATAGTCTTAAAAAAGAATGGGGATGTGAGAGCCATTTTAGCCCTCAAACGGCTAAAAAGAGTAAGAAAGAAGTTGTTCAGGTCCATAGTATCATCCATCTAGAAAGGGGATTTTCTGACTTCAATAAATCTGTCAGCAGCCTGCGTACGTATTCCAGTTCAGAAATCACATTGAAGGTTCCCACGATTTTCACACAATGGACTCCAGTTCTGATACTGGGCTCTTTCATTTGGTCTCAAAACAGCACCAATAGTGTTCACCAAGGTCTTAGTTTTGCTAATAGTGCACCCGAGAACCCAGGGAGTGTTTCTCTTTCCATATTTGGGTAACATTGTAATCAGGTCTCCATCCCACCTTCAGGGAATGGGAAGGCTGTACATCGAACTATGTCATACTTCCAGAATCATGGATTCATAATCAACTAGGAGAAAAGCAGCTTGAGCCCACGTCAAAGGTTCTTCGCTTAGGGAATGGAGGGGAATGGTGGCTGTACATCGAACTATGTCATACTTCCAGAATCATGGGTTCATAATCAACTGGGAGAAAAGTAGCTTGAGCCCACGTCAGAGGGTTCTTCACTTAGGGGTCATAATAACACAGCTCAGGACAGTTTTCCTATCCCAGGAAAGACAGGAGAGATCCTAACTTCAATGCAGAAGCTCACATCGGCCCCCAGTTGAGGTGATGCTTCTAGCGAAGCTTCTTGAGATGATGGTATCCTGTCAGGATGTCATCCTGTGGTCCAGGTTTCATGCTTGCTCGCTCCAGGATGTTATAGGCAACAGGCTGTTCAAGCTAGTTCAGCTACCTGGATCCTTGATTCAAGAGCTATAATGGTGGACAATATCTTCCAGGTTTCTGGAGGGGACTCTGTTATGGAAAACAAGAGGAGGATGGCACCAGATGCCAGCCTCACTAGTGAGGGGCTCGTCTCACAAGGAAGGATGGCTCAAGACACCTGATCTTGGGAAGAGTTTCACAAAGCATCAACCTTTTGGAGTTCAGAGCAATAAGACTAGGGTTGTCGTCCTTTCAGGATCTCCTAGCAGGCAGCATGTGATAGTTCATACAGACAACATGACAGCCAGATCCTATGTCAACCGACAGGGAGGTACCAAATACAGGACCCTCAGTGCAGAGGCAAAACTGATTATGCAACAACAGAGTTACATCTGAGATCAATGGAGGCTGTTCGCATGACAGAATAGAACAACACACTGGTGGCTTGGCTGAGTTGGAGGGATCTAAATCGAGCAGAATGGACGCTGAACAAGGCAACCTTCCAGCAGATATGCCACAAGTTCAGCAAGTTGGAAGCAGACCTCCTTGCAACACCAGAGCTAAGCTGTCAAGGTCCACTTCCTGTCTCAAGGACAAGGTTCCTGTGAATCATAGAGGTAGACCCACTAAGTTGTGACTGGCTGAATCAGCTACTGTATGTCTTTCCTCCCTGTTACTGTTAATCCACAAGGTGATCCAGAGAGTCATAGACCTCAAAGCGGAAGTAGTGCTAGTGGCCCCATATTGGTCAAAGGAAGTCATGCTTTTCTATGTCTCAGAAGTAGAGTCTGCCCCACTTGGACTACTGGAGAATGGAAAATTTGTCTCACCATGAAATCTTTATTCTCAGTGGTCCGGCAGTCTCTTCACACCTGAGGGTAGAATTCCTGATCTGGACCTTGGAATAGAGAGGGTATGCTATATGCTCTTTGAACCTAGGGCTTCCTCACTCTGTTTCTGTCCTTCCACTTCCTGGCAAGCCTCTCTGGGAGTTGTTTTGAAGCTCTGTTTGTGCTTCTGCACTGTTATGTTGTGTTTTCTCAACTGTTAGTTGGTGATTCTTCTTGGTTTTGTATAAGTATTTGGGAGATGGAATGATACTGCTTTGGGCTAGACCGGGATCCAAGTAAGAAGTCCTTCCCCTCAGCACAAGAACAGTGACTCTGCCTGTCTATAGGGGGGGGCATTTCCCAGAGGTTGAGACTGCCTCCTTCCTGGGCCACTGAGAAGTCTACCACACTGACTCTGGAGCTGCAGGTAGCTCAGTTAAGGAGACTGTCTTCTCCTCACCTAATGCTGATGAATGTGCTGAAGTGCTGTCTTGAACCCACAAGCAGCAAGCTGTTGATAGGAGAAGGTCCAAGACAGTAATCAAGAGGGTCACAGCCAGTCTCTTCATTGTGAATGGTGCACATGGATTGAAAAGGTAACTAATAAAAGTAAGGCTAAGCAAGTGGGTTGCAGGGAGTTAACTGGAAAGAAGTCAGCTAAACCCAGGTCCTGCTGGGGTTGTTCGGCCTGTCTTGCTGCAGTCTTATGGTCTTCAGAAGATTCATTGCAGACAACGCCCTTCTCTCTCACCCCTGACATCTGACATACCCAGGGCCTTTTTTTACTGAGGAAAAGTGGTAGAACAGAGTTCTAGAACCTCTTTGTGGAAACAAAATTCTCAAGAAATGTTTAAAAGTTCACGAGGAGCACCTGTGTGTTTCTCCTTCATTTCCCTCTTCAGAGTTCCAGCACCTCTTTTCCCAGAAAAAAAGTCCTGAATGGACCCATTTAGCTCTGGCAGCTACTGGGGAGAGGGAGGTAGCCATCATAGTCCAGCCAGCACTCCCTTTATCCAGGGGGTTTCTTCCAATAATATGAGAGAACCCCACAGGTCTTATCAGATGGAAGAAGGAAGTAATTTCCCCACTGTAAAAGCTCTCCAATGAAGAATTTCTCCTCTGCCCCAGCAAAGGCAGTTGGGATCTTAGCATGTGGCAATGAACAGCCTAACCCAAAGTTGCTTATTGTCCCCTCAGGTGTTCAGTGGCACAGGAATCTATATTCCAAGGACTGGACTAGTTGTGAAAGATCTTAGTTTGTGAATGGGGGCTGCTATCTTGAGAGTTGTCATCTTGCCTATCTGATAAAGGATTCAGGGTGACAGCCCACATTTTTTTAAAAAAAAGCCTTTAGTTTATGGTGCCACTTCTTGTACTTACAGTGGGAGCTGCTCTCTTACCCCTTTCAAGGAACAAGAGGATAAAAGATGGGGCTAACCTCACAAGGCTTCCGCACCTGCCTTAGTCATGCCAGCCTTATTTCTCTTAGCCTTTTACTCTACAGCCGAGAAAAGGTCCACCGATGATGGACTCCACTGCTTTGTTTCTCTCAGGTGCAAAAAACCTGTCTGTTCTCTTCTGTTTAGCTGGTTACTAGTCTGTAAAAAGTTGTGCTTCTACCATTGAAAGATATGTGAAAGTCCAAGCATATATTTAGAACTTCTCAATGTTGATATTCTCAAGCAATTCCATAGCAGTGGTGGGACAGAAGTGCTGACTTGTACTTTTGCCCATCTAGTTTAACTGCTCTGTCTGCCAGTTCCCCCTAGGGTGCCTGCTACATGGATTATTTCACTCTGATTTGGACTCCTTATTGCAACAGATTATCTCTGAGCTCCCACACAGCATTGCTGCCCATCTATCGTTTTTCTGCGGTTTCCCCTTTACTTTCTCAAACCACTTTTTATCAAGTGTACTGTGTAGAATGTAAGCTGTGTTCCAAAAGGTCCCCCCCACTTTGGTGCCATTTCTCTAGTGCATTCCCTCCCCTGCACCACTGGAGGCATTTTAAAAATCAGCGATAGGTAAAGTGAAGGTAATGGTAGCCCCGTGTGCAAGTATCAAATCATTACCTATGGGGTGACGTCACATCGCAACATTTTTTGACAGACTTTTTGTTATGGGGTGGTTTGCCATTGCTTTCCCCAGTCATCCACCCCAGGGGTGGCCGATAGCTCTCCAGATGTTTTTTGCCTACAGCTCCCATCAGCCCCAGCCAGCATGGCCATGGCTGGGGCTGATGGGAGTTGTAGGCAAAAATCATCTGGAGAGCTACCGTTGGCCACCCCTGATCTACACTTTACCCCTAGCAAGCTGGGTACTCATTTTACTGACCTTGGAAGATGGAAGGCTGAGTCAACCTTGAGCCAGCTACCTGAACCCAGCTTTCGCCAGGCTTGAACTCAGGTCATGAGCAGAGCTTGGACTGTCATACTGCAGCTTACCGCTCTGCCCCATGGGGCTCCTAGGTAAAGTACCTTATACCAATAGATCCAGGTGGGCAGCCATGTTGGTCTGAAGCAGTAGAACAAAGTAGAAGTTTGTTTGTGCTTCTGCCTTTAAGACCATCAAAGTTTTATTCAGAATATAAGCTTTCATATGCATGCATCCCTTTGTCTGAAGAAGTATGCATGCATATTAAAGCTTACATTCTGAATAAAACTTTGTTGGTCTTATAGGAGTTACTTGACTCCTACTTTGCTCTATCATACCAATTTATCTGTTAGATCCTCTGAAAACCCAACGTTCATAAAAAAAAAAATCTTTATCTGCAGCAAAACACTTCACTTTCTTTTTGAAAAAATGAAACCTTGGGGACTTGAAGAACATAATAGATCATTACATTATAACACTCTGTGGTCTAGCTGTACCTGATGGAGACAGGTGTATGTGTGATCTGAAGGCCCTGTTCCTACTGTCCTGAATTGGCAACCTCAGTGGCAGAGAAGCAGGAGGAAATCAGTGTTTTGTGAAAAATTCTTAGGGCAGAGAAGCTTGAGAGGACTGTTAACGTCTTAGTTTTCTCCTGTTGCAAAAACTGGTATTGCAGTGACTCCAGTGTCCACTGAGGGGGCTGGTTTTTAGTGTTGTACTTCCATATTTGAGTTCATAACCTTTTGGCTTATTGCCATCTTGATATTTTGGCTTTCTAAAATCTACATTTTGTCCATTTGACTTTCAAACTTCATACTTGGTCACCTCTACTTGACATTTGCTCCTGTATGCCTCCATCCAAGCTGTTGTGGCGGAGAAGGCCATCAGTCATCTGCCACTAACTGGTATCTAAAAAAGGGGAGGGATGGTGGCTTAGTGGTAGAGCATCTGCTTGGGAAGCAGAAGATCCCAGGTTCAATCCCTGGCATCTCCAAAAAAGGGTCCAGGCAAATGGGTGTGAAAAACCTCAGCTTGAGACCCTGGAGAGCTGCTGCCAGTCTGAGAAGACAATACTGACTTTGATGGACCAAGGGTCTGATTCAGTATAAGGCAGCTTCATATGTTCATATGTTCACTAGAAGATGAGAGGAAAGATGCATTTCCTTGTGGACCACTGTGAAGAAAGAAGCAATGCACCTGGACAAGATGACATTCTAAGACATTCAATACATTTTTTTGTTTTTTTGTGTGTGTGCACATGTGTAGTCATGGTCACCTCTGGTGACTGACCCATACTGGGGGCAGGGAGAATATTTAGAGAGATGGCTGAATAAAGCCTGCCCCTGTCATCCCAACTGCTGGTATTCCAAGGTCTCCCATCCAAGTACTTGCCAGAGTTGACCCTTCTTAACATGAGATCTTACAAGACCGGCCTTGCCTGGGCTATCCAGGTCAGGGCTCATTCAATACTATTTTTGATTCACCCAACACCACAACTGCCTGTCCTTTCTTGTAGATAAAAGGATCACTGCTTTTGTGCCCAGTCTTGAATATTCTTGCTCTACCAAGTTCTCTTAGCATTGACACAATTCCTCCCCTTTTGCAATTTTTCTTGTTATGGCTTATCTTCCACATGGCCAGGGGTGGAATTCTAGCAGGAACTCCTTTGCATATTAGGCCACACACCCGTGATGTAGCCAATCCTCCAAGAGCTTACAAGGCTCTTTTGTAAGCTCCAGGAGGATTGGCTACATCAGGGGTGTGTGGCCTAATATGCAAAGGAGCTCCTGCTAGAATTCCACCCCTGCACATGGCCCTTCTCATTTGTACCATGTATCTGGCTCAGATGGAGGCATAGCCACCGGGGAATTTGCAGCAAAAAACCTTGGAAGGGTAGAATGAAATTTCACTTCCTCGCTGTTTGAAACCTGCATTCAGCAGCAGGAGAAATCAAAGCAGTGTTAGGACAGGGTAAACCCACAGTAGCGTTAACATGACGCTGCCTGCTGTATGTAGCTGGAGTGACTGAAGTAAGTTTGAAAGTATGTCTTGCTCAAAATGTCTTTGCCAGCATCTTGTAAAATCCAAAAGGCATTCATACCTTTTGTTGCATACGACGGTTTCATTGGCTGCATTGCTGGAAGAAGCTTTTCTTGTCTTCAGTGAAGAAGAACAGATAGATAGCTGTCCTGCCGAGTGCTTCAGAGGACCTTTCTTCTATAAACCCAGCTGGAGGTATGAACTTGCAAAAAATCTGCGCAATGACTTGTCCAATAAAAGATAAGAGTCTCTCTGCAGTATCGGCCTGTATTCTTGTATTTTGACTACTTGATACATTCACCACTTGATTAGCTCAGTAGACCTTTAACATCAAGCTGTAGAATGTAGATTCAGATTTGCACTAGAACATGAACAGAGTGCCAGATACATTTGCACGAATTCTCATCATAGATTATAATTGACTAGACTGTAACTCTAGTCATAGAACCTGCCTTAATATATATGAAGTTGCACTTCTCTGTGGGACCCAGGCCCACAGCGATCTTAGCATTAAGCCTTTGAGAATAAAGAAAGATCATTTCTTATTAAACTCTCTGCTAAGCACATTACATATTACAAAGCCCTTTTTCTCTAGCCGAAGGTCATCATGTTTTGTGAACATCCTTTGAAAAGAACTCTTTTCTCCCTACCTTCAGAGACCCCCCCTACCTGAAAGAGTCATCACACCCCCACATAGTGGAGATGTTTCTTATTGACACGTTTTCTGGAACCAAGCAAAAAATCTAAAACAAAGAACCCAAACCACACCCCTTGGCCATCTGCACATTCCTAGAGGACCACCATAACCACAGAATTCTGTCCAGATGCCTGATGCCAGGAAGGCAGGAATTGAGAGTATAGATCAAAGAAATCATAAAGGAATTACCTCATCCTGAAGTGATCCTCTATCTCCCAGAACAGGGACGGGTTTCTTTGAGCCAATAAGGGAAGCTAAAAGTCTAAAAGTGGGAACTTCGTAACCAATCAACTAGACCTGCTTTGTTATCAAAATTGTATAACTATGTTGTTTTGTAAAGGAGAGCTGAGGAAAAACGCAGGGAGGATGTTGCAAGAGAGAGAGCTGTTTTTCCTCCTACCATCAATGGCAATAAAAGAATCTCTGGATCAACTCACTTAGACCTCTGGCTGTTGAGTCTCTTAAATTGGGCTGGGGGCTCAACTCTTGGCACTGATGGTGTGTGCAACAAAGCCCAACTGGCTTGCTGCTATGAGCACACCGTGGTTCTATAGGCAGTTCACGTCTTCAGCAGCAGTTCATGTTGTGCATGTATGAATGGGGAGGCGCTGTGGCTCGGTGGTAAAGCATCTGATTGACATGCAGAAGGTCCCATGTTCAATCTCCTGGCACCTCCATTTAAGAGAACTAGACCAGGGGTGTCAAACTCATTCGATATGAGGGACGGATCTGACATAAATGAGACCCTGTTGGGCTGGGCCATGCGTGTCATAAAATGTAATGCCAAGTAGCAGAGATATACACTTTATAAAGAACACAAACACAGTTAAAAGATTTTTCATTTAAAAACTTAAAACATGCTTAAAAGATTAGCACTCTTGCAATATTTTGGGTTTTTTAACAGTCTGGTAACTGACATCTCTTGTTTAAATTATTGCACCAAAATCTGGAGACAATGTCTGTGCTGTAGCAATCTTGAGTATTCCTTTCAGGTGTTGTTCAGGTGTGTATCTTTAAGTTGTAAACCTCCTTTTGATTTACTGACATTCATTACAGAAATTTCATGGTCAGTGCTTTGAGCCTAAGACCCAGGGGAAAACATGAAATGGCTGAGCATTGCAAGCTTTTGTACATAAGTTGCTTTGTGTGCTGGTCAGCCAATGGAGAAAATAAAGGCTTTGCTCTGTAGCTCCTGTGCTTTTGAGCAAGCCTGGCAGTGTAGGCTGTGATGCAGAAGGAAGCAAGAGAGAGAGATGGACGCAGATGACAGTAAGGTGCTCACAAGCCTAATAGGAGCCCTCTGGGGGTCTGATGTGGCCCTCGGGCCATATGTTTGATACTTCTGAACTAGACAGTGGGTGATGAGCAGGAACGCTGCCTGAGACAGTGGAGAGTTGCTACCAGTCTGAATACATAATATTGATCTCAGTCAACCAAGGGTCTGATTCAGTATAAGGCAGCTTCATGCGAATTACTATCACTGTGGCCTGGTCCATGTGCTCACAAAATACAACCAAAAATGCTTTCCAAAGTGCTTTTTCCTCGTTGCAAAGGGGGGAAGAAAAGAACAATATGAATGCAACTAGTGCACCTGTGTCAATTCCATGACACATGCAAGTTTTCTAGTTGGGTAAGTATTTCAGCTGAGCCTGTATTGTTTCTGGACAATGTACTTATGTGACCTTTAGCAAAAAAACAAACATGAACTGAGAGTAACTTCTGGATCAGATACCAGACAATAGGAGCCAATTCAGATAGGCAAACTAAGGTGTTTGGACTCTGGGGTTGAGTGGATCACTGCATGTGATACTTGGCTGCTGCAGGCAATTGAACTGCATATTTATTCAAAAACCACTTCCACTGGGTATTCATTGTCTAAAACCAGTTTGGTGTAGTGGTTAAATGTGTGGACTCTTATCTGGGAGAACCGGGTTTGATTTCCCACTCCTCCACTTGCACCTGCTGGAATGGCCTTGGGTCAGCCATAGCTATTGCAGGAGTAGTCCTTGAAAGGGCAGCTGCTGTGAGAGCCCTCTCAGCCCCACCCACCTCACAGGGTGTCTGTTGTGGGGGGAGAAGAAATAGGAGATTGTAAACCGCTCTGAGTTTCTAATACAGAGAGAAGGGTGGGGTATAAATCTGCAGTCTTCTTCCTCACTCCTCCGCATGTACTTGCTGGTGTGACCTTGGGTCAGTCACAAGTTCTTACACAGCTGTTCCTCTCAAGAGCAGTTTCTGTCACAGCTCTCTCAGCTCCACCTACCACAGGGTATCTGTTGTGGAGAGGGGAAAGGAAAGGAGATTGTAAACTGCTCTGAGACTCCTTCAGGTAGCGGAATATAAATCCAATCTCTTCTATTAGGAAATACCTGACTGAAAGCTCTCATCTGCAACCACATTAGGTACTCATATAAACACCATTTTGTAACTTCACATCTGCGATATGGGAATGATCCTAACCTCTCAGGGATATGTTGATGGTTTCTAAGAAAACATACACGAACCACTGGGAAAGTGTTTCGCCATGTAACACGCTGATGGATTGATGATCTGTCAACATTTGAAAAGTTTGAACAACTTCAGCATTACTTTGGGTTGAGTAGGCTGCGTTGTTTTATGATGTAGTGACCAATCTGCCCTCAAGGCCTGGAAAGAACAGCAAAAAGGGAGTGTTGAGTTATGCACAATTGTACAGTTTACTGTAGCAGAGCATGGTCTTATTCCAAGGGTGCTGAACTGTGCAGACTGGAGAAAATTGGTCAGATTGGCCTGAAAAGGTTGTCTTCCCATCCCCCATACAAAGCATTCCCAATTTCCTAAACAAACATTTTTGGGGTGTCAGCTTCCATGGACAAAGTCTACTTCCTCAGTCATGTGAAATATGTCCACTGGTGGAAATATCAATTTAAATGTTTGGCTCATTTTTAAAATTACTGGGGGGGGGCAGCACCCCCACATTCTCCCTCTCTAAATGTTATAAGCTTGAAGCCTTGAGCAGGCCATTTTCTTCTCCCTCCATTTCCCCGCTAACTGACTCAGTTAAAGCACTGAATGTTCTGTGCCTCGTGGTCTGTATGCAGTCAGGGGTTACATAAGAGCTCTCTGGATCAGACCGGTGGTCCATCTAGTCCAGCATCCTGTTTCTGGAGACAACAGGGCATAGAGGCCAAGGCCTTCCCCTGGTGTTGCCTCCTGGCGCTGGAATTCTGAGGATTAGTGTCTCTCAATGTGGAGATGCCTCTCAGTCACCATGGCTGGTAGCCACTGAGAGACCTGTCCTTCATGAATCTATCCCCTTTTGAAGCTATGACTGTGGCCATCACTATATCCTCCAGAAGTGAATTCCACATTTTAATTTACTTACTGTGTAAAGAAGTATTTCCTTTTGTCCATCCTGAGTCTACTGTGTTTCAGCATCATTGAATGGCTTTGAGTTCTAGTATTTTGGGAGAGGGAGAAAGTTCTTTTTGCTAGCTTTCTCCACCCCCTGCATAATTTTATAAATCCACCATGTCCCCTCTTAGTCCCTTTTCTAAACTGAAATGTCCTGGACTCTTCAGCTTTTCTTCATGGGGAAAGTGCTCCAATCTCTAATAACCTTGGTTGCCTGACTCTTCTGTACCTTTTCCAGCTCTGCAATGACTTTTCAGAGATACAGTGATCAAAACTGCACAGAGCTAGTGTGGGATTTACAAGGGTGGAATTCTAGCAGGAGCTCCTTTGCATATTAGGCTGCACTCCCCGTAGCCAATCCTCAAAGATTTTACAAAAAAGAGCCTTGTAAGCTCTTGGAGGATTGGCTACATCAGGGGTGTGTGGCCTAATATGCAAAGGAGCTCCTGCTAGAATTCCACCCGGGGAGGTATTTGTCTTTTAGGTTAATTTACAAAATCATTTTTTTCTGAATAGCTGGGATATCCAACTATATGATACAGTGAATGAAGAGCATAGAACAAGAGCTCAAACAGTGGGGTCAGAAAAAGCAATGGAAAGGAGGGGAAATTGGTGGTCTCTCAGTTCAAATAGTATAAGTCTAGTGACTGATCACTGCAGGAGGCGATAATGCAGTCAAAAAAGGACACTGGTTAATAGCAGAATCCCAAAACAATAGCAGTGTAATGCCTTTTAGTGGGATGTTCACTGTCCACACTCTCTATATGTAGGACTGCCTACCAGCTATATGTAGCTCTGCTCACTGTACCTGATTCTTCATCTGAAGTGTGCTTAGAGCACACGAAAGCTTACATTCTGAATAAAACTTTGTTGGTCTTAAAGGTGCAACCTTGACTCCTACTTTGTTCTACTGCTTCAGCCCACTTTAATCTATCCATTTCATAGTGTCATCTGATGAAGTGTGCTTTCAGCACATGAAAGCTGACATTGCGAATAAAACTTTGTTGGGCTTAAAGGTGCTACTGGACAAACTTTGCTTCAGACCAACATGGCTCCCCACCTGGATCTAGGTCGGGATGGCTCTTGAAGCCCCCACCACCCCCTTGGCAACTTGGAGAAGGCATTTCTCTCTTTAAATAACTTTGCCAAGCCAGCTGGTGGCTCGGATAATGCATTTAAAGTTGCTTCCTTTTCACCTCTCTCTCCACCAGCTATTTGCCTGCCTGTCTGCCTTGCGGCTGACGCTTATTTTATATGGCTCCTACATCAAGCAAATTTGGCCACCCCGATCTAGGTTAATAGTCAGAAAGATGTCTTAGTAACAACGTAGGCTGCCCAATTTCTCTAATCCATTTGCTTAGAACAGAAATAAGCTGCAGTTTGTTCAGCGTGCGGCTTGCTCCCCACAGTCCCCTAGGACGGGGTATGCAGATCTTACAAATCCCCTTTCTTAAAGCAACACGGAGGAGGCCCTGCCCCCGCCCTTCGCTCTACGCCAAGCTCCTCTCGCCGTACAACAACATGGCGCCCGCCGTGACAGCCCCGCGATGGGAGAGGGAAAACCGGCGTCGAGGCCGTAAAGCAGCCTGTCGCTGGCACGACGCTGTCGCAAGCCGGTGAATGGCTCCTGTGTGGTGAAGGGGGAGAGGCGAGCGGGCGAGGAGGGTGTGCGGCGGCGGCTCCTCTTGGCGGCGAGGCGGCCTCTCCCCCCCCCGCCCCCGAAGGCCATGGATCCCAACAGGATCATCCAGGCCCTCAAAGGCACCATCGACCCCAAGCTGCGCCTTGCGGCCGAGAATGAGCTCAACCAGGTGAGCGAGAGAGCGCAGCCCCCTCCCTGCTCCTTAGCAGGGCGAGGAGGGGGCACTTCCGGGTTCAGCCTCTTCCCTGCACAGGCCTTGCTTTGCGTGGGTCTGCCCGCCCCACTTTCTTAGGGGGATCTTTGGGGAATGCTCCATTGCAAACTGTAGTGTGGCAAAAGAGTGCTTGTGTTGGAAAGGAGTCTTGTCACTGCTGCTTATTTGGTTGGGCTGAAAGGGAGGGGCGGGGAGGAGATGCTTTTCCTTGTTAAATCTTTTGCAGTTGTGCAGAAACTTAACACCAGAATGTGCCTTTAAAACAGAAATGTCAGTACCTGTGGCCAGTGTTCCCTCTAAGCTGCAGAGTCTTGTGAGCAAAAATTCTACTTTGTGAGCTACTGCATAAATTAGTGTGCTCTGGGGTCATCCTTCCTGAGCTAAGACAGAAAGTGTGAGCTGGAGGCTGAATATCTGTGAACTAGCTCACACTAACTCAGCTTAGAGGGAACACTGCCCTTGGCACTGTTCGTGGCCGTTTAATTCTGTTGTTTTACAATGTTCCCTCCTCTGCTGTTTGTGTCTGACATTATTATCCCATTTGTGTCTGACATTATCACATTTTTTTCCTACAAGCAATTGTACCCAGCTTATCGCTCCCCAGCCCCACAGTTTTAAAATCTGCCTTGAGGAAGATTTTGGAGAAGGGAGATTTAAATATACAGCACCTCTGTGAGGTAGGCCAGGCTGGGTGTGATTGGTTGCCTAATAAACTTCATGATTGATTTTTGAACCTGGGACTTTTGGGTCCTAGCCTAGCACTCTGATCGCTGTACCATATGGCTCTGTGTTCCTGCAAACTTGAGATCAGGCATCTAAAGAAGGAGGCTTTAGTCTATGAAAGGTTATACTGCAATAAGAACGAAAGAAAAGCCATGCTGGGTCAGATTAAAGGCCCATCTAGTCCAGCATTTGGATCACACAGAAGCTTACCAGTTGCTTCTAGGAAGGCTGCCTCTGCTCCTCAGCAACTAATTTAAGGAGGCATACTACCTCTGGTACTGGAGGGAGTATATATCCATCATGATTAGTAGCTGTTGTTAGCTCAGTCTTCCATGGATTTATCCACTTCCCTTTTAAAGCTTTTCAGGTTAGCAGCTATGACCCACATCCTGTGTCAGTGAGTTCCACAAATTAACTATTTGCTGTGTGAAGAAATACCTCCTTTGATTTGTTCGGAATCTCCCACCCATCAGCTTCAGTGGATGATCCTAGGTTCTGGTATTGTGGGAGAGGGAGAAGAGTTTTTTCCTTTCCACACTTTCCACATCATGCATAATTTTATAAACCTCTGTCGTGTCTCCCCTTACTCACCTTGTTTCTGGGCTAAACAACCCTAAAAGTTTTAACCAATCCTCATAGGGTGGCTGCTCTAGTCCCCTGATCATTTTGGTTGCTCTTTTTGAACTTTTAAAGCTCTGTAATATCCTTTTTTCAAGTACAACGACCAAACTCTACACAATATTCCAAGAATGGCTTCACCATAGATTTGTATGAGGGTGGTATGATAGCAGTAGTTGTATTCTCTGTTCCTATTCTAATTGTATTCTTATTATGGCCAGCATGTGATTTGTCATTTTTACACCAGCTGCACACTGGGTTGACATTTTCATTGAGCTATCCACCACCACTCCAAGGTCCTTTTCTTAGTCTATTGCTGCCAGCTCAGATTCCATCCATATATATGGGATGTTGTGATTTATTTGCTGCAATATTGATCTTTTAAAATATTAAGTAAATTTTAGTCTTTAAAGCTTCCATAGTACCCCCTTTGCAGTTCTGGCAGTCTGGGCTCTCTGCTTTCTTACCCCCATAGGTTTGTCTCTAATGCCTGTTGTGGCTTCTCATTAAATAAAACCATTTAGAAAATAGTGTGGTGAAGTTCCTACAAGCTGATTGTCCACCCTGTCTCTTTTGCCACCCCCTCTCCTCTGGGATCTGAGGTTATAAAATAGTGACTAAATTAATGGCGCAAGCACCTTTTATAGCTGCTTATTAACTTGGTTGTTACTTCCATTTCTCATGCTGTGTGAAACCCATGGAACCAGTTAAATATGCATGGGAGTACATTTTATGTACAGTTACTCCAGCCTAAGTCCATTGATTTCAGTGGACTTCAGTAGCAGAAATACCGCATTGAATTGCGCTGTGAATATTGAAAAGTTCCTATAAATTGACTTCTGTGCCACTCCTTAGGGGCTCTGAATATAAAATATTTAAATTGAATTACAATGTGTTTAATTATAGTTGCATGATAAACATAGCAACTAAGCAAGATATTGTTACCTTTCTTAGAGTATAACCCCCAAATGTACAAAAACCATAATTTGGATGTGAGTCAATGCCAGGATTCTGTATCGACTGAGCTGGGCAAATGGGGTCATCAAAATGTTGAAGATGGGCATAAATAGTGGAAGGTTCATAAACTCTGGATTGGAATCTTCATTATCCCAGTGGTTTTAAAATCTATCCATCCATCCTCCATCTTCCATCTTCCCTCATCTTTCTCTCCCTCATCTCTCTCTCCCTCTCTCTATCTTATCTCTAATCTAATCTATCTAATCTTATTTTACCCAATCTAATCTTATCTCATCTAATCTAATCTAACCTAATTTTATCTATCATCCTTCATCATCTTCCAGTAAAATCCAAGAACTTTGCAAGAAGCTGGTCTATAACCCATTGCGGCAGTAAAGCATTGTTAACCAGTTTCTCAGTGGGAAAATATAAACAGCAGTAAATAGCAAATTCTGTTTGACAGTTGCATAGAAGTGGTCTCTTTTGGTCCTGTTACTTGAGCATTAAAAGTTATCAGCTGTTGTATACTCAAAATGGTTCCACTATTCATTTGGATCTGTTTGAAAAAATGCAGTAAATATTCAGAATGCTCTGCTGATAAAACCTTGTTTGTTTGGATGCATAGTATATGCAACCAGGGTTCCCTCTAAACTGAGTTAGTGTGAGCTAGCTCACAGATTTTTAGCCTCCAGCTCACACATTTTTGTCTTGGCTCAGGAAAAGTGGCCCCAGAGCACAATAATTTATGAAGTAGCACACCAGCCAGTTTGGTGTAGTGGTTAAGTGTGCGGACTCTTATCTGGGAGAACTGGGTTTGATTCCCCACTCCTCCACTTGCACCTGCTGGCATGGCCTTGGGTCAGCCATAGCTCTGGCAGAGGTTGTCCTTGAAAGGGCAGCTGCTGTGAGAGCCCTCTCCAGCCCCACCCACCTCACAGGGTGTCTGCTGTGGGGGAGGAAGGTAAAGGAGATTGTGAGCCGCTCTGAGACTCTTCGGAGTGGAGGGCGGGATATAAATCCAATATCTTCTTCTTCTTCTTTAATGTCAGTAGCTCAGAAACTTAATGCTAGTAGCTCACAAAGTAGAATTTTTGCTCATGAGACTCTGCAGCTTAGAAAGAACATTGTATGCAACATGTGGTTTTTGAAAGGGGGTACAACATAATATATAACATGCAACATAATACATCAAATAGTATGTATCATTTAGCAATCTTCTTTAAAAATACAATAACAATGCCACCCTGCTTTGCTTCAGATACTTGTGAATTCCTTTTCAGTAGGCAGCTCTTATATGCAAGACAAGATTAGAATATGATAGACATTTCATGTAAGGCCAAACAAGGGATAAAATATCTAAATTTTGATATGATATGATAAATAAATGAAGGCTGAACTGGATGCTGGAAAGCATTATCAGGACTGCAAAGAAATCCCAGTTTGTCTCTGCTCCTAGAAATTTGATGCTAAGCAGCCTCTAGGAATCTGACTACTCAGCATCGCCTTGGGTGGAGTGACTGCCAAAGGATTTCAAATTAAACATGATTTTAAAATGAATCACTTAAAAAAGCTATCCAAACCTGCCTTTCCTGGTCCATTCTCACCACCACCACTATTTTGGGGGGGGGGGGGTGGACCCTGAAAGATAAGCTATAGGGATTGTGAACAAAGCAGACATTAAAAGACATGTATGTACATTGGGTGCATAAGGCTAGCAGATGCCAGGCAAACAAAAAGGGCACAAGTTAGTTGATAAGCCTCCCTCATCAATAAGCTGTCCAGACTGAGAGCACAGATCTGGGAACTATGTATGTAGACGGTCGTTTAAGATTGACCTGATTCACGCTGTCAAAAGGATTCTGTGTTAAATGGACAGTGTCTTTGTTTGAATTGCTTGTGGTTCCTCTTAATAGCAGTCACAGGGAGCAGAAAACCTGAGCCTGACTCACAGGGCTCTTAGCATGGGTGCCAGTGGCCCCTAATTTCATATTCCTTCCTTCATACATGTAAAAATCTAGATATTTAATATCTAACCCATAAGGGCAGGATCTGACATAATGAGACCTTGTTGGGCCAGCCCATGTGTATCATAAAATGTAATGCCAGGTAGCAGAGACATAAACTTTAGGAAGGACACAGACAAACACAATTAAAGATTTTTTCAAAAAAACCTTAAATGATTAGCACTCTTGCAATATTTTGTTTATTTAACAGTTTCTGATAACTGACACCTCTTGCTTTGAATTATTGCATCAAAATCTGGAGACGTCTGTGCTGTAGCAATATTGAGCATGCTGTTCAGGTGTTGTTCAGGTACATATCTGTAAGCTGCACACCTACTTTTGATTAATTGACACTCATTACAGAAATCTCATGGTCAAAGCTTTGAGCCTAAGAGCCAGGGGAAAACTATCAACTAACTGGGCATTGTGAGCTGTTGTACATAAGTTGCTTCATGTGCTGGCCAACCAGTGGAGGAAACAGAGACTTTGCTCTGTAGTTGCTGTGTGATTGAGCAAGCCTGGCAAAGCAAGTGTAATGCAGAAGGAAATAAGAGAGAAAGGACACAAATGACAGTGAGTTGCTCGTGAGCCTGATTGGAGCCCTCTGGGGGCCTGCTCTGGCCCTTGGGCCACATGTTTGACACTCCTGATCTAACCCAAGTGCATATGTGTCTAGTGCTGATCTGTTTCCTTATGATACCAGTGGTCTGCGGGCAGAAAGAAAGCTGAACACTTTGCTGTTATCACCTCCTTCTGAGTCTATAAACATGTCTGTACACAAGCTCCATGAGAGATGAAGAAATACCTGCCACTGATGCTTTGTCTGGAAGGAAGAAGCCAAATGAGTGTGATTTTCTACCCTAGAAAGAATCCTAGAAAAGATAATCCTTCTCTTAGCTTATAAGACGTTGACCAGTTCCGCAGGGCCTGCAAGACCACCCTTTTCAGGATGGCCTTTGCTGGCTGAGAGACCGCTGTTGGGTGACTTTCGCTATTATCATTATAAATGGAATTAGCACCTGGAAATCTGTATAATACTTGGTTAACTGGAATGTTTTAAAGTTAATGTGATTTTAAACTCTGTATAATTTTATGAAATGTTGTTAGCCGCCCTGAGCCCGCCTCGGCGGGGAGGGCGGGATATAAATAAAATTTTATTATTATTATTATTATTATTATAAAGAATCCTTGATTGAATTTTTGATAACTGGCTTTCCACAAACATAGCACCAAGAGAAAGCATTGCTAGCATTGATCCTGACTCGACTGAAAAGGATATTTCTTACAGAGGAACAGATCAGTTACGCTGCCATTTCTTAGACTGGGATCTGGAGGTCCCAGTGGTTCCAGGAGTCTCTCCCATACCCATCCGGTTTCTGTGAAAGCAGAGCTCTCTTAAGTCTTTGTGGCACAGGGACTCACCATTGCAGAAAAGCAGAAGTACGGTAATTGATCTCCCACTCTTTCAAATTCTGGTAACTTTTATAGCCACCACCACCACTCACAGTCATCTTGGTTCTGGATTATCCCATTGTATTAGCCATGGAATGCACTGCTTGCTTGTGGGGAATACCTCAGGAACTCTTAACTGGCTGAGTAACAGTAAAGAGATAAAGACCTAAAGCAATCATCAGCTCTATTTCAGGTCTATAATTGATCTTGTTTCCCTTCTATTTTTCATTGTGAAGGATTTAATTATATAAATTAATATATAATTATCTCTTTATATAATGTCATTTCACATCCATAGAAAACATCCAACCAGTGTTCTCTCTAAGCTGAGTTAGTGTGAGCTAGCTCACAGTTTTCAGCTTTTGGCTCACATATTTTTGTCTTAGCTCAGAAAAAATGGCCCCAGCAATTTATGCAGTAGCTCACAACTTTAATGCCAGTAGCTCACAAAGTAGGGTTTTTGCTCATAAGACTCCACAACTTAGAGGGAGCATTGTACCCAACAATGGCTTTTGATTGGAGTTCAGACTGTGCACGATGCTGGTCTTTTTAATATTTCTGTTACCTGCTCTGAATGTGCTCCCAGGTCCTTTCCAAACCAGGGTCAGCCATGCTCTGATTGTAATACAAAAAAGGAAGTATCTTAGTGTCTCTGGCACAAAGTCCCTTTCAATTCAGGGATGAGATTTAATAGAAGTTGGATTTTTGAGTGATGGCCCTTTAGATTCAGCTAGCCTGTGGAACCTGACCATTGACTCGTACTTTTGTCCTGCTTATGTGCCATATACATATTTATTTATTTTATCATATTTATATCCTGCCCTCCCCAAATGGGCTCAAGGTGGCTAAGAACAGTTAAAACAACATAAAAATTAGAAACAGATATACAACAAAAGTCATTTCATACAAGATGATCAAGCATTTCACTTAGACTTGTTTTTAAAGTGTAGCTGCTGTGATCGCAGTATTGTTTGAAGTACACTAGAGAACAGAGGTAAGCATAACAGGTCTTGCATTTTTGAACTGGGGTAGTTTTACGTGAGGAGCCCCATGACACAGAGTGGTAAGCTGCAGTACTGCAGTCCAAGCTCTGCTCATGACCTGAGTTTGATCCTGGTGGAAGCTGGGTTCAGGTAGCTGGCTCAAGGTTGACTCAGCCGTCCATCCTTCCAAGGTCGGTAAAATGAGTACCCAGTTTGCTGGGGGGAAAGTGTAGATGACTGGGGAAGGCAATGGCAAACCACCCTGTTAAGAGTCTGCCATAAAAACGTTGTGATGTGACATCACCCCAGAGCTGGAAATGACTGGTACTTGCACAGGGGACTACCTTTACCTTTTTAGTTTTATGTGATGAAGGCACTAGTGAAAAAAAGAAGACTTTGAGGGACTACAATTTTTTTAGAAATCATAATGGAGATCTCTTGGTTGCTGAAACTTGAGAATGCTGTTATTTTCACCTTTGACACACTGAGACATTTAACTGTCAAACCCTAAATTAAGCCTTCTCAGCCTTGGAGCAGATTTTAATAAATCAGTACCAAGGTGATGGTAAAGCAACTCCTATTGGGAAATGTCAGATGCATTTCTGTATCATTTGATTCAGAGCAAAATACAGCCCTTCATGAAGGTGTATTCCAGCTCAAGTGTTTTAACTTTAACATTTGAATTTTAAAAAGTTTTTGAATAATGAAATATTGTTGTGAAATTGCAATCCAGAAGGCACTTTTCCATATCTGCCACCCCTTTGATAAGATCCTAATGACATCTGCTTTAATTTCAGCTTTCTAGCCAAATAGACTTGGAGAGCTCTAGAGAAGTGCATGCCACATAGACCCAGAGGAGAGCAGCTACAGTCTGTGGGGTGCTGTCCGTGAGTGGCAGGTGCTGATCCATTGGCACATAGGCTTGGGTTGCCAATTTAGACTGCTACTGTGAAGCAGCTGCTGCTGGCACAAAGAAATCTGTTAAAATTCTCTGGTATTAGAGCCTTTTAATAAGAGTGAATCTGATTATCTTCTCAGAAGACAAAGGGCTATAATTGATCCAGGATGTGTGCACACAATCCAATCAGCCACATCAAATTGAAGACCACCTAGCATGCTGCGGAGAGTGTGGTTACAATACAATAATTTGTGAATTGAGGCAAATGAGAAGGACTGCATTGTATCAAATTACTCTTCTGACCCAGTAGATTAAGTTCAAATCTAGTGTAAGTGGCTGGTAGCTTGCATTTGAGAAGCCTTTTGTGTTATGAGTAGGGATGGGCACAAACCAGGAAAATGTGGTTTGGTTCAGGCTGAACTATGAACTGAACTGGGAGGCTCGTTCATAAACCAAACCTGTTCATGTGGTTTGTGGCTCCACAAACCCTGTTGGAAGGGATCACAGTCCCTTTCATTTGGTTTTGCAGAGAGCCTGAAAGCAGCTTTACACTTTAAAGGGACTGCAGAAGACAGGGTGAAAAACAGTTGCACAGCAGGGAGGCACTGCCACACAGCTCTTTTGTGCCATCTCTAGAATTTAGAGGGACTGCAAAAGACACCCTGAAAAATTGTTGTGTTCTCCGCCACGCAGCTGTTCTTCAAGCTGTCTTGTGCAGTTCTTTTAAAGTTTAAAGAGACTGCACTAGACAGCCCAAAACTCAGCTGTTTTTGTGGCTTTAGCGGGGAGCTGAAAGCAGAGTTAAAAGGGACCCTTTAAACCCCTGCTTTCTGCTCCATCCATGAACCACATGAACTGCTCTAAAAGTTCCTGTTGATGTTCACAAACTATACAGAATCAAGTGAATAAAGGGCAAAATAATGTTCAAAGCACAGGCATTCAGCTTTTTAAATTTAAATTTTTAAATTTCCTAATTTGCAAGTATCTGTCACTTCTGTGTTCGCTATAACATTTATGCATTAAGACAACTGGGATCAATA
The DNA here is from genome assembly GCF_032191835.1 of Heteronotia binoei. Lineage (NCBI taxonomy): Eukaryota > Metazoa > Chordata > Lepidosauria > Squamata > Gekkonidae > Heteronotia > Heteronotia binoei. The sequence continues at coordinate 100,613,953 of NC_083230.1, forward strand.
CCTTATTTTGCATTAAGTGAATGAAGTCTGTTGGTTTTTTCATCCCTTGAGTTTATCACATACTGCACTAAACCAAACGTTGAATGGAGGAGGATCTTTCATAAAGCAATATTTTGCGGTTAGGGATAGGACAAGTGGAAGCACTTAATTTAGGAAAACGTTTGTACTCCACTTCCTCAAAGTGGTTAACAAAAACAGTATTTGCAAAGTATGCCTTAACCAGCACTATTAAAACAGTAACAATCACATCACACAACAGTAAAAAGCTGTAATAATAAACAGGGTAGTGCTGGATTTTCTGCCCTTAGACCCCCTCAAATGGCATCCTAAATAATTCAGTTTTGCAGAATTTCCTGAAGGGCATGAGGGTTTTACATTGTTTGGCAACTTGTTCTTAAGACTGGAGTCACTATTGTAAATGCCATTACTGTAGAGCTAGGATTAGCTACCGCCCAGAAGAGACATTTGAGATTTCAGGGCCACCACACAGGATCATATTCTGTTAAAGCATGTTAAGTTCCACTGACTTCAGTCACAAAATACGAACTTTCTTTTAAAATAAATGGTACTTAAAACATCTAACATGGCAAGATCATGCCTTATTAGGGAGGAAGAAGATATTCCATGGCACTACTCTTATGCTTACATTTTCACAACATATACAACTTTGCTGATTAACATTTGGTATGATTTTACAGTCCTACAAGATCATCAACTTTGCTCCTAGCCTGCTGCAAATAATTGTTTCCGATCAAGTGGAATTCCCAGTGCGACAAGCAGGTGAGCAAAGGTTCTGCTACAGTTTACTTCTATGTGTTGTGAGTAGGGCTTTGTATTGGTGGTTGGCAACGTGGGGCTCTGCCATTGTAGAGAAGAAACCTCAGCTTCTTGTAATTGTTGCATTGATTTTCGAGTGGTTATTTCCAGAACTGGGACCTTCCTTTGCATATCATGGCGGTTGCACTTACTTTAAAATTTAGCCTTCCTAAGCAAGTTTTCTTATGCTTCTCAGTCTGAACTGTTTTGTTATTTTTGGTAATTCAGCTGCCATTTATCTGAAGAACATGGTTACGCAGTACTGGCCAGATCGGGAGCCCCCACCCGGAGAAGTAATATTCCCGTTCAATATTCATGAAAATGATCGGCAGCAGATTCGGGATAATATCGTGGAAGGAATTATTCGGTCTCCAGACTTAGTGAGGTATGTTAAGCTCAGGGAATGTGCTACAGCAGGTTATGTGAAGTTTATTCTGCATAATTTTGTTCTAAAAATTTAGTTTTTTTCAGGAAGTGAGGGGTTTTTTGGGGGGGGGAGAGAGAAATTTGGTGGCAGCATCCAAGGAGAGAAGATGCAAAACGCTGGGTTTCTTTGAAGGGCTCAGTAAGATTCAGGAATGTCTTTCAGAGGTGGGGGGAACAATGTCAGGTTGTACGTGGCATGTCCTACCTGCTGACTGTTGGAAGTTCTATTGCGCTAATGAGGATGGGCAGGGGTGGAATTCTAGCAGGAGCTCCTTTGCATATTAGACCACACACACCATCCCAATGTCCAGAGCTCTTTTTTGTAAGCTCTTGGAGGACTGGCTACAACAGGGGTGTGTCGCCTAATATGCAAAGGAGCTCCTGCTAGAATTCCACCCCTGGGATTGGGGACTTCTGAAATGTTCGACTTCTCAACTTCAACAGAGCAAGATTAATTTGAAGGGCAGGCTCCCCCGTTGGATGAGTAACTTTCTGTAGAAGCAAAACTGCAAAATGAGACTTTCCGATTCCTTCTTTAGATTTTGCCCCCACATTCCCAGGGCTTTCTTGCCAGCCAGCTGGGGCTAGCATCACTTAATGCAGAAAACAAAGGCCTGGCTCCTGTGCTCGCTTGCTGAAATGGCAGAGACGTGGGAGGTAACAGTGGCCTCCGTGATCAAAGAGACTCCACATTATAGCTAAAGAGGCAAGGTTGGGGGGGGAAGCAGAATGACAGCAGGAACAAAGAACTGGCGGTGAATGCAATAGAAAGGATTCCAGAAAGAGAATGAAAAGAATTAGAGTCAGTTCTGAAATTGGCAGTAATTCTTACTGGGGGTTTCCAGGAGGACCGTTTCCAGGAGCTAGCCATAATAATCTATGTATATGTCTGTGTGGGGAGCTACACAGAGGATAAGTGGGCTCTGAATCATGAAAGCTTATGCCCGAAGAAGGGTTGTTAGTCTTTAAGGTACCACTAGGCTCCCGTTTCATTTTGCCGCTACAGCCTAATGCTGCGAACCCCTTTGGAAGTTACACAGAGAAAAGCAAAAGAGAAAGCTTGAAAATGTTATGGCTCTCTTGCAAGAGTGAAGAAGGCCTATTTTTCCCCAGTGAGGGTAAGGAAATAGGAATGTAAATGGTTCTCTTATTGGAGTGTTGGCTGAGTGTATCTGTTTCCGGTATAGAGGCTCTGTGTAGTGCTGGGAATGACATTGTACCTGCCCGTTGTCCACACGTGGGTGTAAGGTTTTAATAGGGCCTACCTGAACTTCTGTTTCTGTATGCCACGTAGGATCTTAAAATATTGCTATCTGGGCCTATGTGTGTTGAATTTCATACAGGTAGGCATACATGCAGATACAAACCCACTGTGGCAGGACAAGTGAAGCTGGTAAGTAGTGAAGGAAGGTGCGGTATCACTCTCCACCATACACAATTTATACTCTACACTGGGGGAAGACTGTCCAAGACAGCCCAGGGTCACCCATCACAGAGTGATGATCTGAAAAGCCCTTTTCCACAATCCTTTCTTTCCCATCTACTTGGGGGAGGTCTTTGTTTTTGCTGTCATTTTATTTCCTCTTTGCATATCTAGTCATAAAATGAAGTTTCTCTGATCAAGGTGGTTTTTCTACCTTCCACTGCTTTTTCACTGAAGTGTAGGATCTTTACTTTTGGACTTTTTTTTAAAGTTTACATCTTGACTTCGTAGTGGTGGCTGATCACTATTTCACTAATCCACAGATATAACTGCAGTTCTTTTCCTTTGTGAAAGGTTTCTGATACACTTTATTTTTTTTTGCGGGGGGTGGGGGAGGGGTTGGCCAGGAACGTTTGTTAAGGAACAGACTTCACTCCAACTTAAGAAAATAAGAGAAGCCATGTTGGATCAGGGCAGTGGCCCATCCAGTCCAACACTCTGTGCCACGCAGTGGCCAAGAAAACCAGGTGCCATCAGGAGGTCCACCAGTTGGGCTTAGGACACTAGAAGCCTTCCCATCTCATCCTGTTTATCTGCTTCTTGTTGACTCTTCTCCTTTCTCTTCTTCTTCCCCAACCTTCCAGGGCCCAGCTGACAATGTGCCTCCGCGCTATCATCAAGCACGATTTCCCAGGTCATTGGACGGCCGTGGTAGACAAGATAGGCTATTATTTGCAGTCTCCCAACAGTGGGAGCTGGCTGGGAAGTCTGCTGTGCCTCTACCAGCTAGTGAAGACCTATGAGTAAGTAGATCTTGCATTGAGGATGCGCTTCCTTTGCAGCCAGTACAGGGAGAAGTGGCTGGAGTGCTTCAGAGTCTTTCCTGTTCTCAAAACGGGGGGGAGAGAGAGATCGACCCATTTGCTCAGGAAGAAATAACTGTATATGCTGGAAAGCCTTTAATTTTTCTAAGCTGATGTACAAAGGCATGGCAGGCTTTTCCCATCAAAATCCAAAGCGCTAAAGAGCACCACACTGTATATGCTATTATACATATGTATTACAGACAGAATATGCAAAATGTAAACCATATATATGTAAACATTAAAACGTGTACATGCAGCAAAATGCAGTTCACATTCATCCATTACAGAGCCATAGCATAACAGAGAAGAATGTATGTTGTGGGATGTGTGAACAACATGAGACAGGAACCCGGTTATTATATTGTGTTTCGTAACGTCTTCATTGGAAGAGTACGAAATTGAAATAAGATGAATTTTTTTGTGACTGGGTCTGTGATTATGATTTGCGCAGCTGTTGAATATTCTGGCTCGCTCTTGACAAAAACGTAAATTTGAACATTCTGTATGTAACCAGAACAAAGTGTTCTTTCAGCGCTCCTACCCGAGAAAGGAGATGCCTTTAAAAGGTTGACAAAGGGATGGATGTGAGGGCGATCTGGCTGTGACATCTGTCACCCCATTGATCACCAGGGTTGATTCGGCTGATCTGGCTGGCTAGGCGGGTATCCCCTACCTCCCTCACCACTCCATATGCATCCCTCCCGAAGTTGCGCACTTGGTGGAAGAGGACCACCATCCCAGATAGAAGGAGCTTAGTTGTGCAGTTGATAAGGGAGATTAGGGGAGGGACGGTGGCCCAGTGGTAGAGTATTTGCTTAGAGGAAGTGAGGGCCTTGTGGAACCTTGTCCAGTTCCGCAAGGCCTGCAAGACCACTTCCTTCCAGTCCGCTTTCAATTGACGCGGAGCCTATATCATAGAGAAACTGAAGAAATACTGTCACCACTGAAAACATCACATCAAAGAGATTAGCACCAAATTAATTCTTACGGTTTTAACTACTGAATGTGTAATTTTTATAATATGTATTGATTTTAATTGTTTGTTGTGATTTTATACTGTGAACCGCCCTGAGCCTGCTTTGGCGGGGAGGGTGGGATGTAAATCAAAATGAATCAATTAGTAAGCAGAAGGTCCCAGGTTTAATCCCCGGCATCTCCAACTAAAAAGGGTCCAGGCAAATAGGCGTGAAAAACCTCAGCTTGAGACCTTGGAGATCTGCTGCCAGTCTGAGTAGACAATACTGACTTTGATGGACCGAGGGTTTGATTCAGTGTAAGGCAGCTTCATATGTTCATATATATGCTTTCCAAAGTTCTCCAGCTGATGTCCACACAAATTGCTTGATGTTTAGAGGCGCTTTGGTTCCATATGGCCTAGAAACCTCCAGTTTGTGCCCCAAGAAGCTTGTGATTCCCTCCCTTTGTTTTGGATCTAAAAGGATTTTTGTGCCGTGGGCTGTGACGAAGAGCCAGGAGCAGGGGGAGAACGGAAGTTGTCCTGCAAAGAGAATCATTAGGGTGAGAGTGTAACTTTGCTCGCTGATTGTTTCTGGGTCTGGCTGCTTCTGCAGGTACAAGAAAGCTGAGGAACGAGATCCCCTGATCGCCGCTATGCAGATATTCTTGCCTCGGATTCAGCAGCAGATGATCCAGCTCCTTCCTGACAACTCCCATTACTCCGTGCTCCTTCAAAAGCAGATCTTAAAAATCTTCTATGCACTTGTCCAGGTATAAGCCTTTTACTCCCAAAGCAATGTGAATTCTTACGTTATGGGGAGACGGGAAGGAAAACCCCCCCTAAACCTCTGTCCTATGATTCTGCTTTTGTTGTTGTTTCAAAGATTTTATTTGGTTTTAAAGAACTCAGGAGGTAAAGAAATAAAGAAAAATAACAAGTGAGAAATAACAAAATATAAATATACATGGATATCCTCCTTTAAATTTGCAATTTCAACGCAGCTCATAGAACACTCGTGCATTCAGTTATTGTCATAATATTGCATATCCAGTCTTCTAACACTTTACTCTTAAACTTAATATGATGGCCTTATTTCCTTAGTTCCATCCAGTAAATCTATGATTCTGCTTTGAAGTGTCTCCTTGATTTTGTTGTTACCTAGTTTTTAAAAAGTACACTTAAGGTGGTAGCCTTCGACACACACATCACAGCATTTCAGCAAAGAACGTAAGAAGAGTCTTGCTGGGTTAGACCAGCGGTCTGTCTAGTGTAGCATCCCATTTCATACAGTTGCCAGCCAATTACCCTGGAGTGTCAACCACAGGGACAGAGAGGCCAGGACCTTTCCCTGATGTTGCCTTTTGGCATTGGTACTCAGAGGTTTGCTGCCTCTGAATGTAAAGGTTCCTTTTAGTCACCATGGCTAATAGCCACTGAATAGGCCTGTTCTTCATGAATCTTGTCTAATCTTTTTAAAGCTCTCCACGCGGTGAAAACTGCTGATGTGGTTACATTTTAAAACAATTTTCAAAAGGCCTTATTTTATAATAATCTCTAGAATAGTAATTTTTAAAAAGATAATTCAACTAAGAAATAACATTCTAACAATAAAAAAGGTAGTCCCCTGCGCAAGCACCAGTCATTTCCGACTCTGGGGTGACATTGCTTTCACGGCGTTTTCACGGCAGACTTTCTTTTTTTTTAACGGGGTGGTTTGCCATTGCCTTCCCCAGTCATCTGCAGTTTCCCCTCAGCAAGCTGGGTACTAATTTTACCAACCTTGGAAGGATGGAAAGCTGAGTCAACCTGAGCAGGCTGTCTGAAACCAGCTTCTGCTGGGCTCAAACTCAGATGGTGAGCAGAGAGTTCAGACTGCAGTACTGCAGCTTTACCACTCTGGGCCCGGGGCTCTTCTATTCTAACAGTACATAGTACATAGTACCATAAAGATCCTCTGGAACTCTTTTCTCCCTTCCCGATTTAAGATCAAGTCATGAAAATATCGCTGGCAGGAATTTAAACAAGCCAGCCCAAAATATGTAATAGAAAAAGTCATTTCCTATACTTAACAGCTGTCCTTCCTTATGCAGAAGTAATCTTTGCTGCTTGACATCTTTTCCTGAAAATCCTTGGAGACACGGACTTTATGATCTTTTTGGGCAGGCCATTCAACAAAGTGGGAGCCACTTCTGAGAAGGCCCTTACTCATGTCAGGAAGAATTAAATGCTCCTGGGGGTTGCAGCAGTAATCAAGAGCTGATGACCGCAGTTGGTGCATAGATGGTAGTGTTAAGCTTCTGGAACGAACCCTCCCTTTGCGCCGGGAACAGGAGGTTTCTTGTACCTTCACATCTCAGTGGAGCTTTTAGTCAGATGAAACCTCTGGTATGTTTGAGTCCATAAACACAAATTTCTTCTGCTGGCCAATCTTAGAAATGATAGCCTGTGCTAAGACTCAGTAAAAGGAGCAGCTTTTTGTGTTCTATTACTTTGGTGCATTGCATCAATGACCCTCCTCCTATTTTCCCTTCTGATATTTCTGGATTTCTCTGTGCAACTGCTGTGTCCTTCTCCTTGAAGAAAGAAACCCTGTATGTTTCAGCATGGGATAATTACAGAATAGGAGTGAAAGGCTCGCTGCAGGCCACCAGTTGCCCCCTAAATATTACGTGGTCTCCCAGGACTTATAAGGAGGCAGCATTATGGGCATCATGTCCCGTGGAGCACCGTGACACATTCTGCCCCTTCCCACTAATGATAAAACTATTTTTTCCCTGTCTGGAACAAAAAGCAAGCTGTAATTTCTGGGAGTAGCGTTTTCTGGAGGATGAGAGTTCTTTGCTCTTCTTGTTATCAAGCCAACGTATTTCTTTCTCCTCCTCCCTATCTTTTTACCAGTATGCACTGCCACTTCAGCTGGTGAACAACCAAACCATGACTCAGTGGATGGAGATTTTCCGGACGGTGATTGACAGAAATGTGCCTGCCGTAAGGTTTATTCTTTTGGTTTAGGTGAACTTGTTTGGTGGATTGCGAACGGTTAGTGCAAGGAGTGTTTTGGCGCTTCTGTTGCGGTGCAGTCCTCTATCGTAGAGGGTGTTCCTCCGGCATTAGATGCTTCCCTTCATGTAAGACTGGCATCTTTCAGCGAGCCAGAAAGTGCCTAGCGGCCGTGGAAAGCGCTGCACAGTGGAGGATCACTTCTGCAGGGAACAGAGGATGGTGCAAAGGGAAGCAAGGCTTAAGAACCAAGTCATGGTATGGTATGGTGGTGGGAAGTGCAGCCAAATTGCACCTGACTTGTGACAACCCCAAAAGGTTTTCAAGGCAAGAGTCATTCGGAGAAGGCTGGCTGCTGCCTGCCTCTACATAGCAACCCTGGGCTTCCTTGACGGTCTCTCGTCCAAGGACTAGCCAGGGCTGACCCTGCTCACCAGTATGTACATTATAAACCAGGGGTGGCCAAACTGTGGCTCAGAAGCCACATGTGGCTCTTTCACACATATTCTGTGGCTCTCAAAGCCCCCACCCCATTGGCTGGCTTGAAGAAAGCATCTGTCTCTTTAAATCACTTCTCCAAGCTAGCTGGCAGCGTGGAGAATGCATTTAAAGCTAAATTGGTTTCTTTTCATGTCTCCCTCCCCACCATCTATTTGCCTTCCTTCCTTCCTCTCTTGTGACTCTCAAACATGTGATGTTCATGTCTTGCGACTCTCAAACATCTGACATTTATTCTGTGTGGCTCTTGTGGTAAGCAAGTTGGGCCACCCCTGTTATAAACAGATGCTTGTTTCCTCAAAAATCTTCAGAGCTTTAGTTGAAAAGCCTCTTCAGGCAGAGGTCTTAGTTGCAGTGGTTAAGGGAACAGAAAATCATCCACATGGCTGGAAGTTGTCTTTCCATATGTGCCTACTGCCTTGTTGCCACAAGCAGTTCGGTATCTAGATCTAGAAGAGGAAGCTGTATTCTCCAGCACAGAGTCCCTCAGTTGATGGAGCTGGGAAAGTTAGAAGCTGAAGTCTGGACTTCTTATACTTATACCAGGACTGGTCAATCTCGAGGCTTTCTACTGCCTGCCAGATCCGCACCCCTGTTCTCTTTGGAGCTTCTAGAAGGTTCTGAAGTCCAGGCACCCCCATTCAGCTCATTGGCCCTTGGGCTTAAAGGTTCCAGGCTCAAGCACTGACTGATGCTTGTGAAGTGAGGATCTGTGAGGATATACTAGATGAGCTTCAGTGTTGCATGGGCCAGAGGTGTGCCAGCTTTGATGTCTCCTAGGGACAGACTGCAGGATCTGCAAGGCTGGGTCATCTGCAGAGCAGGAGCAGCGTTGAATGCGCCTGTTGGTGAAATTCTGAGAGCTTCCTTCCAAGAGTTCTTGCTTGCACAGAATAATAATCGTCAATTTCTTGGTTGCAGCGGTGAAAGACTCTTGAAACCACAGTTGTGTAAATTGAAACAGTCCTAGTGGTTTTCAGGGAGATAAAACTAGTCATGTGTTAGGAAAAAGCTGTAGTTTCACTAGAACGTTAAGAAGATGATGCTGATGACATTGGATTTATACCGCACCCTTCACTCTAAATCTCAGCGTCTCAGAGAGGCTTACAATCACCTTTCCTCCCCCATAGCAGACACCCTGTGAGGTAGGTGGGGCTGAGAGAGCTCTTACAGCAGCTGCCCTTTCAAGGACAACTCCTGTGATAGCTATGGCTAATCCAAGGCCATTTCAGCAGCTGTAAGTGGAGGAGCGGGAAATCAAACCTGGTTCTCCCAATAAGAGTCTGCACACTTAATCACTACACCAAACTGGCTTTCAGACTGCTACCTACTAATTGGTAGGTAGTCCTCGATTTGAATGTTTGCCCTTTACATGATTGTTGAAATATTATTTTATTGATTAAAAATGCATACCTTGTCTTTGTATATAAAATGGATTAGGTTTTTTTAAAGGACAGGTTTTAGTACAATATTTAGTTTGTTACAAATTGGTATTGAAGGGTAAGAAGCCCTTATTATGCTGTGTTTAATGCTTACTTTAAAAAAAATGTGTGCTTGCTGGCTGATGATGATTTCATTGGAACAGGAAACTCTGCAGATCGATGAAGACGACCGACCGGAACTGGTCTGGTGGAAATGTAAGAAGTGGGCTTTGCGGATCGTCACTCGCCTTTTTGAAAGGTAATATGCTCAGAACAAGAAATGGAGTTTCTAAATTCTGTTTTGTCTCCCTGTAAACGTGTTCATATGTCTAACCCGGGACTTGAGGCTGTGATTCTGAGGCAAAAGTTTAAGGAGAGGGTGCATATGTCTAACCCAGAAAGAATCATAGGGTTGGAAGGTACCTCCAGGGTCATCTAGTCCAACCCCCTGCACAATGCAGGAAACCCACAAATACCTACCCCAAGATTCTCCCTCTTTTGGTTTCTCTCTTCCTTTCTTCACTTCTGTGCTAACAAAAGGCATGATGGTGTTCCCTTCCTAATTGGAGAACAAAATGATAGGAAAAAACTAAGAAAAGAGAGACAGGAGAAGGGGAAAGGGAGGGGGAGGAAACAGTGGCAAACTGTATGTGCTCATTGTCATGCGTTTATTTATATATTTTGAGGAAATATTTGTATCATCTTTACTTGTTTGTCTCTCTGCCTGAGGGTAGGGTTGCCAGGCCCTCTTGGTTTATGTCCCGTCAGCCCTGTATGGTGGCCTATCAGGCATCCAGTAAGCCTTTTGGTTTTGTTGCTCTCCTGAGACTGGCTGACTCCAAGTCAGGTGATCGACGACACATAGCAGTGTTCACCTCAGCAGGTCCCAAGAACAGCGCTCTTCTTTCAGCTGCACACTGGTTGCAGAGAGCCATTTTCACCACTAACAGAAGGGTCCTCCCTGTTTCATTCCTGCTGCTGTGTTTCTTAGGCTCCCCCTCCCACTTAGTCATTGACCCTGCATCAGGGCTTTTTTTGAGCAGAAATGCACAGAAACGCATTTCCGGCTGGCTTTGTGTCAGGGGGTGTGGCTTAATATGCAAATGAGTTCCTGCTGGGCTTTTTCTACACCCCCCCCTGCTCTGCATCCAGCCACATCAGCATTGCTCACAATCGTCTCTTCTTACAGTAATGAAGTGTGCGTGGTGTATTGGTACTAAGCATTTAACTAGCATTGTTTTAATCCTTGCAGCAGACCTATATGGTACAGTAGTATTTCAGAGAGGGGAGCTGAGACTGAAAAGGTATGTCCCCAGTGACTTTCAGATGGGAGATTTCCTGATTCAGAGCTTGGGTTCTCGAACCCTGATGTGAGAGGCATTCTCCTGAGGCAGTCCCCTGAGGCATGCAAGATGCCAGCATGTGACTCTGAACTCTGCTGTTACAGAGGCTCACTCAGGGTGGTGCCTTGGTTAAGAATGGCAGACTCTAATCTAGAGAACTGTGTTTGATTCCCCACTCCTCCTCCACATGCATCCAGCTGGGTGACCTTGGGTCAGTCAAAAGTTCTTTCAGAGCTGTTCTCTCAAGAACAGTTCTCTCAGAGCTCTCTCAGCCCCACCTACCTCACAGGAAGAGGGAAAGGAGATGGTAAGCCACTCTGAGACTCCTTCAAGTAGTGAAAAGCAGGGTATAAAAGCCAGCTTTTCTTCTTTTCATGTCTGCGTATGGAGATCCAGGAATTCCTCTTTCTCTAGTCTTTCACGCAGTGCAGGTTTTGACAAGGCACCATTTCTCTAAAATGTCTGTCTTCAGTCAGCCTCATTCAGAAAAACAAGGTATTTGATGTGTCGGTTTAGCATCCCTTTTGTCATGAATTCAGCAGTGTGTCTTGAGAGCTTTGCGTAGGAAGCGGTGTGATGTATGGGGCTAGAAAACATCAGTCGAGCAAACAATGCAGCACAGCCCCAACAGAAGCTTTTGTGTATGTATTATTGAGTTTACTATAAAGAAATACATTATCCAAGGATTCCGCCCCCACCCTTTTTGACAGACAGACATTTTGGTTTAAATATTTACACAGTTGATTTGAAACTCTCTTTCCTTATAGGTACGGTAGTCCGGGGAATGTAACAAAAGAATATTTTGAATTTTCCGAGTTCTTCTTGAAAACCTATGCTGTTGGAATCCAACAGGTAAAGATTTTACATTTATTATGGGAAGGGGTACGATGAGTCCCCAGTATGCACGTGATATTGCCTTTTATACAGATATTGTCAAAATCCATCATCAGCCAGTTTGGTGTAGTGGTTAAGTGTGCGGACTCTTACCTGGGAGGACTGGGTTTGATTCCCCACTCATCCACTTGCACCTGCTGGAATAGCCTTGGGTCAGCCATAGCTCTTGCAGAGTTGTCCTTGAAAGGGCATCTGCTGTGAGAGCTCTCTCCAGCCCCACCCACCTCACTGGGTGTCTGTTGTGGGGGGGGGGGAAGATATAGGAGATTGCAAGCTGCTCTGAGTCTCTGATTCAGAGAGAAGGGCAGGGTATAAACCTGCAGTCTTCTTCCTTCCTTGACTGGGGGAGGGCCTGTGTGCATCAGGAAGGAGTGACGAGCTGGGGCATCCCTGGAGAGGGAGATGGGAGAACACTCCCAGGGAAACTACTTAGCAGACTCCCTTTGGCACTTAAAGGGAGTTTGTATGTTTTTGGCTGAAATTCCAAACAAATAATGAGTTGATGCTGGTTATTAACTTATAGGAAGGTTGCTTTGAGAGCCAGTTTGGTGTAGTGGTTAACTGCGTGGACTCTTATCTGGGAGAACTGGGTTTGATTCCCCACTCTTCCACTTGCAGCTGCTGGAATGGCCTTGGGTCAGCCATAGCTCTTGCAAGAGTTGTCCTTGAAAGGGCAGCTTCTGTTTGAGCTCTCTCAGCCCCACCCACCTCACAGGGTGTCTGTTGTGGGAGGGGGAAGGTAAAGGAGATTGTGAGCCGCTCTGAGATTCAGAGTCTCTTTTTCTTTTCTCATCTTCTTCTTTTGAGGAGGGGTGTGTGTGGCGGTTTCCTCCATCCCCAAAGTGGACTGCCAGCAAATCCTGTTTTTGTGTAGCCACTACGCCGTCTCTTGCCTTTTGGCTTGTCAGTGGGTGGGTGGGTGGAGGCTCCTTTGATGGATTTTGCCCTGAATCCTCCAGTTGCTGTTCCTTCATTTAGCTGTTTGGGGCCTGAGTAGCTCAGACGAGTCTTGAGCTTGTCACAGCTCAGAAGCTAAGCAAGGTTGGTCGTCATTAGTACTTGGATGGGAGGCCACCATAGAAGCCCTGGATTGCCGTGCAGAGGAAGGCAAGGGCAAACCACCTCCTCTGCTCATCTCTTGCCTTGAAAACCCCATGAGGGAAACCGCCACGAGTCAACTGTGACATGACGGCACTCTATTATTTTATTTATGTGTTAAACAGCTCATGTTTACATGCCATCTGGGATTGCATGTTTGGGGTGAGTGGCAAAGGGAAATCTGGCGTCAAGAGGTTTCTCCTCCTTCCCCTCAGCCCCGTCAGAAGCAATTTCCTGTTAATCCAACTGCATATCTTCTATGAGCTTTTCGGGAGGATGAAAGCAACCCTGAGTGACTGGCATCCTGCAGTTTCTCTCCAATTGTTCTTTGATTGTGAGGTGTTAATGAAAGGGAATCTAGGATGCTTTTCTCTGTTGTCTGTGCCTGTTGGTCTTGAGCAGGGCTTTTTTTGAGCAGGAACACAGTTCCAGCTGTCTTGGTAGTGTGGCCCCTACTATGCAAATGAGTTCCTGCTGGGCTTCTTCTTCTTAAAAAAAAGGCCTGTGTGGAACAATCGTGATGTCGGGGTGTGGCTTAATATGCAAACGAGTTTCTGCTTGGCTTTTTTGAGACACTCTCAGCATGCCCAGTGTCAGAACTCAGATTTTAAAACAGCAAAGTATCGAGTAGCTGCTTGAAGGTCCCGTGGAGGCCTGTCACAATGTTCTCATTACAAGAAGGCTTCTTTAATGTGGTCTGATGTTTGTACTCTCTGCCCCCACCTATTTAGGTGCTCCTAAAAATTTTGGACCAATATAGACAGAAAGAATACGTCGCGCCGCGTGTCCTTCAGCAAACGCTCAACTATCTGAATCAAGGGGTCCATCACTGTATAACCTGGAAGCAGATGAAACCACATATGCAGGTCAGATGAAAACAGTAAATTAGCACTAGGACACAATCCCAAGGGTTTGAGCTGGGGCTTTTTGGAACTTGGGCAAACATTCCCACTGCTGGTGCTAAAATGGGGGAAAAACTCGCTGTGATAGAAATAATAAATAACCACCTAGCCAGTATTTGGGCGGCTTCAGTTCCCAAGCATTTTATTGGCAAGTCAACATAGTTTATCACACAGGTGTTGCATTGTGGCTATGGATTCTGCAGTCGTTATTTGTGATAAATATATCCACAGCCATTTTTTTTAAATCCATGTCCATTATCTCCTGCTTGCAAGTAAGCCCAGTAATGAGATTGGTTATGTCAGTTCAGCTCTGAGCGATCGGGTTACATCACGTGCTGTATTGTGATATTTCCATGAATATTTTGGGCTGCTGGGTTTCTGAAAAATGCAGTCAGTCATGCATGCAAGGTTCTGCTGTGTCAAGCTCAAGTGACACTAGATGGGTATATTTGGTTATGTTTAGCAGTTTGAACAAGAGGCATCATCTTCGTTTTCCAAGCATTGTATTTTAAATAATGTTTTATACGCGCCAGTGTTAGGGGTGCTCCATCCAGCAGCCATAGAAATGCCAGAAAGATGTGCAGGGGCAGACAGGCAGCAACAAGGCGCAATCTTTCAGGCGCACACTGCGCCCAGACACAGACTGAAAAGCTTATTCGTGTGGAACATTGTTCTGTTTCAGAATTTCTTACAGCTTTTGTTGGAGCACTGAATGACTTACAGTGGAGTCATATTTCTGGATGTTCTTTGTGTTCTATCAGACTCTCTGTGAAGAAGTGATCTTCTCCCTGATGTGCTACAAAGATGAGGATGAAGAGCTCTGGCAAGAGGACCCCTATGAGTACATTCGCATGAAATTCGGTATGTATCTGTGGAAGTCCTTGATGTCGTGCTGTTCTGTTCCTTGATCTCCTAGTTATATTTCTCTATTGAGCTTAGCCTTTACAGTTTCTGCAGAGGATTATGGCTAGTTTGTGTTTTTAAGCCCAACACTGAAATTGTATTGTTCAGACATTAACAAACGGGGAGAAAAAAATGCTCCCCAGATTGCAAGGAGAGCATAGTTCTGTTAGAATTACCTCTGCTACAACTTCCTAGGAAACTTCATTAGCTACATGTTTAAAAAGCGCAGTGGGAACAGAGCTGGGGGTCAGCTAGCAAGAAGAGCATCTTGAAGGGTCATGTTGGGCCAGACTAATGGTCCATCTAATCCATCAGCCTGGTTCACATGCTGGCCAATCAGTTTCCCTGGAGGGCCAACAAACAGGGCAAAAGAGACTCCTGATGTTGCCTCCTGGCACTGGTATATTCAGAGGTTTACTGCCTCTGAATGTGGAGGTTCCCTTTGTCACCAAGGCTAGTAGTCACTGGTGGACCTTTCCTCCATGAATCTGTCTAATCCCCTTTTAAAGCTGTCTGTGACAGTGGCCATCACGACATCCTCCGGCAGCAGATTCCACATTACTGGTTGAATAAGGAAGTATCTCTTTTTGTCTGTCCTGAACCCATTTCCCAACAATGTCATTGGATGCCCCCGACTTCTACTTTTAAGGGAGAGGGAGAAAAAAGCTACTTCTGTCCACTTTCTAAACTAAGAAGTCCCAGAATCTTTAGCCTTTCCTTATAGGAAAGTTGCTCCAATCCCTTGATCATCTTGGTTTCCCTCTTTTCCAGCTGTGTGATATCCTCATTGTGATAAGGCAGCCAGAACAGTGCACAGTATTCCAAATGAGGCTGCATCGTGGCTCTACGCGTGGGCATTAGAATATCAGATGCTTTATTTTCAGTTCCTTTCCTAATAATCCCCAGCATGGAATTTGCCTTTTTCACCACTGTGGCACACTTGAGTCGATGCTTTCATCGACCTATAAACTGTAACCCAAAGATCTCTTTCAATCTTAGTCTCAGTCAATTCAGAACCTTATTTACAGGGTAAACAGGTGATGACTGTTCATTAGAACCAGGGGTTGTTGCAGCTTTGACACTAATTCAGTTGTTAACTGAAAAGCAAAATAGTTCGCTGGAGGACAGAAAAAGAATGCTTTGGAGAATATAGTCAATCCTGCCCATTCAATGGATGCAATTCTACTGGAACATCTGCACAGACCTCAGTGATATGCATGGGAGATGCTGTGTGTCAGAAGTTAATCCTAAAGGTGATAGGTTGGTCATGAGCAAAACCACAGAATGCTGGATTGTGAACCCTCACAACCCCAGGGTACCATGCTAGCACTAGTCCCCTCTACTAACCTGCCAGCTGGAGTCCAAGGGATGGAGTCTTCAGCCCTCCCAGATCTAAATTGAGAAGTCAGCCCTGCCAGGTGGGAAACTTGCGAATTGAGTTTTAAATAAAGGTTTATTAAAAGGAAGGACTCAATATGATTATAGGGTGGAATTCTAGCAGGACCTCCTTTGCATGTTAGGCCACACACCCCTAATGTAGCCAATCCTCCAAGAGCTTACAAGGCTCTTTTTTGTAAGCTCTTGGAGGATTGGCTACATCAGGGGTGTATGGCCTAACATGCAAAGGAGGTCCTGCTAGAATTCCACCCCTGATTACTTCCCATGGCAACATAACCGTGGAAATAGCCATGTCTCAATCTTCCCCATTATATACCTCATCAGAGTGATTAGAAAACAGCCATGTGCAAATAGAGACCATTGCTACAAGTCATATAAAAAACCAGTTCTGATTTATTCAGGAGAGTGGGTTACTTGAAAATAGAGCGTGACCTGGAAGCACTATCTGAACGCCAGGTACATCTTGATCTTCCAGTGAAGATTGTAATGCAGAATGAAGCCCTTACTTAGCTCATGAATTACCATGAGCGCACGACATTCCAGCAAAGCCCTGCTGAAAGAAGGGGAGGCACGCAAGACCAAAGGCAGTCCTGCAAGGCTTTTTGTACAGGGGCATTATTCAGAGGAATAGGTCTTCACTGCACTTGCCTAGCATCACGCAACTGGCTTGCCTAAAGGTCTCTTGGCTTTCCAGAAGCATTGGTTTAGGATTCAGGCCTACAGAAACAGATGTTGCTTCTTCTCTGCGAACTTGAGGTCATGCTGACTGCAGTTTCAGAGAGCAAGTTGCGGATGATAAGTCTGACTTAGGTGGTAGTGAAGTCGAAGAAGAAGACATTGGATTTATATTCCATCCTCTACCCTGAATCAGAGTCTCAGAGCGGCTCACAATCTCCTTTATCTTCCTTCCCCACAACAAACATCCTGTGAGGTGGGTGGGACTGAGAGAGCTTTCCCAGAAGCTGCCCTTTTAAGGACACCTCTGAGATAGCTATGGCTGACCGAAGGCCATTCCAGCAGCTGCAGGTGGGGGAGTGGGGAATCAAACCTGGTTCTCCAGATAAGAGTCTGCACACTTAACCACTACACCAAACTGACTCTCTGGACCTGGAGGTTTCAAGGCCAAGAGAGCCAGGAGGGAGTTTCACCTGCACATTCCATCTTGTTAGCACCTGAGTGGGGGCAGGTGGCTTGCTTAATTTGACCTCCATGCATCTGCAGAGGACGTGGTCTCATTCTAGCAACACATCTGATTGGTCAGCTAGAATCATGCCAACTCAGTCTGGCATAACAGGAAGATCTTTCCTTCTAGTCTGTGTCCTTGGTCTGGATTGTATCTCCCTGTGTGTCCTCTCTTGATTCTGGACCAGATTAGGGGGCCTCATTAGCCAGAACACCTGCCTGTGATTTGGGGTTTTGAAACTTTATTGGACTCAATTTTGACTGCTAACATCTGAATTAGATAGCCGATGCTTGTAAAAGTGCCTTAAGAAGCATCTTGCAGAAGTTATGCTGAATGCAGAAAAAATCATAGCCAATAAGTGTGATCCCAGCCTATGTAATGTGCTATACCAGAGACAAGAAGTTACTTCACAGAACTGACAGCCACATAGGTAAAGGGATTTAAGACCAAGCCCTTGAATTTCAGGTTGCGGTCCAGGAACGGGTGTGTTCTTTTTTTGAAAACAAAACTACAGGCTAGAAATCCACTTACTGCTTACCCATACAGTACATTTCAAGGTAATTGTCTTGCTTTAAGTTATCCAGTGACAAATTTCTTCTGAAACTTTGCTAGATGTGTTTGAGGATTATGCTTCCCCCACAACAGCGGCTCAGATCCTTCTGTATACTGCAGCAAAAAAGCGAAAGGAGGTACTTCATTCTCATTCTTTTAAAATGCAATGGCAAATTTTGAATGATTAAATAGCCTTGCCCCCCCTCCCCATGTTCCTCAAAGGGAGTTGCACCATGTATATTTGTCATCTTCCATTTTTAATTTTTATTTCATTGTCGCGTTTTCATCTTCCCTTTCATGGTCTCTTCCTCCAGAACCCTGTAGTGTAGCTTGGGCTGAAAACCAGTGTTCCCTCTAAGCTGCAGAGTCTTGTGAGCAAAATTTTTCTTTGTGAGCTACTGGCATTAAAGTTGTGAGCTACTGCAGAAATTAGTGTGCTCTGTGGTCATCCTTCCTGAGCTAAGACAAAAAATTGTGAGCTGGAAGCTAAAAATCTGTGAGCTAGCTCGCACTAACGCAGCTTAGAGGGAACACTGGCTGAAACACAGTGTAACCAACCCAATGTTATTCAGTAAGATTTGTGGCTGAGCAGGGGTTTGATAATCTGGTCTCCATAATCTGGCACTCGAACTACTATACTTCACCGGTTCCCTGGAGTCTCAAAGCAGTTATGCTTAACTGGGGCAGCCTGGGAGGGGGAGGAATGGTCTGTGCAACTTGCAATATTTCAGCAAAAGCAGCATTCTAAATCTCAAGCTTGAAACTACTGCTTACAAAATACAGTGTATTTTAAACCAGGAAAATAGCAAGGTATTTAAGAATACTTGTACATTTCTTTGTCCTGTACTGCTTTCATAAGAACATAAAAGAAGCCATGCTGGATCAGGCCAATGGCCCATCCAGTCCAGCACTCTCACACAGTAGCCAAAAACCCCAGGTGCCATTAGAAGGTCCACCGGTGGGGCCAAGATACTAGAAGCCCTCCCACTGTTTCCCCCCCACACACACACACACCAAGCATCAAGAATAGAGAGCATCACTGCCCCAGACAAAGAGTGCCATCAATACACTGTGACTAATAGCCACTGATGGACCTCTGCTCCATATGTTTTTTCTCAAGGCCCTGCTGCGTGTCTTCTTCCCCTCCCTTTTGACATGTGTTTACTATCCCTGTGATCAAACATGTTTGTTGCTTGCCCAGATCAGAGGTCTTGAGTTTCCCCATTGCCCTGTTATAATGTGGCAAAGGCTTTCTAGTGCTTTGATGGCTGATGTGAAACTGCAGGATTATAACAAAATTCTCACTCTCTTTAGGGGGAGGAGGGGATCTCAGTTATCTGAAGTGCATTCTTACAAACAAAGCAGTCATGCTGTTCTTGTTTCAATAGTGATTATGAGTGACTTTTCCCAGCCAAAATTGTCTTTGTTTTTGTGTCACCACTCTAGGTGTTACCCAAAATGATGGCATTTTGCTATCAGATCCTCACTGAACCCAGCGCTGACCCGAGGAAGAAAGACGGAGCGTTGCACGTGATAGGATCTCTAGCGGACATTCTTTTGAAGGTAATAAAGATGAAGCTGAATGAAAAGTATCTGCCTCCAAAGATGCTTGTTGCTAGCAGAGGCTGAAAATATATTTTAAAAACAATGGAGAGACCCAGAATGCATTTACATATTTCTGATAAAAAAAGATCTGTATCTCTCCAGAAGCTGCATTCTGCATTTTCTCACGCTCCATGTTTGTGCTGTCTTCATTCATGGGTGTGACTCAAGAGTGTCCTTGTGCTGTCAAAAGTGCATTGTGAAAAAAGAGCTGCTTGTGAAATGGATCCATGCTGGTCTTGATCCATTAGCTTTGGAGGCGAGGACCATCAGGTGGGAAATCACTCTGTCCAGGTCTTCCCAATGTAGGAAGTGGCAGAGAACCAGGCAAACAAAGATAAGAACATAAGAGAAACCATGCTGGATCAGACCAATGGCCCATCCTGTTTAACACTCTGTGTCACACAGTGGCCAAAAAAACCCAGGTACCATCTCTTAACAGTGCCATCTCTTTACAGTGATGGCAGGTTGGGAGGCAAAGTTTTCTGGCTACGCTTCTTCACTGAATTTTCCCATTGACCTTGCTCCTTGAGTGGCTGGAGGCCAGTTTTGTCTTTTCCTTGCCCCACTTACAGCAACGCAAGAGCCAGGCCTGGCTGTGGGTGCATCAGGATTGTTTAGTCTAATATGGAGCAATCCTGATATCAGTCTCAAAGATCTGATCTTTCTATGACTGCACAAAGCTGTAAAACATTAATGAACAAGTACAGCAAATATGTACGTTTCAGCCACAAGTTTCCAGGTTTGTTGAGAATCAGCTTGAACCTCGAGGACAATAGAGCAAAACAATCTGTTAAAATTAACTAATATACAAAACAGTCAAATTTAAATAAATTTAAATGAGTTTGCAAATAGTAAATAGTAATTAGGGTTTGTAGAATCTTTCAGGCTCAAGTGCCATGTTCTACTGGAGAAAGTTTTCCTTCCAGACGTTTCATTCTCAGCTGCGGAGAACATCCTCAGTGGCGTTGCAGCCGGAGCAGGCGCTCTGACCTTCTTGGCTGCTGTGCATTGAATGGGTAAATAGTAAAGTTCTCAATAAGTCCAAGTCATGTGTAGATGTCCAGGAGTTTTCTCCACTACTGATGACATAGTGCTGGACACTCTGTATAAAATTTGTATTGAAACTATTTTGTGGATGGTCCAACATCCCTCCTTGATGAAAATGTGGCTCCATTGAAACATGAAGATTACTGTCAACTATCCACGTAGAGGGTCTTCATAGGACGTCTACACATGACTTGGACTTATTGAGGACTTTAATATTATACTAGCACTCTGTCTTTGTTAAATTACCTGTTAATGCTTAAACACACAGTAAAGATATATAAGAAATGTGTTTGTGGTCTTTTAGACTTTTAGTGAACTTTTGCATACTCATTTAAATTCATTTAAATTTGACTATTTCGTGTATTAGTTATTTTTCACGGATTGTTTTGCTCTGTTGTTCATTTTCCGTAATTCTCTTTCTAATTGAACCTTGAGGACAGCTGTTCTTACTGGCTTCGGATCATTTTACAAAACAAATCTGGGATATTGTGTGTGCGCAAGGTGGTGGTTCTGTTAAACGTTTGGGTCTGCCTGCCTTTCACTGGATTTGTATTATATCAGCATATTTTCTGGAAATGGACTTAAATTCGAGTCTGGTTTGACTTCTTGTGGTAGAATTGCTCCAGGGCAGTCATTCTGAGAAATAGGAATCCCTGTACAACAAAATGGAGGTTTACTTTTTGTTTGTTTGTTGTTGATTCCACCAGAAGAGTATATTCAAGGATCAGATGGAGCTGATGCTACAGAATCATGTCTTCCCATTGTTCATGTCCAACCTTGGGTATTTAAGAGCAAGGGTAAGCGCCCAGAGTGCATGCGTTATTCTGTGGGGGTTTGATTTTATATTGAACATCACTCAAGATCATCTGTTTCAATTATGGGGGGGGGAGGAAACTACAGTGGAAGCTGTCAGTGAGTGGGGTCCTCTCCTGGGTCACCTGCACCTCTCAGCCACACCTCTTACACTCTTAAGAAATTGCCAGATCTCATACCAACCGAAAAACACTAGCTATCCCCTTGTTCAATGAAAACAATGTACTTAAGTACACAAACACATGAAAAATACACAAAACACTAGTAATACTAATGGGAAAAAGTCAACCACGCACACTGTTGTCAATAAATACAATGGTCAGAAAATCAAAAACCAAACCACCAAGTTTCCAGGCTTTCAAGGATCTCGTACCAAGGCAGCCGGGCTGCCATTTTCTGCATTGCCAGGACCAGCAGCAGCATAGGAGCAGGGAATGTCTTCTCTGTTCACTGTGGTAACTGGGCTGACACTCCCCCCGGTTCCATGGGCCCCCCAGCTGAAAAGTTTTAAATCAAGAGTGCTAGAATCTATAAAGATCAACAAAATCCATGATGTAAAATTGTAGGCAGTCTGGTTGGACCAGAGACTACAACAGGGCTGTACCTTGATGAGGACCAGACTGAACCTCCACAGAGTAGTGAAACAAGTTTTCAGGAGCAAAAGCACTCTTCTTCAGGTTATGTCTATAGCAAGAAAACCCAAGCAAAAACGAGTAAGAGGAGGAAAAGATTTTGCACTGTTTTATGTCTCAAAACCCGCCTTGTGTCCCAGTGAGAAAAACTGGCTATGAATTAAAAAACAAAAATCTTCCATCCATTGCCAAGCCCGGAGTGACGCCAAGCCGCACCACTGACAGTTTGCATGAGTCTTAGCACTGCAGTAGTGACTGATCCGCTTTCTTCTTGGGGGTGTTGCAGTCTTGCTGGACTCTTCATTCGTTCAGCACGCTGGAGTTCCACAATGAACTCAACCTGAGAAATGCCGTCGAGCTGGCAAAGAAGAGCCTGATTGACGACAAGGAGATGCCTGTCAAAGTCGAGGCTGCCATAGCACTGCAGTTGTTAATAAGCCATCAGGAACAAGGTTTGCTTTTTATTTCCCTCCTCTGCATTGGCTTAGCCTTCCCAACGTACTCAGTTTAAATACGTGCTTCTGAACTTGGATGTCGCTAACAGTCTTTCATTCTTTTCTCCCTCATTTTTTGTTTGTTCCTCTGTTGGCTTCTTTCTGAACTGGGTTTGCTGTTCCGTTTGCCACTTTCATCCTGTCTTTCTTTGCTCACCATCTGCTTTCCCAGCATCTCTCATCCTGTAAACATCTGCAAACTTATCATTTTGTGCCTCTACAAAACTTGTAGTTTTCTGTAGCATGGTGATTGTTAAGTATCCAAACAGCTATGAGGTGTTGCTAAAGAGCGGCCTAATGTTGCATGTGAATCTGATAGCTCAGTATTTCCAAGGTAACTTTATGGAGAAGGAATTTGGGGGTGTTGCAGTTGGGTGTGTGGGGCTGTCAATTCCTCAAGCAGTTTACATTTTCTCCCTCTTATCTTCCATATAATGTGTCTCCTGCCCTCACTAGGAAGAAACAGAACCATTTGTTGACGTTGCACACCAGCTGTACTTATAAAGGGCCCTTAGTTGCAGCTGCTGGAATGGCCTTGGGTTAGCCATAACTCTAGCAAGAGTTGTTCTTGAAAGAGTTGTCCTGTGAGAGCCCTCTCAGATGTCTGTTGGGGGGGGAGAAGATATAGGAGATTGTAAGGCGCTCTGAGTCTCTGATTCAGAGAGAAGGGCGGGGTATAAATCAGCAATCTTCTTCTTCTAAGTTTTTTTCAGGGGTTCCCTGCTTCTTCTTTTTCTGACACACAAACATCCCGGTAGTGCCTCCCTTTTCTTCCATTTTTGCTTTTTAATCCGCTTCTTTTGTCTCTTTAGCAAAAGAATATGTCAAGCCCTACATCCGGCCAGTTATGCAGGAGCTGCTGCTTGTTATTCGGGAGACCGAGAACGACGACCTCACCAACGTCATCCAGAAGCTGATCTGCGAATACAGCCAGGAGGTCACATCCATTGCTGTTGAAATGACGCAGCACCTGGTAAGGCTTCCGATTTTTATTTGGCTTTCATGTACAGGTGTTTGGAACATAGCAATGTTAGCATTTTTTTTTTTCTTATTCTGTGTTGAGACTAATTGTTGGAGGGTACTATCCACCAAAAGCCCTGGGCTAGATAGCCCCGGCTAGCCCAGTCTCATAGGATCTTAGAAGCTAAGTAGGGTTGGCCGTGGTCAGGGCTCTTTTTGTAGCAGGAACTCCTTTGCATATTAGGTCACACACCCCTGATGTAGCCAATCCTCCTGGAGCTTACAGGGCTGTTAGTCCAGGGCCTACTGTAAGCTCTTTGAGGATTGGCTGCATCAGAGGTGTGTGGCCCAATATGCAAAGGAGTTCCTGCTACAAAAAAAGCCCTGGCCATAGTCAGCAATTGGTTGGGAGACCACCAAGGAATACCAGTGTTGCTGTGCAGAGGCAGACAATGGCAAACCACCACTGAACATCTTTTGCCCTGAAAACCCTACGGAGTCACTGTAAGCCAGCTGTGACGAGGTGATAATAACCCCCACAAACCACTTAAAACACCCACACTTTTGTGTGTAGCTTGCAGGGTCTTTCAACTTCATGTGCGCTCCGTGTCCCAAGGCTGCACCTTTTCTCATCCTTTCCCTCTTTGCGTCGCCCTTCCCTTCTGTCTTCCCTCTCTCAGCTTGTAGGCATTAGCTGGGAACCTTTTGGGGACGGGCATTGGGCTAGGATATATGAAGCACCCTCTCCATTGGCACTGTATAAATATTAATTGCATAAGGCCCAAGTATGGCAATTAGAGAGGATTTGCAGAGGACACAGTCCGGGATATGATGACCTGTTTCTCTGATTTCCTTTGCTTCAGGCAGAGATATTTGGCAAAGTTCTCCAGAGTGAAGAATACGAAGAAATGGAGGACAAAACTGTCATGGCCATGGGGATCCTGCATACCATCGACACCATCCTGACTGTTGTGCAGGACCACAAAGAGGTTAGCTTTCCCCATTGTTCTAAAGAAGTGCAGGCTGGCTGTTCAAAGGGCTCCCTATGCCTCATGGGAGAGTCATACCTCGCCTGTGTGTCGCTTTCAGCTGGTAGTAATTGAGAGGCAGCTTGGTGCAGTTTTAAGAATGGTGAACTCTAATCTGGAAAACCAGGTTTGATTTCTCACTCCTCCATGTGCAGTCAGCTGGGTGACCTTGGGCCAGTCACAGTTCTTTCAGAACTCACTCTGCCCCACCTATTTCAAAGGGTGTCTGTTTCAGGAGGAAGGAGGAAGGGGAGGAGAAGGGGAAGAGGAGAAGATTAGATTTTCACTAGGAATCTCAGATCAACCTGCAATCCCATCCTCTCCTCACAACAGACACCCTGTGAGGTAGGTTGGGCTGAGAGAACTCTGACAGAAACTGCTCCTGAAAAGACAGCTCTGCAAGAACTGTGGCTGACTCAAGCAGACTGTAAGCCACTCTGAGTGAAGGGTGGCTGTAATTCCAATTTCTTCTTCTCTCCTCCTCCTCCTCTTCCTCCTTTTCATTTTTTGTTATTCTTGTGTGTGAATTTTATATCAATAGTCTTCTTTTGTTTCATTTCATCCAGATAACTCAACAGCTGGAGAGCATTTGCTTGCAGATCATCGGCCTTGTCTTGCAGAAGCGTGTGATAGGTATGGTTTTAAAAGGTGGCCTTTGAGAATGTATAAGGAGGTTGTGTTTTTGTGTTTTGCTTATGGTGTATGGCAGGGAATGAAAGTATGCCATTTTTAGAGCTAATGTAAAGGGTACACAGCATACCTTCTTGTCCTCTGCTCTGGCTTCAGATTTGGGCTTGGAAGGAAAGCCCTTGCAAATATGGTTTAAGAGTGGGGGGAACCCTCTTTTTATTCTAATGTTGCAGAAAGTGCTATGGTACCACTCTTTTCTGTTGAATGCAGGGCTGATTTCAGGCCCAAGTAGAAGAAAATTGCCAGTTCAGTTATTTGCCTGCACTGTCAAATTTGTCATTTTTCAGGGAGGTGAATGTCAAGTTTAGATCAGGAAAACTTAGGTTCAAATGGCATCATTGCCACAAACTTCCTTTATGATCTTAGGCACATTAGCATCGCTTTAAAAAAAAGAAAAAAAACAGTAACTCGCAATAGCCATAATTCATCACACACAAAAAATACTTGCAGGAAGACTGCTGAGAGAAATGGTGTTTTCTTCTTCCCAGCCCCCCGAAATGAGCATTAATCTGGTGTGGTCTACGGTGAGTGGCTGTGGCTTCCTATCTTTTTTAAGGAGACTGTTCCTCTCCAACTGCTTCAGACAGGGCTTTTTTTAATAGCAGGAACTCCTTTGCATATTAGGCTACACTCCCCTGATGTAGCCAATCCTCTTGGAGCTTACAGTAGGCCCTGTAAGAAGAGCTTTGTAAGCTCTTGGAGGATTGGCTACATCAGGGGTGTGTGGCCTAATATGCAAAGGAGTTCTTGCTACAAAAAAAAGCCCTGGCTTCAGAGGATCTGGGCAGACTTTTAATGGTTTAAAGATGTCAGCATCCCAGTAATCCGTTTGGGAGAACATATTAGCTCTTGCCTTTCCTATCTCACCCCACCTGTGGGCTTCCCTCATGCTAGAGAGCCAGTTTGGTGTAGTGGTTAAGTGCACAGACTCTTAGCTGGGGGAACCAGGTTTGATTCCTCTCTTCACCACATGTACCTGCTGTCAGTCAGAAGTTCTCGCAGAGCTGTTCCTCTCAAGAGCAGTTTTCTGTCAGAGCTCTCTCAACTCCACCTACCTCACAGGGTGCCTGTTGTGGGGAGGGGAAGGGAAAGGAGATTGCAAGCCACTCTGAGACTCCTTTGGGTAGTGAAGAGCAGGATATAAATCCAGTCTCCTCCTCTTCTCTCCTTCCCCGCCCCCCCCACTGAATGCTGGCTTTAAGCCAGCTGTCTCACAGCTGTGGTTTCTAGCAAGGTTCCACATGACTCCCTCCTTCAGTTTAGAACTCACAAGGTGGACAGATTCAGAATTCACAGATGCTTTTGGAGCTGGGGCGGAAGCTGTGAAGTGACTTGCCATTATGGCTGTTCAACGTTCTGTGGAATCTTGGCAGGGAGGCTCCTATCTTAGTGCTCAGTTTTTCTGTGCATCTACAAAGTGCAACTTTTTGCTTAAGCCTTGAATCAGATGTGTCTGGCAATCCTTGCTATTGTGATAGTGATATTAAAAGTGAAAAATCATAAAGCACATTAGAAGACTTCAAATCACTGCATAGGATATTGAAAATAATATGGATCTAATGTGCAATTTGTAGAAGCCCCCTGGTGCAGAGTGGTAAGCTGCAGTACTGCAGTCCAGGCTCTGCTCACGACCTGAGTTTGATCCCGGCAGAAGCTGGGTTCAGGTAGCCGGCTCCAGGTTGACTCAGTCTTCCATCCTTCTGAGGTCGGTAAAATGAGTACCCAGAACATAAGAGAAGCCATGTTGGATCAGGCAATGGTCCATCCAGTCCAACACTCTGTGTCACACAGTGGCCAAAAAAAACCAAGTGCCATCAGGAGGTCCACCAGTGGGACTAGAAGCCCTCCCACTGTGCCCCCCCCAAAGATTTCACAGGGTTTTGTTGCATCATTTCATTTTCTAGGTATGTGTTCCTTGCTTTTCTCCCCAAATGGGGAGCCAAAGCAACTGTCTTCAAGTGTCATTTTCCTCCTCTGTGTTCCTCAACAACTGTGCAGGATAAGTTAGGCTGAAAGATTAACTGGCCCAAAGTCACCCAGCACCTTCAACAGCAAGTGGGGTTTATGAATCTTGGTCTCCCAGTTGTTAGCCCCCTGCTTGAAGCTCAGCACCGTGGAGTGTATGTGTGTCTTTGTGGAAGGTCAGGCCTCTAAGTGGGAATGAACTGCAAGGAAAGGAATGGGAGCAGACTTGAATTTGGAGGAGTGGATTGGTGTGGATGAATCACACCAAGGTACTGGGAGAAAAGGGCACATTGAAGAGGTCTGGTCAGTGACAAGTGCCTGATGAATCTGTGATTTTTTGAGCTAGAGTTGAGGGCAGTGAAGCTTGCTAGGAGGAAAGTGTAGATGACTGGGGAAGGCAATGGCAAACCACCCCGTTAAAGTCTGCCAAGAAAATGTCATGATGTGACATCACCCCATGGGTCAGAAATGACTTGGTGCTCGCACAGGGGACTGTCTTTACCTTCAACGTGCAGTTTGTAAGGCTTGGCTTTTTTGCCTCCTCAATTTTTGTTTTCTTCCTTTCAGAGTTCTACGAAGAAATCCTTTCCCTGGCGTATAGCTTGACCTGCCATTTGGTTTCACCTCAAATGTGGCAGCTTTTGGGTGTCTTATATGAAGTGTTTCAGCAGGATTACTTTGAGTACTTTGCAGGTAATGAGCTATGCAGTGTGTTCTGAAGGGGGAATTGATGGATGTTATAATAACCTCAGAGACCGTGAAGCCGTAGAGTCACACACGCGACTTGATGAAAAGACTGATGTTGACTCACAGTCGTTTGGGAAGCTATGATGGAGTGTATCAGTTGTCATAACGTCTCAGCTATTTCAGCTGAGCAAAACCAACCTTGATTTACTCTTAGGTGCCAGAAGTTTAAAACACTGGGTAGCCATTTCCAGGATTTTTTTTCTGGCTGGAGAGAAGAAAATTAAAATCTACTAGAGTTTGGTGTAGTGGTTAAGTGTGTGGACTCTAATCTGGGAGAACCAGGTTTGATTCCCCATTCCGCCACATGCAGCTGCTGGTGCGACCTTGGGTCAGCCACAAAGTTTTCAGCAGAGCTGTTCTCTCAAGAGCAGTTCTTGAAAGAGCTCTCTCAGTCCTACCTACCTCACAGGCAAGGTTCCCTCTAAGCTGAGTTAGTATGAGCTCACAGTTTTTTAGCCTCTGACTCACACAATTTTGTTTTAGCTCAGAAAAATTGGCCCCAGAGCAAACCAATTTGTGCAGTATTTTTATAAGGGTAAAATAGGATAATTCCACATACACTTGAAGCTGCTAGCACACAAATGATTCCCTGAGTAGTTTTCATTACTGCAGTGGAATATCCACACAGCGGTGTTTCCTGCACTTTCCCTGCCTTAGCCCCTTGTGACAAATATTTCCTCTCAGGAATTGCTAGATAACTGTTGCTTTATAATGATCAGCTGTGGGAATATATTTTTGCAGCTTTCAACTTTTAAAAAGCTAAGTCTTTAGGCCTTTTCCTTGTAAAAGTATAAGGGGAAAGGTATTAGTTGTACATTTTCCCCCTTATAACTCTGGAATGAAAAAGGAATAGGTACTTCCTTTTTTTAAAAAAGCAATGAAATGTAGGAGTCAGTACATTGTTTCCATAGACCATAATAATTTTGTAGTGATCTAGCAATTCCCATTTTTTCAAAGCCTGTGAATATAAACTCTGTATGTAGGTGGAGAAACAGCAAAGAGAAAGGAAAATAGCACACATGTGGACAGAACATGCAAAAACCTCACACTTTGCCTTCCACACAACATTCAGAGGTGCTTTGCCTGCAGCTTTTCCAAAAAGATCATACCAAACCAGGTTTGAGAAAGCTCGCAGCAAAGTGTGGGGGGGGGGAAGGGAGGGGAGATGCCTTTAGAGGCCTCAGTGGTTTGTGCTAGGAGGCTACTCTGGAATCACACATGAAGTTGGTGTTAAAAAAAAACACATTCTTGTCTTGTTAAATTTCCCTTTTTCAAAATGATCTTTTTGTTCACCTTTTTCTAGATATGATGCCTCTTCTGCACAACTACATCACTGTTGACACGGATACTTTATTGTCAAATCCCAAAAATTTAGAGATAATTTATGCTATCTGTAAAAAGGTGAGTGTGTGCATGTTCTTAAGGTGAACTAAAAATCTGTCATTGGATGTCATTTGAGACTACTGCTGGTTGTGTATGTTTGTGCGCATGTGTGTGCAATTCCCCCTTGTAGAAAGCTTCCCACTTCCCTGTATCTGTGTCCATGATACGGATATCAACACAAATTCAGGATTAAAATGTATTCAGTCATTATGTTTTGCTCCTTCATACCTGTTGTTCTTGTTATTACATCCTTTCTCTGGGGAGGAAGAGCAGAAAGGATGGAATTTTTTCCAGCTTTTGCCCTTCTTCTCCACATCCAGCCAGTGATTCCTTGTCCATTCCATGCATGATCGGAATCCAGGGGATTCATGGGATGCACATCCAAGATGTATGAAGGGTGGCAAACATAGGATTAGGCTCAATGAAGGCTTTTTAAGAAGAAAAAGCAGAAATTGCTAGTCATTGTGGCATTATAACAATCTAATATACTTTCACAGCTTTCAAAGTTTAACAAGGTACATCTCTAGCCCTTTTCCTTGTGAAGTTACAAGGGGAAAGTCACTGGCTGCATTTCCCCCCCCCCCTAAGTCTAGAATGAAAAGGACTACTTTCATTTTTTATTTTTTTTATACAAAAAGCTGGGAGTCAGTGCATAGTTTCCATAGACCACTGGACTATAAAGCAATATGTTGAGAAACCTAATCCCATGCAGATGATAGGCCATGATCTGGAAGGTGCTATTCCTGTCTTGTTTTGATTTTAATCAAGAATTTCAGTCAATAGATTTTTTAAGTGGAGAGCCAGCGTTAGTGTAATGGTTCAGATGTCAGACTGGGATCAGGGAAACCCAAGTTGGAATCCCCACCCTGCCATGGAAGCTCCCAAAATGTCCTTGGGTCAGTTGCATGTTCTCAGCTTAATTTATCTCACAATGGAGTGGGCTGTGCAGGTGAAGTGGGAGGAAGGCAGAGCCATGTAAGCCACTGTGAATTCTTGCTGGGGAGAAAAGTAAGGTAATAGAATAAATAATCAATGTAAATGAATTCCATGGGTTCACCATTCACACACCTGTTAAGAAAACCTGTGACCATGCAGTGTTTCAGTTCTTCCCATGTAGTTATTCTGGTTCGGGTTGCTGTTCTATCATGTCATGTCTATTTCGGGTTGCTGAGTTGGCTGTTCAAATGTAACCCAGATTCCACTGAATTGCTCACATCTGCCTCCTAAGCTTGCCTGCTCAGTCAGGGCTGGTTCTGTGTCTCCTGTTTAAATCTACACAAGAAGCACTGTCTGTCTTCCCAGCAAGGCTGCAAACAAAAGTGCCGATCTAAATTCTTCCTTGGTTTTTGTTGCCAGGTGTTAACCGGGGATGCAGGTGAAGACGCGGAGTGTCATGCCGCCAAGCTCTTAGAGGTCATTGTTCTGCAATGCAAAGGGAGGGGTATTGACCAGGTAACCTCCTCAATACAACACCCCCCCAATGTGTATCAGAAGGCACTACTTGGCTGTTGAAGAGCTATTTGAGTGGGAGGGGCTTGTGTTTTTGAATAATGAACTTTTTTTCCCTTTTGATATGATTTTCCAAATAGGGAAAGTTGGTTATTCCCTCCCTTTTTAGTTCAAATGTCTTTAGAATGTGTAGTGGTTAGAGTGTCAAATTAGGATCTTAGAGACCCAGGTTCAAACCTAGATTCTGCCATGGAAGCCCACTGGGTGACAGGAGGTGGTGACAGCTACCATCATAGATGGCTTCAAGAGGGGATTGGATAAACATCTGGAGCAGAGGTCCACCAGTGGCTATTAGCCACAAGGTATAAATGGAACTCTGTCTGGGGCAGTGATGCTCTGTATTCTTGGTGCTTGGGGGGGCAACAGTGGGAGGGCTTCTAATGTCCTGGCCCTACTGGTGGACCTTCTTGTGGCACCTGGGTTTTTTTGGCCACTGTGTGACAGAGTGTTGGACTGGATGGGCCATTGGCTTGATCCAACATGGCTTCTCTTACATTCTTATGGCCTTGGGCTGGTTGCACATACTTAACGTAATTTTAACCTTGTTGAGAAGCTAAAGAGAGGAGCTGGGAATGATGAAAGCTGCTTTGGGTCCCTATTGGGGAAGAAGATGGGGGGTTCCAAGTGTTTCCTCAGGCAGCGCATAGCCCTCTTGTGTGAGAAGGGCCCTCCTTCCTCCCCTTCAGTTGGTTCACTTCCTTGAGCCGTCTGGAGAAGTCTACTGACTTGTTACTTAAACCAGGCAGGCATCAGCTCTATATTTATAGCAATAAAGAAGATGGTATTGAGCTGCAGGGATTGAGCTCTTGGGACTTGAGGACGAAGCAGGGATCCCTTGCAGTCACCCCAGAGTCCTGAGATGCTGCCGCAGTTCCGTGTTGTTAGTTTGTGGGCTTCTTTCCTAGGCAGAGCCCATAGAGCCCGCTTCCCCCAAACTCCCTGTTCTCTCCCATCCAGGACAGCATGGGATTGCCAATAGCCAGAGCAACTGGGGGAAGTGATGCTCACCCAGAGAGTTCTAGCCTGTTCCCTGACTGCCATCCAGCCAATACAGAGGAACTGACAAGAGTCGTCCCTCTAGGCTCCCGGAGGGGCTCTCTAGGCAATGCCTCTTGCATCCCCTGCAGAATATCTGGAGCAGGAGCCATGCTGAGTTGGGAGGATGCGGGGAAGGCTTCTCCCTCCATTGCTCGCTGCTGGAGGTGGTGGCAGCAATGGCTGTGCTTTCAGGGACAACGTGAGGAGCACTTTCCAGAGCACCCTCATAATAACTTTGTCTGCTGGCACCTGATTATGGGGCAGGAGTGTCGAGAGCTGGTTTGTAATGGGAGGTAGATGGAGCCTGGAGAACAGGGAGGGAGCCGAGCGGCGCGGGGGGAGTGCAGGAGAGAAAAGGACTCAAGCTTGGGGAGGGGAGGAGTTGGAGGGACCAATCTGGAGTCTTCCCTAAAACTGGCTGGTTTTCGGCTTGCGAGGAGAATTTTGTTTACCCAATGCATCCACCAGGTGGTGCTCTGGGTGCTTTGCTTCCGAGTGATTCCATAAAAGATGTTTGGGACTTGATTAAAAACGTCTTAAACGGGGAAGGTGTTCTAAGGGGGTCATCTAGAAGGATAGCCTTGATGCATTTTTCAGAGGCAAGGAGAGGGAGAACGGATAAAGAGACTTGGAGGCAGCGAGCGGGAAGGCTGACAAAGTGATCATCCGGAGGTATGAGCTGTGGTGTCATCAATATGCAGATGACACCCAACTCTATCTGCTGATGGATGGCCACCCGGATTCAGCCCCAGAGGAATTGGGTAGGGCATTGGAAGCCGTGGCTGGTTGGTTGCAACAGAGCCGGCTGAAACTGAATCCATCGAAGAAAGAGGTGCTGTGCCTAGGTTACTGGGGACTGGGATCAGAGATCAGGCTCCTGTCCTTTGATGGGGCTCTATTGATGCCTACATCAAGGGTGAAGAACTTGGGGGTATTTCTGGATGCCTCTCTAACTACTGCCAGATCGGCCTTTTTCCATCTGAGGCGGGTCAGACAGTTGGTCCCGTATCTCGACCCCCGTGACCTGGCCACAGTAACCCATGCAATGGTCACTTCCAGGCTAGATTATTGTAACTCTTTCTATGTGGGGCTGCCCTTGACCCTCCTCCGGAAACTACAGCTGGTGCAGAATGCTGCTGCACAGATGTTGACTTAGTCGCCTGTACGGGCACAGATCCATCCTGTGCTGCGTGAACTGCACTGGCTACCCTTTGAGTACCGGATCCGGTTCAGGGTGTTGGTACTTACCTTTAAAGCCCTATACGGCCAGCATACCTTCGGGACCGCCTCTCCCTGTATGAGCCCCGTAGATCCTTACGATCAGTAAACCAACAACTTTTGGTAATTCCCGGCCCCAGAGACATCCATCTGGCCTTGATGAGGGCCAGGGCCTTTTCAGCCCTGGCCCCTGCCTGGTAGAATGAGCTCCCCCTGGAGATCCGGGTGCTGCGGGATCTGCTCCAATTCCACAGGGCCTGTAAAACAGAGCTCTTTCGCCAGGCTTTCAGTTGAGGCAGTGGGCATCACTTGGTATCGGCCTCCCCGCCTCATTCCATCCCAGATCTGCTAGACCTGGACAATAGGTCACATCTGTGAGGCAGAATCTGCCATCTTAGTCTAATTCTAGATTTTATATTTTAACTAGTCTTTTACTGCTTTTACTGTTGACTGTTTTTATGATGTAACCCGTCCTGAGCCTGTTCTACAGGAAGGGTGGGCTAAAAATAGAATTAATTAAATAAATAAATAGCGGGTTCCCAAGAGCAGACCGTCTGAGAGCGTGGCCAGGTAGAGTTTCCTGAAGCAGATCTTGAGCAGACGTTTAGATTCAAGCCAGCCCTGTAGAAATCAGCCCCTGTAAAGGGTGAAAGGGAAGGCTGTGGAATACTCTTGCTGCTCATGTCAAGGTTTTGACTCTTCCCTTGGGTCAGTTTGGTCTGTCTAGTATAAAACTGGAAATCTTGAGCCCAGTATTCATGTGGTTAAATGGGCTGGTACAGAAACCAGCCTCCTTGCCCCCATAAGCCCCAGTCTGTCCCACCAAGCTCACTAACAGGATATACTGTATCTCTTCTGCTCCTGGAGCCAGAGCCAATTATGTGTCGCTTCTTCCTTGGCCTTTTGCCTCTGCTTCTCCAGCCACTTCCTTTTAGCTACATATTTCTCCACCTCTTTGGGTCTTCCCCTTTTAGAATATAGGGAAGCTGAGATTCCCAGTCCTTTGTTTCCCTCATAATGTTGGGGTGCTTGTGTGTGTGTGATTTCAGGTAGGAATTGTGCTGGGAATGCTTAACCATTCCTCAGACTGGAAATACCTAGAAGTAAACCTTCCTGAGGAGAAGAATGACCTTGGGAGGGTATATGTTGGGGAGAATGGGATTTGGGGGCAAGGGGGTGTAGCTCTGCTTGTTGACAGCCAGTTTGGCATAGTGCTTAAATGCGCGGACTCTTTATCTGGGAGAATCAGGTTTGAGTCCCCACTCCTCCACATGCAAATGCTGGAGTGACCTTGGGTCAGCCATGACTCTTTCAGAGCTGTTCTTCTCAAGAGCAGTTTCTGTCAGAGCTCTCTCAGCCCCACTTACCTCACAGGGTGTCTGTTGCGAGGGAGTGGGAAAGGAAAAGAGATTATAATCCACTCTGAGATGCCTTTGGGTAGTGAAGAGCAAGGTATAAATCCAACTTCTTCTTGATTCTCCTCTGCTTTCTCACCCATTTTTGTTTCCTTTGGCAAGCATGAGTTCGCATTTGCCTGCCTGCAAGGATAATGTGTGTCCGCAGCCATCCCACCTCTTGGGCAGACTTTTCACGCTGCCCTGTCTCATCTCTTTGATCTTTGGCCCTCTCCCTGCCCAGCCGGTCAGACCTTCAGCTTCTCAGTAGTTACACTGATTGCGTCATTCTGGGATTGATTCTTACACCTCATGAGGCAGGAAGCATCTAAATATGCAGTGACGTCCAGGGGCTGTCACGGAACCCGTTTCTTGCCTCATATTCGGTGTGTGTTTGTTATCTACACAAAGGTTGTGAAATAACACAAATTTTGCATCAAGGTTATCATCCTGTGGTCCGCATGAAATTACGGGTGTTTGCATGTTTTCACAGTTGTTCTGCTTGTGCGTATTATGTGGAGTGGGGGGTGGGTGGGGAGGGTTGGTGGTCAAGGAACTGGTTCAGTGTTGTATAGCAGTTAGCATTATATTAGGAGTTGAAAGATCGGAGTTCAAATTCTCATTCTGCTGTGGATTCTTGCTGGGTGACTCTGGGGCAGCCACATGTTCTCATCCAAACTTCCTTTATGGGGCTGTTGTGAGGATATAAAATGGGAGGGCAGAACCATATACGGTGCCTTGAGTTTCCTCAGAGGAAAGATGGAATAAATACTGAGCAGTTTCTTTTGTCTGAGGGAGAATAAATCTCTTTTGAATTGCAAATGGCAGTTTGTTGAGAAGAGAAAAAGAAAAGATGTATTGACACAGTTATCCCTTCAAGCTTATATAAGGAACCAAAGGTGCTCTCCTGCTGGAAAGAGAAACGCAATTGATGTCTGTAGAGATGGAACCTTTAAAGGCAGGATGTTTCTTTGAAACTGTGCGTGTGTTTTTGGTTTTTTCCCCTCACCTCCTCTTTTCTCTTTGCTTTCTATCTCCAGTGTATCCCACTCTTTGTAGAAGCTGTTCTGGAACGCTTAACGCGAGGGGTTAAAACCAGCGAGCTTCGCACCATGTGCCTCCAGGTTGCCATAGCTGCCCTTTACTACAGCCCTCAACTTCTCTTCCACACCCTGGAGAACATCCGATTTCCTCACAACCCTGAGCCCATCACTGCCCAGTTTATAAACCAGTGGATGAATGATACAGACTGTTTCCTTGGGTAAGTATCTAGTAGGGCGGAGGGGGGTTTTGTGGGGGGGGGGGTGCAGTGTTCCATCTAAGCTGAGTTAGCGTGAGCTGGCTCACAGATTTTTAGCCTCCAGCTCACACATTTTTGTTTTAGCTCAAGAAAAATGGTCCCAGAGCACAATAATTTATGCAATAGTTTACAGCTTCCATACTAGCAGCTCACAAAGTAGAATTTTTGCTTCCAAGACTCTGCAGCTTAGAGGGAACATTGGTGGTGGGGGTACATTCATAAAACCTTGACGTGGATGGCCTGGTCTAGCCTGATCTCATCAGATCTCAGAAGCTAAGCGGCATTGGCTCCAACTAGTATTTGGTGGGAGACCCCTAAGGAATGCCAGCCTTATGACTCAGAGGCAGGCAAGAGCAAACCACCTCTGGTCATCTCTTGCCTTGAAAAGCCTATGGGGGTCATACCTCATGCAATTCTGCAGGGTCTGCAAGACAGATGTTCCACCAGGTGTATGATTGAGGACAGCAATCAGTTTCCATCCAGCTTGGCTTCCCCTTCCTTCCCTCTACGCACCTTCTGCAAATTGTAAATTGTTGCTGAATTTTTAAGGTGTTTAAAATTGTTTTAGTTGCATTAAAACAGGGGTGGCTAAACTCGCTTAACGTAAGAGCCACATAAAATGTTTAGCCTGGAGAGGAGGTGGCCGAGAGGTGATATGATCACCATCTTCAAGTACTTGAAAGGCTGACATATAGGGGATGGAATGGGATTGTTTTCTGTGGCCCCTAAAGGTAGGACCAGAACCCACGGGCTGAAATTAAATCAAGAGTTTCCAGCTCAACATTAGGAAGAACTTCCTGACCCTTAGAGCAGTTCCTCAGTGGAACAGTCTTCCTCGGGAGGTGGTGGGCTCTCCTTCCTTGGAGGTTTTTAAACAGAGGCCAAATGGCCATTTGACAGCAGTGCAGATCCTGTGAAATTAGGGGTGGTGGTGGTATTTCCTGCATTGTGCAGGGGATTGGAGTAGATGACCCTGGAGGTCCCTTCCAACTCTATGATTCTATGATAAAGTCAGATGTTTGAGAGCAGGAAGGAAAGAAGGGAGAGAGGGGCGAAAAGAAAGCAACTTTAACTTTAAATGCATGGGACGAATGCCTTCTCCAAGTTGGCCGATGGAGCAGTGGAAGCTTCAAGAGCCACACAATATGTGTGAAAGAGCCACATGTGGCTCCTGAGCCACAGTTTGGCCACCCCTGGATTATAATGTTGTCTAACTGGAAATGTTACCCCGCTCTGCCCTGAGCCCTGTTGCAGGGGGAAGGTGGGGGTTACAAGTAGGCTTAAATAAATAAGTTGGCTGTAACTTGATGGTCCCTTTCTACCCGCAAATTGTAACCTTGCCCTTAACAGCAACAAATGAGGACCCTGTAAAATGCTTAACTATTTGGAGAGGAGAGGGAAGCCTTTATTTTCTCTTCATTCTTTCCTACCACCTCAGGTGAAGAAAATATATAAAGAAGCTTTTTTTCCACAACAGTGAGGGCAAAATAATTTTGAACATTATCACTGCTGCCTTTCAGTCACATCACATGGCTTGCCCTAAGCCGACTCTCCTTGAGAAAGGCAGACTAGAAATGAACATAAAATAAATCTAAAAGCCACACAAAATACCTCAAATAAGTAACTATATGGGGAAAAATGGATCCCATTTTCATTGTTTGTTCACTCAAATAAGAACACATCCCATGAAAGATGGAAATAGACCTTACTACATATAAATAAATGGTCCTTTAGTTAGTTACAAGTAGGGATGGGCACAAAACAGGAAAATGGTGGTTCATTTTGTGGTTTGTTGGTTTGCCTGATTCAGTGATTTGGTTCGTTTTGTTTTTAATTTTCTGAATGAATTGTTAGTTGGTCCGTTTGGTTCGGTAGGGCTAGAAAGTACTGACACACGATGACATCACATGGAAGTGATGGTATTGTGCTGGGCACTTTTGCCAGGGTACCATGCCTGGCGCGATAGTGTCACTTCCAGGTGATGTCATCATGCTGGGCATGTCGTGGCATGTGAGGAGGATCCCCCTCCAATAATGACACTGACAAACTGCCCAAAACACAAGCCACTTTGTTTTTTGAGTCATGCATAGCACGACTACCCAAACCAAATCGGAACGAACTACAAATCGTCTGTTTTAGGCACTAATCGCGATTCATGCTTCGATTTGTGCCTATTCCTAGTTACTGGTTAAGTAGAACGCAGTAACTATGCAATATCAATAATGCATTGTATTCTCTTGCCAGTTCTTGCTGCAGCTCCTGATCACATGTTTTATTGTAGCATCCTGTATTGTGGCTAAGGAATGTAATTAACTTCCTTAATCTATGCCAAAGAATGCTCTGAAAAAAAAATTAAAATAAAGAGTTTAAAAAGAGAACAATCTATACCAGCAGCCTTGGAAATAAATCCATAGATGTTACCAGTGCACAGATGTTTTCTTCTTGGCCTGCTTTCCACCCCATACCTGTGACAGCTAGTTAAGGCATGTTAAGAGCCTTTTGAAAAACAAAAGCACCAATGCTTCCAATTCACAACAACTTCTCTGGCCGTTCGCCTGGGGATTATTCTGGTTTGCCACAGGCAAGTACCTGCTGACAGATATGGTGTATGGGGAGCATAATGTTCAAAAGACCGGTATTTGGGGTTGAAATATCACTTGAGGTCTTGGAGGTTGATCTGTGCTTACAGAGCAATCCATTGCCACTGATATTGTTAAACTTGTGTACAGCATCTTATATTTTTTGGTGGAAAGTCTGAAATCAAGGTTTGGGGTAAAAGGGACTGCTCTCTGTTTGTTTCCTGCCAACAAGACATGAGTAGAACCTTGCCCTGACCTGGATAGCCCAGGCAAGCCTGATCTCAGAAGCTAAACAGGCTCAGCTCTGGCAAGTACTTGGATGGGAGACCTCCTTGGAATACCAGCAGTCGGGAAGGCAGGGGCAGGCTTTATTCAGTCACCTCTCTGAATATCCTCCAGGCCCCCAGTAGGGGTCAGTCACCAGAAGTCGCCATGACTTCCAGGTGCACACTCATGCACACACATACATGCACATATAAATACAAAAATACCACCCCCCCCAAAAAAAGAAATGAGCAAACCCCAGTTACCATAGGTGAGGCCAGTATGCTAAGGAACCTTCTGTCTCATTGTCCATGTTCCCAGAGGCAGCTGTGGCCTCGAACCCATGCTCATGTGGCTGAGGGTAAACAAATTAAAGCTTAATCCGGACAAGACAGAGGTGTTGCTGAATGGGAAGACAAGCCAGTGTTTGGCTGATGTTGATTTACCAGACGTATATGGGATTGAGCTTTCCGTAGCAGATCAAACAAAGAGCTTGGGGGTGCTGCTATACCTGACTGGATAGGCAGGTTGAAGCTGTTGCTGGGAGGACCTCCTTCCAGATACAGCTGGCTCATTAGCAGGCCCCTGATCTAGATTCCGCTGAGGCATCCTACCATAACCTCCAGATTGGACTGTTTTAACATGCTGTTTGTGGGACTGCCTTTGAAGATGGCTTAGAAGCTGCAGTTTGTAGAAAGTGTGGCAGCAAGTCTCTCGGTTGGGGTCAGCTGCTCGGAACACGCAACTCCCAGGTCTCAACAGTGGGGCTGCCAATTCAAAGTTCCGCATATTACCGTTCAAGCCCTTTATGGCTTTTATACTTATCATATTGCATCTCCCAGTATACTTCTCTGTGCTAGTTTGATTCTTCAGAAGTTGCCTCCTTAAAGGTGCCCTCTGTTATGACCCTCTGTACGGCTACAGTGAGATCACAGGCCTTTTCCTTGGTGAGCCGGTCCTTTGAAATGGCCTGCCAGAGCGGGCCAGGAGGGCATCTTGACTTGCCACATATAGGAAGGCATGTAAGGGAGGAGCTGGCAGAGAGGCAATTGTTTCAGCAGATTTAACTGTGTTAAGTTCTCCTTTGTATGTTAATCTTGAGTGCTTTTAGATTCGTAACTTCTCTGTATTAATTTGTGTTTGAATTTTGTTAATGGGACTGCTATAATGCCTGCCCTCGCAGCTGGGCTCCTGCATTGTTTGCCCCCTTGAATCCAAAGAGATACAGCAGGGTAGAAATGTTTAAACCAAGAGTTGTGAGGGCCGGATCTGACATAAATGAGACCTTGTTGGGCCGGGCCATGTGTGTCATAAAATGTGATGCCAGGTAGCTGAAATATAAATTTTGTAAAGGACACAAACAAATACAAAATCTTTAATTGTATCGCTCTGGCTCTTTCCCTCCCTCCCCAGGGGATGAGGAGGGGGTGGATCCTCAGCCAATAGAAGGAAAAAGGGCTTGGCTCAGTAGCTCTGCTGTACGATTGAGAGATCCTGTCAAAGCAAGCTCTCTCTCCCCTTCCTCCTCAAGGGAGGAGCCTCAGCCAATGGAGAAAAGAAAGGCTTTGCTCTGTAGCTCCTGTGCAGTTGAGCGAGCCTGAGAAAGCAGTCTGTGACACATAAAGAAGCAAGAGAGAGGGACAAGAAAACAGATTTGCCTGCGGGCCTGATACCCTCTGGGGGCCTGATCCGAGCCCTGGGCTGCACGTTTGACACCTCTGGTTTAAACAGACGTACATAAACTCACACATGCAGCTGGTGTGCACCCTCAGGATTGTGCATGTAGTCAGGAGCTTCTTATGCCCTCACGTGCAGCTGTGGTGTAGCTAAGGACTTTCTCCGTTCTCGGCACAGTATCATTTAAATAGGGCTGTCGGTATCTAAAACAAGACATTTCCAGTTGTGTCGGAAGCTTTGCACGCTGAACTCGCCGGGTTTTATTTTTTAAAAGACAGTTATTGTAAAAGAGCCATAGACAATTATGCTGTTTCTTGGCTGCTGTCTAGGCAGAAGCATTTAATGAGAAGTAGAAACCATTAATTACGGCTGCGGTCTTGACGGCCAGTAATATTTCCTCTTGTCTCGGAGTTGGTGTTACATAACTGCAGAGCATTACAGCATGCCGTAAATGTAGCTTTAACGTGACATTTACTGCTGTGGTACGTGTGCAGTAAAAATGACTTCATCGCATGCCGTAAGGGGCAGGGGGTGGGGGGTGCGGAATAGCCAACTTTCCAGAGCAGATCAGCTGCAGAATGCAAATGCTGGGGGAAGAGCTCAGTTTTCTTTTTCTCCTTAAGGTATTTGTGCCATGACTAATTGATCAGGATCAGGTTAGTAAGGGGTCAAGGAGGGTCAAGGGATTAGGACCAAGGACCCTGTCTTTGCTGCTGAATATTCATACTTCTCATAAAGATTAGACAAGATCAGCTCAAGCTGGGATTTCCAGGACATCAGTAAATGCTCTTGGATCATGCCAAAGAACCGATGATCCTGCCTCAGCAGGCAAATGCATGCAGTGGCATGACCTGCTCCTTCTCTTCCTCCTATGCCTTCCTCATTCCATGCCTTCCATGTTCCACACCGCTTCCCCCTCTTTCGATCGCCGTAGTGGTAAGCTGCAGTATTGCAGTCCAAGCTCTGCTCACGATCTGAGTTTGATCCCGGCAGAAACTGGGTTCACGTATCCAGCTTGAGGTTGACTCAGCCTTCCATCCTTTGCTGGGGGAAAAGTGTAGACAGCTGGGGAGAAGGCAATGGCAAATCACCCTGTAAAAAGTCTGCCGAGAAAACGTCGTGGTGTGACGTCACCTCAGAACTGGAAACAACTCTGACAGCAATGAAGATCCTGTGAATTTAGGGGGAGGTTTCCTGCATTGTGACCCTGGAGGTCCCTTTCAATTCTATGATTGGTAGTTGCACAGGGAACTGCCTTTACCTTTAACAATTCTCTAGGCTGGTGTTGGTACTATAATGTCTCACAAGATTTCTCTAGGGTGAGCGTGATACCACACTGCTGTTGGGGTGGGGGAAAATGAGCACTGTTGGGGTGGGGAAAACAAATAGGGGGAGGTGTCTTTTCACTCATGAGGGAAGCCAAGCGTGGTGGCAAATTCGGGGTTGGATGAGGATGACAACAGGAGTGGTAGAAAACAGTGACTGGGGAAATGGACCTTGCTAGGCACCCCAGTGTCCCAGCAGGGAGAAGGCAAAAGCTGGTTATGCTCCAGCAAATAGCAACCTAAGACCTTGGATTGGCCTGAAGTGCCAGCTCATCTTACTGGCCAGCCTGAAGTACTGCCATCTTTCACCTTTCATTTCCCATCTGTAAAATGAGGTGTTTTCATGGGTTCTTGCAAAAATGGTGTGAAGGTTAGGAATGCTTTGTGTAGTATTTTTGCATACCAAGGCACATATGAATGCTAGCTGTAATTAACATGAAACAAGAAGTTGTATTAGTAGCTACTGCCTGAAGAACTGCCATAATACAGGATTTGCTATCCTGTATTAAACTGTAATACAGAATTTGCTATCTTGTATTAACTCTGTAGTGCAAAGTGGTAAAGCTGCAGTACTGCAGTCCAAGCCCTCTACTCCCGACCTGAGTTCAATCCTGGCAGAAGCTGGGTTCAAGTAACTGGCTTGAGGTTGACTCAGCCTTCCATCCTTCCAAGGTCGGTAAAATGAGTACCCAGCTTGCTGGGTGGGGGGAAGGCAATGGCAAATCACCCCATAACAAAAAGTCTGCCCAGAAAACGTTGTGATGCGACATCACTCCATGGGTTGGTAACGACTCGGTGCTTGCACAGGGGGCTACCTTTACCTTTTAACATTTATTTGCTGTGGAAAGGCTGCAGTAGAAGACTCTTTGTTTTGAATGCAGGAGATCCCAGGCTCAGTCCTTGGTATCTCCAGTTAAAAGAACCAGGCAACAGATAATGTGAAAGCCTGAGACCCTGGGGAGCTGCTGCCGGTCTGAGTAGACAGTACTGACCTTGATGGAGCAAGGGTCTGATCCAGTATAAGGCAGCCTCATGTGTGATTCTGCTGATCTGCCAGTCTCAAGAAGGGGGTTCTAAAGGGTAAGAAGCATGTTTTTTGCGGCCCCAGAAGGTAGGACCCAGAACCAGTGGGTTGAAATT
The DNA here is from genome assembly GCF_032191835.1 of Heteronotia binoei. Taxonomy (NCBI): domain Eukaryota; kingdom Metazoa; phylum Chordata; class Lepidosauria; order Squamata; family Gekkonidae; genus Heteronotia; species Heteronotia binoei. Next base: position 100,656,442 of record NC_083230.1, read on the forward strand.
AAATCAGAAGAGTTTCCAGCTCAACATTAGGAAGAACTTCCTGACTGTTAGAGCGATTCCTCAGTGGAACAGGCTTCCTCGGGAGCTGGTGGGGTCTCCTTCCTTGGAGGTTTTTAAACAGAGGCTAGATGGCCATCTGACAGCAATGAGGATCCTGCAAATTTAGGGGGAGGTATTTGTGGGTTTCCTGCATTGTGCAGGGGGTTGGACTAGATGACCCTGGAGGTCCCTTCCAACTCTCATTCTATGTAGTGCTTCCTTACAGCATGTTTGGGCTGACACTCAGGCACAAGGCACAGTCTTTGTTATATTAACAGCAGCATCTTCTGCTGCTTCTTGATCTGCTGCAATGATTTTGCTGAGTAGACAAAATTGCTGTAGGTAGTTTTATGCTTCATCATTGCTATTGGGAATGTTGTGCTTCATAAAGCTGTGAACAAAACACGGGACTTAGAAAGAACCCAGCTGGGAGCCAGAAAACACGCAGGCTGTGCATGCCCAGTTGGATTTTTAACTTCTCACGGCCAGCTTCCGAAACTGCTTTTGAAGCCCTTTTAATTTTAAAAGTTGCTTGCCCGTGTGGCACAGAGGTGCTGAGACGCACAGGTCCAAAACCAAAAAAAAGTTTCTTTGGATCCTAGGATGTTGGGAATAGCTTGTTTTGAACAGGCCCAAAGAAGCACGAAGTCACGCGTTTTCACTGATTGCCGTGGGGGAGTTTTTGTACCTCTCTATAAAAGAACTTCCCAACGAGTAATGATGCTAGTGAGCTTGGGCAACCCATGCATAAATGGACCACCTCAGTTCACAGCATAATTATAAGCTATATTCATTTTATTCCTTTTGTCCACATGCTTCTGGTAAAAGTTCAAATGAGCACACGACTGCAGCAAAAATGACGAACGAAGATTGCTGCAAAGAGCAATGGAACTAGAGTTTAAAAAGTAAAAACCACTATACTTAAAACAAGCAAGGAAACAGCCAAATAACAAGACTAATTTTTTTTTAAAGGAGAGCTTTCTAATGCCACAAAGATTTCCACAAGGACAGCTGTTTTCAGCTTGCTGTAGTGGAGAGGAAACCAGATGAACTTCCCACAAAAAATGTTTTCCAAAGCTCTGGGGCATCCACCCAGAAGGCCCTGCTATGTGAAAAAGGCCAGTCTTGTCTCTAAATTAGTTGTTACCTGAAGCAGAGCTTCTCTGTGAGGTCTTAAATTACACAGAGACTGGCACTGAGACTAAAAAGTCTCTGAAATATGCAGGCCCCAGGGCATCTAGCCCTTGTGTCTGGCCTAAGCTGTGTGCACTTGAAAATGAACTATATCCATTTGACACAGGGTTGTTCCCCCTTCATGCTGCTCAGACAATTCATTTGTACTGGAGTGTCAGTTTTGCTCACGCTATGTATCTAAAAGCATCCCAAGTTTGAGCCCGTTTACACAGTAGTGTGGCTGTTGAACCATATAGAACAATGTAGTCCACAGGAGAGGGAACATCCACGCTTTACTTCGGTATCTTGGAACTCAAAACCACTATGGGGAAACCATGGCGTCAGCCATGCCATTACTGAGGTACCATATGAATGGGGTCCTCTCTTCACATGCAAAGCTCAAATGGGACCCAGGAGTCCTAGCGTACTCCCGATAGTGTCCCCACTTTACCTCTTCTGTTTCTTGAGTTCTCTCAAATTTCCTTCAGAGAAAGCATCCTAAAATATAGACAGATGTGACATCCCTAATCCAGGACATTTTTTGTAGCAGGAACTGCTTTGCATATTAGGTGACACCCAGTCCTCCTGGAGCTTACACAAGACCCTGTACTAAAAGCCCTGTAAGCTCTTGGAGGATTGGCTACATCAGGGGTGTGTGGCCTAATATGCAAAGTGGTTCCTGCTACAAAAAAAGCCCTGCCCTAATCCATGGCACATGAGAGCCAGTTTGGTGTAGTGGTTAAGTGTGCAGACTCTCATCTGGGAGAACCAGGTTTGATTCCCCTCCCCTCCACTTGCAGCTGCTGGAATGGCCTTGGGTCATCCATAGCTCTCGCACAGTTGTCCTTGAAAGGGCAGCTTCTAGGAGAACTCTCTCAGCCCCACCCACCTCACAGGGTGCCTGTTGTGGGGGAGGAAGGTAAAGGAGATTGTGAGCCACTCTGAATGAGATATAAACCCAATATCTTCATCTTCGCATTGTTTCAAGTGCTGCGAAGAGTTGCTTCTCCCTGCCCACTGTGAGCCCTTGAAGTTCTTTCAGCTGCCGTCCTGTCATCTCTCTAAGAAGGACTATTTTTGAGTTTCTTAGTCCCATGTGTGCCAAAGCCTATTTCCCCACCATGCCGAATCCCTTTGTGAGCTACATTAAGGGCCTTCTGAATGAATCATATATTTTAAAAAAAAATGTATTTGCTGCATCTTTCCTTTTTAATCTGAGTTGCGCCATTAATTTAATGCGTCACTGAGGCATCCTCCTTGAACATTAAATAGTTCTGTTCGATCAAAAGCAGCATCCTGAGTCTTTCATTTCAACCCTGCCTGGCTCCCACCCGCCAATAATTCACTGTTTATTGTTCCCATTTGCTGAGTCCTTTCTGCCCATTTCGATTCCTTTTTTCCCCTCTCCAAACCAATTCAAATTAATTCCCCCATCAGATTTATAGCTGCTCCCATGTCATTATAATTCAGCAGAGGGCAGGACAGCTCCCTCATTAGTTAGCGGCATGTGTTTATTTAGCTGTAGATGTCTTGCAAATTATTCTCTGAAACGGCAGCCATTAAAAAAAAGACACCCTTAGAATGTAACTGGCTCTGCAGGTTAATAGGGTGGTAACGCAACAGCCAGCCCCCAAGGCAGAAAATGGGTGTGCTGAAGAAGTAAAAAAATTAAAAAGTTCAATTCTAGAATGCTTACTGATCTCCCGCATGACCTTCAGGAGACTTTGGGAGTCTGTTTCCTTCATCAATAGTCAGAATTGCATGCCTGCTTTCCCTCACTGTTGGTCAGAAGCACAAATGATAATCCTTATTCCCAGGGCTCTTTTTTGTAGCAGGAACTCCTTTGCATACCAGGCCGCACACCCCTGATGTAGCCAATCCTTCTGGAGCTTACAGTAGACCCTGTAAGAAGAGTGTCACGTTCTCAGGGTGCAGGCAGGCAGGAGTCCAAAGCCAGTCCAAGGTCAAAGTCCAGGAGTCAAGCAGGAGCCAAGTCACCAATGCAGAATCACAAACCGGAATCAGAAGTTAGTGTCCAAAAGCCAAAAGGTCAGGGTGCCAAGGAAATCAAGCAGGTCAGGAATCAGGAAGGAGCGTGGATGCAAGCCAGAGAATAGACTTGTTGCTTCCACAAGGTTACCAGGTACTGGGTGGGAGCCTCAATCAGCCTGAAAGTTCTTTCCAGAGCCAGCTTCGAACTCTTGAGATGGGAGGGGAAGAGCTTGGAGGAAATTGATAGTCAACAACTGACACTGGTGCCTGGATAGTGATTGATAGGCCAGCTGCTGTTTGTTCAGCTGAGGAACTGGCTGGCAACTCTTCTAGGTCTGTTAACCCTTCCAGCTCCTCGTCAGGGCTCATGACAAAGAGCCCTTACAGTAGGCCCTGTAAGCTCTTGGAGGATTGGCTACTTTACGGGGGTGTGGCCTAATATGCAAAGGAAAAGAAGACTTCAGATTTATACCGTGCTCTTCTCTCTGAATCGGAGACTCAGAGCAGCTTACAATCTCCTTTATCTTCCCCACCCCCACCCCCCCGCAACAGACACCCTGTGAGGTAGGTGGGGCTGAGAGGGCCCTCATAGCAGCTGCCCTTTCAAGGACAAATTTGTTCCTGCTACAAAAAAGTCCTGCTTATTCTCTGCTGTGTTCCTCCATCCTACAAAGCTGTGCTTTGCACAGCCACATATTTCATTGTCCTCTTGTAGGCTGTAAGGATAATGCGCATGTTATTACGGTCTGTGTATCCCTGAGACTTCTAATGGTTTGGACCTCTGTGTATTACAGCTTTTGAAGACTTCATCCCAGGTGAGGAGGTGGGCTGCGGAAAGCAACTCAGCAGGCCATACATTGGTGGTTCCCAAAGATGATGGTTATGGGGCCTGCTATGGCCAGGTTTCCCTCAAGGGCTGACAGTGCACCTCTGAGCACTGCCCTTGCAAATTCGAAGGGGGAATAACTGGAACAAAAACTTGCCACAGTCTCTTGGATCTGGCATTGTGGCCAGTTGAGAACTGAGCAGGAAGGGTGCAGATGGAGGAGATGGAAAGCAGGAAGAAATGGGAGAACACAGACTTTGATCTCTGCCTAAGAAATGCTAATAACTAGAGCTGCTAATGACTAGAATCGGTTTGGTGTAGTGGTTAAGTGGGCGGACTCTTATCTGGGAGAACCGGGTTTGATTCCCCACTCCTCCACTTGCACCTGCTGGGATGGCCTTGGGTTAAAGATAAAAAGGAAAAGGTGCAGTAGATCTTTCCTTTGGGTTGGGGAACCTATATCACCCACCCAAACTCCTTCCCTTCCTTTTCTACATGCACTGTGCCACCTGACTTTAATTTCTTTCTCTTGAGGAATAATGAATACTTCCCGATTCATCTTGGCTTGTGCCTCTCTCTGCTACAATCTCTTTCATTGGCCATGCTGTCGTGAAGACACAGGGTAATGAAAGCAAAGAACTGCTCCCCAGTTCACCATGGAGTTCAGAGCAGCCCATGAACACCTGAAGCTGCCTTCTACTGAATCAAATCATCAGACCCTTGGTCCTTCAAAGTCAGTACTGTCTACTCAGACTAGCAGCGGCTCTCTGGGGTCTTTCGCATCACTTACTGCCAGATCGTTTAACCGGAGATGCCAGGGATTGAACCTGGGACCTTCTGCATGCCAAGTCTGTGCTCTACCACTGAGCCACAGCCCCACTCCCAGTCCAGGAGGCACCACTGTCAACAGGCAACCGAGGCAGCTGTCCCAGGCCCTGGAAGGTGGAGAAGAGGAGGAGGAGCTGGCTGCTGTGACCCCTCATGCCTGCCTTGTCTGGGCCTTGGAAAACTGGCTTGCAGCAGTAGTTCCTATTCACCTTACATGGGGCAAAGGTCACCCCTTGTTTCCCCAGGGAGGCAGGGGGGAGTAGTGTGTGTGTGTGTGTGTGGGGGGGTGACAGTGATTCTGTGGCCCCATCCTGAACCATTGCTTAGGGCCCCAGAATTACTAAGAACCCCCAGGGGCAGTCTAGCTATCTTGAAGGCTTCAGACAAGAGTCTGAAGTGAGTTTCATCTGGGTTCCTGCTTGCTGAAGTCAGTGAATATATGAAGCTGCCTTACACTGAATCAGACCTTCGGTCCATCAAAGTCAGTATTGTCTACTCAGACAGGCAGTGGCTCTCCAGACTCTCGAGGTTTTTCACGCCTACTTGCCTGGACCCTTTTAGTTGGAGATCCCGGGGACTGAATCTGGGACCTGCTTACCAAGCAGATGCTCTACCACTGAGCCACCGTCCCTCCCCGTGTGCTGCCAGGAGAAGTTGTTTTTTCTTCAGCGCCTGATTTCTTCACCTCCACTCAGAATTCTGCTGCAGTTTGTGCTACGTACTCGCTTTGTTTACTTACAAATGTTCTGATCACTCTCCCCTTTTAAAAAATGCCCAAGGCAGAAAATAAAAATGAGAACCAATCTGCAGAAAATCAAAATGGAAACCAATCTGAAATCATCCAGCATAACACGACACAAAGCAAAATTCACTAAAATGCAAATGATGGCAGCCTTCTAAAAGACTCAGAGAACTGAAATGGATTGGCCACATGCAGGTATCTGAACAACAGTTTTGCCTGGCAAGAGTCTTTAGAGAAGTCTGTTCTGCAGCTGCGGTGCCACCCCTGAGAGGATCCTGCTCTGAGGGCTCATGGATTTTGCTTCATGAGCAGGTGGAATCAGAGCGCAGGCTCCCGGTTTGGTTTTTAAGGACCGGTGTGTGGGGGGGTGGTAATTACTTGCAGAATTCTCCCTTTTCATCTGTTGGGCCAACAGATTCTGCCAGCAATCTTTGTTTTTGTGTTTAGACTTCACGACAGGAAGATGTGCATCATAGGGCTGAGTATCTTGATGGGACTCCCAAACCGCCCCCCTGCTGTCGACGCCGTGGTGGCCCAGATTGTCCCATCAGTTCTTCTGCTGTTCCTGGGCCTCAAGCAAGTTTGCGCCACCCGGCAGCATTCGGAGCACGAAGAGCACACCAAAGCAGAGAAGAATGATGCAGAAGATAATGGTAAACCCACCCCAAGAATTCTATATTGCACACTTTGAAGGAAATAGATATTAGAGGGCAGCTGCAGCCCGCTGCAACATCTTCTCCGATAATTATTTATTGCTAGCAAACTGCTTGCCATTATGACAGGCGTGCATTGTAGGAGGGATTGTGTTTTGCCTACTTAAAGGACTAAATACTCCCATATGAGCCTGCCAATCAGCTAAGCACACTACCCTTCTCTCTGGGCCTCCACATTCTGGAATTAGGTCTGTAATCACGGGGTCTTCTTTGCTGTGGCACCCTGTTTGTAGAACTCCCCATAGAAATTTATCTGGTACCAAACTTGCTGAGCTTTAAACACCAAGTTAACCCATTCCTGCTCCTGCTCCCTTGTCCCAAGAGCATTGTTCACATCTTTCGTTTGGCTTTTTTACTGCTGCTGTGAGGTGGCTTCAGCACTTTTGGCTGTTTGGTTTGCCAGATGTCTTGATGTTATCTTTACTGCCCTGTTCTGTTCTAATCATGGAAGCTACTGGACACTTAAAGTGAACTGAGAGATGGGGGATGAATATTGCAAGGCTGCCTGCAAAGACACATCACACATCTCCCTCCTTGCAGGATATCTGGTCGGTGTGAGTCCTCACACTAAGTGTGCCCCCCAACACAGCTTTATTTTTCCTTCACTGATGAACGTCAATCATTCATTTATGGGCAAAATAAAAGGAATATACTGGAGGTGTTAAGTCTGCTTTCTCTCACGCACACTTCTTTGTGCTCGAGGGCTGGAAGGCTGAGACATTCTGATCTTCCTTAATTACAAACGTATGCTCTTGGTCACTTTCACGAGGGCTGCTAACTGGAGGGGAGCTAAAACTGCCTCCTGCACTTTTGGAGGGTGCCACTAATTTAGAAGCAGAACTAGAGCAAACAGAAGATCAGTAAATCAAACCATTGGGGCGGGGTGGGGGGTGGGGGTTTGGTCCAAGAAATAGTGTCTTCTCTCTCTAACTCTAATACATTGGAGCACTGTTAAATGGGGAGTCCTTTATAAAGTCCATGTATATTTAACTTACAGAAGAGATACAAAGTGACGAAGAAGAGGCAAATGAAGTAAACCAGGAAATGCAGGAGAACCAAGCTGGTGGTGGTGGTGATGCAGGAGACGAAGATGATGATGACGATGATGACTGGGACGATGAAGCACTGGAAGAGACGGCTTTGGAAGGTTTCAGCACCCCTATCGACCTGGAAGGGGGCGTGGATGAATACCAGTTCTTCGCACAAGCGCTCTTAGGTATGTTTTAGGAGGCACAGGGAAGAAAATGGCTCTTAGTTTCTGCCTTCCCCCAAGGTTGCTGCCGGTTCGATGCAGGGTTCTTTGGTTGCCTCAGGGAAAAGTTGCCAGACATTCCACAGACTGACTCAGCCTGCTGTGCTTTGGAAAAAAAATGTTTTCCTCTCTCTGCCTTGCAAGGGTACTCTTGATTGAAGAGAGAGAAACTGCCGAAGCTGGAAATCTCTTTGCTGTGCTTTCCCCCCAAAGGAAACTTATAATTCAGGCTAGTTCTCCCCCCACCCCCCTGAAAAAGACCACAGGTCTGTGATTGAACTAGCATAGTCTGTTTTCCCCTCCAGTCTCCAGAGAAGCTACAGTTAAGGTTGTAGGTGACTGACAGAGTATGTGCTTTGTGTGCACCAGTTCCTTCCCACAATTTAAAAAAGATTTTGGTTAGCAGGGCTAAAAGAAGAACACAAGTGCAGTAGCACCAATCACACCAATTCCAATTATTTATTGCAGTCAATTGACCAGCAATAACAGTATACAAAATCTCATAGTCACAGACCACAATTTCTGACTACATAAAAGCATTCTCATATTCAAATTCCACCAATGTTAAACCTTAAAAATGGCATTATTAACCATCTCTACTTTGCTCAAAACTTCCACTTATTTATGGCTAAAAACCCCAATATTTTGCTGCTACCTGAGTTACAGACTTCTTAGTATCTTCCAATAAGTATTTCAGTAGCACAACATCTGCAAATTTCAGATAATTATCCAGAGGTTTACATGTAGAGAGTAATTGAAATATTAACTAATGTCTCTCTCTGACAAGTGAGGTTTCCAGGGGATAAGCTTGTTTTCAGGGGTCAAAGCTCATTTTGTCAGATAGTCCCTCAAAAACTGATGCCCTGGTCACCTTGTTAGTCTTTAAGGAGCTACTGGACATGAAACTCATTCGTCTGCTTCCGCACAAGGGCAAGGAGAGACACCTGTTTGAAAATTCAGAGAGCTGCTGCCAGGTAGACTGGACTGTATTATTTCAGACGGGCAGCCATGTTGATCTGAAGCATCAGAACAAAGTGGCACCTTTAAGTGGAACCTTTAAGACCACCGAGGTTTAATTCTGTGTTATAAGCTTTCGTGCGCTTCTTCAGATACATTGTGCTCTTCGTATGGGATGCATCTGGGAAAGTGTGCCTGCCCACAGAAGTTCATACCCAGGATTAAACTTTGGTGGTCTTGAAGGTGCCGCCAGACTCAAACTTTAGACTGCATTTTGTTTTGCATCCAAAAAACCAGGTCCAAATCCCAGATAAAGCCAGGGTGGTGGATGTGGCTGGGGCATTGCACGAGGTCTGGGAGACAAAGGTTTGAAACCCTACCCTGCCATGGCAGCTCCAGATGACTTTGAGCCAGTCAGACGCCCTCGGCTTAACCTACCTCTCAGGGTTGTTGTGAGGGTAAAATGGAGGAGAGGGGAACAATGGAAGCCACTCTGGGTCCCTGTGGACTCTTATCTGGGAGAACTGGGTTTGATTCTCCACTCCTCCACTTGCAGCTGCTGGAATGGCCTTGGGTCAGCCATAGCTCTTGCAGGAGTTGAATACTCCCCACTCTTTATAGTTTCCGAGGGTGGCCATTTTGGTCTGCATGGAACAGTTGGATTCGAGTCCAGTAGCGCCTTAGAGACCAACACGGATTTCAGGGCATGAGCTTCTGAGAGTCAGAGCTCCCTCCATCAGGTGTCGTCAGTTTTGACTCTCAAAAGCGCATACCCCAAAAATCTTGTCTCTAAGGTGCTACCGGACTTGAGTCTAGACGAGGGGCTTTGGCTGGTTACGTCTCCACCTCGTGTTCCTGGGGCTCTTAAAAGAAGGCCGTTTGCTGTGTGTTGACAGAGGTGCAGAGCCGAGACGCATCCTGGTACCACTTGCTGACCACACCACTCAGTAACGATCAGAAGACGCAGCTGCAGGAAATCTGTGCATTAGCCGAACACCGGAGGACTTCCTCAGGTCAGTCTTCTCTCTGCAGGAGGTGGCAAGCTTGTGCATATGAAGCACACACAAATCCCACCTGCATACAAGGCAGGGAGATTCTCAAACAGTTGTAGTAAGCATGGCCAAGTATTGATTTTTGCCCATTGGAATGAGCTTCGGTGTGGGTGGGCAATATATCTTTGATACAAGAGGGAAGGCGGCCATCGGAGAAGAAACACACACAGTCCCTTTCCTGGCACATACTAGCTTTTCACTCGCCCATGGGCAGTAGGAGATGCGTGCACCAGGGAGGGGTTGCTGCACTGGAAACTGGAGACAAGGGGTGTTCTAAGAACAGGGGGGCACTGCAAACAGCAAACTTTGTAAATGGAGAAATTTCACTGGGAACTTTGTACAGCTGATTTCCACCCCGCCCTCCCAGGAGTCCTTTCAGAAAGGGGGGGAGGAACCAAGAATTTCAGAAAGTTTTAAAGGCAAGCTTCTGAGGGCATTCAAGGTTCAACTGCACAAAAGCTTTTGTTGCACTTTTTTATAGATCCTGACTATAGCAAAATTCTATCAGCGTGAGCAGAAAGAGTGGCTCGCACTTTGCATCTGCCACACTTTTCTTGTTGGCCACCCGTTCAAGTGCTAACAGGGGTGGAATTCTAGCAGCAGGTCCTTTGCATATTAGGCCACACACCCCTGATGTAGCCAATCTTCCAAGAGCTTACAAGGCTCTTTTTTGTAAGCTCTTGGAGGATTGGCTATATCAGGGGTGTGTGGCCTAATATGCAAAGGAGCTGCTGCTGGAATGCCACCCATGAGTGTTAATAATGGTGTTTTGATACATAGAACCAGTGAGTTGGCTTCAGGGGAATATATGTGTGCTTCAGAGGAATGGTCACATATGGCTTGAAATGTGGGAGGGGAGGGAGCCCTCCTTGCATCCCCGTGTGGAGCCTCAGCATTCCTCGCCCATGTATTTTCTCGGTTTGCCTCCCTAATAGGTTATTGCTGCTTATAATAGTGGTATAAATCCAATCTCTTCTTCTTTAGTGGAGCCCTTTTTTATACTAGAAGGGCAGAGGATTCACCTAGAGGAAGCAGTGGGAAGATTCTGGAACACTGACAGTTCTGATAAGGTCTTCCTCTTTCTGTGTGTGTGTGTGTGTGTGTGTGTGTGTGTGTGTAAAGGCATGTAGAAGAGGTCAGTATCACTGAAGATAAATCTGCAAGTTTTCCATTTTTCCAGCTTTGTAAAATTCACATCTTTGAAGATGGGTGCGCAAGGTCAGTTAGTACTATACGAGGACATATTTCCACATCTGTTTCTTAACATACGTCTGCATTTCTTTTAATTCTAGAATCAAAGAGGATACAGCAACAGACGGGCTACACGTTTGATAATAAAGGACTGGTCTCCTCCTTTAACTTTGGCAGTGTTCCAGGCGGCAACTGAAGGAGGCGGGAAATAGCTGAAAAGACACTTTGCAGAATAGTCCGATATTGCATTTTGTTATAAAACATTTGTGACGTTGAACGGGCAAGGGAAGGTAACTGGGTGCTGTTGAAGATTTCCCCTTTGGGAACGGCAGTGATTGACCCTCTTCCTCCTCACTAGGATAATCTTTCTAACCAGCTACTGTAATGTATAAATCCTTGTGGTATTTTTATAAGTTGTTGGACTGAAAAGGAAGTATCTGCCCCCCCGTTGAGCCTATAAAGGAAATGGGGAATCAGTTGTATGCAATTGGATTGAGTTGTGTTTCTCAGGTTTCTGCCATGTGAAATCGAAGGGGGTCCTCTGGATTAACTGTGCCTTCTCTTGTATATGGGTGGCCTGAACAAAAGAGTTTTAGAGCGCATTGTATTTCTTCTTTCTTTCAAGGGACCGACATTATAGGCACAATTCACAGACCTGGCTTTCCATGTTCTTCCATTATCTCTGACGATGGCCAGGTAGCTCTCTATTGTCAGTTGTGAGCCTCATGTCATTAGCCACAAAATCTTTTTGCTTCTTTACTTGCGTGTGCGTGTCGAGCACCATGTCCACATTATCAGGATTGCCCCTTGTATTCCTTTCATTTTCCCCCCAGTGAACACACAAGGAATCCTTAACTTTCCCCCCTTTAATGCTGACCATGCCTTTGCAGTCCTTTAGCGGAGCAGCTTTTCAGACTTCTTTCTGTTTCGACCTGCCTGCCACGGAGCCAGCCGTGCATTGCAGAAGATTCCAGAGTTCGCATGCAGAAAAGCCGGGCCTGTTGAATATCACCGTTATGTTTGCAAGCTCGGGGTAGGCTCTAGAATTACACCCTGGAGGCTGCACATCGTTGGAGAAGATCAGAAGTCGTGGGTCATCCGTCTGCCAGCTGAGTCGCTGAGCCCATGACCGCCATATGTCTGGCCTTCAGAGGGGGCCCCTTAGAAGACAAGTTTGAAAAACCACCGTGTGAACAGGAACAAAAGCATTGCAAGGCCTCTGAAATCAAGTTTGTAGGAGTTGCGGTTATGCTTCCAGCCAGGTGGATTGAGACTATTATGACTATTACCACTATTATCAGTGCTGATAACCTACTTCTTGATAGGCCAGAAATCGACCCATTGACTTTTGAGGTCATTGTCAACGTCATATTTGCTCAGCTCTGGATATGACGGGAGTCTCCATCTGGATCTCACAAACCTCTTTCACTTCTGTTACATTGCTGTATCTTCAGCCCTCTCAGTGGCAAAAAAACCACATAGGCTTTAAATAATTGGTGATAAATCTAACTCCCGTATCCAGCAGCAGAGTGATGAACAGTACAGGAGAATGACAGGCTAGAATAAAATGGCATTGAGGGAAGGGATTCCTAATGATGGGGGGTTGTGACCAAGGTGGCAATTTATGAAGTTCCTTGCCCACCCATTGCCTGTCCCTGGTTCTCTGTCACACATCCTAACACTGGGCGCTGTTCTGTTTCTCCGACAGCTCTTCTTACATGAAGGATAATCTTTGAGCCTCATCAGTTTCCCAGTCACTTTTGAAGGCTGCATCTCATGAGATGTTTTGTATTCACGTATGGCTGCTTATAGGAAATACAGGAACACTGTGTCAGTCGTGAAGAGTGTGTTTATTTTGAGTGCGACTTTTCCTTTTAAAATACACAGGAGTGGCAAGCAGCCAAGGTTCGCAGACCCACATTAGTGTATTTTAAGGCGAGGAGGAGGAGGAGAGGGGAGCTCTATGCAGAATGCAGATGCTTCCTTCTGTGAGGTTTTTGGGTTTTTTTCCCACCTGCTTTGGTCTCATTGCCCGAATACCTAATAGCTTTCAGGAGGCAGGTCTGACGTTCTGAGAAACTTCAGTGAAAACTCTTCCAGTTTCTGGGCTGTTATAATTCGGTTCTCTAAATGATTCTCTAGTTCACAGGGCTGTCTTTATTAATGGTGCGCTCACCTACACTAAATGACATGTGACTGTGTAAGAAGAGCAAAATTTGCTTGCATTCAGTCACCGTGTGAATGCACACTAAGGTTTACCAAGCCTTGTATCTTAAGGAAGAAACCACAAAGTGCTAGCACCGGGGTCAAGCAGCCTGAAGGTGATGCTTATCAGGTTAGGGATGCAAAGGCCCTTAATTTTAATGCATGTCAAGTTTGGCCACTTGAGCAACTGCTGGTTTCTCTGTGTGTGAAGTAGAGAAATGTAACTGTGCTAATACTTTCAGTTTAAACGCGCTCTTACTGCTTCTTTCCTCCCCCCAGTTGAGTCTCTGCAACCATATTTAGCCGTAAGATGAAACTTGTTTGCCTGCCCAAACCGTCAAATACGGATGATTTAATACTGCACATTTTGCAGCTGAAAAGGGTCCCTTGTCGCAACGCATCGAGCTGCCTTGAAAAGCTCCACTTTCTGAAATGGGCAGAACATCTCGGATCGATAAGCATAGGGTTTGCTGTCAAAGCTGGCTCCTGGATTCTGCAGTCAAGCACGGGGGTGGGGGCGAGGGTGGAGAATGCTGTGATGGTTTCTGTAATTGCAACCTGAAGGGCACTTTGCACATTAGGGAAGAGGCAAACTTCAGATTGCTGCAGAGCACGCACTGAACAGGGAATCACAGCTAGGGACAACTCCCCAATGAAGGCTTCCTGTAAAGTACCTGTATTAGCAAGTTACAGGCTCTTGCATTCCCACTTTTGAGTTCTGAGGTGCACCTCTTTTTTAAAGCTGTAATGCGTGACTCAACCTCAATTCAAACATTTAACTTTCTATCTCGCCTTTTACCTAATATGATGAACTTCTGCCACCATTTGTTGTTAACTCTGCCCCTTTGTATGCCAAAAAACTTCCACTTGTTATGTGTACATCATAATAAAAGAAAAGGCCAACGCCTGGGAATTAGTAGGATGGGAACTGAAAACAAATCAGCCAGTATCATAATTCCCCTGTATAAATCAATGGTGCAGCCTCATTTGGAGTACTGTGTACAATTCTGGTTACCGCACCTCAAAAAAGATATTATAGTATTGGAAAAGGTGCAGAAAAGGGCAACTAGAATGATTAAAGGGTTGGAACACTTTCCCTATGAAGAGAGGTTAAAATGCTTGGGGCTTTTTAGCTTGGAGAAATGTCGACTGCAGGGTGACATGATAGAGGTTTACAAGATTATGCATGGGATAGAGAAGGTAGAGAAAGAAGTACTTTTCTCCCTTTCTCACAATACAAGAACGCGTAGGCATTCAATGAAATTGCTGAGCAGTCGGGTTAGAACTGATAAAAGGAAGTACTTCTTCATCCAAAAGGTGATTAAGGTGAAATTCACTGCCATAGGAGGTGGCGACAGCTACAAGCATAGACAGCTTCAAGAGGGGAATGGATAAGCATATGGAGCAGAGGTCCATCAGTGGCTATTAGCCACAGCTTATTGTTGGAACTCTCTGCCTGGGGCAGTGATGCTCTGTATTCTTGTGCTTTGGGGGGGCACAGTGGGAGGCTTCTAGCCCCACTGGTGGACCTCTTGATGGCACTTGGGTTTTTTGGCCACTGTGTTACAGAGTGTTGGACTGGATGGGCCACTGGCCTGATCCAACATGGCTTCTCTTATGTTCTTTTTTTTATTAAAACAATTTTATTGGTAACATATGGTAATAAATCTATATCTTACATCTTTAAAAACTTCTTTTATCTACTCCATATATTACTTTCTACCCACCCCTCCTCCCGTTACTTGACCCCCACCAGTGTTATTTACTTAAAAAGCAAATATTTAAAGGTACCCTTAACTATTAAAACAAAAATTTATATTCTTCTTTTTAAAACTTAATCATTATCAAAAATTGTCCAATGTCCTTTTATTTTCCCCTCTTTTTCTACATATCTTCTAAAGTTTTTTCACTCTGTCTTAAAAACTTCCAAATCATAGTCTCTTAATATTCTTGTTAATTTGTCCATTTCACTCCATGTCATAACTTTTATAATCCAATCCCATTTCTCTGGTATTTTTTCTTGCCTCCACAACTGCGCATGCAATGTTCTTATGTTCAATTCTTTTGTCTACCTGGAATTTCTGTGGTCTCACATTTTGGGTGTGATGAAGAACCTTTTTTAAGATGGGGTGTGAGGAAATCCCCCCCCCATGTCATTTGAAGTTTTTCCCCCAGATGCAGATGGGCCACCAGTGGCTGCGCACTTCAGACAGAACTTACACACAGGACTTTTTCTGTAGCAGGAACTTCTTTGTATATTAGGCCACTCATCCCTGTTATAACCAATCCCCCAAGAGCTTACAGGGCCTACTGTAAGCTCTTGGAGGATTGGCTACATCAGGGGTGTGTGGCCTAATATGCAAAGGAGTTCCTGCTACCAAAAAAAGCCCTGGCTACACATCACCTCAAATATAAAGCCACTCAGTGGTCTCAGTGCAGCCAATCTGCTGCTGCTAATGAACTGTACCATTAACAAGCATAGAGAAGCCAAATGGTATACATGCAGAGGGGAGCCAACCCTTGACCGGATAATGGAGACCAATCTAAATTACTGGTGCCAGCTTCTACTGAACACAACTCATAAACACTTACCGTTCTTGCATATGAAGTAGAACTGAATGTACCGGAACTGCACATGTCCAGATATCCTAAGTGGTCTCTGCCATTAAATTTGAAATGTCCTAAATGGAGTAGTCACCAGATGACATCTCCATTCTCCCCTCCTCAAACACTTTTTTTTTTTAAGGTTCAGAAAACGTAGGTTATCTAAAACAAATGGTCTGTTAAAACAGCTAGCTTCTGGGGGGGGGGGAGCAAAAGTTAAGAGAAGAACTTTGTGCAAGGTTTTGAGTGGGGCTTGTATGTGCAAGCATCCTTTGGTTAAAGAAAAACCACAAACGCACAGCAAGCTGGTTCTGTTGTTGGAATATAAAGAATAAAGTTAGTTTCACGCTGCCTTTTGCAGTGTAGGAGCTGTTCTATTGTCCCCCCCCACCCCCGCCCAAGCAGCTGGGGAACCTTTAAAACCCCAGATCAGGGAAAAGGGGAGTCTGCCCTGGTTTCTGTCCCGTTGCAGAATCACTCTCCCATAAACTGGGCTGACACTCGTGTGAGAAAGAGCCACAGTCTCTTGTTCTTTCTGGTGCTGAACAAGCTGCCTTATACTGAATCAGACCCTCGGTCCATCAAAGTCAGTATTGTCTACTCAGACATTGTCCCCTCCCCGCCCCCCGCAAGCAGCTGGGGAACCTTAAAAGCCCCAGATCAGGGAAAAGGGGAGTCTGCCCTGGTTTCTGTCCCATTGCAGAATCACTCTCCCATAAACTGGACTGACACTTGTGTGAGAAAGAGCCACAGTCTCTTGTTCTTTCTGGTGTTGAGCATATGAAGCTGCCTTGTACTGAATCAGACCCTCGGTCCATCAAAATCAGTATTGTCTACTCAGACTGGCAGCGGCTCTCCAGGGTCTCAAGCTGAGGTTTTTCATGTTTACTTGCCTGGACCCTTTTAAGTTGGAGATGCCGGGAATTGAACCTGGGACCTTCTGCTTACCAAGCAGATGCTCTACCACTGAGCTACCATCCCTCCTCAGAGTGTTACCAAAGCATGCAGGAAAGGAGCTACTGCCTTGGTTCCTAGTCCTTGCAGCTAATGCAAGAAGGGCCCTCAGGCTGTACAAAAAAAGGCATTCATGACACTGTAGCTTCTTTCTTGACTTAGTACAGTCATTCTTGATTTCGACTTAATCTCACAAGGAGCCAGGCAGAGCTCGGGGCAGCCTTCTTTCTGAAAGCTCTTTGTGAGGCTGCAAAACAAGCCAAGATGAATTTTTAAGATTACAATATGGAGCGTTAAATCAGAATTTTAGACCCGAGTCTCGGGCGTCAAACCACAACACTCTAGCCATTGCACCCTGGGCCACACTGCTGCAGGTGGAATGTTTCTATCCCAGGGGTGGCCAACGGTAGCTCTCCAGATGTTGTTTGCCTACAACTCCCATCAGCCCCAGCCATTGGCCATGCTGGCTGGGGCTGATGGGAGTTGTAGGCAAACAACATCTGGAGAGCTACCTTTGCCACCCATTCTATCCGATTCTTCCAGCTCAAACCCATGGGCATCTACTCTGGATTGGGACTTGGGTGTGAGGAAAAGGGGTGGGGAATGAAACTTTCTCCCTTGCATCAGATTTCCTGGCCTGAAATGTCAGCTTTCTGGGGCCATTTAGGTCAGGAAACTGCTACGGAGGAGAAGCTAAACTCTTTCTTTTTGCACAGTTGTCCTGATCAGAATTGAGCCCTCGGGGCTTGATTTTTAGGGGGAGAAAAACACACCACAAGTTCCCTTCATGAAAATGCCAACCTCTTGTGAAGCCAGGCCCTTAGTAGTGTTTAATGGCTTTGTCGTGATTTGGTCAAATGGCCACATTGCATTCTACAGCCATGGAACAACGGTTGAGTGATCTCAGTAACTGAGACGTCTGTCTGAATGGGTCGACCGGTCCAAGGCTGTCTTGTGATCTGCCATTGGGCAGGGTTCTCTGGCAGTTCAACCAATCCACATCAGTCATATACAAGGTCCATTTTAATTTCACACAGGTGTGTTTGTTAAAGCCAGTTCGGTGTAGTGATTAAGTGCACGGAGTCTTCTTTGGAAGAACCAGGTTTGATTCCCCACTCCTGCACATGCACCTGCTGATGTGACCTTGAGTCAGTCACATGTTCTTGCAGAGCTGTTCCTCTCAAAAGCAGTTTTTGTCAGCTCTCCCAGCCCCACCTACCTCACAAGATGTCTGTTGTGGGGAGGGGAAGAGAAAGGAGATTGTGAGCTGTTCTGAGACTCCTTCAGGTAGTGAAGGGCGGGGTACAAATCCAATCTCCTCCTCTTCTTCTAAAAGGAATTGCCCTAAGAATCATTCTCTTGATGTTCTTGTCTCTGGGATGTTTTCTTATTCTTATAGAACAGGATTCTCCTGTGGTACTTAAAAGACTTAACAAAATCTATTTTAGCCTAAGCTTTTGTGAGGAGTCTGAGCTTTCTTTATCAGGGGCATTGGAGAGTCAGTCTCCCAAGCTGACCTGTATGCCCAATACCGGACCCCTGTTTTATTCTGCTACTATAGACTGCCACGGCTTCCTGTGTAGAGTTATCTTCTAATTGTTTCCTTTTTTGTATTAGCTTTGCACATAAGAATATGTTTGACCTGGCGAAGTGGTATTCCCTTTTACCTGTCAGATGTTGCTATTGGCTTCCAGGCTAACTAGTTCTATTCATGGCAGTTCGTTGCAGTTGAAGCAATAATTAAGGATTATGAACAAGGCTGCCTGAACGGAGTTCTCTCCTCACCCTCCCCCCCCCGCAATAAATTCAGCTTTCTTTTCTCTCTGGAAACTCCTATTTTTGCCTTGACAGAAGGACCTTTTCAAGAGGCTCTTGGCCATCCAACTGGCCACACAATGTGTAAAATCCCAAATGCCATCCTGCTAACTGTGCTGTTTTTTCAGGTGACAAGCCATGGCGCTAATGTCTCTGTTTTCTAATGATGTCAGTTAGTATTAAAATGGAAGTGTTACTTGAGTGCAGGGAGGAATTCTGGAATAAAACAAGCTCAGCATCAGGGCCCGTGTCCTTTTTGCGCCTCATGGGTCTTCCTTCTCATGTATCAGTCCATCTTTTGAGGACTGCATTGATTTAAGGCATTTATTACACTGCTTTTTCTCTCCAACAGGGATCCAAAGTGGCTTACATAAGCACCTTAATGGCATTTAAATAAACTATACGCTGATATACTTTAAACACAGAGAAAGGAACACAAGGCTACATTCCTAGCAAGGTCTGAATTCTGTGGCCATAGACTTGTAGCCATGGGCCAAGAGCCCTTTTGGTGCTTGCCCTTTGGTTCACCTCCAACAGACTCAGTCATCTGACAACACCCAAGCTTTCATACCTGTAGAAAGTAAGGAGACAGAAGAATTGGTTTTGTATGCTGTCCTTCACTACCTGAAGGAATCTCAGGGCAGCTTACAATCACCTTCCCTTCCTCTGCCCACAACAGACACCCTGTGAGGTAGGCGGGGCTTTGAGAACTCTTGAGAGAACTGTGACTGACCAAAGTCACCCAGCTGGTTGCATGTGGAGAAGTGGGGAATCAAACCCAGTTCTCCAGATTAGAGTACCCACTGCAGCTGGCTCAGCTTGATGTTAAGCAGCTGGCAGGATGTTGCCAAAAACTCCCTCTCTGCTTTGTACGCCTTGAGCATACTTTTGCCAATAACTCTATGGGGTCTGTATACCTGGCATTGGTGGCCATAGGGCAACGAGGAAGGGAGCACAACCAATAGAGTTGCCAGCTCTGAGTTGGGAAATACCTGGAGATTTTAGGGGCAGAGTCTGAGGAGAGCGGGGTTTGGGGAAGGGAGGGACCTCAGTAGGGTATAATGCCATAGAATCCACCTTCCAAAGTGGCTATTTTCTCCAGGTAAACTGATTTTTGTTGCCTGGAGATCTGTAATCCTGGGAGGTCTTCAGCCACCACCTGGAGGTTGGCAACCGTACCAACCAACCTAAGACGCTGGGTGGTCTTAGATGCAACTCCGAGGGGACAATCTGAATTTCACCTACGGCACTGGGAGAATTTCATTTCATTTCATTTCATTTGATTTAGTTTATATCCCGCCCTTCCCACCAAAGCGGCTCAGAGCAGCTCACAACACAAAAATTCTAACATAGGATTAAGTTTTAAAATACATCAATTTACAACATTTAAACAATAAACCAGTAAAAACAGTAAAACAAAGCCATTTACCAAAGAACCATACTACAGCCTTCTATTCGAAATTTTCAAGTACCGATCAGTTGTATGCCAACCGGAAGAGGACTGTCTTACAGGCCCTGCGGAGAAGATGAAGCCCCTTCTCCAACGCCTTTCCCACTTTAAATCCAGCCCCCAGCTGTAGTTCGCTCCTTGGGGAAAGACAGGTGAGCCCATTAAATCAGGATGACTTACAGGTGACTTAAAACCAGAGAACAAGCAGGAAAGGTCAGGCCTTGTACCCTTTTCCCAAGTGACCTTCCCTAAAATGCAAAGCAGCCAGGTTGGTTTCTTTTAAAACTAAATTGAACCTTAGTTAATGGTTTACTAGACCGTTCCAGAAGTATATAGAAAATTTATGGAAATAAATGCATAGGCAGGTATTGTTTCCTTGACAGCAAAAAAACAGAAGTGAAAAATGAACAGTACTCCGTAATGAATGTCAGTTTTGTTACTTGACCTCAGAAGGAGGTGGCCTGTGCACCCCGCCCCCCAAATAATTGGGGCAGGATGCTTTCATAACATCTCAGCAAAGGAGAAAGTGATGTTTGTGACCCCTATGCAGAGGCAAGGCAGAGACATGCAAGGCGAAAAAGGGGATTCTTCAAGCTGAGACCCTTTTCAAACACCACCACTGAGGGTGCTCTGTCCTAAACTACTGCAAAGTGCTGTTGTGAGCCAGGACTAGCTGGATTATGCACTTCACTGTGAACCATGCATAATGTCTTCCATATGCATGGTTTCCTTTTTTGAAAATGTATAGGCTGTCTTTTGCTTTAGGGAATTATTGAAATTGCTGGTGGAGACACAGTGCAGACTCTTTTCTGAGGCTCAGCACTGCAGGGCTAGGTCTGGTCTGTATAGGGATGAAATATTTCCGAGCCCCCTAAGCAAAGCTACGTTGAGCTTCATGAAGGAAGAAAATTAGGGTATAAATAAAAGGGTGAATGAACCAAACTGCAATTAAAGCAGCCAGTTTGGTGTAGTGGTTAAGTGTGCAGACTCTTATCTGGGAGAACCGGGTTTGATTCCCCACTCCTCCACTTGCAGCTGCTGAAATGTTCTTGGGTCAGCCATAGCTCTGGCAGAGGTTGTCCTTGAAAGGGCAGCTGCTGTGAGAGCCCTCTCAGCCCCACCCACCTCACAGGGTGTCTGTTGTGGGGGAGGAAGGTAAAGGAGATTGTGAGCCGCTCTGAGACTCTTCGGAGTGGAGGGCGGGATATAAATCCAATATCTTCTAAACCATTTGAAATCGACAAGAAGAGGCATGTTAACTATAAAAACCTTGCTGGACCTGCTTCAGAGGACCTAGCTCCTCCTTCTGGTGGAATGGACCCCATAAGCCAATAGATTCCATTAGTTAGGGGCCATCACTGAGAAAGCCTTTTCCACAGTGGCCACCAAACTGGTACTCCCATCACCTCTCAGAAGGCTGTCTGTGTGGAGTATTAAAAAAGCAAGAAGGGGCTGCACAAGAGATGGTACCCCGTTTAGTATGATTTTATTCACCAGTTATTACAATTTTTTGCATAATTATAGCTTTGTGGCTCAGCAGTAGAGCCTCTGCTTGGCATGTAGAAGATCCCAGGTTCAATCACCAGTTAAAAGAACCAGGCAGTAGGTGATATCAAAGGGTCCACTTGAGACCCTGGAGAGCTACTGCCAGGCTGAGTAGACAACACTGATCTTGATGCATTGATGACCTGATTCAGAATAAGGCAATTTCATGTGTGGTCATGAAGTGGGAGTTGGAGAGCCAGTTTGCTGTAGTGGTTAAGTGTGTGGACTCTTATCTGGGAGATCCGGGTTTGATTCCCCACTCCTCCACTTGCAGCTGATGGAATGGCCTTGGGTTAGCTATAGCTCTCATAGGAGTTGTCCTTGAAAGGGCAGCTTCTGGGAGAGCTCTTTCAGCCCCACCCACCTCACAGGGTGTCTGTTGTGGGGGAGGAAGGTAAAGGAGATTGTAAGCCACTCTCAGACTCTGATTCAGAGAGAAGGGTGGGATATAAATCTGCAGTCTTCTTCTAACCGCCCTCCCCAACCCAAGTACCAGCCACCCTTCTGGCTATAATTGCTGCAAGCATCATCAACACCATTTTGGGTGTACTTCTGCAACTAAAAGGGTACTTTAAAATGAAAGATAGCTATCTCAGGAAGCTGAATTTTGCCCCCAGTATCCCCTTTGTGGTACCCTTGCAGTTTCTTGGCATACAACACAACCTTGCCTATGAAATGAGAAGAAGAAAACAAGTATTTTTTTACATACAGATGATGCTGTTTTGGCTCTGAGTTGGCACAGACAGCGGTTTTGGGAGGCATCCCAGTGGCAGATGTCATGGGTATCCCTGCTCTTTCAGCGGGCAAGCCGGAGATGCATTTTAGCCACATCTGGGGTTGTGAAAGCAGGACACTACTTCATACAGCCTGACAGCTGCTTGTGCTTTAGCTCCCTAGAATGACTGCATCTGCCATCGCAAGACTTGTGGCAGCTCCTTCGATCAAGAGCCTGGCGCAGCCCAGCCAGATATAATTCCTGAGGCCAGAGCTTCATGTTTTCCCAACCATTAAATTATAGCGGATGAGGCTCCCACAATTTATGGCTTGTCTCTTTGATGCAATGTATGTTTCCCATTAAATAGCAACAACTCCCCCCCACCCCCGTTGCTTGAGACCCTGACCAATTTTATCATTATTACTGTTATTAAACACTTTAGCTGTGTCCCACTGCTGGCCAGCATCTTGCCACTGTGGTTATTCTACAAACATACAAGGTTACATTAGCTCTTATGCTAAGGACTCTGCCAAAGATTTTCTAACTCTGATTTTTTTTCTTGTTGAAAACCTTAATTCAACGAAGAACATAAGAGAAGCCATGTTGGATCAGGCCAGTGGCCCATCCAGTCCAACACTCTTGTCACACAGTGGCCAAAAAACCCAGGTGCCATCAGGAGGTCCACTAGTGGGGCCAGGACACTAGAAGCTCTCTCACTGTTGCCCACCCTCCAAGCCCCAAGAATACAGAGCATCACTTGATGATGATAATGATATTGGATTTATATCCCGCCCTCCACTCCGAATCTCAGAGTCTTAGAGCGGCTCACAATCTCCTTTATCTTCCTTCCTGACAACAAACACCCTGTGAGGTGGATGGGGCTGAGAGGGCTCTCACAGCAGCTGCCCTTTCAAGGACAACTCTTGCGAGAGCTATGGCTGACCCAAGGCCATTCCAGCAGCTGCAAGTGGAGGAGTGGGGCATCAAACCCGGTTCTCCCAGATAAGAGTCCGTGCACTTAAACACTACACCAAACTGGCTCAGATGGAGAGTTCTACCTATTATACCCTGTGGCTTATAGCCGCTGATGGACCTCTGCTCCATATGCTTATCCAATCCCCTCTTGAAGCTGTCCATGTTTGTAGCTGCCGCCACCTCCTGAATAATCCTTGTCCAGAGGCAGTTGAAAAGGAAAGGGATATTTCTGTGGTGCCATAATTGCCTGTGAAAAACCAAGCGGCTTCATATAACCTTGCTAAGCACTCAGCATGGGAGAGTTCCAATTAAATTTGGGCTTTCTGAAATTGCTTACTTTGGGATGCATTGCTGAGGATCTTCAAAGTCTTCATTCGGGTGACTTTAGTCTCTATATCTGTGGCCTGTGAGCAGCCAAATCCATGCCAAATGTGCAAGCCCTGCTTGGGGCTATATGCAGAGGAACAACCCCACTACTAACACAACTCCTCCCTGTTTCCAAGCCTTCCTTTCCTTATGTGGAGGCATCTCCACATTAGAAACATGCAGGGCTTTTTTTATATATAGAAAAGGCCCAGCAGGAACTCATTTGCATATTAGGCTGCACCCCCTGTTGCCAAGCCAGCTGGAACCGCATTCCTGCTCAAAAAAAGCCCTGGAAACATATCTTCTGGACAGTCCCTTGCAGCCAGTCAGGCAGTTATCTGCTGACATCACCTTGATACATCACCTTGCTCCAAATTTGGGAAAACAAAAAATGCTTTCTTCTCTTCTATTACCCCAGCTCCAAAGTTAGATCTGCCTTAGCCCCTCAAAACATGCCCAATAATCCAGTCTGGAGGGGTTACTACTCTGCTTTATACCTTAAGCTCTCTTGTACGCAGACCTTTCCCTATGGCTGATGCCACATCCCTTGGACACCTGCCTGGATCTCTTCTCTTCCTTTCAATTTTTGCTACATGGAGCTGGTTCCTGTTGATTAACTGAGCCGCATCATCATTGGACTCAGCAATTGGAACTGATTTACTTTGTATGAAGTTCAGCATGTTGCTTTAATGACTATTATTCATATAATGAGTGTGGTTGGAAATGGTATGAGTGTGTGAAATACTGTGCATCTAATTATTGGTTCCAATAGATTAAGATATAAGTGAACACAGTCAATCATAAATAATTTGAGTTGCATATTCACGGATTTCTTAAGTGTTTCTGGCAATCTGGTCCATGGTTTCCTTGTTGTTTGGGTTAGTTCTCAGTTGGGGGCAGGGGATCCCCCAGTTTGGAAGCAATCCCCCTGCTTCAGGGTCATCAGAAAGCAGGGTGGGGAGGGAAATGACTGCTGAGCACTCCGTAATTCCCTACGGAGACCAATTCCCATAGAGTATAATGGAGAATTGATCTGTTTGTGTCTGGGGCTCTGGCGGGCTGTTTTTTGAGGTAAAGGCACCACATTTGCAACATAGCTAGTATCTCTCCTCAAAACACCCTCCAAGTTTTGAAAAGATTGGACCAGGGGGGCTAATTCTGTGAGCCCCAAAAGAAGGTGCCTCATCCATCATTATTTCCAAATGTGGGAAGGCATTTAAAAGGCATGTGGTCTCTTCGGAGTTCAGTTGTGCTTGTCACAACCTTGGTCCTGGCTCCACCCCAAACTCTCCTGGCTCCACCCTCAAAGTCCCCAGATATTTCTTGAGTCAAACCTGGCAACCCTACTCTCATAAGGAAGGGCGGGGCATCGCAGAGTATGGCAGATGCCTGAAAGAACTGCTCCCTCTCTGACCCACACAAAACGCACCTTCCTCCTGGTTTCGGACTGAACTTACCTTTGACTCGATGGTCGGAAGAGCGAAGTGTAAGTCCAGATCCTCCCGGGTTACCCAAAACCTCACCAAA
Organism: Heteronotia binoei; assembly: GCF_032191835.1. NCBI lineage: Eukaryota > Metazoa > Chordata > Lepidosauria > Squamata > Gekkonidae > Heteronotia > Heteronotia binoei. Next base: position 100,681,363 of record NC_083230.1, read on the forward strand.
TTTCTCCAGCAAGGAGAAAAACGCCGCTCTTCCACTCAAGCCTACGATCTGGAGGCCGCAGACAAAATGGTGGACGATTCCCCTACTCAGGCTGACGAGACCTCCTCTCTGTCTAACTGGACTTTCTTTGAGGCCATTGCAAAACTAGAGAGCAACATTTCCTCCAAAATAGCTCAAGCAACGTCCCCTATACAAGAGGAACTAAAAATGATCCATGAAAAGCTCTCTGATGTCACACAGACGGCAAACGCTGCCTATGAAATGGCGACCCAGGCACAGACGGATATCTTGGCTCTATCTACGGCCGAAAGCTGGGCGCGGGAGAAAATTATGTTCTTAGATAATAAAATGAGAGAGCGAAACCTGAAATTTTGGGGGATTGGTGAAAAATTGGAAGACCCACAGGACATAAGGTCCTTTTTAATGTCGTGGCTAGCGAAGACATTGGACCTGGAGGATGGCGTAGCGCCGATTATCGAGGTGGCGTACTGCTTAGGGCATCTAACACAATGCTCTAAGGAGTATCCTAGGGATGTGCTTGCTACTTTTCCAGACACCCAAACATGAGACAAAATATTGCCAAAATCCCGCTCTTACAACGTTCTTTTGTTGAATGGGAAGAAGATCCTCGTCCTTATGAATCAGTTCCCTGAAACCTTACAACTTCTAAAGGTTTTAAAGCCGATCACGAAATACTTAATGGACAATAGAATCCAGTTTCACTGGTTTTCATTGACCCAAATCCTCATGGTTCACCAGGGACAGAGACTCTTGGCCTTCGACCTTCTGACAGGACATGAGCTTCTTGTAGCCCTTGGACTGGAACAACTGAGATCGCCTTCTTCTTCATCAGATTGCTCTTCATCCTCTACAGCCCAATCCAGGCGTCAGAACAAGCAGTAATCAGCCATGACCATGTGAAGTTTTCTGTGGTCCTTTAAGCAGTTGCTAAAACACAGCTTTGAACTAGTCCGTTGGAACAACGTTTGTGGGTTGGTCCTATTGGAAGAAGGTTTAATACTCTTGTTTATTTCATGTTGTGGAGTTAGAGGGGACAGTTTCCCTCTTACAGTTTGATGTTACTACGTTTGATTTCTTTGTGTTTTTTGTGTATGCACATGTTGTTCATATGAATTTGGGGGGTGGGGAAGGGGAGGGAGGAGGAGGGGGGTTCTTTTTGGGTGGGTTTTGACACACTAGCAGGTATTCTCCCTAGTAGTAATCTTTGTTATAATCTCCAGAAAGTTCTGGAAGGTTCTGGGCCACTATTCTTTTTGGCATTTCAATACCCAATATGGCGGTGCCACTGTGTTTTCTTTTGTCAGCACAAGATTCCCAGGAAGCCGGCAGGCCTCTAACTTTACCTTATAGGTGGTGGCATCTGGACATTGTCCCTTCAGGTTTCTCACAAGGTTCTCCCCGGTACTGGTCATATGGCTTTCATTAAGTTTGCGGGGTTGGTATCTCCCCAAGCTCTATGTATGGTTCTTCCCCGTACTATATGTAGGTCCACACCCCAAGCGTTATATATGGTGATCCCCTGTAAATTATGTTACAAGCACAAGGTTCTCATAAGGCACGCTGCTCATTTTATCTGTGGGTCCAAGGGCAAACGTCCAAGCTTTTTATATGGTGATCCCCTGTATATTATACTCTCAAAACTTAATGGTACCCATGGCTGGTAGCAACAGATTTATTTCTTTGAACTGTCGGGGTTTAAATAATGTCATAAAGAAAAAAAAGCTTCAATCTGCACTGATGAAACTTCAACCTGACTTGCTTTTTTTACAGGATACTCATTTAAAAAATATCCAAAGAACGAATGTCTTTCGTTCTAACTGTTTTTCTTTTCAGTATCAGGCGGCGGGCACCTCTAAGTCTCATGAGGTTGCCATTTTAGTTTCCAATAAGGTTCGTTTTACGTTTTTGGCTCAGGAGGTAGACACTCTTGGACAGTACATATTTGTAAAGGGATGATTGGATGACTCTCTTTGTACACTAGTAAGCCTCTATGCTCCCAATGAAGGCCAGCTTCAGTTTTTACAGGCTGTCCTCTCTAAACTATCTCAATTTCAAGGGGGTCAGGTGGTGGTGGCAGGGGACTTTAATTTCATAATGAATAATACCTGGGACCAATCCCACCCTCATAAAAAGGTACCCCAAAACGCTTTAACTCCATTGCATTCCCTGGCACAACAACACCAGCTCTGTGATATCTGGCGGATGCAACATGAAGGGATACGAGACTACACTTACTTTTCCTCTCGGTTTAATATTCACACACGGATTGATTTTTTTTCTTGGTTTCTAATTCTTTGATTCAACAAGTTTGCCATTCGGACATCGGTCTTCGCACATTATCAGACCATGCCTGGGTGGAATGCATTATCAAAACTACAACACAAGAACCAAGCACCCAGACATAGTCCTTTAATAAATCACTTTTACTGGACTCTGTCGCCTGCACAGAAATAGAACAGGAAATTAAAACCTATTTTGAACACAACTCGGACTGTGGAGTATCAAAACCAGTAGTGTGGAACGCATTTAAGTCAGTGCTCTGGGGCAAAAGCATTTTTCTAATTTCAGCCTTTAAAAAAAGAAAACAACAGGCCAGATTGGTCCTCCTAGATGCAATTCGAACCTTAGAGGAATCCCACAAACGTACAAGTTCAGCTAAAACTTATAGTAAACTACTAATTGAATGTAAAAAATTGCACTTACTCAAATCAAATAATGTTAAAAAGACTCTCATTTACACTAAACAGAGATATTGGTATAGCCACCCTAGATCTCTAAAGCTTATTTCAAGGAAACTTTGCACAGAAATCACAGATCGGCAGATTCATTTGATTAAAGATCCTTCAAGGAAAATTCATTCATCACCCCCTAAGATCCATCAAGTTTTCCAGAATTTTTATCAGACTTTGTATGCCACTGATAACCCAGATATATCTTTGATTTCCAAGTTTCTTAACCTAGCCGAATATAGTTAGAAAGATAGCCCAAATACACAGGACTCTTGTTAACTCCCCAATCACCCCTTTAGAGGTAAAGACAGCTATAAAAAACACAAAAATAAATAAGTTCCCAGGTAGAGACGGCTTTCAGTCGGACTTTTACAAAAAGTTCTCAGACAGTATCCTCCCTTACTTCACAGAACTTTGTAATTACATCTTAGATTCTTGCACCTTTCCGGAAAGCTGGAATTTGGCCAAAATCATTCTTCTCCCTAAAAAGGACAGAGACTTATTAGACCCGAAATCTTTTAGACCCATCTCGCTTCTGAACACGGACTACAAGCTTTTTACATCCATTTTGACCAACAGACTCAACCAATTTATCAGCCAATATATACATGAAAACCAGACGAGGTTCATTCCCCAGGGACAAATTACCGACAACATCAGGCAGGTCCTGATTGAATATGGCAAATACCAACCCTATGAATCCTGTGTCCTTGCCTTGGACATGGAAAAGGCATTCGATAGGGTTGAATCCAAATATTTGTTAGCAGTCTTACAATCAATGGGGTTTGGTCCAAAATTTCTCTCCACAGCAGAGGCTCTATATTCTCTTTCTAAATCTCTTCTTAGCATCAATGGGGTCTCAACCCCAGACTTTGCCCTTTCTAGAGGAACATGTCAAGGGTGTCCCCTCTCCCCTTTACTTTTTGCCATCAGATTCGAACTCTTGGCCAACTGGATTGGACAATCTACTTTAATTTCTGGTTTTCAAATAGCCCACATGGTATACAAAGTAAGTTTTTTTGTGGATGACATGGTCCTCTTTCTTCAAGACCTGTGTGTCTCACTGCAAGCTTTACTTCCACTTTTTTCTGAATTCCACCAGATTTCAGGTCTATCTTTTAATCTAGCTAAGTCCCTGATCTATCCCATTAAAATACCTCTAGACCAACAAAGATCACTGCAAGGCATGTATCCATATTGCTGGGTCACTAACCACTGGCCTTACCTGTCTAGTCACTCAAGATTTTGGGAGTAAGGTTCTTCCCTTAGTCGAAAACATCACTGGCATAGTGGTTCATAGGCAGTTCAATGTTATTCTCTTAAACAACTGGCAAGCTGTTAAGGCATCTTCTTCCAAAATCTCACTACTTATCTCACTCATAACAGCTTCCAAAACCATCATAGCTCAAAAATGGAAATCCACCAGTCCTCCAAGCATGGGCAGTTGGATGCACAAGATATGGAAGTATATTACTTTAGAGAATATTACTGCAGACATAGATTCGCATGACCCTGTTAAAGTAGTTGGAAAATTTTATGCTAAATAGTACCCGGTTTTAGACAAAATTGACACTGATCCTTTGAACACGGACTCAGTTAACAAATATGCAATTCATATTGTCTTGAATTGTGTTGGAAGGAACTTTTTTTTTGTAATTTTAAGGCTTATTGTATCTGTATGACAATCAATGGGAGAATATGTTGCTGTGTAAGTATTTGATGATTGAATTTTGTTTTATGCTTGCTTATAAAATATAAAAAATAATAAAATTATTTGTAAAAAAAACCCCCTACTCTCATAAGAGAACACCAAATTTTCCCATTTGTATAGGGCCAAAGGTTACTGGCCACCCAAACGTGTGCCGTTTTTCCCAGGGAAACCTCCCAGTTTTACTCCTGAGTTTATGCTTACACAGTGGTAGAGTGGGTTTTTGTAATCTTGCTAGGTTATTGAAGTTGCATGTTTGGAAAATGGGTCATCAATGCACAGGGTATTGATTTTTAAGACAACTTTGTTGGAAAGAATGCTAAAGACTATGTGGCCGGGATGGCCATATTGCTGTATGTTTCCTGAGCTCTACCAGCATCATTAAGTGGGAGGCTGGCTCAGCCTATAAATGGTTGACAACCCTCTCTAGTAGGGTAGCCTGACAACTGGTAGTTTATAGATATATTTACTTATTTTACACTTCACCTTTCTCCCCAGAAGGGCCCTACCCCAGCTTACATCATTCTCCTCTCCTTCATTTTATCTTCACAACAAGTTTCTCTGGTAGAGTGAGGATTTGATCCTGAGTCTCCCATAAATTAATATGATATTCTATCCCAGGGGTGGCCAACAGTAGCTCTCCAGATGTTTTTGCCTACAACTCCCATCAGCCCCAGCCATTGGCCATGCTGGCTGGGGCTGATGGGAGTTGTAGGCAAAAAAAATCTGGAGAGCTACCGTTGGCCACCCCTGTTCTATCCACTAGACCAGGGGTGGCTGAACTATGGCTTAGGAGCCACATGTGGCTCTTTCACACATATTGTGAGGCTCTTGAAGCCCCACCGCCCTGTTGGCTGGCACCCCTGCTCCCCATGTGTAGCATGTGTGCTCCTTGGAAAGCAGGCTCCATGGAACGCACACACTGTCGGGCTGGTTTCACGTTCCCTGTTACAGACCTGTGAAACGTGAAAGCAGACGGTGCCTGCACAGTGCGCTCCTTGGAGCCCAGCAAGGATAAGTTAACCAATTGTAAAAGCTGAAGAAGAGCCAATTACAGTTTTTAAAAATTGGCTCCTGTTGAAGTTGTATGCTGCCACCAAAAACCCTAGCCTTCCTACTCTACTTTAACAGAGCCATGGGGTGGGAGCCATAGCTCAGTGGTAGAGCATCTTTCTCGCATGCACAAGGTCTTGTCACTGGCACCTGCAGCTAAAAGGATTAAGTAGTATTCTCACAATTTTTATTGCTTAATTTCACAATGTTTTTAAAAAATAAAATAAAATTAACAACTGTAAATTAAAACTGTAAATAGTTTCAAGTTTCTTCATTTCTCCTATAATTCTCTGTTTTTTACATTTCTGGGGGGGAGCTTGTGGGCAGCTCGCCTAGGACACCAAAAATCCTAGACTTGTCCTGCAAATGTAGCTTGCCAGAGCTGAAAGCAAGCTGGTATAGGCAAAAGAAAAAGGACAAAGTGCTACCACCTATCTTCTGCTCCAAGCCAGGTAGAGGCAGTGCCCATAAGAAATTTAAGCCAACTTGTCCACTACTACAGACTCCTCTGCATGAGACATTCTTGCTAGACAGACTTGGCCAGTATCCTGGCTGAACTGAGTGTGCACCTTAGAACACTTCCCACCCAGAATCCTCTGCTCTGCACAGGAGTTCCACAGCAGATAAGCAGATGTGGAATCCGTTCCCTTAAGCCTGAAATGGTTTCTCGATTCTAGAACTGAAAGTATACC